>NC_135953.1:41590673-42790673 GCF_053455715.1 Rhinoraja longicauda | reverse complement strand
TCATGCACAGACCACATAGCAACACTACGCATCATCATTGAACAGTCTATTGAATGGAACACGTCCCTGTATATCAACTTCATCGACTTTGAAAAAGCGTTTGACAGCTTAGACAGGACAACACTATGACACCTAATGGACCACTATGGAATTCCCACCAAGATCATAAACTTAATCAAGAACTCGAATGATGGAACCTCATGCAAGGTTATGCATGCAGGCCAGCTCTCCCAGAACTTTAGTGTCAAGATGGGTGTCAAGCAGGGATGTCTACTGTCACCATTCCTGCTCCTCCTGGCAATTGACTGGATCATGATGGAAACAACTGAAGGGAAAAGAAATGGAATTCAGTGGACAATGTGGGAACAGTTAGATGACCTTGACGTTGCAGATGACATAGCTCTCTTTTCACACACACAGATACAAATGCAGGAGAAGACGGACAGACTCTTACAAGCTGCAACAAAACTTGGTCTTACACCCAATACAACAAAGACACAGGTGATGAAGATCCATTCCAAAACCAGCAACCCTATCTTCATGCACAGCACTGCCCTGGAGGAGGTAGAAACATTCACATACCTAGGCAGTTTTGTAGACACCACCGGAGCAGAGGGGCAGATGCAGACATAAAAAGCAGAATCAATAAGGTTAGGGTGGTGTTTAACATGCTCAGGAAGATCTGGAGTTCAAAATACATCTCAATCAACACCAAAATACGCAAATTTAATTCAAATGTGAAGCAGGTAATGCTGTATGGATCAGAGACATGGACAACAACAAAACACACAACAAACAGGCTGCAAACATTCATTAACACCTGCCTTAGGAGAATACCAAACATCTGGAGGAGAGACAAAGTAAGCAATGTGGACCTGTGGAAAAGAACAAGCCAGGATCCCATTGACTTACAAATTCGAAAGAGTTGGATTGGACACACCCTGAGAAAACCTGCCACAAACATCACCCGGCAAGCCCTGAAATGGAACCCCCAAGGAAAAAGGAAAAGAGGTCGCCCCAGGAGCAGCTGGAGAAGAGGTGTCCAGGCAGAAGTGTCTGGGAGTGGGCTCAACTGGGGAGATCTCAAAAGAACCGCCAACAACCGAGGGAGGTGGAGGACATTTGTCAATGGCCTATGATCCTCAGAGGAGCCAAGGGCTTAAGAAGAAGAAGAAGAAGAAGGCAGAGGGCAATGGTGAATGAATATTTGTTTTATTGGGAATCTGTGACTATGGTGTACCAGATGGATTGGTGCTATGGATATTTGCTGTTTGTGATATTAATGACTTGGATGTGTGTATATAGGAGGTATGATTAGAAAACATGTGGATGACTCACAAATTGATTATGTTGTGGATAGCAAGGACAGTTGTCTAAGGCTACAGCAGGGTATAGATCAGTTGGAAGGTTATATGGAGCATTGGTAGATTAAATATACAGGTGGGAATATCCCTTTCAAGTCAAATTGAATATATTATCATATGCACAAGCACAGTGAGGTGCTTGTGCATATGATAAATTTTGTGCAATGTAAATATATGTGCCTATGATGCTTTTGCTGGCAAGATTTTCATAATGCCTGTGCCTTGCCATACTTGTGCAAATGACAATAAATCTGATTTGTCTTGAATGGGTTACATTTGCTTCTATATTTTCTATTCTTATGTTACACTGTCAATTACAGAACCTAAATATTGTGGGTGGGAAGGAACTGCAGATGCTGGTTTAAACCGAAGATAGATACAAAAAGCTGGGGTAACTCAATGGGACAGGCAGCATCTCCGGAGAGAAGGAATGGGTAAATTTTCGGGTGAAGAAAGGTCTCGACCTGAAACATCACCCATCTATTCTCTCCAGAGATGCTGCCTGTCTCACTGAGTTACTCCAGCATTTTGTGTCGATCTAAGTATTGTGGGTGTGGAATACTTTTTTAGGTGGTTTCAACCAGTGCTAGCCTGAGTTTGGTAAAAAGTAATAAACAGCAGTTAGGGATGCCTGAATTCTGCAATAATGTGTTGAGATGAAACATTAGTGGTGTTTAGATGCTGCCCCAGTTTAGCATCCATTTGCCTGCATTATCTACTTTTTCCCATATAATTCTGAATCATGGAGGAGCAATGATCAATGCTGTAAGCTAATTTTAAAAAAATGCAAGGAATGCTAGTATTTGTATTATTGTGCTCTTAAGTAAATGTGGACATCTCATTGTTCTAATGATGCTGCATAAATGTAAATTGATATTGTTGAAGTGGAAAATAAGAAGTATTTTAACAAAAAAATTACAGAGGACAAGATGAAAGGATAGAAAACACCAAGAAAAAGTATAATTTACTCTATTTATTTCACAGATAAAGATGAAAAATAATTCTATTTTTGACCATATCAAAATCACTCCATCTCTTGATAAAGGATTCTGCAAAGTATTCCCGTACCCAAGCAAAGTTCAGAACTTATTTGACTTTTATTTTACTTTATCTATATGTGTCCATATCTTTGGCCTGATGTTATCTCAGTAGGCCAAAAATTATCACAATCTGCTCAATATTCCCTGACTATGTTTCTCTAAAATATTGCACCTAACTAGAGAATCTCAACTGTTTTGTCTATGTTTATTGACAGGTTTATCTTATATCTATAATACATAAATGTAGATATATTCATTTCATTTACATTGATTTCAGAAATTTACCCGTCTTCTTCACACCCCTGTTATTGAAAAATATTTTCTTGCAATGTTGGGACGCCACATTGAGAATAAATCTTCAATATTCACTTACCTTTGATCCAGTAACCAAATTCTCTCATATCACCAGACAGATAGCGTACTCCTTTCAAAAAGATGTTTTTCATGTTATTTTGTTGCACGAATGATAACTCCTCAATTGTTTTCTTTGACTCCATGAATGATTTCTGTTTCTCAAACTATTAAAAGAAAGTTAGTGTACCATGATTTTATTGTGATGATAACTTTACATATCTGTTATCTTGTACGTAACAAATGTATTCAAATTATTCTAATTTAAAATGAGGCTGGGGAATTGTGGTAAAAACAATTCAGATATAAGATCATACATACCTGAGGAGTTTAAATTTAAATATTCAAGCTGTTTTTGTCTTCACTGGTCAACTCCAGGGAAAGATCGAATGCTTTATGCAGTATAAATAGTGTGTAAAATTTGAAAGCATATTGCTATCAAGATTGCCAATTTGTTTAATGAGCTTGTATTTGCACTGCCTAGGGTGTTCTGCGTATGTGATGAAATATTTTACTTCCTTATCGATTAATAAGTTACTTATGAAAAGTTTACAGAAATTCATAATTTGGCACAATGGAAAGTTACGGTGGCTTTAGTCCAGGAGTGAATTCAATGATTTCAAGTTTTTGATATATTCAACTAACATTCCTTAGCAGGTTCAAGACACCATCTCTCCTGAGTGGCTCGCCTCTTATTTTGAGACTGTGACTACTCTGAGCAAGCATCAATTCTGCACCTATCCCAAGAATTTTATACATTTCTCTTAAGATTTTCGTTGATGGGTTGGCGATGGACAGTTAACAGCTTCAAATTTCTGGGAATTAACATCTCGAATGGCCTGCCCTGGGCCCAGCACATAGATATAATCACAAAGGAGGTGTACCAGCACGTCAAATTTCTTTGAAGTTTAAAAGGATTTGGCATGTCACTGTAGGATGTATCATGACTAGTTGAATCATGGCTTGATATGGCAATTGCAACACACAGGGGCATGAGAGGCTGCAGAGAATGGTGGACTCAGCCCAGTCCATCACAGGCACAGTCCTCCCTACCATTTTAAGTGTCTACATGAACCACTGCCACAAGAAAGCAACGTCTATCAACCTTGGAAAATTTGTTCAGTTAATCCGTCAGTTTAGACCAGATGTGGCCTCAGCAATTCCATCCATATCAATGGAAAAACCCACAGAAGGAGAAAAGTTTTGGGTTTTTTTGTAAACATTTTAGGGTCCTAGCACTGCTTGGGACTGCACCAGTCAAGTAGGCCCACAGTTCTTTGTGGCAGTTTGTATTGGGGAAACAATTTAAGGAAGCAGTAAATTCAGTGGATGGATGACGTGAATGTGAACAGGGAGCAGCATTTGTAGAGATTTTAGGCCAATATTTCAGGGTCAAGCCGAATCAATTTAGAGATCAGACCCATAAGATAAGAAGCTATTCATTTTAAACCAGTCTAATAGCTGCATCTCTGAAGACAGCTATATTATATAAATTAAACTATTATTAAAAAATTATGAAAATGCTTTCCATCTACAAGTTGTAGGTTGCACTGTAGCGTGCTACATCATTTATTATGATTGCTTACAAATGCAATAAATGTTGTTTCTTTTCTCTTTTTGCTGCCTGGAAGGAAAATGGTACTATAAATAACATAAAAGTAAACTCTTATAAAAAAAACAGTAGGAGTCTGCTCATGTTATTAATGGTGCTCAATCAGACTCTTTGATGTGAAGTTTTGACTTTTTCACTTCCATAATGATTTTCATGAGGCTAAGTGCCAAAACGCTTATATATCACTGTGTACAGTGTACAAAATCGTGAGAGATTGGGTAAACGCACAGCGTCTCTTGCCCTGAGTTGGGGAATCGCGAACCACAGGACATAGGTTTAAGTTGAGGGGGGAAAGATTTAATAGGAAACTAAGGGGTAACTTTTTTACACAAAATGTGGTGGGTGTATGGAACGAGCTGCTGGAGGAGGTAGTTGAGGCAGGTACAATCGCAATGTTTCAGAAACATTTAGACAGGTACATGGATAGGATAGGTTTAGAGGGATATGGGCCAACCACAAGCAGGTGGGACTAGTGTAGATGAGACATGTTGGTCGGTGTGGACAAGTTGGGCTGAAGGGCCTGTTTCTATGCTGTATGACATTGGTCAATTAACCATTTAAAAAATAAATGACTAATATTTTCCCATACCTTTGGGCCAGCTCCTTTATTGAGATCTGTAACAATAACATTCCTTAAAATTGCTGATTTGTCCAATAAGACTCCTATGTTCTGATAATCCATAACTGGAATTGTTTCCTGAAGAAAATCAAAGTGAGTTAAATTTGCATTCAAGGTTTTAAATTTATAAATTTGGTATAATATAAAACAATTTATTTTTGGGGTCGCCATACAAATATATTGCAAATTATTTAAATTAGTTTCATTAGAATTGAAAGCGAAACATAGGTTTAATGTACATATTGTTAGAAATGTGCTTGTAATTGAACCAGTTCTGAAGTTTGATCATGCTGCCCGGTCAAAGGAAACCATTCTGAAGAAATTTACATTTAACATTTTAAAAATGAACGTGTAAACAATTGAGATTCCAATCAAGACCATAGGCAAGTATTAATAACTTTGCTTAATGAGTTTGCTATCATACCATTTATAATATTCGATGCACATGAGCAAATAATTCACCCTTTTATTAATCAATGACTTAAGAAATACTGACATAAATTATTCACCACAATGAAAAAATTGGACACCTGTGTTCCCAGAATCTATTTGATTGACGACTTTATTCCACATACCAAGCATATCGATTTGAAACAATGCAAATCAGAGCTGAGAGTTGCAGTGGAGGTTGGTAGGAATTGAACTGTGCTGTTACCATTCTGTAACAATTCTTTCTTTCTTTTGTACATAAGACGTGACAAAGATATAATTGATAGAGTGTACTGTCAACTTAAAAAATCCTCAGGATTGATTATCTGTATTAATCAACAATGCAAGCGAATTTTAGGTAAAAATTAGCGCTGAACAATAAAAGTACTTGTTTAGTACTAGAATATGTCCTTGCATATTCCAGTCTGTCATGGAAAATTCCTAACTCCTTAACGTTATCTTAAATGTCAACTGTGGACATAAAGCTTGCACGTATAAACTCCAATGCATAGAGAATTCCAGTTCATTGAGAACCTAATGTCAAATCCTTATCTTTTTAATAAATCCTGCTTATTGTTCACCCCATTTAATGCTAATCCAATGTTTTGTGATGGAAACAGTCCTAGAAATTGACATTGACCTAGATCTGATGTTATTAAAAACATTAAGAGGAATCCTTCTGCTGCTAGAAGCAATTTGGTAGATGGGGAGAAAACTGAATAGAACACCTCCCATTCTGGTACAATCCGCTCATCGTCCATTGTAGTAAAGGAGAAACAAGTTAGAAAAAATGCAAGAAACTGTTTAATTGAGGATCCAAATGATTTGCCTTCCTCTGTGGACCACCAAACACCACAATTTTATTATTAGTACAGGCATATTGCAAAAATAGATGGTTTACATAAACAGAATTCAGATGGACATTCAACACTGGATTTTTAAAGTTTATAGCATTGTAAGCCGTTGACTTGAGGGATTGAAAACAGGAAACATTTTCTTAATGATTGAAGGATTTTAACAGAATCAAACTATTTGTTCAATTGAATGACCAATTTAGAAATATTCATAACAGATAAACTCACAAATAAATACAGTGTGCTTTACCATATAACAGGTATAACAGAGCTTTATTTGTCGTTCGGTACCGAAGTACCGAACGAAACTACATAGCAGTCATAGAAAAAAAAAAGAACACAAGACACATAACCCCAACACAAACGTCCATCACAGTGACTCCAAACACCCCCTCACTGTGATGGAGGCAACAAAACTTCCACTCTCTTCCCCACGCCCACGGACAGACAGCTCGTCCCCGACCGACCCGCACAGTCCCCGCACCGGGCGCTGAAACGTCTCGCGGCCGAACCGGGCGATGAAAGGCCCGCGACCAAGCCTTGCGCAGCTAAGTCCCGCGGTCGAGCCACACCGGGCGATGTCAAGTCCGCAGCCGAGCCGCACCAGCGGTGAAAAGTCCCGCAGCCGAGCTGCACCGGGCGATGTCAAGTCCGCAGCCGAGCCGCACCAGCGGTGAAAAGTCCCGCAGCCGAGCTGCACCGGGCGATGTTAAGCCCCGCAGCCGACCTGCACCGGGCACTGTTAAGTCCAGCGGCCAAGCCGCACCGGGATGTAAAGTCCAGCGGCCAAGCCGCACCGGGATGTAAAGTCCAGCGGCCAAGCCGCACCGGGTGATGTAAAGTCCAGCGGCCAAGCCGCACCGGGATGTAAAGTCCAGCGGCCAAGCCGCACCGGGCGATGTTAGGCCCCGCAGCCGAGCCGCACCCCGCGCCGTGAGGAAGAGAAAAGTTCCCCCACACCCACACCACCACCCCCTCCCACACATACACAACCAAAAAATATATATAAAAACCATCCCAACACCGACACACAACAAAAAAAGGGAAAAAAAAGACGGACAGACTGCTAGTCAGCCGCTGCCGTTAGGCGCCGCCATGTGCAAGTAGTATACATCACCTTAATGTCACATTGCTGGATGCTGGATGACTCTCACCCAGTGATCAGTGTGAACACTCAACTTTAATTGTCGCCCCGAGTTCTTGAAAAAGTAGTTTCAGAAGCTGTTTATCTTGTATACATTACTGATTACTCATCCCCTTTGATTGTTTTACATTTGACTGAGTGCAATTCTTTCTTTATGATAGATTTGTAATGTACTTTTTATTTGTTGCTTTAGTACAGGTATCAGAGGTTTTGGGGAGAATGCAGGAGAATTTGGTTAGGAGAGAGAGACGGATCAGCCATGATTGAATGGCGGAGTAGACCTGATGGGCCGAATGGCCTAATTCTACTCCTTTTCCTTATGAGCTTATGACCCAACAGTGGAATTGAGAATGTTGGCAAGTACTTTCAATTATATCAGCAAGTATTAGTTCTTCAAAGCTGAGATGTATCCTGTCCCACAAGCTCCTGGCAAGATTAGCAAAAGTGAAGGTGAAGGAGACTGAATTTAATGCTGAAATAATTTCATAAAATAGACCAACAGGAATTGATATTTTCACCAAAATAGATATTGGAATTTAGGATGTCATATTCAACTGGACTTTTTTAACTCACAGGGGATAAATCGTAACACCCAAAAGTCTGAAATACAAATCAACAACCCTTGCTTTCCTCCCCAGCACACTAATCCACATGCAGTCTTAATGAAGGTAGGATAAGAGGCAGGTAGCCAATCTGTTTGCAGGAGATGGGTTGAGCATTTGCAGAAGATAAATTGATCAGATGCAAGAGATGGATTGATCAACTGTACACCATTTTAGCAGTGGTTCTACACTCTACCTTAGGATACCTTAGGAAATTTGGAAGCTGCAAATGGGCAAGGAGGTGGGGGGGGGGGGGGAGCGGGGTGGGGGGGAGAGGTGTGGGGGGGGGGAGGCAAACCTATCAGGTATGTTATTTTACCTTGCTTGTGAGGAGGAAAAATAGAAGTGTTTCACATAGCACAGGTAGTACGTTTTGAGACCAAGACGTGTCTGGCTCCCCACAATCAACCTCATCAGCACCTTGACACCATTGAACACCATGATCACCATCAGCTATGCAATGTCTGCTTTCAAAATACCACTAAGGTTTGATCTCACCTCATTGTTAGATTCCACGCTTTCCCAGACTTGTTCGCAATTGGCCTGGATATCATGCTGCATCATTTCCAAGCTCTCAGTTAGAATGAATGGTGGAGAAAAACCTGCAGGAAGAAATGTGATATTTCAGGAAATCCTTACATCTCCAAATTGACACCCATATCAAAACCACATCCAGGCCACCTTGTCTAGCTAGGATCAACATCAAGCAGTTTTAGCATTGTGCTAAAGTCAACAGAGCTGAGAGTCAAGAGTGTTTAATTGTCATGTCAGAACACTGAAAGGCTTATTTGCTGCAGCTTTAATGCAATAACACAACAAATAATTATACAATAATCAATAACACTAAATCATCAGTAATATTAGGTAACCAGATCCCTTCAATGGTAGCGAGGTCAATCTCTGTGATGGATCAGTCCACCACTTTCACTCTTGGGTGATCAAGTTACCGAACCAGGCAATAAGTCAGTGTGCTCTCTACTGTACACCTGTAGAAGTTGAACCTGGGTTGTGGGAATCATAACTTATGAGTTGAACTGAATGTGATTTCTACTGACATTGCTTTGCTCCACTTTGCTTTAGTGGCAGTTTGGACCCTCAAGTACAGTTTTAGTAAAATGCAACCTGTCTGAAACTTCAGTTTTTTGAGTGATCAGAATATGGATTTTCTTCTGCTGGAAAGTAAGAGGTGGTGATGCACCTTCTAGTGTTACCAAATTTGTCATAGAAATATGGAAAGAAATACATAGGCTGCTAAAATTTGAAATTCTCCACAAAAAATCTTGAAAGATTTTTTAATATACAGCCATGTTTGTGGAATATAAAAAAATGACCAATATAAAAATCTATAAAGCTATTTAAGTTTATATAAATTGTCATGGGATTAATTCTCCTAGCCGATAGCTGTTACCAAGCTATTTCAGTGATTCTGCAGCTTCCAAGAAACTCAAGTATTTTTCATTGTTGCTTCACTAGTATTTCTTAGCTCCATGGTAGTTTGCTGAAAAAATTACTTCTGTTGTAAATATAAGGAAATGCAAATTCAAGATACTTATGCCTAGAAATAATCACCTTTGTTGATTTTACTGGACAAAGGGGTTAACTAAATGCAGATATTGACATGGATTTTAAATTAGCTTTAAATCTCTGCTAAAACAAAAAATAAATTGAAGACTGACACTCAAAAGGAAATAAATATTATTAAGTTAAGAAATAAATAATTTTACTTCTTTTTGCTGCTCCTAGTGTGCTCGATTCCCCATGGACATTAAACCAACAGGCAATATTAGGTCTTTGACATCTGGAGATGATTGTTATGGGCTGATGTCACTTTTCTTGCAAAGTTAATGCTAAAACTCCATGATGGGTAGGAATAGAATACAAACAGCAAAACAATATAATTTTGTTATCTTCAGAGTAACAGACATTACACACGCACCAGGCACAAGGCAACGGTGGCCCGACTGGTGGTTTGCTGACAAATTCTTCTCAGCCAAAAGTAGGAACAAGGAACTGCAGATGCTGATTACAAAAACAAAACAAAAAAGTGCTGGAGTAACTCAGCAGGTCAGACAGCATCCCTGGAGAACATGGACAGGTGATGTTTTGGTGTAGGGAAGGAACTGCAGATGCTGGTTTACACCAAAAATAGACACAAAATGCTGGAGTAACTCAGTGGGACAGGTAGCATTTCTGGATAGGAATCGGTGACATTTCGGGTCGATTGTATTCAGACTCAGTTTTCTCAGCAGTTGTGGAGGTGAGTCAGTTCCTGGTCCCCCAGCATGGCCTAACTATTTTGCTTTGGGCCCTACCTTGAATTGAATTTAATTGAATTGAATACTTTATTGTCACATGTGACAAGCCACTGTGTAATTCTTTGCTTGCATACCAAGGTATGCAAATAGTCGTCCCTAAAGGGCGCTTACAAAGTTACAAATCCCCACCCCCCTCCCCATGCCAGGTCCCCCTTTGTTCTTCCAACCCTCCCCCTTCCCTCACGGCGGTCCCCCCATGCTGGGTCCTCCTTTGTTCCTTCCCTCGGCAGCGGTCTTCACTTCCACATGTCCTCATCCGTTGGTCAGTCACATCATCGACCGCTGCACCGACCTCTCCACTAATGCTGCCGGGTCCTCTCCAGATACCTCCATGGTGCCGGCCCAGGCTCAGCAGCTGACCTTCCCTAATCAGATGCAAGGTCACTGCCAGCCAACGTTTGGTTTTACTAATACATACCAAGTAAATGCACGGCAAAGGGCAGAGATTAATGTGGCAACAGGGCAACGTCACAAATGCCAGGTCATTAACTTACTTTTTCCTCTCGCCACTGCCTAACTTGCTCAGAGTTTCCAGCACTTGTTGTGAATCGAGTTTGCTTGAAAACAAAAAGATCTCATAAGATCAGCTTCAACACTGGCGATCATCATTTCAAAAGTTTGACCAAAATAGTACCTTTCCCTACCCCACCAAAAAAATCAATATGTGTTCAGAAACATTCTGATGAAATTAGTTCATGACTCTGTTTTTCTGCGGGAGATTCCGTAACTGAAGCAAAATTATATTAAATAATAATTTGTATGATGGAACAGTGTGAAATGTGAATGAACAATATTCTTTCTACCAGAACACTTTGCAGCTGGTGAGATTATGTTCTGTAGCAAATTAGTTCACGCATGTACCAGGGGGCGCCACACGATGGCTGCCTTGCCTACAGTCTGTCTGTCCTTTTCAAACTCTTTTTGTTATTTTTGGTAAGTTTTAAAAGATTGTGTAAATGTTCTCTGGTTTGTTTTATGTGGGGGGTGGGAGAGGGGGTCGGGGGAAACTTTTTTTCAATCTCTTACCTTGCCGGAGATGCGATTGTTTTCCGGATCGTATCTCTGGTCGCTCTGCGGCCTAACATCACGGAGCTGGAGGTCTTGCCTGGGACTGACCTTGAGTCCCCGCGGGGGCGTGGACATCATCTGAGCCTGCGATCCCTTGCCTGCGGACTTTAACATCACGAGCTCGCAGTCTCAGGTTGAGACCGGTCGGGAGCTCCAAAAGCTGCACGAGGCTCGACTGGTCCTGACCCGGGGTAGATCGCCGGCGCGGGGGAGCTGAGATCCCCCCTCCCCCAATGCAGGAGCTCGATCTCCCCGATGAGGAAGGCTCGCCGCCGGCTACGGGAGTCAAGATCATCCCGTCAACGGAAGGTTAGAGCCTTCGACAGCGGGAGGACAAAGAAGGGAGAGATTTAACTTTTTTTTCACCTTCTATCATAGTGAGGAATGTGGAGGAGTCACTGTGGTGGATGTTCATGTTAAAATGTATTTTGTGTGTTCTGTTGCTTTTTATTGTTACGGCTGTATGGCAAATGAAGTTCCTCGTATGTTGTAAAACATACTTGGCTAATAAAGTTTTATTGTGATTGTCTAAAGCAACTGAGTCAATCAATGTTGTAGTTTGAAACATAGAAACATAGAAAAATAGGTGCAGGGGAGGCCATTCGGCCCTTTGAGCCAGTACCGCCATTCAATACGATCATGGCTGATCATCCAAAATCAGTACACTGTTCCTGCTTTTTCCCCATATCCCTTGATTCTGTTAGCCCTAAGAGCTAAATCTAACTCTCTCTTGAAAACATCCAGTGAATTGACCTCCACTGCCTTCTGTGGCAGAGAATTCCACAGATTCACAACTCTCTGGGTGAAAAAGTTTGGAAAGGGATTGGTTCTCTGCCACAGTATCATTCTCCAACAATCTAATGTTCTAACTACAGTATATGCCTACTGAGATCAACAAATACATCTATAAATATTACCTCTCCATAATATAACCTTTTCACAATCCGATTACACCAGGGTATAATCAAAACTAGTGCATAACCACAATGGTTATTAAGTACCCAGTAACAACAATGACAGATAGGTTTATTTTCCTCCACAGGTCTGGAGTCATCCATGTAACAGAAAGACCCTCCTTCAATGCTTTTGTAAGCTACATTGATTAATTGAAGGAAGGATATTGTCAGGAGCTCAATGCCTGAAAGGATAGTTTAAGCAGAAAAGCTCATAACATTTTAACAATATTTGATCTGTGCTTGAAAAGCCATGACCTGCATTGTAATAGACCTCGTGCGAGAAGATGGGATTAGGTTGGGTAGCAATTTTTCAACAGAAGAAATGGGCTGAGTGGCCTCTTGCCTCAAGTTTTCTACGATTCTATATCATTACTCTGTTAATTCAGGGGAATGGGATTACAGGCAATGAAACCTAGATTTTAGGAGGTTAAAAGAGTTTGTTATAAGGATCGAATTTCACAAAAGTCAACACAATCAGTCTCTGTCCACTCCACATCCATTTTTTGACCCCACTGCTCATGCCTGCACTCAGAAAAAGAATTATTGCAAATACCCCAAACCCCAGAGGAATTGCACGCTGTTAGTATATTATTCTTTTGTCTGACGAACGGTTCCGACCTAAAACGTCAGGTCAAAAGTCAAGAGTTCAGCATCTCAATTTTTTGTGTCTACATTATATCTCCTGTAATGTTTCTGCCAGTTACTAGTCATGTTATATAATTCTTATCTTTTGCTTGTGTCATGGAAGAAAGTCATTGGTCCATTGAGTCTATGCAATCTCAGACAATTCCAGCATCCCATTCCCTCATTAACTTCCAATAATTCATTCTGCCTCAAATGCCCATTGGCACATCCTCCCTCCCAACTGATTCTCCCTCTTCCCACCTGCACTAATGGCAGTTTTGTTACCAACTAACCAACCAACTAGCCCATCCTTGGAAAACCAGGGCAGCTAGGAGAATTCCTTCTTGTCATCTGGTTTAGTTTAGATTAGAAATAAAAACTATCTTTAGAGATACAGCGCGGAAACAGGCTCTTCGGCCCACGGGTCCGCGCTGACCAGCGATCCCCGCACACTAACACTATCCTACACCCACTAGGGACAATTTTTACATTTACCAAGCCAATTAACCCACAAACCTGTACGTCTTTGGAGTGTGGGAGGAAACCGAAGATCTTGGAGAAAACCCACGCAGGTCACGGGGAGAATGTACAAACTCCGTACAGACAGCACCTGTGGTCAGGATCGAACCCGGGTCCCCCGCACTGCATTCGCTGTAAGGCAGCGCCCTATTTAAAAAATATGAAATGTTGGAATTAAAATTGAAAATGCTGGAAAGACTCAGCAGGTTAGATAACATCTGTAGAAATTGAAGTAGAGGTATGTTCTATGACCTGACTTCATATATTTAACATGATTTTAACCCACAATAGAACATCATCTTTTATTCCATATACAGAGCACTTCTAACCAACTAAAGACTTTAACAAAAATATCAGGTTTCCAGTGTTTCTTTACCTGTATCCCATCTTAACTAAATATTAAAATGTCAATGAAACTCAAAGACTGCAGGTACTGAAAATCAGAAATTAAAACCGAAGAAGCAGGTTAAAAATGTGGTTACAATTTCCTCCTGAAATGAAGTTATTTGGGGTGGACCCGGCTCCCAATGTGAAGTCTCAAGATATGAAAATGTGAAGTGGAGAAGCAGCTAGAATGTCATAGTGATCCTTTTTACAGTGAATAAAATTTATCAACTCATTCACAGTGTGAACTTTGTTTTTAATGTATTACTAGACCAAGTGGACCCGTTGGGCCCAAACCTCTCCTGCATTGGTGCAGCACCCTCTCCTCCCCCTCCCCTCCCCTCCCCCCTCCCCTATCGCACTATCATGTACCGTTTTGGCTGTAGTTCAGGAACAAACAAACAAACAAACAAACAAGAGTTTTAGTATATAGATTCTCAGCTGAAAAAGAAAACTCAGAGGGAGAAAAAGCTCACATTTTTAGCATAGAAATATTATTAAGATCTCTGCAAAGGGTTAATTGTGTTAATGTACTCTCAATGAAATACTACGTCATATCCTTAAAGTTAGCAGTTTTTCAAAGGTATCCAAAATGTCTGGATTAATAAAACTAATCCTGTGCACCCAGTTGGAGACTTGGCTAAAAAATTCAGCATCATTGACTAATGCATGTTGTCAGTATTGTGTGCTTTTATTCCGGGCAATGGCTTTCATTCTATGAATTTTGACTTAATTATTATAGGGAAATGTTTCATCATTTGAAAATATTCCCAGAGCTAGGTAAGCCGCTAATTAGTAAGTCTCAACCATATGACTGCACAATGTATCTAAACTTCTTGACAACATGAAAAAAAAATAGACTTTTGTACTAGTCTTTTCTTTTATCGTTTGAAGCACAGATATTATTATTCTATTCATTAACTTATGGATAAATCAGCCATGATCGAATGGTGGAGTAGGCTTGATAGGCCCAATGGCCTAATTCTGCTCCTATAACATAAACAATGTCACCCTGGATACTCTCTGCAAAATGCACTGCGGTTACTTACATATGACAAACAAACAGCAGCACCCAAACCTATGACCTCTAAAATATGGACAAGAAATTCAGGGATGCAGGAACACTACCAGCTGCTGATTTCATCCAAGTCACATACCATGCTCTGTTGGAAACATCTTGATGTTGCTTTATTTTTTGCTAGATCTAAATCATTAATGGACATTAGTGGAAAATCTTCAACTGATAGTGTGCTGTGATTCCAGAAGATGTCTAAGCACCATTGTCTCAAAGGCAGTTGGGGAATGGACAATAACCATAGGTCTTGCTACAAATGCTCTCATCCTGAATAAAAAATGTAAAAAAGCTACAAAACTATTAATATATAATAAATGTGAAATGTAAGTATTTAGTGCCTGAAATTGATTTGCTGCTCCTCATTTATAGGGACTTCAAGAGTTCTTAGATATCAAAAATGGTATCCATGATGCTGTACATGCTTGTATCAAGAGTTGTTGAAAGCTATATTGATAGGGTAGGTCCAAATCTGATCCAATACATTTTTAAAAATTCAAAAGTGCAGCTAATTTGAGAATCATTAAAAAAAATTATAAGAATAAATTATAAAATATTTTAAATATAAATTATGTTAGTTGTTGGTTGGCTTCTTGATGTTGTAATTCTTTAAGTGATTGGCACTTACTAATTTTGATTCAAGTTGCAAAAATCTGCCAAGGCCAATAGACACAGGTGCTCCAGGTGTTTCTTTTAACCAACACTTTCTAGTGCATTAATCTGCTTCACTGTCATAGGCACTTCCCTTACACCACAATACAATGCAACTGGGAGAATGAGTAGAGTACAGAACTTGGCTCTGGGTCACCTTAAAGCTGTGCCCCATTGTATGAGATATTTCCATCTTGGTAAAAGTGACTGACTGTCTGCCCTATCTATGCCTCATAATTTAATATATTTCTATCTGGTCTACTCGCAATCTCTGGCTTTCAAGAGAAAAAAATCCAAGACTGTCCAACTGCAGCCTGTAGCTAATACTGTCTATTCCAGGCATTATTCTGGTAAACGTCCTCTGCAACCTTTCCAAAACCTCCACATCCTTCTTGTAATGGGGTGACCAGAACTGCATGAAAGTCTCCAAATTTGACCTAACCAAAGTCCTATAAAGCTGCATTATGACTTCCTGCCTCTTATATTAGGTAGCCCAACCTATGAAGGCAAGCAAACTATATGCCTTCTTTACCACTCTATCTACTAATGTTGCCACTTTCAATGAATTATGGACTTGGACCCCAAAATCTCTCTGCACATCAATGCTGTTAAGGATAGTTAGTTATTTTTAGTTATATGAGAGAAGAGGGGGAGGGTGATACTCAAGCTCTTCAAAGAACAGGTTTTCTGTGATAAAATCTATAAAATCTATTGCCATCCTAACGTGATGTTCTGTCACCAGCTATACTGATGGAAGTTGACAAACAGGAACAGATGCAGCGAAAGGTTGGAGAAAGACCAAGTGAGGAATTGCTATGCACAACCACTTTTTACTTGGCGTGGTCCTGAGGAATTCAACTGGTGTGATTGCAATACCCTTGCGACCAGTACGATATTCCATTCATTCATAGTTTTGCACTTTACTTTCACCCTATCACTGACTATATGAGAGCATTTACCCACAGGCAGAAATAAGAAGACTACGAAATACATTCTATCCCAAATATAGAATGAAACCATACCAGATTCCATGCAAAAATACAGCATTAATCAAATTTATAGGTCTTTGAAAAGAGTATTATTACTTTTGGCATGGCTTGCTTTAAGTTAGAATTTTAATTACTAACAAAAATAATGAATGATTTTCATTAAAGGGCAACATTTATCTTTGAAAGTTATTTAATGTAATGCTATGTTCTTCCAAGAATTTTTTTTTGTTTTTAAATATGAAATGTCTCTCCAAGAAAAGGAATTTCACAGCACAATGTATCAATTTTGGCTCAATTGTAACATTCCAGCTTTTGTGTCGGAGGTTAAATCCCATTCCAAGAATATTTCACATGTGATATTAACAAAATGCTGGTATGTTAATTGTGCCAAATTTTGGGTAAAAATTAAACTGAAGGACAAAAATTAAGCTGTATTTTCAGGTGGATTTCAAAGATTGTTTTTTACAATTCATTTAGGGGATGTAAGTATCTCCAGCAGGGACATCGTTTATTTTGTAAAAGACCATTTCAGAGATGGTTAATAGTCAAATCTATTGCTCTGACTCCAGAATTACACATATGCATGATTTATAAGTAATTGATATCACACATTAGCTTCTTGCACATTGGTTCAGTTATGAGGCTGCAAAATGCGTGAAGGACCTTGCATGAGGCTGTAAATTGCAGAAAGAATATGGCATAGACTTTAGGTTGAAGTACAACGCTCAGGAAATATATTTGCAAAGAGTGGTGCAGCTGGTAGAGCTACTGCCTCACAGCTCCAGAGACCCGGGTTTGATTCTGACTTTGGAGTGGACTTCTGTGTGGAGTTTGCACAATCTCTCTGTGACTGCATGGGTTTCCTCCGTGTGCTCCATTTTCTTCCCACATCCCAAAGACATGTGTTTTGTAGATTAATTGGCCTTTGTAAAATTGCCTGTAATGTGTAGACAGTGGATGAGAGAGTGGGATAACATTGAACTAGTGTGAATGGGTGATTGATAGTCGGTGCTGTATCACTAAATTAAACTAAAATATTTTTTGATAAAGAACACAATGTGCTGATTAGATTGGGATGTTTAACAATCTGAATGACTGGGGATAATCCAATGTTCTCATATGAATCAATAGACAATAGACAATAGGTGCAGGAGTCGGCCATTCGGCCTGAGGGGTTTAGAATGTGGAGAAAAATGGGAGGCTTTAAAGATGGCGGACAAGATTTTTTTTCTTCTATTGGTTGTGGCTTGTGGAATGCATCACCAGAATTAATGGTTACATTTGGGATCATCCCAACATTTAAAAAATTGGTCAGGTAGTGGTTGAATGGATACAGGAATGAATGAGGCATGGGACTAAAATCATTGTTCATTCTCAAGTGTGGAAAGATAGGAAAATTTGTCTATCTTTGTAAATCTGTTACATTTTCTTGAAAAACTTTGTACAGGGTTCAAGTCTCAGTTACATGCTAACAATTCTTTGCCACTTCTTGTCAATCTTTATCAGTCAATGGAATATGATAGTTCACCTTCTTTGTTTCATATCATATCATATCATATATATACAGCCGGAAACAGGCCTTTTCGGCCCACCAAGTCCGTGCCGCCCAGCGATCCCCGTACATTAACACTATCCTACACCCACTAGGGACAATTTTTACATTTACCCAGCCAATTAACCTACATACCTACATACCTTTCAAAGTTACCTAAAGAAAACCTTTTGTATCTGCTGCTTCACTAACTTCTGAATGATCGCATTCTTTACTCCTTGCAAAGGCACAGTTGGTTTTGACTTTTGCATGGGCATGGGTTCACCTTGGCTCATTGACAACACTTGATTTCTGAAACCAATTTAAGTTGAATAAATCGTTTTCATATTGTCAGGGTATTGCAATGGGCTTCAAGCCAATCAGCTATGTATTGACAATTTTCTGCTGCAATGTAAGGTGTGAAGATGGCTGTAATAACAAGTGTCAGGAGAAACAGGTGCACTGAGTGTGATGCTGTAGTTACAGTTGAATGAGGGCAGCTGAATGGAAAGCATTTGAATTCTGAAGTATGAGGCATAATACTTATACATGATATTGGATGTTAAAGCTCTAAAAATTGGTTGCATCTCCAATAACTTTCTAGTCAGTCGTTGATTGTTATGTCAATAAAATGTTTATGAAACTCATACAAAAATAGTCTGCATGTATCTTGTGGTAAGTAACAAGGTGAATACTGAACAGACACATATCATAAAGGAATAAAAGATCAGGGAGGAAAAACTGCTTTCAGAAACATTGGTTGTATTTAAAAAAATACAGATCAAGAAAGAGACTAGCCCAAGCTTCTATATTGGCGTGCTATTTGCCCAAGTTTGCACAGAGATTCTCGTTGAGATCCAGGATCAAATGACATACCAAACTGTCCAAAGTACTCTACTAGTGAACATTTCATCAATGGACCTTGAAATATTTAAAGCCTTTGTTTAAAATTATACAGATTTATTTAAGCACGTGATATTTATCGATTAGTAGCAGATAAGCATGATACTGGTCTTTGACTCACCGTACAGTACAGGAGATAAGTGAGTGAGCAAATGTAAAATGAATGTGTTAATGCAAAAGTGTTAATATTTAACTTCAGTCAGTTTCTCATTACAAAATGTCAGGACAAGCTTGGATAATCTAAATATTGAAGAGAACAAAATGTGCTCTTGCTATCTATTTGGCATTCTTGTGCCATGAATTAGAATTGAAGAAATTGAAACAAAAACAATGGAAATAAGTCAGGGTGTCATGCCAGCCCTTTAACAGAACTGTCCAATTTAACATTTCACACATGCTTTCTCAGCATATCCCTAGAAATTGTTATTTTTAACCAGATGTCCTGTTGCCTTTGAAAGTTCTTCTGGAATCATCTTCTGAATATTCAGGTGGCACAAATGGTAATTATACTTTTACTCTTTTTGCAATTAATTGCACCCAGAGGAATCCAACCCTCTACTTGCTTTTCCCTACAGGGAGAACATATAACTTGCTGCAGGGAGCTCATCTGTAGCGTGTCAAAAGCTTTGACATCCTCCCTGTAGTGTGTGGCATCCATTATTGTGCATTACACTCTGGCTGAAGCTGGTGCCTGGAAAAGGCATACTTTGTAGTTAATATAACTGACACAATGAATCCATATTTCTCAAACATTTTCTTAATCACCTTGTCAATTTGCCCTTCTCAAATCTCTCAATAGGCATCCCAGGTTTATCTCCTCAAAATACAACTATGTAGATAATACCGCCTTACCATCTTGTTTCACCTAAATTGTATCACTATTCCATATAAGATTACATCTGCCAAATGGCCGTCAACTTCACCAGTCCATTTCCTCCCGAGGTCTGCTACTATCCTTTCCGCAACTTACTCCAAGTTGTGTGTTGTCCAAAAACTTTGGCATTACACTCCCTAAACCCAAGTCCAGGTCATTTTTATATCCAGAAAGAAAGTCCTAGTAATTGGGTTTTGAAGGATTCCACTTTGTCTTACGGCAAGAAAAAACATAATCTATTAATTTAAATTAAGTATTTTCCTCACAGCCAAGCAGAATGCTTTTATAAATTACATTGCCACAACTTCGACAGCACTGCAGTATACAGTATCTACTGCACAACTGCGAATAGTGAAAGGCTTGGACAGAGTGGATGTGGAGAGGATGTTTCCATTAGTGGGAGAGTCTAGGACTAGAGCCTCAGAATTAAAGGATGCTCCTTTAGGAAGGAGATGAGGAGGAATCTCTTGAGTCAGAGGGTGATGAATCTATAGAATTCTTTGCCACAGAAGGCTGTGGAGGCGGTCAATGGATACTTCTAAGGCAAAGGTAGATAGATTCTTCTTCTTTCGTGTCCATCATCTATGTTTCAAATGTTGACATCGCTGTTATCGTCCGTCCTGAAAAGGACGCAAGCTTCCAGTGACAATCAGTGGAAGCCATCACTTGTACAATAGATGATGGTGGTAGCAGAATTAGCTCAGGAAAACACTTCCAGTTTCCAGCCCCGCGACGTGGATGCTTCTGCTATGGGGCCAGATAGATTCTTGATTAGTACAGATGTCAAAGGTTATGGGGAGAAGGCAGGAGAATGGGGTTTGGAGGGAGAGATAGATCAGCCATGATTGAATGGTGGAGTAGACTTGATGGACCAAATGGCCTAATTCTGCTCCTATCACCTTATGACCTATTTCATAAAAGCGCTTGAACAGGCAGAACTGACGCTATTTGTTTTTTAAAATAATGTGCAGGTTGTTCATGAGCTTCTCCAAGTGAAAATTAATTTAATTCCTGATTATGCCTTTTTGACTATTTTTTCTACCAGTCCTATTACCCTTAAGGATCAATGTCATACTTCAATATGCTCTCCTTTATTGTAGATTATTGTGCCTTGTTGCACCACTGTAAATGCAATGCCTCCCACTTCTCTGCTCCAAATTGTCATTTGCCACTTCTCTGCTCAACTGATCATACCATCTACATTTTCCTGAAGTTGTTCCTTCTTACCTTGTTAACCCTTATTTAGCCACAGCGTGCTTTTACACATTGATAACACATTTTAGGAACCCTTTCATGCAAGTCACTTATCATTTCTCATGGTCTCACTTTTCCCTTCTTGAATCATTCTTCAATTTCCCCAGCACCCTTTTGTTAGTTAGTTTAGTTTATTGCCATGTGTACCGAGGGAGAGTAAAAAGCTTTTGTTGTGTGCTAACCAGTCAGTGGAAAGACAACACATGATTACAATCGAGCCATCCACAGTGGATGTTGTAGTCTATCTGTTGTAATTAATATTTGTCACTGTCACATCTGGAGTTTACAGAGGCATGAGGCAGGAGCTGGCCAGATTTGACTGGAAGGAGGCCCTAGCAGGGAAGACGGTGGAACAGCAATGGGAGGTATTCCTGGGAATAATGCAGAAGCTGCAGGATCAATTCATCCGAAAGGGATTTTTCCCAAAGAGGAGGAAAGAATCTAAGGGGAGTAAGAGGCACCCGTAGCTGACAAAGGAAGTGAAGGACAGCATAAAAATAAAAGAGAAGAAGTATACATAGCAAAAAAGAGTGGGAAGCCAGAGGATTGGGACTCTTTTAAAGAGCAAACGAAGATAACTAAAAAGGCAATACGGGGAGAAAAGATGAGGTACGAGGGTAAGCTAGCCAATAATATAAAGGAGGATAGTAAAAGCTTTTTTAGGTATGTGAAGAGGAAAAAAATAGTTAAGGGAAATGTGGGTCCCTTGAAGACAGAAGCAGGGGAATTTATTATGGGGAACAAGGAAATGGCAGGCGAGTTGAACCGGTACTTTGGATCTGTCTTCACTAAGGAAGATACAAACAATCTCCCAGATGTTCTAGTGGCCAGAGATCCTAGGGTGACGGAGGAACTGAAGGAAATTCACATTAGGCAGGAAATGGTGTTGCGTAGACTGATGGGACTGAAGGCTGATAAATCCCCAGGGCCTGATGGTCTGCATCCCAGGGTACTTAAGGAGGTGGCTCTAGAAATCGCGGACACATTGGTGATCATTTTCCAAAGTTCTATAGATTCAGGATCAGTTCCTGTGGATTGGAGGGTAGCTAATGTTATCCCACTTTTTAAGAAAGGAGGGAGAGAGAAAACAGGAAATTATAGACCAGTTAGTCTGACATCAGTGGTGGGGAAGATGCTGGAGTCAATTATAAAAGACGAAATTGCGGAGCATTTGGATAGCAGTAACAGGATTGTTCCGAGTCAGCATGGATTTACGAAGGGGAAATCATGTTTGACAAATCTTCTCGAATTTTTGAGGATGTAACTAGGAAAATTGACGGGGAGAGCCAGTGGATGTGGTGTACCTTGACTTTCAGAAAGCCTTTGACAAGGTCCCACATAGGAGATTAGTGAGCAAAATTAGAGCACATGGTATTGGGGGTAGGGCACTGACACGGATAGAAAATTGGTTGGCAGACAGAAAGCAAAGAGTAGAGATAAATGGGTCCCTTTCAGAATGGCAGGCAGTGACTAGTGGGGTACCGCAATGCTCGGTGCTGGGATCACAGCTATTTACAATATACATTAATGACTTGGATGAAGGGATTAAAAGTAACATTAGCAAATTTGCAGATGATACAAAGCTGGGTGGCAGTGTGAACTGTGAGGAAGATGCTATGAGGTTGCAGGGTGACTTGGAGAGGTTGTGTGAGTGGGTGGATGCATAGCAGATGCAGTTTAATGTGGATAAGTGTGAGGTTATCCACTTTGGTGGTAAGAATAGAAAGGCAGATTAATATCTGAATGGTGTCAAGTTAGGAAAAGGGGACGTACAACGAGATCTGGGTGTCCTAGTGCATCAGTCACTGAAAGGAAGCATGCAGGTACAGCAGGCAGTGAAGAAAGCCAATGGAATGTAGGTCTTCATAACAAGAGTTGAGTATAGGAGCAAAGAGGTCCTTCTGCAGTTGTACAGGGCCCTAGTGAGACCGAACCTGGAGTACTGTGTGCAGTTTTGGTCTCCAAATTTGAGGAAGGATATTCTTGCTATTGAGGGCGTGCAGCGTAGGTTTACTCGGTTAATTCCCAGAATGGCGGGACTGTCATATGTTGAAAGACTGGAGCTATTAGGCTTGTAAACACTGGAATTTAGAAGGATGAGAGGGGATCTTATTGAAACATATAAGATTATTAAGGGGTTGGACACGTTAGAGGCAGGAAACATGTTCCCAATGTTGGGGGAGTCCAGAACCAGGGGCCCAGTTGAAGAATAAGGGATACGCCATTTAGAACGGAGATGAGGAAAAACTTTTTCAGTCAGAGAGTTGTAAATCTGTGGAATTCTCTGCTTCAGAAGGCAGTGGAGGCCAATTCTCTGAATGCATTCAAGAGAGAGCTAGATAGAGCTCGTAAGGATAGCGGAGTCAGGGGGTATGGGGAGAAGGCAGGAACGGGGTACTGATTGAGAATGATCAGCCATGATCACATTGTATGGTCGTGCTGGCTCGAAGGGCCGAATGGCCTACTCCTGCACCTATTGTCTATTGTCTATTGTCTATTGAGATGGCTATCATTCAATGCAAACGGATAATTCCTTTTAACAGCATGCTCACCAGGTTCATCATTGTCCTCATCACTTCCAAAATCACCCTCTACGTGACGGACGTGACCCTTCTTTATCTGTCAAGGTCTATCTTGTCACTGGACTTCCCTTTCTCCCTTGCCTTGGAAGATTCACTCTTGTTGTAATCACTTGTCTTGCCCCTGGCCTTACTTTTACATTTCTTTGCAAAATGATCTTTGTCTCCACACTTCCAACATGTTCTACCTTTTGCCAGACAACATGCATCTTTCCCTATGTGACCCTTGTTGCCACACCTGTAACACTCAATCTCACGTTCAGGCTTACTTCTTGGTCTACTGTAGGACAGCCAGTTAACTTGCCCGGTCTTGGAATCTTTGAATTTCATGTTGTGAAATTGTCCCTCAACAGCTTTCAGTGCCGCTGCAATCGACAAAGCATCATTAACTCACCCCATTTTTCTAGCAGCCTTCTCCTGAGCTTGTCTGACCTGCAATGCTAGACAACCTGATCCAATATCTGGTTTTCCACATCAGCAGCCACAGACACCTGTCTGAATCGCGTCACAAATTGAGCAACAGTCTTGCCCTCTTCCTGTGTTGTTTTGCGGAATAAATGGCATTGAAATGTAGCATTCGGCGCCACCACATAATGACTGTTCAATGTATCAAGGGCTTTCTTATAGTCTTCCTTCATTCCGGTGTCATGGAGTGTTTTAAACCATTTCTCGAACCGCTGGCCCCGCGGTGAAGAGAAGCAACGCTCTCCGCTGTGCCTTCTGCCCCGGCGTACTCTCATCAAGAAAGACTCCGCGACTGTCGGAGTAGGCCTCTAATTCTGCCAGCTTAGTGTTCCACTTCACGCTGACGGTACTCGCATCACCCGTCGGATCGGTGTGGAACTCCGCGAAGTGCTGAGAAATCAGCCCCAGCGACTGCCATTATGACCTTTTTCTAACCTTTTTCCAGCTCGTAGCCACGGATTCAGAATCCAAAATGTCCAAAATATCCAAAATGCAAAATATCCTCGTCGCCAATGTCACATCTTCGCCTCTGATGTGGAATAATGATACCGACACAATATTTACGGGTTACATTCCTTATGTTTATTATCTCTGCCGACCATGGCCTCCTGCCTTGGCTTACACAATGCGCACCCCATCTGACCTCCAAGTCAGCTGATACAAAGGTCAAGATATTTGCATATCATTATCATGACTCATCATCTTGACATCCACAAGCTTAAGATAGACATAAAAATTCTGGAGTAACTCAGCGGGACAGGCAGCATTTCTGGAGAGAGGAATGGGTGACATAGAAACATAGAAAATAGGTGCAGGAGGAGGCCTTTTGGCCCTTCGAGCCAGCACCGCCATTTATTGTGATCATGGCTGATCATCAACAATCAGTAACCTGTGCCTGCCTTCTCCCCATATCCCTTGATTCCGCTAGCCCCTAGAACTCTATCTAGCTCTCTTTTAAATTCATCCAGTGAATTGGCCTCTACTGTCTTCTGTGGCAGAGAATTCCACAAATTCATAACTCTCTGGGTGAAAAAGTTTTTTTTCACCTCAGTTTTAAATGGCCTCCCCTTTATTCTTAGACTGTGGCTCCTGGTTCTGGACTCCCCCAACATTGGGAACATTTTTCCTGCATCTAGCTTGTCCAGTTCTTTTATAATTTTATACGTTTCTATAAGATCCCCTCTTATCCTTCTAAATTCCAGTGATTACAAGCCCAGTCTTTCCAAAAAAAAAAAACTGGTTTATTGGGTTATCTGTTGAGTACTGTGTTTAGAAACCTGTTGTGCTGCTGCAAGTAAGGATTTCATTGTTCTGTTTTGGTATATATGACCATTAAACACATGATTCATTATCTCTTGAGGTTTCAGGAGGGTAGGTTTTGCAGCTATTGTAATAAATAAGATACAACTGTAGGTGACAGGTTAAATGATCAGATGATCCTCAGCAGTTCTTCATTGTTTTTATTTTGCATTACATAAAAGCATTTCACATCATTTTTGGAGTTGTACTGTGTAATGAACTTTACAAATTGCAGTGTGGACATACATTTATGAAAAACAATATTTTTAGTAAAAGGTAATGTAGATGCACTATGATGGTACTATCATGCTTATTTGACACATATGACTTCTTTTTTATGGTTAATCAAAATCCTAGTATTTATTGCCATAAGTTACCTCTAGTTACATTTTGGTTTCAATGAACACTAATCTGACTAGGTGCATCTGCTGATAAATAGGACCAAATTACTTGAATGCACAATGTTACCTAATTTCCCAGGAACTGTGGAAAATAAACATTTTTATAATAACTTTCCTTATCACCCAGCGATATTGGTTATTGTTTCCAACAACAGTGTATTTATATTCTGAATTTTGTGCTTTAGCACAAACAGCTGACTGTTTGCAGCTACTTTCACTGTAAAACCTTATTTATAATTACAGAGAAATCATGATTGCAACATGGCATAAAATTCAAGCCCTTGAAATTGTAACCATGGGTATAAGTACAAAACCATCAGTAAATAAGTAAAGTGGAAATTTAGTAAATATAGCTGTGTAAGAAATGGACAAAGTGTCAATTCATTAAAAAGTAGACTTTGGTTTTATTATTGTTGTTCACTATCATCTGTGCTAGTATGAACATGGGCACCGACATCACTGAAGAAGACAAAAGGAGCATTATGTGCAAAGATCTCTCTGCGTTGATTGCATAATAATGAACCTTCAATACTGTCATGCTGCCTCCTGTTGATTTACATGATGGCAGAGGAGGAACAACCTAATTAGAAGCACAATACATTTAAATTAAAGGCCGGCAATTCTGATTGCTCAAACCATAATACAAAAGGACATATTAGGAAGAATGTCATCATCAAACAACTGAACATCCAAGTATCTGCAGAGGATAAGTGTGAGGAAGATACTATGAGGTTGCAGGGTGACTTGGACAGGTTGTGTGAGTGGGCGGATGCATGGCAGATGCAGTTGAATGTGGATAAGTGTGAGGTTATCCACTTTGGTGGTAAGAATAGGAAGGCAAGAGTATTATCTGAATGGTGTCAAGTTAGGAACAGGGGACGTACAACGAGACCTGGGTGTCCTAGTGCATCAGTCACTGAAAGGAAGCATGCAGGTACAGCAGGCAGTGAAGAAAGCCAATGGAATGTTGGCCTTCATAACAAGAGGAGTTGAGTATAGGAGCAAAGAGGTCCTTCTGCAGTTGTACAGGGCCCTAGTGAGACCGCACCTGGAGTACTGTGTGCAGTTTTGGTCGTCAAATTTGAGGAAGGATATTCTTGCTATTGAGGGCGTGCAGCGTAGGTTCACTAAGTTAATTCCCGGAATGGGGGGGACTGTCGTATGTTGAAAGACTGGCGTGACTAGGCTTGTATACACTGGAATTTAGAAGGATGAGAGGGGATCTTATCGAAACATATAAGATTATTAAGGGGTTGGACACGTTAGAGGCAGGAAACATGTTCCCAATGTTGGGGGAGTCCAGAACCTGGGGCCACAATTTAAGAATAAGGGGTAGGCCATTTAGAACAGAGATGAGGAAAGACTTTTTCAGTCAGAGAGTTGTAAATCTGTGGAATTCTCTGCCTCAGAAGGCAGTGGAGGACAATTCTCTGAATGCATTCAAGAGAGAGCTAGATAGAGCTCTTAAGGATAGCGGAGTCAGGGGGTATGGGGAGAAGGCAGGAACAGGGTACTGATTGAGAATGATCAGCCATGATCACATTGAATGGTGGTGCTGGCTCGAAGGACCGAATAACCTACTCCTGCACCTATTGTCTATTGTCTATTGTCATAAACCGTCTTCAGGTTTTTGAATAATTGGTATTGACCAATTTCATTATTTTTTTTAAGGGAATCCCATTTGGTTCGAGAGCCAAATAAGTGATTGATTGATTGAAAGATACAGCATTGAAATTGGTCCGTCAGTCCACCTAGTCCACATCAACTGATTGCCCGTTCACAATAGTTCTATGTTATCCCACTTTCGCATCAACTCCCTACACATGAGGGATAATTTACGAAGTTTCTTTTGTTCAATTAATCTACAAATCTGCACGTCTTTGGGATGTGGGAGGAAATTGAGCACCCGGATGAAACACATGCGGTCACATGGAGAACCTGCAAGCTCCACACAGACAGGATCAAACCAATTTAAAAGGTGAAGTTTACGGACCCAGCAAATGTCAGGTTTCTTTTTCGACATTGTGAGAGAGAAGTAAAAAGGGTTAATTGATTTAAACTAAGGACCATGAGAAATAAGAACCGCAAGAACAAATAGTGACATTCCAAGGATAAGGGCAAGATATCCAAAGAACTAGGAGAGAGGGCAAGATGACCAGAGCACTAGGGGAGAGGGCATGAACTACTCTGTACTGCGCATGCCGAATGAGATAAATGTATATTGCAAAAACGCCCCGCATGACAAGATGCCTCATTTAAATGTACATGCGATGTATGATGTGGGAGGCAACAGGGGCGGTGTCGTTAGATTGTGCACCTCAGTGCTCCGATTGGAAGGAGCCCGAAGGGGAGGAATTTAAGATGTGACAATTGTAAAGTGAAGTGAATAAAAAGAAGGGATTTTCCCGACCTCGGTGTGTCTTGAGAGGGAAGGCACCCAACTCTGCAGACTTGCAAATAAAATACTTGTTTCTCTAGATTGTCTCGAGCATCATAATTGTGAGCACTCACATTTGCATCTCACAACATGGTTCATCTCAGAAAGTAGTTATCATATGCAAGCTGGCTCATTGCTTTGAGGAAAATTAGCCAGGGGTTACATCTCTGATCTCTACTGAGCTGGCACATTTTTTTTTTCTTTTGTAGATATCTGGAAGATATCGAAACCAAGTGGAATCCGATTTCTGGGCAAATGGTGTAATACAATCAAAAAAGAAAAACTGCTTAAATACATCCACTGATTGTATAGGTGAATGAAAGGATTAGGATTAATTATGCAATAAAACACAGTTGTAACATTAATGCTTGCATCTCAATGACATGGGTTGCTATTTTGAATCACTCCATGGATGGCCACCTATATTCCTCATGCATCTCACACACAGCATCAGTAGATTTTATGAGCAAATGTGTATGTGTTAGGTTTAACTTGCATAATATTTTAAGAATGTACAAGTATGTGCAACAGTGCATAAAATTGCATTGTAAAGGTGTACGTCATTCCATGGTATAGGAAAATAACTGCAGATGCTGGTACAAATCGAAGGTATTTATTCGCAAAATGCTGGAGTAACTCAGCAGGTCAGGCAGCATCTCGGGAGAGAAGGAAAGGGTGACGTTTCGGGTCGAGACCCTTCTTCAGACTGATGTCAGGGGGGCGGGACAAAGGAAGGATATAGGTGGAGACAGGAAGATAGAGGGAGATCTGGGAAGGGGAGGGGAAGAGAGGGACAGAGGAACTATCTAAAGTTGGAGAAGTCGATGTTCATACCACTGGGCTGCAAGCTGCCCAGGCGAAATATGAGGTGCTGTTTTTCCAATTTCCGGTGGGACTCACTATGGCACTGGAGGAGGCCCTGACAGAAAGGTCAGACTGGGAATGGGAGGGGAAATTGAAGTGCTCGGCCACCGGGAGATCAGATTGGCCAACGTGGACTGAGCGCAGGTGTTGAGCGAAGCGATCGCCGAGCCTGCGTTTGGTTTCGCCGATGTAAATAAGTTGACATCTGGAGCAGCGGATGCAATAGATGAGATTGGAGGAGGTGCAGGTCAACCTCTGCCTCACCAGGAAAGGCTGTTTGGGTCTTTGGATGGAGTTGAGGGGGGAGATAAAGGGACAGGTGTTGCATCTCGTGCGGTTGCAGGGGAAAGTGCCCGGGGATGGGGTGGTTTGGGTAGGAAGGGACGAGTGGACCAGGGAGTTACGGAGGGAACGGTCTTTGTGGAACGCAGAGAGGGGAGGGGATGGGAAGATATGGCCAGTGGTGGGGTCCCGTTGTAGGTGACGGAAATATTGGCGGACGATTTGTTGGATATGCTGGCTGGTAGGGTGGAAGGTGAGAACGAGGGGGATTCTGTCCTTGTTACGGGTGGGGGGAGGGGGAGCAAGAGCGGAGCTGTGGGATGTAGAAGAGACCCTAGTGAGAGCCTCATCTATAATGGAAGAAGGGAAGCCCCGTTTTCTGAAGAATGAGGCCATCTCTCCATGGTAGTGTACTTAACAGAGTTTGAATTTTCATGTTATCACATTGGTATTTAAAAATATCAGCATCTGACTTAAGCTTCCTCCATTTTTCTTTCTTCCTCTCTCAAAGCAACTGAATCAACCTACACTACCTATAAGCACCTGTACTATAACTCTCTGATCTTTCATCCAATGGCCTTTTCTCATGTGTGGGAGCACTGGGATGAATGTTGGCAAACTATCAGAGTAAGGAGAACAACATGACCTAGCCCAAGCCTGAACTCCCTTATATTAAAACAAAACTGTAGTGGTGGCTTCTTAGTAGAGATTAGGGATGTAATTCCTGGCTAATTTTCCTGGCCTAAAGCACCGAGCCAGTTTTCATATGCTAACTACTGTCTGAGAAGAACCATATAGAATTGAACCTGACATTTTCAAGATCTGCAAACTTCTCTAATCCACAATAGTGATGAAGACGTTGTTACGAAATGAAACACATACAAATCATCCGACAATTTGCTGCGTTAGCACCTTCTTGTGTTCCATCTGACATTTTGTATCTATGAACTCAATTTGGCAAAGAATATAGAATGGGTATTGCACAATTCCTTTTTATTCCATTCTTATGCTCGAAGGGTATAGATTAGAAGATTTTAATATGACAAAACTATTGTTTTAAATTAATTTAATAAAAAACTGCAAATGTCAGAAATTAAAAAAACTGAAAATGCTGGAAGTACTCAGCAGGTCAGGCAACATATGTGATGATAAACAGTTAATGTTTCGGGTTGGTACCCTTCGCCAGAGTAGTAAATAAAAGTAGCAAAGATGATGGGGAGTGGAATGTTGGATCAAAAGGAACATTTCTGAAAAGGATATCGTAATGCAGCAGTTCTGGAGCAGCTATGATCAGATTAAACTTCTTTGTATATAACACAATGTTTTGCAATTAATGCCATAATGCAGGCCAAACTAAACAAAAAAAGAAAATTAAAAACAGCCAAAATGAAGATCAGGCAGAAAATGGCCAATTCTGTTACAAAGAGAAAGAAAAAGTGAGTTGTTAAATGTAGTTAATGTAGACGGGTTAATGTACAACTGTTTTGTTATAATGCTAATATCTATATAAAGGAATTGATGATTCCTTTACATAGATCAGACGCAGTTTAAGACTTCTTTCCTATGCATGGTTCATAAGGACTTTTATTTACAAATCTATGTATCAACTTCACAGGAAAGTTGCTAAGTAGATCGTTATTTCTTAACTATTCATGTTGCATTCATGGTTGTGTTGCCCACTTGAAAGTTACAGGTTAAAAGTCATATGCACTTTGTAAAATTACAGTTGTATTCTGTGGTTAACTTCATGCTGGCACTTAATCAAGTAGTCCTTTAAAAGAATGAGTAATTTTAATGAATTTTTAGGCCATTGTTTGTGGCTATCAATCTTAATAATGTGTATTGTTTGGAGCCAGATTAGCAATAAACTGTGTATATACATCGCCATTCTGATTCAGATGTGTTAGATCAGAGTCTCCGTTTATTTCTCCATGATATTTAGTTCTACTTATTTTGTTTAAAAAATTTTAGTGGTTCTATGCTTTTTATAGGTTTTTGAAAACCATCCATGTGATTTCAATAATTTTGACATCACTTAAAACATTTTGAATGACAGTGAAGATGGTTATCAAGAATTACAGTGGGATTTTGATCAGCTGGCAAGTGGTCTAAGAAATGGTTAATTGAGTACTTTAGATAAGTGTGAGGTGTTACATTTTGGGAAGTCAAACCAGCGCAGGACCTTCACAGTAAAAGGCAGGGACCTGGTGAGTATTCTAGAGCAGAGGGATCTTGGAATGCAGGTATATCGTTCCCTGAAATTAGCATCGCAGGTAGATAGGGTGGTATGGTATGATACGATAGAACTTTATTTATCCCAGGAGGGAAATTGATCTGCCAACAGTAATAAAACACAAAATACATGAAATTAAAGTGAAGAGTGGAAAGGATTGGAGGTGTGCAAAGATTGGGAAGGGGAGGGGAGGAGTCAGTCTCAGTCCCAGTCTACCCCACAACAGAAGGGGGAGGAGTTGTACAGTTTCATAGCCACAGGGAAGGAGGATCTCCTGTGGCATTCTGTCTTGCATCTTGGTGGAACCACTCCATTGCTGAAGGTACTCCTCAGGTTGGCCAGTGTGTCATGGAGGGGGTGAGCTGTATTGTCCAGGATGCTCCGCAGAATACTTTTGAATAACTTTGGCATGCTGGGCCTAATCAGTCAGGGAATTGAGTACAGAACATGGAACGTTCTATGTTTTGTTTATACAAGACATTGGCGAGGCCTCGCTTGTTCAATTTTGGTCATCATGTTACAAGAAAAATGACATCAAGCTGGAAAGGGTGCAGAGATTTACGAGGATGATGTCAGGACACAAAGGGCTGAGCTATAGGAACAGTTTGGGCGGGCAGGCAGGCGTTTATTCCTTGGAACGTAGGAGGCCGAGGGGCAATCTTAAATATACAAAATCATGAGGAGAATAGAGAGGGTGAATGCACAGTCTTTTAAAAAAATCACGAATCAAAAACTGAAGGGCACGTATTTAAGGTGAGAGGGAAATGATGTAATAGGGTGATCTTTTTTACACAGAAAGTGGTAGGCATTTGGAACAAGCTGGCAGAGGAAGTAGTTGAGGCAGATTCAATAACAGCATTAAAAATATATTTAGACAGGTACATGGATAGGAAAGGTTTAGAGGGGTATGGCCAAACATGGGCAAATGAGACTAGCTTAGATGAAACGTCTTGATAGGCATGGAGAATTTGGCCTGAACGGCCTGTTTCTGGGCTCTATGTCCTAGCTTTATCAGGAGATTAAACTCTGCTCCAGACTAAATGTGTAAGAAGGAACTGCAGATGCTGGTTTAAACCGAAGATAGACACAAAAGACTGGAGTAACTCAGCGGGACATGCAGCATCTCTGGAGAGAAGGTATGGGTGACTTTTCGGGTCGAGACCCTTCTTCAAACCGGTTAAGGATAAGGGAAACGGTGATGTGGAGAGATAAGGAACAATGAATGAAAGATATGCAAAAAAATAATGATGATAAAGGAAACAGGCCATTGTAAGCTGTTTGTGGAGTGAAAATGAGAAGCTACTGCGACTTGGGTGGGGGAGGGATAGAGAGAGAGGGGCAATGCCAGGGCTACCTAAAATGCCTACCACTTTCTGTGCCCGATCCCAGAACTCTATCTCTGTTACATTGATGACTGCATTGGTGCTACCTCCTGCACCATGCAGAACTCATGGACTTCATTAACTTCACCACCAATTCTACTTGGACAATCTCTGACAACTCCCTCCCCTTCTTGATCTCACATTCTCCATCACAAGAAACAGACTATTGACTGAAGTCTATTACAAAAACACTGACTCCCACAACTATCTCGGCTACACTTCTTCTCATCCTGCTTCCTAAAAAGACTCTATCCCTTACTCCCAATTCCTCCGTCTACGCTGCATCTGCGCCCAAGATGTTCCATACTAGAACATCCGAGATGTCCTGATTCTTTAGGGAACGGGGGTTCCCCTCTCCCATCATGGATGAGGCCCTCACTCATGTCTCCTCAGTACCCTGCAGCTCTTCCCTTGCTTCCCCTCCCCCCAGTCGAAACGGAGACAGAGTCCCCCCAATCCTTACCTTCCACCCCATCAACCGTCGCATACAACGTAATCCTCCGACATTTCCGCCTCCTCCAACAGGATCCCACCACTAACCACATTTCCCCATCTCTACCCCTTTCTGCCTTCCGCAGAGACTGTTCCTTCCGCAACTCCCTGGTTAACTCATCCTTTCCACCCAAACCACCCCCTCCCCAGGTACCTTCCCCTGCAACTGCAGAAGATGCAACACCTGTCGCTATACCTCCTCCCTCGACTCTGTCCAGGAACCCCGACAGTCCTTTCAGGTTAGGCAGAGGTTCACTTGCACCTCCTCCGACCTCATCTGCTGTATCCATTGTACAAGATGTGGACTCATACATCGGCGAGACCAAACGCAGACTGGGCGATCATTTTGCGGAACACCTTTGCTCTGCCCATGTGAACCAACCATGGTCAGAGTGAGGCTAAATGCAAATTAGAGGAACAACATCTCATATTTCGCTTGGGCACCTTACAGCCCAGTGGTATGAATATTGATTTCTCTCACTTCAGGTAGCCCCGACATTCCCTCTCTCTCTATCCCTCCCCCACCCAAGTTGCAGTAGCTTCTCATTTTCACCCTACAAACAGCTTACAATTGTCTGTTTCCTTTATCATCGTTACCTTTTTGCATATCTTTCATTCGTTGTTCTTTATCTCCCCACATCACCATCTATATCTCTTATTCCTAACCAGTCTAAAGAAGGGTCTCGACCCGAAACGTCACCCATTCCTTCTCTCCAGAGATGCTGCCTGTTCTGCTGAGTTACTCCAGCTTTTTGTGCCTATCTTCTGCTCCTGATTGAGATGGGGGTTCTGGGGCATAGAGCTCAATAGTATGCAACGTGTCATTGCTGAAGACCTGATTTTCCTCAGGTTGTCTCCTGGGCATAGAGGGTCAGACCATTTGAGGCTCTACATCTTGGCCAGGTACATATGGATGTGTTGGGACTACAGTCATTAAGTTTCAGAGACAAGCTGAATCCACCATTGATTTTACCCATGGAATACATTTGCTGCAATTAATTAAACAGTCAGCCGAGAGAATAAGAGAACTTATGAATGCCATAAGTTTAGTTTAGTTTAGTTTACATGATACAGCATGGAAACAGGCCCTTTGGCCCACTGAGTCCACGCCGACTAAAGATCCCTGTACATTAACACTATCCTACACACTAGGGCCAATTTGCAATTTTTAGTGAAGCCAATTAACCTACAAACCTGTATGTCCTTGGAGTGAGGGAGGAAACCGGAGCACCCAGAGAAAGCCCACGTGGTCTTGGGGAGAACATAGAAATTCCATAGAGTCAGCACCCGTAGTCAGGATCAAACCCTGGTCTCTGGTGCTGGAAGGTAGCAACTCAACTGCTGTGCCACCGTGCATATCTGAAGAATTAATTATGTAAATAAATTGATAAACCACAATCATTAATCACTTTTCATATATGTAAAATACAAACTACATGTGACAAAATGCATACATCATTTGAACGGTTGGCATTTTAACATTATAGAAACATAGAAAAATAGTAGGAGTAGGCCATTTGGCCCTTCGAGCCAGCACCGCCATTCAATATGATCATGGCTGATCATCTAAAATCAGTACCTTGTTCCTGCTTTTTCCCCATATCCCTTGATTCCTTTAGCCATAAGAGCTAAATCTAAATCTCTCTTGAAAATATCCAGTGAATTGGCCTCCACTGCCTTCTGTGGCAGAGAATTCCGCAGATTCACAACTCTGGGTGAAGAAGTTGTTCCTCATCTCAATCCTATTCTTAACCTTATATGTTTCTTTTAGATCCCCTCTCATTCTTCTAAATTCCAGTGAATACAAGCACAGTCTTTCATCATATGTCAGTCCCGCCATCCCGGGAATTAACCTGGTGAACCTATGCTGCACTCCCTCAATAGCAATAATGTCCTTCCTCAAATTATGAGACCAAAATTGCACACAATACTCCAGGTGCGGTTTACTCAGGGCCCTGTACAACTGCAGTAGGACCTCCTTGCTCCTAAACTCAAATCCCTCGCAATGAAGGCCAACATGCCATTAGGTTTCTTCACTGCCTGCAGTACCGGATTATTCCTGATACATTTATGAAATCTGGGAATGGTAACAGCATCATGCTTTACTTTTCAAATGCAGGTTTCAATCTATTATCTGACCTCTAGATATTGTGGAAAAATAAACCTTGTTCTCATCACAGACCATTATACTTCAGAAAGTACAATTTGATTGTTATTAACATAAACAATATGATATCAATGCCCTTAGCAATTCTCTTTTAGCATTGCTGAGAATGATAGACCTCCTCTATTACAAAACTAATAAACATACTTCACATCATAATGCAAAGTACTCTACAATTCCAGTAAGAAATTGTAACCTGGCAATATAGGTATGTGCATATTATTAATAGTAATGCAGAACATTTAACACTGCAGATTATAAATGTTTAATTGTTAACATTTACTCACAATTGATAGCTTTGGAGTTGTAGAATATGTCTTTTTAATCACTTATGGGATGTAGACATCACCAGGAAGGCTGGCATTTACTCCTATCATTAACAACAATTGTCTGGAGTTATCTTCATGAGCTGCTCTAGATTAGTCTCTTATTAAGATACTCATATAATCCAGTAGAATCACCAGACAACATATTTGCACAATGCTTCAGAACCTCTGGTTATCATCACACAATGCTTTAGAACCTGTGGTCATTATCTCCACACTGTGTTGTAGTACATCTGGTCATTATCTCCGCACAGAGTTGTAGTATCTCAGGTCATCATCTCCACACAGTGTTGTAGTACCTCTGGTCATTTCTGCAATGTCAAAGTACCTCTGGTTTTTATACTCACACAATGCTCTCGAACCTCTGATTATTCATACAACATTGTTGAATCTCTGGTTATCATACTCACACAAATTTGTAGTGTGCATCACTATATGACAACATTAAAACAGAATTGGAAGCATGGTGGTTGAATTACCAGATTAATAATCCAGAGATCTGGACCAACAATGTAACTCTGTGGCTCCTGGAGAATGTTAAATTTCATTAATTAAATGACCTGATATATGATTTTAATAATGTTGACCTTGAAACTAGTAGATTATAAAGTTCCATCAGGATCACTAATGTCCTTTGATACTGAAAATCTGCTGCCCTTGCACAATGTGGCTCCCTTGACCTTGCTGCAACACTCCACCCAAGCTTGGCGATTCATCTCATGCGTTCAGACCAGCCGCTAATATATGGGATATGATGTGGTGGAAGGAAATAATAGATATTTAATATAGTGCCTCCTTTTCTGAAATAATATGGTTCAGCTGCCTGGAATAAGGCAGGCGGTTTATTACTGTTTCCATGGATGTTGACTACTGTGTGATGTTATTAAACTTACTGCAGTATGGGACAAAGTCCAGAGGGTATCACCACTTGTATTTAGGAGACATAATAAATTGCAGGTGCTGGTTTACATAAAAAGGCACAAAGCGCTAGAGTAACTCAGCATCTCTATAAAATATGGATAGGTAACATTTTGGGTTAGGAACCTTCTTCTGTCTGAAACATCACCTATCTATGCTCTTCTGAAATGTTGCCTGATCTGTTAGGTTACTCCAACACCACTTGTATTATGCTCTCTGGCCAACTCCTCATGTCAGCCCAAGGAGTCTTCATCCAGCTCTTTCACCAAGATTTCAATGGATTAATTTCCAGCAAAGCTTAAACATTTTTCATCACACTTTTAAGAGTTTATCGAAGAGATTATGCCAATCAACAAAATGGTTAGTTTCAGCAGGTGCAAAGGACTCTTGAAATTACTTGAGTTTTGCATGCGCGAATGGGGACAGTGTCGAGATTGCTCACTCCAGAGCTTGCACAAGATCTGTGCATGGAAATTGTACAGATGCCAAGCCAATCTATCCTATATGGCATGTTTCCATGGATTTAATGGATTTCTCACCTTCTTGTACATTGTGTTAAATGCTATCGTGCTGACAAAATCAGAATTCTGCACATATCTACTACTATGATTATACCCCTTAAGATTTGGGATTGGGTCACTGGCTGTTGAAAACAAAGGGTATGAAGAATTTATAAGATTGTGGAGGACATAAATTGCACCCTGTGCTGGAACATACATGGGATAGGATATTGTATTTATTCTGGCTTGTTCTAGAACATTTGTATCGCATGTGCTCTAATTACTTCATTATTTACAATACTGTATTGCCAAGGATATCAGGGATAGCAATAAATATCGATTTGCAAGTGTTTTATATCTCCCACGAAATGTAGTTTACAGAGAAAGTGCTCTGATATTTATGATGAGGCAGCTTCGTTATGCGTGTGGTATTTGCTGAGATATTTACTGATTGTAACTGTCCTATAATAAATATAAACACAATAAGTTTTATGGCAGACAGACAGATTGAGCTTTGCATGGAATTCATGAGATTGTGCTTGCAAGATGTATTTGGAATTTTTGCTGTGATTTTTATCGGGGTTTTGTGAAGAAATTCATGGGGTTCTCTACTATGAAACATATTTAAACTTGGAGGCACAAGGAACTGCAGATGCTGGAATCCTGAGCAAAACATAAAGTGCTGGAGTAACTCAGTTGGTCAAACAGATCTATGGAGGGAATGAATAGGTGATTGTTTTGGGTGAGCAAACTTCTTCAGAATTCTTAGTTTGTAAAAGGGTTCTGACCCGAAACATCACCTCTCACTCACTCCATTACTTTGTGTTTTTGTTCAAGTCAAGTCAAGTCAAGTCAAGTCAAATTTATTTGTCACATACACATACTCGATGTGCAGTGAAATGAAAGTGGCAATGCCTGCGGGTTGTGCACAAAAAGAATTACAGTTACAGCATATAAATAAAGTTAATAAGTTACTAAATATAGCACAAAAAGTGTCGACAAAAATTTAGTCTCTGGGGTTATCAAAGTTGACAGTCCTGATGGCCTGTGGGAAGAAGCTCCGTCTCATCCTCTCCGTTTTCACAGCATGACAGCGGAGGCGTTTGCCTGACCGTAGCATCTGGAACAGTCCGTTACTGGGGTGGCAGGGGTCCCTCATGATCTTGCTTGCTCTGGATCTGCACCTCCTGATGTATAGGTCCTGCAGGGGGATGAGTGTAGTTCCCATGGTGCGTTCTGCCGAACGCACTACTCTCTGCAGGGCCATCCTGTCCTGGGCAGAGCTGTTCCCAAACCAGACTGTAATGTTGCCGGACAGGATGCTCTCTACAGCCCCAGAGTAGAAGCAATGAAGAATCTTCAGCGACACTCTGAATTTCCTCAGTTGTCTAAGGTGGTAAAGGCGCTGCTTAGCCTTACCCACCAGTGCGGCAATGTGCGTTGCCCACGTCAGATCCTCTGCGATGCGGACTCCCAAGTATTTGAAACTGCTCACCCTATCCACAATAGACCCATTTATCTCCAGTGGCGTGTACGTCCTTGGATGTTTAGCCCTTCTGAAGTCCACAATCAGCTCCTTTGTTTTAGTGACATTCAAGAGGAGGCTATTGTCCTGACACCAGAGTGCCAGATCAGCCACCTCCTCCCGGTAGGCCTTCTCATCGTTGTTGGAGATCCGGCCCACCACCACAGTGTCATCAGCAAACTTGATGATGGAGTTTGAGCTGAACCTGGCCCTACAGTCATGTGTGTACAGGGAGTACAGTAGGGGGCTAAGGACGCAGCCCTGGGGGGATCCTATGTTCAGGGTGAGGGAGCTAGATGTGTGTTCCCCCATCCTGACCACTTGGGGCCAAGATTTCAATGGATTAATTTCCAGCAAAGCTTAAACATTTTTCATCACACTTTTAAGAGTTTATCGAAGAGATTATGCCAATCAACAAAATGGTTAGTTTCAGCAGGTGCAAAGGACTCTTGAAATTACTTGAGTTTTGCATGCGCGAATGGGGACAGTGTCGAGATTGCTCACTCCAGAGCTTGCACAAGATCTGTGCATGGAAATTGTACAGATGCCAAGCCAATCTATCCTATATGGCATGTTTCCATGGATTTAATGGATTTCTCACCTTCTTGTACATTGTGTTAAATGCTATCGTGCTGACAAAATCAGAATTCTGCACATATCTACTACTATGATTATACCCCTTAAGATTTGGGATTGGGTCACTGGCTGTTGAAAACAAAGGGTATGAAGAATTTATAAGATTGTGGAGGACATAAATTGCACCCTGTGCTGGAACATACATGGGATAGGATATTGTATTTATTCTGGCTTGTTCTAGAACATTTGTATCGCATGTGCTCTAATTACTTCATTATTTACAATACTGTATTGCCAAGGATATCAGGGATAGCAATAAATATCGATTTGCAAGTGTTTTATATCTCCCACGAAATGTAGTTTACAGAGAAAGTGCTCTGATATTTATGATGAGGCAGCTTCGTTATGCGTGTGGTATTTGCTGAGATATTTACTGATTGTAACTGTCCTATAATAAATATAAACACAATAAGTTTTATGGCAGACAGACAGATTGAGCTTTGCATGGAATTCATGAGATTGTGCTTGCAAGATGTATTTGGAATTTTTGCTGTGATTTTTATCGGGGTTTTGTGAAGAAATTCATGGGGTTCTCTACTATGAAACATATTTAAACTTGGAGGCACAAGGAACTGCAGATGCTGGAATCCTGAGCAAAACATAAAGTGCTGGAGTAACTCAGTTGGTCAAACAGATCTATGGAGGGAATGAATAGGTGATTGTTTTGGGTGAGCAAACTTCTTCAGAATTCTTAGTTTGTAAAAGGGTTCTGACCCGAAACATCACCTCTCACTCACTCCATTACTTTGTGTTTTTGTTCAAGTCAAGTCAAGTCAAGTCAAGTCAAATTTATTTGTCACATACACATACTCGATGTGCAGTGAAATGAAAGTGGCAATGCCTGCGGGTTGTGCACAAAAAGAATTACAGTTACAGCATATAAATAAAGTTAATAAGTTACTAAATATAGCACAAAAAGTGTCGACAAAAATTTAGTCTCTGGGGTTATCAAAGTTGACAGTCCTGATGGCCTGTGGGAAGAAGCTCCGTCTCATCCTCTCCGTTTTCACAGCATGACAGCGGAGGCGTTTGCCTGACCGTAGCATCTGGAACAGTCCGTTACTGGGGTGGCAGGGGTCCCTCATGATCTTGCTTGCTCTGGATCTGCACCTCCTGATGTATAGGTCCTGCAGGGGGATGAGTGTAGTTCCCATGGTGCGTTCTGCCGAACGCACTACTCTCTGCAGGGCCATCCTGTCCTGGGCAGAGCTGTTCCCAAACCAGACTGTAATGTTGCCGGACAGGATGCTCTCTACAGCCCCAGAGTAGAAGCAATGAAGAATCTTCAGCGACACTCTGAATTTCCTCAGTTGTCTAAGGTGGTAAAGGCGCTGCTTAGCCTTACCCACCAGTGCGGCAATGTGCGTTGCCCACGTCAGATCCTCTGCGATGCGGACTCCCAAGTATTTGAAACTGCTCACCCTATCCACAATAGACCCATTTATCTCCAGTGGCGTGTACGTCCTTGGATGTTTAGCCCTTCTGAAGTCCACAATCAGCTCCTTTGTTTTAGTGACATTCAAGAGGAGGCTATTGTCCTGACACCAGAGTGCCAGATCAGCCACCTCCTCCCGGTAGGCCTTCTCATCGTTGTTGGAGATCCGGCCCACCACCACAGTGTCATCAGCAAACTTGATGATGGAGTTTGAGCTGAACCTGGCCCTACAGTCATGTGTGTACAGGGAGTACAGTAGGGGGCTAAGGACGCAGCCCTGGGGGGATCCTATGTTCAGGGTGAGGGAGCTAGATGTGTGTTCCCCCATCCTGACCACTTGGGGCCTGGCAGTGAGAAAGTCCAGGACCCAGGCACACAGAGGGGTGCTAAGCCCCAGTTCCAGCAGCTTTTCAACCAGTCTGCTGGGGACTATTGTGTTGAATGCTGAACTAAAGTCAATGAACAGCATCCTCACATAGCCCCCCTGGCTGTCCAGATGAGAGAGAGCGGTGTGTAGAACCTGGGAGACCGCATCATCCGTGGACCTGTTCGGACGGTATGCGAACTGTAGTGGGTCCATGTTGCGAGGAAGGAGGGCGCAGATGTGCTTCTTGACTAGCCTCTCCAAACATTTCATGACAACCGAGGTGAGGGCCACCGGTCGGTAGTCATTTAAACACGCTGGAGAGGCATTCTTTGGCACCGGTACAATGATGGATCTTTTGAAGCATGCAGGGACCACGGACTTTGCCAAGGAGAGGTTGAATATTGTGGTGAGCACTGGAGCAAGCTGAGTAGCACAAGACTTTAGTACTCGCCCAGATATACCATCTGGGCCTCCAGCTTTTCTCGTGTTCACACGCGTCAGAGCCCACCTCACCTCGTGCTCGGACACCGAGAATGTGTGCACATCCCCAGCGGTGGATCCCCCTCCAGCCTCGCTAGCCAGCGCCCCTTCGGTGCTGTTTTTAGACGGCGAGCTGGTGGTGTTACCCGTCTCGAACCGTGCGTAAAAAGAGTTCAGGTCATCAGCTAAGGAGGAGCCGGCACTTCCGGTTGAGGGGGTGCTGGACCTGTAGCTAGTTATAGTCCGTAGCCCCTGCCAAAGGCGCCTGGTGTCCTGCTGCTCCATCTGTGACTCCATCTTGTCCCGGTACCTCTTTTTTGCATCCTTCACTGCCCTTCGCAGTCGGTAGGACTCTCCCTTGTAGTCGTCCATGTTGCCGGATGCCAGGCCGGAGTTGTAAGCAGCGGTGCGAGCATTCAAGGCCACGCAAATAGACCTGTCCACCCAGGGTTTTTGGTTAGGGAAGATACTGACCCTTACCGTGGGGATGATGGTATCGGCTATAGTGGCAATGAAGTCCGTAACCGCTTCCGCAAACTCATTTACGTCTCTGGAACTTTCTTGGAACATGTTCCAGTCGACTTCGCTCAGTGCATCCTGCAGCATGGCCTCTGAATGGTCAGCCCACCGCTTTACGTCCCTCGTCACTGTCGTTTCCCGTACTATCCGTTGTTTGTACTCCGGCAGCAGGAAAATGGCAGCGTGGTCAGATTTCCCAAAAGGAGGGAGAGAAACGGCCTTGTAGCCTTTCCTGAACGGCGTGTAGCAGTGGTCCAAAGTTCTTTCCCCCCTGGTGACACACGTGATGTGTTGGTAGAAGTTGGGCATGACCTTTTTGAGATTTCCCCTATTGAAGTCTCCAGCCACCAGCACAGCCGCATCAGGGTTCTTGTTTTGGTGTTGACACAACACATCGTGTAGGGTGGACAGTGCCACGTCGGTGTCCGCATGCGGTGGGATATAGACGGCTGTGATGATCATCGAGCTGAACTCCCGGGGTAGGTAGAATGGTCGGCATAGGATAGTTAGATGTTCCAGGTCCGGCGAGCAGGAACGAGAAAGCGTCTTAATATTCCCAGGATTACACCAGTTATTATTGGTCAAGAAGCAGACTCCTCCGCCCTTGGATTTCCCGGATTCTTCCGTTCTGTCCGCCCGGAAAACAGTGAAGGACTCGGATGGGCAGATCACCTGGTCAGGCACCAGCGGGGTCAGCCATGTTTCGGTCAGACAAAGGATGTTACAGTTCTTTATGTCCCTCTGGAATCTGATCCTTGCCCTCAGGTCATCCAGCTTGTTCTCCAGGGACTGGACGTTGGCCAGAAGTATGCTGGGCAGAGGTGGACGTAAGGCTTGGGTTCTCAGCCTGTTCCGAATCCCCCCTCGCTTCCCTCGGTGTTTTTTCCGACTTTCCCACTGACCTGCGCTCCCACTGCTGCTGCCGTGGTGCGCTCCTTTGATGATCTCTATCGGTATATCGGTGAGTAGATTTCTGTTTAATAGTGCTCCTGTAGCGCTCGAGTTTAATTTTACGAGCGTTTCCCGGTCGTACATTGGTTAATGCTAAGTGCTAGCACACGCTAGAGCACTTAGGGATAATTTTAAAGTAAACATACCAGTTTAAAACGCACAGTTCCCGCAGAGCTACCACGACGGCGACTGGACTGGACCGCGCCATAGTTGGACTTATGTTGATTCATGTTTATGATATTTGTTCCTTTGTTCTTTGATAATTGTATATCCTAAGATTTGTATGGTATTATGTATGGACCATATTTACCAAGGATTTGCAAGATTAAAATTGAGAAATGCACTTTGATATTTGTAGAGGTGTAATGGGATATTTTCGAGAGTTTTATTGAAATATTGTAAAATATTTGTAAAGTTACTTGTGCCTGTTGTACTGTGATATTTCATGAGATTTATTATTATATTTATGGAGGTGTGCTGTGATATTTAACAGTGTTGCATTCTCATTCTTTCTGGCGAATATCAGGGTAATTAATTAATTAATTAGTCTTAGTTACTTACATTACTTATATTAGGTTAACTGCTGTGATATTTATAGGAAATTTGTTGGGATATTACATAGAAACATAGAAACATAGGAAATAGGTGCAGGAGGAGGCCATTTGGCCCTTCGAGCCAGCACCGCCATTCATTGTGATCATGGCTGATCATCCACAATCAGTAATCTGTGCCTGCCTTCTCCCATATCCCTTGATTCCACTAGCCCCGAAAGCTCTATCTAACTCTCTTTTAAATTCATCCAGTAAATTGGCCTCCACTGCCGTTGTGGCAGAGAATTCCACAATTTCACAACTATCTGGGTGAAAAAAAATTCTTCTCACCTCAGTTTTAAATGGCTTCCCCTTTATTCTTAGACTGTGGCCCCTGGTTCTGGACTCCCCCAACATTGGGACCATTTTTCCTGGATCTAGCTTGTCCAGTCCTTTTATAATTTTATACGTCTCTATACCTCTCTATACCTCTCATCCTTCTAAATTCCAGTGAATACAAACCCAGTCTTTCCAATCTTTCCTCATATGACCGTCCCGCCATCGTGGAGATTAACCTCGTGAACCTATAGCCTCAATAGCAAGGATGTCCTTCCTCAAATTAGGAAACCGAAACTGCACACAATACTCCAGATGTGGTCTCACTAGGGCCCTATACAACTGCAGAAGGACCTCTTTACTCCTATAGTCAAATCCTCTCGTTATGATGGCCAACATGCCATTAGCTTTCTTCAATGCCTGCTGTACCTGCACGCTTACTTTCAGTGACTGGTGTACAAGGACACCCAGGTCTCGTTGCACTTCCCCTTTATCTAATCTGACACCATTAAGATAATAATCTGTCTCCTTGTTATTGGCACCAAAGTGGCTAAACTCACATTTATCTACATTATACTGTATCTGCCATGCATCTGCCCACTCACTCAACCTGTCCAAGTCACCCTGCAACCTCCTAACATCCTCTTTGCAGTTCACACTGCCACCCAGTTTTGTGTCATCTGCAAACTTGCTAGTGTTACTTCTAATTCCATCATCCAAATTATTAATATGTATTGTAAATAGTAGCGGCCCCAGCACCGAGCCTTGCGATACTCCACTCGCCACTGCCTGCCATTCTGAAAAGGACCCGTTTATTCCTACTCTTTGCTTCCTGTCTGCCAACCACAATAAACAATAGCCAATAGGTGCAGGAGGATGCCATTCCATGTGATCATAGCTGATCATTCTCAATCAGTACCCCACTTCTCTATCCATGTCAATACCCGACACCCAATACCATGTGCTCTAATTTTGCTCACTAATCTCCCATGTGGGACCTTATCAAAGGCTTTCTGAAAGTCTAGATACACTACATCCACTGGCTATCGTTCATCCATTTTACTTGTCACATCCTCAAAAAATTCCAGAAGATTAGTCAAGCAGGATTTCCCCTTCAAATATCCCTGCTGACTTGGACCAATCCTTTTACTGTTATCCAAACGCGCTATTACTACCTCTTTAATAATTGACTCCAGCATCTTCCCCACCACCGATGTCAGGCTAACTGGTCTATAATTCCCCGTTTTCTCTCACGCTCCTTTCTTGAAAAGTGGGATAACATTAGCTACCCTCCAATCCACAGGAACTGATCCTGAATCTATAGAACATTGGAAAATGATCACCAATGCATCCACAATTTCTAGAGCCACCTCCTTGAGTACCTTGGGATGCAAACCATCAGGCCTGGGGATTTATCAGCCTTCAGTCCCATTAGTCTACCCAATACTATTTCTCGCCTAATGCATATTTCTTTCAGTTACTCTGTCTCCCAAGATCTTCTGTCCTCTAGTACATCTGGGAGATTGTTTGTGTCTTCCTTTGTGAAGACAGATCCGAAGTACCTGTTCAACTCTTCTGCCATTTCCTTGTTACCCATAATAATTTCACCCGTTTTTGCCTTCAAGGGACCCAGATTTGACTTTACTAATTTTTTTCTCTGAACATACCGAAATAAGCTTTTACTATCCTTCTTTATATTCGTGGCCAGCTTCCCCTCGTACTTCATCTTTTCAGCCTGTATTGCCTTTTTAGTTACCTTCTGTAGTCCTTTGAAAGTTTCTCAATCCTCTGGCTTCCTGCTGCTCTTTGTACATCTTTTAGTTTTATTCCATCCCCAACTTCTCTTGTCAGCCACGGTTGCCTCTTACTCCCCTTAAAATCTTTCTTCCTCTTTGGAAAGAAATGATCTGGCATCTTCTGCATTATGCCCAGAAATTCCTGCCATTGCTGTTCCCCCGTCATTCCTGCTAGGATCCTTTTCCAGTCTACCTTGACCAGTTCCTCACTCATGCCTTCATTGTCCTCTTTGTTTAACTGCAACACTGACGCTTCTGATTTAACCTTTTCCTTCTCAAATTGCAGATCAAAACTAATCATATTATGGTCACTACCTCCAAGCGGTTCCTTTACCTTGAGTTCCCTGATTAAATCTGGTTCATTGGACAACACTAAATCCAGAATTGCCTTCGGTCTGGTAGGCTCCAGTACAAGCTGCTCTAAGAATTCATCTCGGAGACACTCTACAAACTCCCTTTCTTGGGGTTCAGAACCAACCTGACTTTCCCAGCCTATTAACAGGGATTTGGGTAATACTTGTAGTAGATATTATGCTCTTTGTAGAATTTGATTTAATATTTTTTGCAATCTCTTTGAGCCCAACCGCGGGGCCGTGAACTTACCATCGAAACCTGCGATCCCTTGCCTGGGATCGACGCTCCAGCCAGCGGCTTGCGGATTTCAACATCGAGGAGCTCGCAGACTTGGGTAGAGACCGATGTCGGGAAGCTCCAAAGTAGCAGAAGGTTCGACTAGCCCCGACCTGGGGTCAGATCGCCCGGTGTGGGAAGCTGAGATTCCCCCCTGCTGCGGGAGCTTAATTGCCCTGCCACGGAGGGCCCGACCTCTGGCTACGGAGCCATGATCGCCCCGTCAATGGGAGGCTCGAGGCCCCCGATCGCGGGAGAGCAAAGAAGGCAAGCGATTGAACTTTTGTTTGCCTTCCATCACAGTGAGGAATGTGGAGGAATCACTGGGGTGGATGTTTATGTTAAAATGTACTTTGTGTGTTCTGCTGCTTTTTATTGGTATGACTGTATGGCAAATCAAATTCCTCGTATGTTGCAAAACATACTTGGCTAATAAAGTTTGATTATGATTATGTTTTACTCAAAGAATCTGTACTAAGCTAATTATGTGGATTTGTGCTCATCAACCTGGCTGTTATTTATTGGGTGACTATTTTTCTTTCATAGGATATGGATATGGAGATCAATGGCAAGGTCAGTACTTATTGCAGAACTCTAATTTTCCTTGAGAAGATGGTGAGCCATTCCCAGAACTGCTCTGTCCATGTGATGAATCTGCACCCACATTGCCATTAGGCAAGGCATTAAAAGAGAAAGGGGGATGCACAAGAGACTGCAGATGCTGGAATCTTAAGCAAAATGCAAACTGCTGGAGGAATCAGCTGGTCAGCCAGCATCCGTGGAGGGGATGATGGTTTTGGGTCAGGACCCTGAAACAGTCCGAAGAAAGGTCCCGACCCTAAACATCGTCTGTCTATTTCCCTCCACAGATGCTGCATAACCTGCTAAATTCCTCCACCACTTTGTTTTTTTGCTCAAGGCATTGAAAGAGTTAAATTCAGTGAAGTTTGGAAGATGTGTGACTTGGAAGGGAAATTGCAAATCTGATGTTGCCTACTGTTGTTGTCGTTCAGTCTGGCCAAGGGAGTGGGTTGGGAAAGATCCACATATACTTCAGGATAAGCAAACCAGCATCAGTGTCTTTCCGAAATCATCACCGCCAGCAAAGAAGTCCTGGATGTATGGAAGGGGGGGAATGTTGAATATGATGCCACCTTTTAATTGCATATTCTCCTAAACGGGTCTGAATGGAAGTAAAGTAAACCGGACAGATTTATGTCCATTTTTGGAAGTTGTCACATCTAATGTTTCAAGCTGATTCTCTCCCTCGAAGTAAAGTAAACCGGACAGATTTATGTCCATTTTTGGAAGTTGTCGCATCCAATGTTTCAAGCTGATTGATTCTCTCCCTCGAAGTAAAGTAAACCGGACAGATTTATGTCCATTTTTGGAAGTTGTCGCATCTAATGTTTCAAGCTGATTGATTCTCTCCCTCGAAGTAAAGTAAACCGGACAGATTTATGTCCATTTTTGGAAGTTGTGACATCTGATGTAATTTTCAAGCTGATTCTCTCTCTCTCAGTTGTCACATCTAATGTAATCTTTTTTTTTTTTTTAAGTGACAGAGGTTTTAAAGCGCTGCCCCCCCTGATTTATTGAAAGTTTTCAGGGGGGCGCTGTGGTGCGGCATCTCCTCACTTGTATATATATTTCAATGATTTCGGCTGATTACGGCTAAACGGTGAACCGTAGCGCCACGATTTTTGCACCGCCTTAATCACCACGCTGAACGCTGCTGGAAAATGATTTTTTTATTTGATTCGGTCGTGTATTTTTTAAGTTACAGAGGTTTTAGTAAAAATTAAAAAATTCCAGCCGTTTTTTCCATTGCCTTCAGCGTGTGACGTCAAAATGCCCATGTGACAAGAGCTCGTGCAACCCCCCTCCTACTGATTTATTGATGGCTCAGCATGGTGCGTCTGTGCGTATGGGCTCCCCTCTCCTCTCTCCCCTTGCTTCTCTCCTCTCTCCCACACCCGGGAGACCCTCTCCCCGCTATCCCCCCCCCCCCGGACCTTTCACTGATGCGCTTCCCCCCCCCCGGATCTTTCACTGATGCGCACCCCCACCCCCCCCGAACCTGTTGGTGCTGGGGGCAAGAGAGAGTAGGGGAAAGGGGTGTGCTGGGGAAAGGGGTGTGCTGGGGAAAGGGGGGGTGGGGGAGAGTAAGATTGGGGTTGGGGGAGGAGAGAATGGGGGGTGTGGGAATGGGCCCAACGGGCCCTCTTCGCTAGTCTATCTTATTAAAAGTCAGATCTTGTGAATTAATATATATGTATGTATCTGTGATTTCGCTGATTACGGCAAAACGGTAAACCGTAGCGCCACGATTTTTGCGCCGCCTTAATCACCACGCGGACAGCTGCTGGAAAATGGTTTTTTAATTTAATTCGGTCGCATATTTTTTAAGTGACAGAGGTTTTAAAGCGCTGCCCCCCCCTGATTAATTTTTCAGGAGGGCGCTGCGGTGCAGATTTAGTCTTCAGCGTGTGACGTCACAATGCCCCTGTGAGATAGACAATAGACAATAGACAATAGGTGCAGGAGTAGGCCATTCAGCCCTTCGAGCCAGCACCGCCATTCAATGCGATCATGGCTGATCACTCTCAATCAGTACCCCGTTCCTGCCTTCTCCCCATACCCCCTCACTCCGCTATCCTTAAGAGCTCTATCCAGCTCTCTCTTGAAAGCATCCAACGAACTGGCCTCCACTGCCTTCTGAGGCAGAGAATTCCACACCTTCACCACCCTCTGACTGAAAAAGTTCTTCCTCATCTCCGTTCTAAATGGCCTACCCCTTATTCTCAAACTGTGGCCCCTTGTTCTGGACTCCCCCAACATTGGGAACATGTTATCTGCCTCTAATGTGTCCAATCCCCTAATTATCTTATATGTTTCAATAAGATCCCCCCTCATCCTTCTAAATTCCAGTGTATACAAGCCCAATCGCTCCAGCCTTTCAACATACGACAGTCCCGCCATTCCGGGAATTAACCTAGTGAACCTACGCTGCACGCCCTCCATAGCAAGAATATCCTTCCTCAAATTTGGAGACCAAAACTGCACACAGTACTCCAGGTGCGGTCTCACCAGGGCCCGGTACAACTGTAGAAGGACCTCTTTGCTCCTATACTCAACTCCTCTTGTTACGAAGGCCAACATTCCATTGGCTTTCTTCACTGCCTGCTGAACCTGCATGCTTCCTTTCATTGACTGATGCACTAGGACACCCAGATCTCGTTGAACTCCCCCTCCTCCTAACTTGACACCATTCAGATAATAATCTGCCTTTCTATTCTTACTTCCAAAGTGAATAACCTCACACTTATCTACATTAAACTGCATCTGCCATGTATCCGCCCACTCACACAACCTGTCCAAGTCACCCTGCAGCCTTATTGCATCTTCCTCACAATTCACACTACCCCCCAACTTAGTATCATCTGCAAATTTGCTAATGGTACTTTTAATCCCTTCGTCTAAGTCATTAATGTATATCGTGAATAGCTGGGGTCCCAGCACCGAACCTTGCGGTACCCCACTGGTCACTGCCTGCCATTCCGAAAGGGACCCATTTATCCCCACTCTTTGCTTTCTGTCTGTCAACCAATTTTCTATCCATGTCAGTACCCTACCCCCAATACCATGTGCCCTAATTTTGCCCACTAATCTCCTATGTGGGACCTTGTCGAAGGCTTTCTGAAAGTCGAGGTACACCACATCCACTGACTCTCCCTTGTCAATTTTCCTAGTTACATCCTCAAAAAATTCCAGTAGATTTGTCAAGCATGATTTCCCCTTCGTAAATCCATGCTGACTCGGAATGATCCCGTTACTGCTATCCAAATGCTCAGCAATTTCGTCTTTTATAATTGACTCCAGCATCTTCCCCACCACTGATGTCAGACTAACTGGTCTATAATTACCCGTTTTCTCTCTCCCTCCTTTCTTAAAAAGTGGGATAACATTTGCTATCCTCCAATCCACAGGAACTGATCCTGAATCTATAGAACATTGAAAAATGATCTCCAATGCTTCCACTATTTCTAGAGCCACCTCCTTAAGTACTCTGGGATGCAGACCATCAGGCCCTGGGGATTTATCAGCCTTCAGTCCCATCAGTCTACCCAACACCATTTCCTGCCTAATGTGGATTTCCTTCAGTTCCTCCATCACCCTAGGTTCTCCGGCCCCTAGAACATTTGGGAGATTGTGTGTATCTTCCTCAGTGAAGACAGATCCAAAGTAACGGTTTAACTCGTCTGCCATTTCTTTGTTCCCCATAATAAATTCCCCTGCTTCTGTCTTCAAGGGACCCACATTTGCCTTGACTATTTTTTTCCTCTTCACGTACCTAAAAAAACTTTTGCTATCCTCCTTTATATTATTGGCTAGTTTACCCTCGTACCTCATCTTTTCTCCCTGTATTGCCTTTTTAGTTAACTTTTGTTGCTCTTTAAAAGAGTCCCAATCCTCTCTTCCCGCTCTTCTTTGCTATGTTATACTTCCTCTCCTTAATTTTTATGCTGTCCCTGACTTCCCTTGTCAGCCACAGGTGTCTCTTACTCCCCTTAGAGTCTTTCCACCTCTTTGGAATAAATTGATCCTGCAACCTCTGCATTATTCCCAGGAATACCTGCCATTGCTGTTCTACCGTCTTCCCTGCTAGGGCCTCATTCCAATCAATTTTGGCCAGCTCCCGCCTCATGCCTCTGTAATCCCCTTTGCTATACTGTAATACCGACACTTCCGATTTTCCCTTCTGCCTTTCCATTTGCAGAGTAAAACTTATCATGTTGTGATCACTGCCTCCTAATGGTTCTTTTACCTCTAGTCCCCTTATCAGATCAGGATCATTACACAACACTAAATCCAGAATTGCCTTCTCCCTGGTAGGCTCGAGCTCGAGCTGACCCCCCTTCCCCCCCCCGCGGTATTCAGCGTGTGACGTCACAATGGACAAGCAGCTGCTATTGGGTGTCTACTCTTTACAGAGGTTTTAAATTTAAATATTTTTATTTCTAACCTTTTTTTTCAGGGTCTTCAGCTTGTGACGTCACAATGCTTGTGTGAGATGGGTGCTACATTGTTTCCAAAAGCTTGGTGGTGGGGGAAAGAGGGGTACTTGGAAAAGGGGAGGTCCCCCTTCCCCCCTCAACCCCTTCCTCCCTCCTCCTTCCCACCTCCATCCCCACTCCCTCCCCCCCTCCTCCCCAACTCCCTCCCCCCTCCCCCCCTAACTCCCTCCCCCCCTAACTCCCTCCCCCCTCACCCCTCCCTCCTTCCCCCCTTCCCCCTCCCCCCTTCCCTCCCTCCTCCCCCCTCCCCCCCCCCCTACCCCCTCCCTACCCCCTCCCTCCCCCCTTCTCCCCTACCCCCTCCCTCCCCCTCCCCTCCCCCCCTCCCTTCCCCCCCCCTTCCACACCTCCCTCCTCCCTCCCTCCCCCCCACTCCCCTCCCGGTTACAATGGAAACCCTACGAGGACGGGCCCAACGGGCACACTTGTGCTAGTGATGATTAAAACTGAAGTAATTTTAACACACAATGGAAGGGCATTCGGCTCAGTGACAGAGCTATCCCATTAATTCTATTCACTTCCATTTCCTTTCAAAATATACATCAATCTTCCTTTGTTAGTACAAAAACAGCTTCACACATAAATGACAGAGCAATACAATGTATAAGACACAAAGAATTACGTTTCTTTGAACGGACATGTCAATTTGTTTATTGCAATGTTAATTTAGTTAACTGCTTCCACAATACTAGCACAGATTGTCCCATGCTAAGGGCAGTATGTTCTTGAATATAAATTCAAGCTGAGGAAGGTTAGTTATGTATATAGCCACAAAAGACTACAAAGAACAAACTACTGGAGGAACTCACCAGGTCAAGGATCATCTGTGGAGGGAAAAGGACAGTTGATGTTTTGGTTTGAGATCCTTCCACTGGACTGAAAGAGTGGAGGGAGGAAGGCCAATATAAAGAAGTCGGGGGTGGGACAAGAGCTAGCACATGATAGGTGGACCCAGTTGAGGAGGGGTGGATTGGTGAACCGTGTCAGATGGGGAGAGAGGGGTGGAGATAGCAGCAGAGGCTGAGACATAATTGATGGTAGTAACCAGGGGCTGTAGATTCTTGAATCTGTGGGAAAAGGAAGGCAGAGTGTGCAACAAATAAGAGAGAAGGGATGGGCAGATGGGGGTGGGTCTTAATGGGAGGAATGTGTGAGTGATGGGCAGATGGGGGAGGGTCTTAATGGGAGGAGTGTGCGAGTGATGGGCAGATGGGGTGGGTGGGTAAGAATCTGGCGAGAGGGGGCTTTTGTGGAAAAGAATAGTCTGAATGGAAGGACTTGGATGGAAGGGGGAGCAGGCTACCTAAAATTAGAGAGTTTGATGTTCATGCCATCATTTTGTAGATTAAGGAAGCAGAATATGAAGTGCTGTTCCTCTACTTTGTATTTGTTTGCACCTTGGTGGTGGAGGAGGTCTAGGACAATCAGGTCAGTGTGGGAATGGGGATGGGAATTGAAATGTCTGACAACTCTGAGCTCAGGATGGCTTTTATGGACTGAAGCTCAGCAAAACGGTCGCCTCACCGGTGCTTCTTTTTCACGCTGTACAAGAGGCTGCATCAAGAGCACCAAATGCAATAGACAGGGTTAGAGGAGGTACACGTGAATCACTGACTCACCTGGATGGGCTGCCTGGGTTCCTGGATCGTGGCAAGGGTGGAAGAATAGGGACAGGTATCACATTCCCAAATATTTGCAGGAGAAAATACCTGAGGAGGGTAGGGATGAGCAAACAAGGGTGTCACGGAGAAAGTGGTCCCCATGGAAAGCAGAAAGGAGTGGGGATGTGAAGATGTGACAGGTGGTGGGATCATGTTGTAGCTGCCATAATGTTAAAGAATGATATGCTGGGTGCAATGGCTGGTGAGGTGAAAGGTGAGGACCAAGGGATCCCCATTCAGTCAGGGGAGAAGGCAGGGCGAGAGCAGATGTACAGAAAATGGAGATGTGGGTCAGAGCACCATAAATATCAGTGAGGTTAAAGACCATTTCCTAATGGAAGTGGATATCTCCAACATTCTGGAGTGGAAAGCCTCCTCTCAGGAACAATTGTGGTGGAGGTGAAGTAACTGCAAATACTGGAATCTTGAGCAAAACACTGCTCTCTGCTTGAGGAACTCAGTGGGTCAGACAGCATAGAGTCATAGAGTGATACAGTGTGGAAACGAGCCCTTCGGCCCAACTTGCCACACTGGCCAACAATGTTCCAGCTACGCTAGTCCCACTTGCCTGTGCTTGGTCCATATCCCTCCAAACCTGTCCTATACATGTACCTGTCTAACTGTTTCTTAAACAATGGGATAGTCCCAGCCTCAACTATCACCTCTGGCAGCTTATTCCATACACTCACCACCCTCTGTGTGAAAAAGTTACCCCTTGGATTCCTATTAAATCTTTTCCCCCTCACCTTGAAGCTTTGTCCTCTGGTCCTCGATTCCCCAACTCTGGGCAAGAGACTCTGTGCATCTACCTGATCTATTCCTCTCATGATTTTGTACACCTCTATAAGATCACCCCTCATCCTCCTGCTCTCCATGGAATAGAGACTCAGCTTACTCAACCTCCCCCTATAGCTCCACTCTCTAGTCCTCGCAACATCCTCGTAAATCTTTTCTGAACCCTTTCAAGCTTGACAATATCTTTCCTATAACATGGTGCCCAGAACTGAACACAATATTCTAGATGCTGTCTCACCAACGTCTTGTACAACTGCATCACGACCATCCAACTTCTATACTCTATACTCATCATGACTGATGATGGCCAATGTGCCAAAAGCCTTTTTTGACCACCTTATCTACCTGCAAATCAGCCTTCAAGGAACCATGCACCTGTACTCCAAGATCCCTCTGCTCTACAACTCTACCCAGAGACCTACCATTTACTGTGTAGGTCCTGCGCTTGTTAGACGTCCCAAAATGCAACACCTCACACTTCTCCGTATTAAATTCCATCAACCATTCCTCTGCCCACCTGGACAATCGATCCAGATCCTCCTGCAATCTTTCACAACCATATTCACTATCAGCAAAACCACTAACTTTTGTATCATCAGCAAACCTTCTAATCTTGCCCTGTATGTTCTTATCCGAATCATTGATGTAGATGACCAACAGTAACGGGCCCAGCACCGAACCCTGAGGCACACCACTAGTCACAAGCCTCCAGTCCGAGAAGCAACCTTCCACCATCACCCTCTGCTTCCTTCCAAGGAGCCAATTTGCTATCCATTCCGCTATCTCTCCTTGGATCCCATGCGATCTAACCTTCCAGAGCAGCCTACCATGCAGAACCTTCTCGAACGCCTTACTGAAGTCCATGTACACAACATCTAAGCTCTGCCTTCATCGACCTTTTCGGTCACGTCTTCAAAAAAATTAATCAGATTTGTGAAACACGACCTCCCACGTAAAAACATTGCTGACTATCCCTAATCAGCCCTTGCCCATCCAAATGCCTGCATATCCTATCCCTCAGAATACTCTCTGATAACTTTCTAACTACAGATGTTAGCTCATCGGCCTTTAGTTCCCAACATTTTCCCTGCAGCCCTTCTTGAAAAGAGGCACAACATTTTGCCACCCTCCAGTCTTCAGGCACCTCTCCTGTATTAAAGGACGAAGCATCTCTGGAGGGAATGGGTAGACGACGTTTCAGATCGACACTGTTCTTCAGACTGATATAATCCAAATGAATCAGCCTGAGGAAGGCTCCTGATGTGAAACATTGATTGTCCGTTCCCTCCATAGAAGTTGCAGGACCTACTGAATTCCTTAAGCACATTTTTGCTTTGCTTGAGAGAAAGGGATGGTGTCCTTACAAGAAACTAGGAAGAAGGGATGTAGTTTAGATAGCTGTGAAAATCAGTGAGTTTATAGTAAATCTGCGTGAATGCTTCGTCTCCTTGATAGAGACAAAAAGATCAAGAAAGGGGGAGGGAGGTTTTGGAAATGGTCCAAGTGCATTTGAGGGAAGGGCGGAAGTTACTGGCAGGGTTAATGACATTGATGAGTTCTGCATGACTGCAGAAGGCAGCACCAATGTAGTTGTGGAGAAAGAGCTGGAGAGTGGTGCCAGAGTAGATTTGGAGCACAGAACATCCAATGTAGCCAAGGAAGAGGCAGGCATGGCAGGAACCCTTGGCCCTGTCCACGGCTATGCTTTTGATTTGTATAAATTTGGAGGAGTTGAAAGAGAAGTTGATCAAATGAGAACAAATTCCGCCAGGCGTAGGAGAGAGTTAGTCGAGGGGAACATTCCTTAGTTACTCCCATACTCCACCTTCTTTTCCCATTTCATTCCATCATCTGCAGTTCCCGGTTACCTCTACTAATCATGCCCCAGCCACTGTTGTTATCTCCACTCCTTTCTCCCTCACCTGACTCCTTTTACCAATCCATCCCTCCTCATTTAGATTTAACTACCATGTGCCAACAATTTGCTCCACCTCTCAATATTGTTTATCCCCTCTCCACTCTTTCAGTCCAGAGGAAGAATCTCAACCTGAAATGTCAACTGTCCATTGCCCTTCACGGATGCTGCCGGACTTGCTGAGGTTTTTCATCAGTTTGTTAGTTGCTCTGATTATCCATGTAGCTCATCAATCCATGATTTCCATCCATACCCATCAAAACAATCAGGTAATTCTAGAATCAATAAAACCAACTGCTCTATTTTCACATCCAGATGACATTCATATCAGTAGAATGTTAAACATTCTTTGTATGAAGAACTGATGTCTGATTTTAGTTTTTCACACAGAGGGGGTGCATACATGGAACGGGATGCCAGAAGAACCAGCAGAGGGGCGTATAATTACATTAAAAAACATTTAGACACGTACATGGATAGGAAAGGTTTAGAGGGGTATGAGCCAGGAGCAGGCAAGTGGAACTAATTTTTTCAAGCAACTAGGACAGCATGGATGAGTTGGGCCAAAAGGCCTGTTTCCCTGGCTTATAGCTTTATGACTATACTGCGGGGCTGTCAAACAATGTTAGCGAGTTAGAAATGGGTGGTCTTAGCATTGGTTTTGCTGTGTGGTCAGTAGATCAAAGTGAGATTGTTTCAGGTTTAGCTACAGTGAGGGGGAAGGAGGTAGTGGCTGGAAGATGTTTGTGGTGGGAACGTAGAACATCGAACAGCAGAACATTCTTTGTATAATGAACTGCTTTCCAATTTTAGTTCTAAAGTTACTATTTTACTATTTCATATGTTGGTCTCTTTGGCATAATGTTATCACTTAACATGAAAAGTTACCCCAAAACAGTGGCATCTTCATTGACTTCATGATATTCAAAAATTAAATAAAGCTTTAACTTGTACTATTGAAAATATCAAATAGCTTCGAAGGACGAGGTAAACAATGTGGTTTGCACAGGTACAAAACATAGATTATCCATTAAGATTTTTAAATTACGCATCAATTCATTCAGGTTGTTCATGTTTACACATATCTTTGTAAAACTTTCTGTTCTCCTCAGGGCAGGTGACTTTGATGAGTGGCAATTTATAAATTGCTTTGTTGTTAGTGGTCATCAGAAGAAAAAGAATTGTAGAAAGGCAGAATGGCCAAGTACATACAGGTAATCCAATCTGCAAAACAGCATAACACAATTGTGAAGCAAAGTTCTTTCAAAAAAGTTCCAGCAAAAAGATATGCATTCCAATGCACTAACTAATTTTGCGCACAGGCTGATTTATGAAAGAATAGTGAGAGAACTGGGAATATTAAAGGTTGACTGTCAGTGAGGCTGATTCCTCGATCTGCCGTGTGAAAAATGTCATATGGTCTCAAATGAGCATTGTTCAGCATTTTATCCAAATTATAGAATTTATGAATAGGCAGCATTTTCATGCTCTGGGCTATTTGGATCTGCAAACTCGAAATATCCTGTGCTTGGTGTACTTACATCCTCTTTCCTCAAAGAAAGTGATGAATGTTCTGCTTCTTAAAACCAATTGGCTGTTTTGGTTAATGTCACAAGTTTTGGTTGTATAGTTTCTTGTGTATACATCATGCCATGGACTGAAAATTGACTTTCAATGCTGTTGCAGGCAGTATCTCATTTTGCAGCAGATCCATTAATATAGGTCTCTGATGCAGAATTTGATGACAAAGTGCTGGAGTACCTCAGCAGGTCAGGCCTATCCATGTCCTCCAGAGATGTTGCCTGACCTGCTGAGTTACTCCAGCACTTTGTGTTTAGTCTAGTTTAGTTTAGAGATAAAGGGTGGAAACAGGCCCTTCGGCCCACTGAGTCCGCACCGACCAGCGATCCCTGCACATTAACACTATCCTACACACACATTTTATATTTTACACCAAGCTAATTAACCTACAAACCTTGGAGTGTGGGAGGAAACCGAAGAATTCAGGGAAAACCCACACAGGTCACGGGGAGAATCTGTACAGACAAGCACCCATTGTCAGGTTCAAGCATGGGACTCTTGGGGCTGTAAGGCAGCAGCTCTACCACTACACCACCGTGCTGCCTTGTGTTCTACATAAGATTCCAGCTTCTGCAGTTCCTGTTTCCAGGTCTCTGATGCATCAGGAGGCTGCGAGTAATAAAAATAGGTTCTTGAAAATGGACAGGCTGTTTGATAATGAGAAAACTTTTCCAAATTTGCAAGTGTGTAATAGAAACTCCAAATGTTTCCCTCTTCAAGAACCCTTTTTTTTTTACAAATGAGGCAAACTTCCCGACACATCAGCAATTTCAGGATTTGTTCAAAGTGAAAGTAAAATAACCTTAAGAAGTGGATCTGTAAATAAAAGTTGGAAGATAATTTCAGGCTCAAGCACAGATCAGCGTTATGTGAAACACCAATACTTTAATATTACATTTTTGATGTTTAATGATAGCAACTTACCACAGATATTGTGTTCATCAGCGCTTCGCCTAAATATGCACAGAAAATCGCTAATGGAGGAAAACATTATTTTGTAAATATGAGATAATGATTAATTCTATAATAGAGCATTCTATTAGGGAATTTCTTTAAGCTATACCAATTATATAGCGATAATACTTTGATAATACCTCTATCTAAATGAAAAGGTCACAAAGTGCCTTCTAAGGATATTACCAAATAAAATTTGATACCAAACAGGAACGGACATTATAGGCTGGATCATGCTGTTACGGTCCTTTTTACATTAGATTAGAGACATTCAGAAAAAGCAGGAAAAACATGAATAAAATATTAAAATGTTTTAAATTCCTCGAGTTATTAAATCCCCAGTTTCAGCAACCCATGGAACACCCTGGACTAACTATAGAGGTCAAGGTTGCAGACAGTGATTCAATGCTCATCCATTTGACCTCCTGTGCATTCCAGAATTGCATTCTTGTGCTTGGTGATGGAAGTCCGTATTGAACTGAGGTCCGACCTGCTGCCAGCCATTGGTTCTCTATGAAGTGCCTGTGTGTTCTGGCCCAATAGGATAGATGACCAAAAGTTCAGTTTTAAGAAGCATCATTATGAAATAGTTAGGTTGAAATGTAGAGAGGTTTCATGGAGGACTTTCAAAAATTGGAATCTTGGATGTTGAAGCCACAATTTGTGTGGCGAGCATGCTGACGAGTTAAACCAATCTCCTCTGCCTGCAGGTGATCCATATTCATCCATTCCCTGCATCTCTATGAGTCTATCTAAAAGGCTCTTAAATGTTACTCTAGTATTTGACTCCAACACCACCCATGGGAGGTATTCTCGGCAGCCACTGCTCTCTGTGTTAAAAAAATGCACTCCACACATTTCCTTAAACCCATTTTAACAAAGCTGTGCCCACTCGCCTTTGACATTCCCACCCTGTAAAAAAGGCCTTTCATAATTTTATATACTTCCATCAGGTCTCCCCTCATCCTCTGACATTCCCATGAAAGCAATCCGCAAAAACAATCCAACAATGCTTATCATCCCCATTTGACAATTAGGATCCTTTTTTGAGGGATTGGATCTGCAATCTTACAGTTAGAAGGATTGAACCTAACCACCTGCAGATGCAAGCTTCTTTTCCAAAGCCTGCTCTGGTCCCATTCCCCGACTATAAATCAATCATGGTAGTCTCTCAGAGGAACTCCCAACAAATAGATACATTGTACTATGACATCTGAGGAAAGTAGACCTCAACTGAAAGTTCATTCCTGCTCAAGAATCCTACCCTTGCCAGTAACTGAATAAGTCAAAGTTTATTTTTCTTAAATGGGAGTCTAGAATATTTTTAACTGATGGAACTCTGCCATCTTGCTTTTGAAGTTGTAAATTTTTCCTAATTTTTTGGTTGAATTGCAGACTTTCGAAATGATATCATAAGTTGTTCAGGAAAAAAAAAAATGTAGATGGTGGTTTAAATCGAAGGTAAACACAAAATGCTGGAGTAACTCAGCGGGTCAGGCAGTATCTCGGGAGAGAAGGAATGGGTGACGTTTCGGGTCGAGACCCTTCTTCAGACTCAGCATCCCGAGATGCTGCCTGACCCGCTGAGTTACTTCAGCATTTTGTGTCTACCATCATAAGTTGTTTCCTCTCCTCATTTCCTTGTCAATCCATTTCAGGTTATCACACACTTCTCATACAGTGTTTGCAAACTACCAGCCAATCACAATTTCCCCTTTCTCCTCCATTATTCTTGAAATGTTTGCTGACTTAAAAATTAATACTTCCTGCTCCAAAAACTGGTGGCCAAATAGATTTGTGGTAGAATATTTAGTGTCGTATCCCTGACACCATTACGTTTGGCCACCACCATTGTTTGTTTACTTGGTTGCATTGACCACGATGCCATCAGATGGCACGTCAATGATGCATAACATTTAGGGCATCATGAATACATATCATTTGGGAACATCGTGCATTCAAGGAATAACATGGTAATGTACCAAGAAGATCACAATGCTTAAAAAAAATATTAAGTTGCATATGTCTTATTATTTGAGTTCAATGGCCTGGATTTTGCAGTCAGCAACTTGCACTGCCCACTGCCCTCTAGACAAAGTTTCCACCAATTTATTTTGAATCTTTTCGCGAGAATTTGCTGGATAAAACCAGATCCAACATCAGCGGTAAGCTCTGTGCCAACTGCAGGACCTTTTGCACATATAATCTCATAATGTTGGGGTTGGTGGGAGAATAGAACAAGCCCTGCCCACAAACACTGTAGGGAAAGGAAGAGGAGAGCAGTAGTAATAGGGGACTCTATAGTGAGGGGGTCAGATAGGCGTTTCTGTGGACGCAGTCGGGAGACCCGGATGGTGGTTTGCCTCCCTGGTGCCGGTGTCCGGGATGTGTCTGAGCGTGTCCAGGATATCCTGAAAGGGGAGGGAGAGGAGCCAGAGGTCGTGGTACATATAGGTACCAACAATATAGGTAGGATAAGGGAAGAGGTCCTGAAAGGAGAATTCAGGGGGCTAGGAAGAGAGTTAAAAAAAAGGACTTCCAAAGTAATAATCTCAGGCTTACTGCCTGTGCCACGCGATAGTGAGAATAGGAATGGAGTGAGGTGGAGGATAAATACGTGGCTGAGGAACTGGTGCAGGGAGCAGGGTTTCAAGTTTCTGGATCATTGGGACCTCTTCTGGGGGAAGTATGACCTGTACAAAAAGGACGGGTTGCATCTGAACCCGAGGGGAACCAATATCCTGGCGGGGAGATTTGCTAAAATAACTGCGGAGACTTTAAACTAGTACGGTTGGGGGGAGGGACTCAAACACAGATAGCTAATAGGCAGTGTGTGAGGCAGGAGGCAGAAAAGGGAAACACTCAGACCCAATATGTAGGAGAGAAAGAAGGGAAAAGAAATAAACTGAGAATAAGAAATGATGGGTCCCTTAAATGTGTATATTTTAATGCTAGGAGCATTGTAAGAAAGGTGGATGAGCTTAGAGCCTGGATTGACATCTGGAAGTATGATGTTGTCGCGATCAGTGAAACATGGTTGCAGGAGGGTTGCGATTGGCAATTAAATATTCCAGGATTTCATTGTTTCAGATGTGATAGAATCGGAGGGGCAAGAGGTGGGGGTGTTGCATTGCTTGTCAGGGAGGATATCACAGCAGTGCTTTGGCAGGACAGACTAGAAGGCTCGATTAAGGAGGCTGTTTGGGTGGAACTCAGAAATGAGAAAGGTTTAGCAACACTTATAGGGGTGTATTATAGACCGCCAAATAGGGAACGAGAATTGGAAGAGCAAATATGTAAGGAGATAGCAGATATTAGTAGTAAGCACAGAGTGGTGATTGTGGGTGATTTCAATTTTCCGTATATAGACTGGGAATCACATTCTGTTAAAGGGCTGGATGGTTTGGAGTTTGTAAAATGTGTGCAGGATAGTTTTTTGCAGCAATACGTAGAGGTGCCTACCAGAGAAGGGGCAGTGTTGGACCTCCTGTTAGGAAATGAGATGGGTCAGGTGACGGAGGTATGTGTTGAGGAGCACTTTGGGTCTAGTGATCATAATGCCATTAGTTTCAATATCATTATGGAGAAGGTCAAATCTGGACCAAGGGTTGAGATTTTGGATTGGAGAAAGGCTAATTTTGAGGAGCTGAGAAAGGATTTAAAAGGAGTGAAATGGAAATTGTTGTTTTATGAAAAGGATATAATAGAGAAATGGAGGATATTTAAAGGTGAAATTTTGAGAGTACAGAGTCTTTATGTCCCTGTTCGGTGGAAAGGAAAGAATAATCATTTGAAAGAGCCATGGTTTTCCAGGGAAATTGGACACTTGGTTCGGAAAAAGAGGGAGATATACAATAAATATAAGCGGCAGGGAGTAAATGAGGTTCTTGAGGAATATAAAGAATGTAAAAGGAATCTTAAAAAGGAAATTAGAAAAGCGAAAAAAAGATATGAGGCTGCTTTGGCAAGTAATGTAAAAGTAAACCTCAAGGGGTTCTACAGATATGTCAATAGCAAAAGGATAGTGAGGGATAAAATTGGTCCACTAGAGAGTCAGAGTGGACAGCTATGTGCTGAGCCGGAAGAAATGGGGGAGATATTAAACAATTTCTTTTCTTCGGTATTTACCGAGGAGAAGGATATTGAATTATGTGAGGTAAGCGAAACAAGTAGAGTAGTGATGGAAATTAGGAGGATTAAAGAAGAGGAGGTACGGACACTTTTGAAGAATATAAAAGTGGATAAGTCTCCAGGTCCTGATAGGATATTCCCTAGGACATTGAGGGAAGTTAGTGCAGAAATAGCAGGGGCTATGACGGAAATATTTCAAACGTCATTAGAAACAGGGATGGTGCCGGAAGATTGGCGCATTGCGCATGTTGTGCCTTTGTTTAAAAAAGGTTCTAAAAGTAAACCTAGCAATTATAGACCTATTAGTTTGACGTCTGTGGTGGGAAAATTAATGGAAAAGATACTTAGGGACAATATATATAATTATTTGGATAATCAAGGCCTGATTAGAAACAGTCAACATGGATTTGTGCCTGGAAGGTCATGTTTGACTAATCTTCTTGAATTTTTTGAAGAGGTTACCAGGGAAATTGATAAGGGCAAGGCTGTGGATGTTGTCTATATGGACTTCAGTAAGGCATTTGACAAGGTTCCACATGGAAGGTTGATTAAGAAGGTTAAATCGTTGGGTATTAATAGTGAGGTTGCAAGATGGATTCAACAATGGCTGAATGGGAGATACCAGAGGGTAACGGTTGACAATTGTATGTCAGGTTGGAGGCCAGTGTCTAGTGGAGTGCCCCAAGGATCTGTGTTGGGTCCACTGTTGTTTGTCATTTACATTAATGATCTGGATGATGGTGTGGCAAATTGGATTAGTAAATATGCAGATGATACTAAGATAGGTGGAGTAGTTGATAGTGAGGTAGATTTTCAAAGTTTACAGAGAGACTTGGGCCTTTTGGAAGGGTGGGCTGAAAGATGGCAGATGGAGTTTAATGCTGATAAGTGTGAGGTGCTGCATTTTGGTAGGACAAATCAAAATAGGACGTACAGGGTAAATGGTAGGGAATTGAGGAATGCAGTGGAACAGAGGGATCTGGGAATAACTGTGCATTGTTCCCTGAAGGTGGAATCTCATGTGGATAGGGTGGTGAAGAAGGCGTTTGGTATGCTTGCCTTTATAAATCAGAGCATCAAGTATAGAAGTTGGGATGTAATGTTGAAATTGTACAGGGCATTGGTGAGGCCAAATCTGGAGTATGGTGTGCAGTTCTGGTCGCCAAATTATAGGAAGGATGTCGACAAAATGGAGAGGGTACAGAGGAGATTTACTAGAATGTTGCCCGGGTTTCAGCACTTAGGCTACAGAGAGAGGTTGAACAGGTTGGGTCTTTATTCTTTGGAGCGTAGAAGGTTGAGGGGGGACTTGATAGAGGTTTTTAAAATTTTGAGAGGGACGGACAGAGTTGACGTGGGTAGGCTTTTCCCTTTGAGAGTGGGGAAGATTCCAACAAGGGGACATAGCTTCAGAATTGAGGGACAAAGGTTTAGGGGTAACATGAGGGGGAACTTCTTTACTCAGAGGGTTGTGGCTGTATGGAATGGGCTTCCGGTGGAAGTGGTGGAGGCTGGCTCGATTTTATTATTTAAGAGTAAATTGGATAGGTATATGGATAGGAGGAGATTGGAGGGTTATGGTCTGAGTGCAGGTAGATGAGACTAGGTCAGGGAGAATGGTCGGCGTGGACTGGTAGGGCCGGACAGGCCTGTTTCCATGCTGTAGTTGTTATATGTTATATGTTATATGTTAATAAACATCTACAAACGTTGAAGCCTCAAACCCAATTTTTTTGTCTGTCAAAATGTCACAAATATTTCTAAATGTTATGATCAAATTAAAATATTTAACAACAGTTAAAAAGTTGCAAATATATGTAAATGATTATGTATCTAATTATATAGACACCTTAATTCCTCTCAGTCATTTTTTGAACTTAATGTAGAACAGCTTGCACCAAGTCGAACTTGGCACATGTTGTTGGAGTGAGTTGCCCAGGAAGATGCTAAATCTCTGCTGGACAAGCATGGAATGCGGTTATGAAAATGTTGCTGAGCAACTGTTAGCAAGTTTGGAATACATTTAGTGAAAGTAATAGATCTGTGAGAAACTCTTGGTATTTCTCTGGAAAATCTAGCCTATTTCTTTGTTTGAAACCTTGCTTTGACATGGAACTTTAATATAGAGAGAAAGAATGACAACAAGCTATTTTGTGAAAAGCATTATGAGAATATGATTGCTTTATCAAAAAGAATCACAATAATAAAATATTAACATTAAATTATCATGTATAAATATGATTCTTTCATTTATCTATTCTAAATTCTGGTAGAATTACAAGATGTGATATTCATAGACATCTTATGTAAAACCTTTCATGATATATTGATATGTACCGCATAGCATTGCCAAAAGATGGGTCTGCCACGTCAGGGCATAGAACATTCCACCCACTGCAATACAACCCAGGACACTGTTGTAGCTCCACAATCCATCGTAGATTTTCTGAAATGGTGAATCCAGGGATAATCCTAAAAGACAAGTTAAATACCAAAACAAAATATGAACTATTCAGCTCCATATCAGAAGTAACTTTTTATTTTGCCTATGTATAAGTATCTCTGTTACGTAATTACCACTGTAAAGTAACATGATAAATTGCATTATATTTCCATTGAATGCATTATGTGCATATGCAACGGATATGAGTATCTGATGGAAACCTAACTATCTTGTTGAATCACAAGCAACAGGAGTAAAAATCACCCTCTGTTGCTTTGTAACAATCCATGGCAGGGGCAGTTGCATTTCATTACTCAAGATGATTCCCACTTTACTATCAAAACCAAGAGCCCTCAATATTCTTCATGTTTTTGATTCCAGTATTTCCAGATGAGAAATGTTATGATCTTACCTGCCAATATGCCAAAAGACGATCCGATTACAGCATGCAGGCAGGTGATAGGAGATGCGATAACCAATGCAACAAGGAAAATGCCGCCAGCCCAGGGATTGTTGCAGCCGTAAACCTGCCCGACTCCCACTGGAATAGCTCTCAGAAGCTAAATAAAAATTGATTAAAATTCATATTTTAATTTATGCAATCTATAAGAGCAAAAGTCATGGAAGCTGTCATGGAAATACAACAGTTTTTAAAAGTTTTGTTTACCATATGGCACTGTGTTACTGCGAAGTTTACCTCAGAACTTTATTTCGCTGCACATCTCTTTTCCTTCCTTAGTTGTTTACTGTCATTTCTACAACGGTGCATCCTCTCTTAAAGAATGTTAAAAGGGTGTAATTAGGGTGTAGTAAAGATTAATTAGGGAGGTTGTAACAAAGAAGGGCTTCTGTTATTTGGACAGTCAGAAGAAACCATGAGATTGTTTTCCACGGTGCAATGATGGATGAGAAATGCTTGTTGGAGTTGTTCATGATCAGCAAGGATCTGGACAAAGTGAATAAAGAAACTTTCCAATTGCTGAGTCTTTAACCATAGGAAATGATCTTTGAAGCAGGAGGTTCCGGTACAGAAAGTTGTGAAATGCTGGTCAACGAACATGGATGACATTGTATGCGACTGCTTTGAGCCAGGGACTGGATTCTGCAACTAACCTGAATGAGTACGCCACTGCCGTGACTGGCTTCATTGGCAAGTGCATGGAAGACTGTGTGCATGGAAGTGCATGGAAGTCAATCCGAGTGTTCACTAAGTCCTGGTGTCGAGACAACAACCTTTCTCTCAATATCAGCAAGACAAAGGAGATAGTGATCGACTTCAGGAATCAAACCACACATACCCCAGTTTGCAATGACAGTGTTGATGTAGAGATGGTTGAAAACTTCAAATTCCTAGGAGTCAATATCACCAATAACGTCTCCAACGACCAAGAAAGCACACCAACACCTCTAATTCTTTAGAAGGCTTAAGAAGTTTGGCATGACCCCTATAACTCTAACCAACTTCCACAGATGCACCATAGAAAGCATTTTATCAGGACGCATCACAGCTTGGTTTGGAAACAGCTCCGTCCAAGTCCGCAAGAAATTGCAGCGAATTGTGGACGCAGCCCAGACCATCACACAAATTAACTTCCGTTCTATAGACTCATTTTATACCTCACGCTGCCTCGGCAAGCCCAGCACTATAATCAAGGAGTCGTCGCACCCTGGCCACTCTCTCTTCTCCGCTCTCCCGTCAGGCAAAAGGTATAAAAGTGTGAAAACACACACCACCAGATTCAGGGACATTTCTTCCCAGCTGTTATCAGGCAATTGGATCATCCAACCACAACCAGAGAGTAGTGCTGAACTACTATTTACCTCTTTGGTAACCCTCGGATCATCCTTGATCAGACTTTGCTGGCTTTACCTTGCACTAAACGTTCTGCCCTTATCATGTATGTATACACAAAATGGCTCGATTGTCTTTCTGCTGAATGGATAGCACATATCAAGAGCTTTTCACTGTACCTTGGTACATGTGCCAATAAACTCAACTGTAAACTGGCTGTCCAACAACATTTGTAGTCTGGGAAGGAGTAGTCAATGGCAGGTCGAGCGTAACAAAGCAGCAGTAGACTTGTTCTCCTGGGAAATGTTCTCCTATTCCTCTGTAGCATCTTGCCTGAACGTGCGCAGAATTGTGGATAAGTAATTGCTTGTAATAAAGTTAACCCTGATGATACAAGTTTCACCTTTTTTGGAGTTGGTAGACTAATAGCAATATTTACAATACAAATAATAAAATATACTCTTTGAGCGCCTATATTAACAATATCCAGGCCAGATTGTTCCCATCTCAATGAAAGTGGCCTTTCTCCAGTTGACTATCTTTTAACCTAAAAGGGTCTATATCCCTTTCTGTAGCTGTTTCAATGTAATCAACCATATTAAATGGTTCAATGATACTTTATTTTCACATGTAATTCCTTTTTTGCATCCAATTCAGTAAAAGACCTTGGTATAAATAGGCATAATCATACTCAACTATAAGAGTGTAAGAACAGTAGATTACACTGAGGCCGTACAGAAGAGTCATCATGTTTCTAGTGCCATCTTGTACCTTTCAAGTTTAAAGTTGTTAGAAATGTTAGAGTCTTAACTTGGCCATAATACCCTTTGTCCTGGAGGTAGCACTGGGATGGAATTGCAGGGTCGTCCAGGGTCAGCCTGGCTTGGTGATATTGACAATTCCCTCTACCGTCCAATTCAAGTGCTCAACCACCTGGTATGGTGCCCAATCTAATTGTGCTCCAGGCTGCTGCTGGGTCTCCAACGGTCCACATCACCAACATGGCGATCTGGGCACGTCGACACGTGAACATGCTGACTCTCACCTCACACATCCACATCTCTCCACCATGGCAATAGTGTCGTCAATCAAAGCTACCAATCTACACCCTTCTCCCTTTTCCTGTCCTTCTTGAATACCTTCTTGAAGCCCAATGTAGAAGAGATAAAGGGGTGAAACAGTGACGCAGCGGAAGAGCTGCTGCCTTACAGCTCCAGAGATCCGGGTTCAATCCTGACTACGGGTGCTATCTGTACAGAGATTGTACGTTCTCCCTGGGAGGGTTTCCTCCGGGTGCTCTGGTTTCCTCCCACGTTCCAAAGATGTGCAGGTTTGTAGGTAAATTGGCTTCTATAAATTGTCCCTAATGTGTAGGATAGAACTAGTGTAAAGATATAGGAAGGAACTGCAGATGCTGGTTTAAACCGAAGATAGACACAAAATGCCTGAGTAACTCAGCGGGACAAGCAGCATCTCTGGAGAGAAGGAATGGGTGATGTTTCCCTTCCTCAGACTGAGGGGTGAAGGTAAATCATTGATTTATTGATCTGCGCGGACTCAGTGGGCTGAGGTGCCTGCTTCCCTGCTGTATTGTTAAAACATATGACTCTGTATCTGTAAAACTTATATTCAGGAATATTTAGAACACCTTATTACTTTCTTCTTACCCAGATCTCTATTACTGCCAAGATCATAATTCCATGTGGGTAATTGTGATAGCAGCTCGCCAACCTTGTTTATTGGTTCAACAATAACATAATAAGATTCCACACTACCACTTTGCTTACCATAGGAACATTGAGCTCTGACCATGTGTAGTTTGGTGGTGAATTTATGGGTTGAATAACATTCTGGGGAAGATAAATATTGTGTCTTGTAGCAGCCAAATACATCCATACAGCAATATTGAATGGCAGAGTGAAAACAGGCAGGTCCCATTTTTCCATCACAGAGGTTAATGCACTGGAAAGCAAAGGACTGTAAAAAGAAATAGTTTTCAATGCAAATATATAGCTGAATTGTGTTTAAATATAAATGCCATGAAATCATTAATAATTAGAACGTCAATTGCTAATGACAGAGAAAGATTTTCTAATATCCAGGAGATCCAAAAATAGCTTAGGACAAAAACTTCAGATTTTATCCCCCAGACAGTTTGCAAAAATATAAATTGATATGTGAACGAATTACCCACTGTGGAGAAATTATGGTAAACATTTTCAAAGAGAAGAACTTAAGATCATAATTGTATCATTGATATTATATTAAACACAGATGAACAGTGCATAGAACTGAATAGGTTTAGCAATTACTCCAGATATTCCATAAGGGAGCACGAATGGGACATAATTGGGAAGGAATTGTTAAGAGTTACATTGCAATTTAACTGGATGTGGAATCCAGTTATGGATTATGAAATTTTATATCAATGAGGATCAGGAAGAAAATTCTCCAATGACAGCACAATGAAAGTTGGTTATGACTTTTTGGAGGCTAGTTATTTCTGCCCTGGAATATCATTGTTGGAAACCAGTGCAAAGTCCTGTGCCTAATTATTTTCTGCAGCTTCATCTACAAGAGACAGGACTCGAGCTGTTCACTGATGATTGCACAATGTTCCTTTGCATTCGCTTTCCTTCAAATCAAGTCTCCTATGTCTGTATTAAATCCTTTAGGCAGATAACTGCAAGTAACTTCCTTCCTGTAACATAATTCAGATTATTATCTGAATGGAGTGAGACTGCGAATGATTGAAGTTCTGAGGAATCTTGGTGTGCAACGTGTTTGCAGACAGGTCCAACTATTAGGTATTAGTTACAGCTGTACAAGACGTAGGTAACATCACACCTAGAATACTGAAAGCAGATTTGGTCTACTTACCTAAAAAATTACATAGTGGCATTGGAGGCAGTCCAAAGGATTCACCTTGTCCAAACAAGTTGCCCCCCACCCTCTTTCTTTTGCAAATTAAATTAATGTTGGTCTTGCTGAATGTACATAAGAAACTAGCAGCATGAGTAGATTTTATGCTCCCCAAGACTGCCCTGCCATTAAGTAAGATCAAGGTTGATTCAGTGTTCAAATCCAGTATTAGGGAGGTTACTGATAATTTCACGAGAGCAAATGAGATGTTGTCTCGATCATCATGAGCATGAGGTGATGGGCCACAAGGTACACTTTCAGAGACCATACTAACTACAATGGGAACTGTTGGGCAGTAGGTGGGTGGCTTAGGAAAAATAGTTTTTTTTTGAAAATTGTTTGTTTTGTTTAGATTTCACCTAAGATCTAATCAATAAGGGTTTTCTCAATTGAAAAATAATTTCAAAAAAATTCAAAGGACACAAGATTTTATTTTTCATGTTTTTAGCATGCAAAACATTATGGATTAATCCCCCTATAAAACAATGGAATTTTTACTAATGGAAATTTTCAATATGGTCATACAATTCTCTTATACTTGCCATGTTAGCATTCTCAATTCATGGAGAAAATAAGGATTAGTAATAGAAAATATGAAAACTTAGTGATTAACTTTGAATAAACTGATTAGGTCAGATGAAACACATCAAATAATGCTTGATTAAAGGAAAGCAGTGGAAGGGTGAACTATTGCTAAAAATAAGCTACGCTAATAAGGAAACCAGCAGAAGATTAGAAAATAAGTATTCCAGTTAGATTAAAAATCCTATGCATTATTGAGCAAATGGAGTGACAATAAAGTCAATCACAAAGGAAGCTGTTCAAGTGTATTTAACAAAAATAAAAGAAATGAACCCAAGCCAACACAGGGATTATGGTAGGTAGGTCATGCCAAACAAATTTATTGCTGAGGTGTTCATTCTTCTGAAACATCTAGCCTAATACTATAGTCCAAAGCTAAATTATCCATACAACTGTTATTTTGCTAATCTTAAGAAACATAATACAGGGAACAGTAGGTCCAAAGTGCGGAAATGTACACTTAATATTCAAAATGCTCTTTCTGATACAAGCTTTGTGTTTTATTGGCCTCACTGTACCTATGCTGTGAAGGACTTGGGGGAATGTGAAATTGAGTCATCTGCATTGACATATCCATGATCTCCAATAATCCTTCCTTGCATTCTGTCTATCTCCTGAACATTCTTGGCATAATGGAAAGGAAAAGTGTAATGGAGTTATGATGCTGAGCATGTGGTATGCACATTAATTGTGGCATTGTGTTCATTGCAAACCAGCTGCATGCTTGCACTTGCCAAAGTAATAACAGATCCATGACACATTATCATGTAATAATGGAAACATTGGTTATGCCAATTATTAGTAGATTAAAATAGTTTAATCAACAAAAATATTTTCTTTCTATTAATATTAGTTAATAATGTGCAGATCTATCTTCTTTGCAAGAAGGGTCTCGACCCGAAATGTCACCCATTCCTTCTCTCCTGAGATGCTGCCTGACCCGCTGAGTTACTCCAGCATTTTGTGTCTACCTTCGATTTGAACCAGCATCTGCAGTTATTTTCCTATACATTCTTTGCATTTATCGTTGACTATGTCAACGGTGCTGGCTCGAAGGGCCAAATGGCCTCCTCCTGCACCTATTTTCTATGATAATCAATTGTATATAGATCAACCATTCACTAGAAATACATTTTTCATCATCAATCAAGAATAGAATATAGTTGTGCCGGGAGACACAAAATGCTGGAGTAACTCAGCGGGACAGGCAGCATCTCTGGAGAGAAGGAATGGGTGATGTTTCGGGTCCAGACCCTTCTTCAGAATGATGTCAGGGGAGTGGGTGGGACAAAGATAGAATGTAGTCAGAGACAGTAAGACTGATGGGAGAACTGGGAAGGGGGAGGGGATGGAGAGAGAGGGAAAGCAAGGGCTATTTGAAGTTTTGCTGGAATCCACGAGGTAAACGATGGACGCGCAGGCAAGTCCCAAGAAAACAAACGTGGCTGTGGTAACAGGTCTGGGTTAAGACGTGGTCGTAGAGTCGGAGGGAAGGAGGAATCACAGAGGGGGAGTGTGCCCTTCACTTCATCAAAACCATCATTTTAAAACATCTCGCAAAATGTCCTCAGTTAGATTCTCAGTTCCAATCGAACATATACCATGATTTCAAGGCTCTCCTCAAGACTGTAGTTTCTTACAATTAATGTTGCAGTTCTGGTTGTCCCACTACAGGAAGGATGTGGAAGCTTTAGAAAGGGTGCAGAGAGGTTTACCAGAATGTGACCAAATCAAAGTCCTAATTAGACCAAAGTCCAATGGTTCAATGTTCTTTATTTGTCACATGTGCAAAGTACATAGTGAAATTCTTTTTGCATATTTACACATGCAGGCGCCATGTTTTGGTGCCTCGTTTAGGGGATATTAGCTACAAGGTTGGACAGACTTGGATTGTTTTCTCTGAAAGCTAGAGTTGAGGGGAGACCTGATAGAAATATATAAAATTATGAAAAGCATAGATGGGATAGGCAGTCAGAACCTATTTCCCAGGGTATAAATATCAATGATTAGAGGGCATAGCATTAAGGTAAGAGGAGATGTGTGGGACAAGTATTTTAGGACAGATTTTTTAGAGGGGTAGTGGTGTAGGCAGATACGATAGCGGCATTTAATGGGCTTTTCGCTAGGCACATGGGAGGGCATAGGATTAATGGATATGAATTATGCTTGGGCAGTTAAGAGTTGAACTTGGCATCACAGTTATTGTGGGTCAAACGGCCTAAACCTGTACTGTACTGTTGTCCATTCTATGTTCTATGGGATTTGGGTTTTGCAGGAATGTGGTGCTGAAGTAAAAGGTCATAATTTTATTTAATGTTAGAGCAGGCACAGGGGACTAAATGCCCTACATGCTTCTATTTCTTACATAAATGGAATGCATGTTTGACATCATTAGAAAAATTGATGGAGACATACTCCAATGACATTGGGAATTATATAAGAACCAACCCCTCTTTACCAGTTGCCATCAAATGGAAATAAGACCTTGCATTTTCCACGGAATATTGGTAGACTGATATTGCAGGTGCAAGAAGTCCTGCATACTTCATGCAATTAAATGCGTTCCCACTCGATCCACAAACTCTCGGTTGTTAGCTGATGGCCATCAGCCCATATCCCTTGATTCCACTAGCCCTTAGAGCTCTATCTAACTCTCTCTTAAATCCATCCAGTGATTTGGCTTCCACTGCCCTCTGTGGCAGAGAATTCCACAAATTCACAACTCTCTGGGTGAAAAAGTTTCTTCTCACCTCAGTTTTAAATGGCCTCCCCTTTATTCTAAGACTGTGGCCCCTGGTTCTGGACTCGCCCAACATTGGGAACATTTTTCCTGCATCTAGCTTGTCCAGTCCTTTAATAATTTTATATGTTTCTATAAGATCCCCTCTCATCCTTCTAAACTCCAGTGAATACAAGCCTAGTCTTTTCAATCTTTCCTCATATGTCAGTCCCGCCATCCCAGGGATCAATCTCGTGAACTTACGCTGCACTGCCTCAATTACAAGGATGTCTTTCCTCAAATTAGACCAAAACTGTACACAATACTCCAGATGTGGGCTTACCAAGGCCCTATACAATTGCAGAAGAACCTCTTTACACCTATACTGAAATCCTCGTTATGGCTAACATTCCATTAGCTTTCTTCACTGCCTGCTGTACCTGCAAGGCAACTTTCAGTGACAGGTGTACAAGGAACCGAGGTCTCGCTGCACCTCCCCCTTACCTAACCTAACTCCATTGAGATAATAATCTGCCTCCTTGTTTCTGCCGCCAAAGTGGATAACCTCACATTTATCTATATTATACTGCATCTGCCACGCGTTTGCCCACTCACTCAACCTGTCCAGGTCACCCTGCAACCTCCTAACATCCTCTTCACAGTTTACACTGCCACCCAGCTTTGTGTCATCTACAAACTTGCTAGTGTTACTTCTAATTCCCTCTTCCAAATCATTAATATATATGGTAAACAGTTGCGGCCCCAACACCGAGCATTGCGGCACTCCACTCGCCACTGCCTGCCATTCTGAAAAGGACCCGTTTACTCCTACTCTTTGCTTCCTGTCTGCCAACCAATTTTTTATCCATGTCAACACCCTACCTCCAATACCATGTGCTTTGATTTTAGTCACCAATCTCCCGTGCGGGACCTTATCAAAGGCTTTCTGAAAATCTAGATACACTACATCCACTGGCTCCCCTTCATCCATTTTACTTGTCACGTCCTCAAAGAATTCCAGGTACCTCTGGTAAAGTTCTAAACTCCTTTAAAAATGTTTAGAATGTTGCAATGTCAAAGACCATTGCCATATTTTTGTTGCAAGGACACTTAAAATGTTATGATTCAATCTAAGGATGTTCATTCTTAATCTTTTGTTCTTTTGTTGGCTCTCCAACAGAATGTCTATCAAGTGAGACATTGCAGTGATTCATTCATGTGGCAAAATATTCCTGTCACTTCAAATAATACAAAAGCAAACTTCAAAGGTGTCATGGCATGCATGGATTAAGCAAGGATGTGGAAAGGAAAATTAAAAGCTGCAAACAGAAAAAAAAATGAAAACAGATCATTTTGGTAGATGGATCTCTCACATATTGTTTCGTTTATTAAATTCTACACTCTGTACTACTTATCTATAAATACATATCTAGTCAGCTATTGAATTCATTGATATTTTGATATTAAAATTAATCCTCCTGCATTGCTCATTAGCCTTTTGTCTTTTTGGTGGTATCGGGTACTCAGCGGTGAAATGAAACTTAAAAGAACAAAATTGAACAGTGTTCTTGGACCTATAACCATTCATGTTTTTTGGCCATTTTTAGACTCATTCCCAACCTGATACCTCAGGGGCTATTAGTTTGAATGATATGTTTCATGGTTTAACCATACCAGCCTTAGCTTTGAGTCACAAGGCTGTGGTTTGAGTCCTGTCCAGAGCCCTGAGCACAAGATCTAGGTTACTATTTCAGTTGTACTGGTGGAATGTTGGAGGTTTTGAATTTCAAATTACATTTTCAACCAACAACTGTCTGTTCTTTCTGGTGGATATGAAATATCACATTGTATTCCCAACAAGATCAATGAAATTTTCCCCAGAGGCAGTTGTTAACTAATTTGACTCAGCTGAAAAATAAGTGAACTTATTTTGGGTAGACAGAGGCTTCAACAGATCTCAGTGCTTCCATCTCACTCCTGTTGGACAGACAGCAGCAATATGCCCCAAGGTGCTGAGGATTTCCAACCCTTTTGTGTTCCTATTGTTTAAATTCTAAATTCGCATGTCTTTAAAAACATATATATTTCTTATCAATCAGTATTATCATAACAAGATTATTTTAGTTTCTAAAAATAAAAGTTTGAATGTAGAATATGTGTATCAAATGTTTTAAGTTTATAATGAAAGGATGGCTTCACGTACCAGACAACTGACATGACAAACACAGGCAGAAGCAGCCACCAATACCAATCTCCTTTATTAGAAAAGGCAGCCAGCAGAAGGCCGACCAAGATGCCATTGTAGCCATGAAGTCCTGTTGCAATTTGGGATCTGAAACACAACAATATAATTCATACTTCATAATCCCAAATCACCAAAGCAATTTATTTTTAGGGAAGTAATGCTTCTGAACAATTTAGATGAAAATTTGTGGATACAGATTACATCATGTGTGGGTTTGTTCCAGTTGCTCTGGTTTCTTCCCATATCTTAAAGATGTGTGGGTTGGTAGATTAATTGGATGCGGTAAAGTGCCCCTAGAGCGTAGCGGAGTGGTAGAATCTGGGTGGAATTGATAAGAATGTGGGGAGAATAAAAAAATGAGATCAACGTGGGATTAGTGTAAATGGATGTTTTATGGTTGGCACAGACTTGATGGGGTGAAGGGCTTGTTTCTGTGCTGTTTCTTCTGCATTGACACTTTTCTTCTCGCCACTGTACTGCCTCATCGGTTGAGTGTTTCAGGCATTTTCTGTTTCTGTTTTGAAAAGGAATTCATTGACTGTTAAGTACTTTGGAGGCTCTGAGGTTGTGAAAGGTAAAAAATAAATGCAAGCCTTTTCTTGATTATTTATTCAAAGGATTGTACAGGTATGGTTTATGCTTGATTCCCAATGTCCTAAAGCAGCTTAGCAAAATGCTCAGTTTCACAAACAACCTTTATGAAGCACTAGCACCTCGAAGATTGCAGTGTTTGAAGATTTAGTATACAAGCAGAAAATATTGGAAATGCTTAGCAGGTCAGGCTGCATTTGTGGAAAAGGAATCAGAGTTAACGTTTCAGGCCAAAAACTTCACATTCCTCTGGAACTTCAACTTTCTCCTCTTTTTAAGATTCACTGCAAAACTTGCAACTGAAGCCAGAGCTCTGGTGGCCCAATGTTAAAACCTAGATTGCTTCACCACCACCACCATTCTACTTGCTGTCCACCTGCAGCATGCTCAGGAATTCTTCCTTTCTTAATTACTTTACTGGAGGACTTCACCATTGCCTCTTCAGCAATATCACCCCATTACCCAAAATAATTCCTGTCAGGTGGCCATAGATATCCGGTCCCATTTTTCAGAAATACGAGCTAGTGCAAAATGTAGCTGCCCTGCTCATAGAACATAGAACAGTATAGTACAGAAACAGGCCCTTTATCCCACAATCTCTATCCTGAACAACATGATGCCAAGTTAAACTAATCTCATCTACCTGCAGGTCATTCATAACCCTCCGTTCCCTACAAATGCATGTGCATATATCTAAACCTTCTTAACACCACCATCACAACTGCTTCTAACACCACCCTTGGCCACACAATTCACATTTACACATCTCGTCATCATCAACTTGATTAATTGATTGAATGAAAGGTACAGCATGGAAACAGGCCCTTTGGCCCTCCGTGTCCACACCGCCCATCGATCATCTGTTCACATTAGTTCTATGGTATCCGACTTTCGCATCATTCCCTACACATTAAGAACAATTTACAGTGGCCAATCAACCCACAAACCTACAAGTACTTGGGATGTGGGAAGAAACCGGAGTACCCGGAGGAAACTCACATGCTCACATTTAGAATGTTATAAACTCGGCACAAACAGCATCCGAGGTCAAGATCGAATCCGGGTCTCTGTTGCTAATAGGCAACAGATTTCGGCGAGACCAAGCGCAGGTTCGGCGATCGTTTCGCTGAACACCTCCGCTCAGTCTGTCTCAACCAACCAGATCTCCTGGTGGCTCAGCACTTCAACTCCCCCTCCCATTCCCAATCTGACCTTTCTGTCCTGGGCCTCCTCCAATGTCAGAGTGAGGTCCAGCGCAAATTGGAGGAACAGCACCTCATATTTCGCTTGGGCAGTTTACACCCCAACGGTATGAACATTGACTTCTCCCACTTCAGGTAGTCCATGCTTCCCCTCTCTATCCCCTCCCCCTTCCCAGTTCTCCCACTAGTCTTCCTGTCTCCAACTACATCCTATCTTTGTCCCGCCCCCTCCCCTGACATCAGTCTGAAGAAGGGTCTCGACCTGAAACATTACCCATTCCTTCTCTCCTGAGATGCTGCCTGACCCGCTGAGTTACTCCAGCATTTTGTGTCTACCTTTGATTTAAACCAGCATCTGCAGTTTTATTTTCCTATTTTTTAAATAGGATCTTGGCATCGATGGCAAGACCAACACTTCTGGCACATTGATACTTGCCTTTCAACTGAGTGGATTGAGTGGGTCTACAGGCCACACCAAGGAAGGACAGCAGATTTCCTCCCCTGAAGGAAACCAGTAAACCCGATGAGTTTTTTGTAACAATCTGGTAATTTTATGCTCATCATTGCCAAGGCCCTTATAAATTCAAGATCATTAAGTACTGCAGTGGGATTTCAGTTTGGGTCTCAGGCTTTTTGTTTGAGTATTTTGGAGTAAAGGTAAAGTAATTTATCACTGCTGCATCAAGTACCCACGGGAGCAAAACCTGCACGAGATAGCCCAGCTGTTGGCGGTTGTGTTGTAGAAAACAGAAACAGAAACACCATACCCCATACATAGCTTGCTCAATCTCTTTTTAACTTCCTCCAAGATGTTATCTTCACTCTATCACTGCAACCTTGGCTGGACCCATATCCATGCTTCGTTGACAGGCTCATGGACCTTTTGTGTGAACCATCCTCCCTTTGCTCAATGCCATGCGTTCAACTGCCTAGGTCACAATATGGAAGTTTCTTATTCAACATGTCCCTCCTCTCTAACTCAACTCCTTATCAATGATTGACAAGGGCCGTGTATTTGCCGCTGTGAATATAGACTTTCAAAATCTGCCTGATAAAATATTTTATTACCATCTTAAAAGCAAAATCGAAGGCCATGGAATGAAAGAGGCTGCAGCATTACGGTACTAAATTAGCAACAAAATTAAAAATAGAGTTGTTGTGAATAAATGTTTGTGAGGTAAAGAGAGGTAAACAATGCAGTTCATCTGTATTCTGTTCTGGGCTTCTGCCATTTTTGATTCAAAATATTAAATCCACAGCCCAATTAAAATATCTGTCAGTGAAGCAAAACTTTATAGGGTGGTAAAGTGAGAAAAAAAGTATGAAATATCAGGACATCTATTGGTAAAATATGTGGGCAAGTGGTAGATGGAATTCATTACAGGAAATTGTGGGATAATTGTGAAATAATATAATAATAGCAATGAGCAGTTGTCACCCAGAAAGTAGAACACCACTGCTTAGTGGTGCATGGTCTTTGACTTCCGTCGTCTGTGCCAACCATGACTCTAAATTAAACTGCAGATCTGCCTGCACATGATCTATCTGCCTTCATTCCCTGTCTCATGAACCTCCTCAATAGAGTACCAAGGAATAAAATAAATGATTTGATAAAAATATTTTGGTCTGTTATGTCTGTGTGGTGAAATTTATTATTTCCCAAATCTCACAAAAATTAAACGCACTTCAATGTTTTAAAATTGTTGAAGATCAAATACATATTACCACAGTATATTTACCTGTTCTGACCGAGCAAAACTGCAGACACCGTTGAGAACATAGTGCCCACAATGCCATTCAGTGCCCACCATGGATTCTGCATAATTAAACCGGCCAAGATAATAATCCCACTGAATGAATTGTTGACAAACATCACCTGAGCAATTCCACGTAAGTTCCAGTCAATGAAACGAAAGAGAATATTCTGTTCTGTAAAGTTTATGAAAAATAAATCAGTATAAAATGAGTGCACATGACTTTCACATTATTCATCTTAATGACTTCCAATGTGAAGTTAAATTGCAATTGAAAATTAACATGCTTGTGAACATTTGAATCCAAAAATATTGGTTTACTCAAACAATGGTCACATTGCCTGAACAGCTTTGGTTGAACCCTTTGGCAGTACTCAGCAGAGTGTGGCTGAAGAAGTGTGGTTAAAGGAACATCGATTAGTCACAGATATAATATGTCTACGTTATATCTGCATAATGTAGAACAGATGATTTGTTTTACATTATACAACCTCCACTGATCATTATTGGTGGCGCGAGCCAGTGTGTTGCATGTGCCTAGTGCCCTGGTATAAATCCAGATGCCGCTGGCTAGCAAATTTTTGCGAAAAAGGGAGCCGAGTGCGTAAGCCTCCCCCTGCCAGTACATAACCTCTGCATCATCAAGACTCTCGCAGTGCCTCCTCGTGGCAACACGGTAACTGGGGCCACCTTCAGTCCCAGGCTAAACTGCGCGGGGATCTCGGAGGAACTCTGTCCCCCAGAGATGCGACATGCAGGCCCACCGGCGTGTGGGCACGTCCTGATGTCCATCAACTAGGTCCCAACTATGGGTTAAATAGCACCCCGCTGCCTTGTGGGTAAGGCTCAGGAGAGCCAAAGGCACTGGAGCTGGAGTCCCTAGAGACGGTCGACTGATCCCTCGTGCAATCACCTTCCGGCAACTCCTACAACCGAGTAAGCCCCAGACGTAGCAGCCACACCGTTCCTCTGGAATTAGCCTATCAGTTCGAGAGAAGAATGCAGATGCTGGGCAAGTTCGTATTCCCATTTACCTGCCCAGGCTCAGCGGCCAAATCAAATGGAGAGGACACTTCATCCTTGCTGGGCACAGTGAGATGTAACCACAGATGAAAACTCCTCCCCTCCAAGCAGGACAATGCCAAGCCGCACCATCATCTCTTGCAGATGAATGGATGCCAGTACTGATCATTCACTTGATGTGCATTTGCCTCTGCATACATTACTCTAATGCATTTCTCCCTCAAAAACTGCAGCATAGCCTTCAGGTATGAAGGTCAACAGTGTATTTGAAAAAGAAGGGACACATGGTAGCGGCAGTCAGAGTGATGCTGGCAGTGGTAGTGGTTGTTACTTCCATCCCCGCTTTTTTAATAGCACAAAATGCACCTGTGGTGCCCAGTAGTTGTATTTACTGGCCTTATAGCCAACTAAATCAGGGCTGTAATTTAACTAGCTATCTCATTGTTTGTTAGTGCGACTTGTTCTGGTTAACTGTGAAAGGTTCCTCCCATCAGTACCAGGAATTTCTAGCTGGAACGATCAGTCAAATGCAAGATTCGGTTTAAACCAGAATCTGTAGTTCCTTCCTACACATAATGCAAGATTAAGTTTAATTGAAGGTCAGCAGTGAGCTGACGGTGTATTTCAGCTCTGCACAAAGGAAGATAAATATAGGCTGGATGAGCACTTTGTGGAAAACCTCAATCCAGACTGCAAGCTTGACCCTGTGTTTCCAATGTCCAAACTAAATAATTCACTGACCCACACTCAATCAGCACATTCTCTTCTTGGCTTCATTTGTTTAATAGCCTGAAGCAACTTCACATGTGGCTGTCCAGAGACAACTCAAAATTTGACAAACTCATACAACGATACAGCTACTTCCATTTATACTTTCTCTGAAATCACCTTTTGTTTCTATACTTGCACCATTCCACCCACTTTTGGCTTGCAACATCATCCTTATTGTCATCCAATCTGTCCTGCATTCCAGCATATTACAGCCCAACCTTTTGTTCCGGTTCCATCCAGTTTTTCTCACCATTTTAAAACACTCATCTTATTTATTTACTTTTTACTTTTTATTTTTTCAAGTGCTGTTGAAAGGTTATTTAAGTCCACTTCTACTTGTGCCACAAATGCTGCTTGTCAGTGGAGTAATTTGAGGATTTTCTGTTTTGTATCATATATTCCATGCCTGCAATATTTTTATTCTATCATATACAGTTCTTTCTTTGAAATCTGCATTCTGTTCAATATTTTAATTAAAGTCTGATAAGCCAGTTTTATTTTCCTTATCTTAACAGGCTGCTTTTTCAGATAGTCTTCCTCGAAGGTAGGACATTGACTATGGTGTAAGGAATGAAAGTTTTCTGATGAACAGTCACCGATCTGAGATCTGAATAGTCACCGATCTGAACTTCCTCCAATTAAATGAGAGCAAGTCTGAGGTCATCCTATTCGGCCCCCCCGACTCCATCAAATCGATAACAGGCAGTCTTGGAAGCCTATCCTGCCTAGTCAAACCGCATGTCAAAAACCTCGGCGTGATATTTGACTCTGCATTAAAATTTGACAAGCAAGTCAACGCTGTGGTAAAAGCCAGCTTCTTCCAACTTCGTACCATAGCTAAAATCAAACCTTTCCTCCAATTCGACGACACAGAAAAAAATCATTCATGCTTTCATTTCCTCCCGCCTAGACTACTGCAACTCCCTATACACTGGGATCAGCCAATCTTCCCTGTCCCGCCTGCAACTGGTCCAAAACGCCGCAGCGAGACTCCTGACGGGTACCCGTAAAAGGGACCACATCACCCCGATTCTGGCCTCTCTCCACTGGCTCCCTGTACGGTACAGAATCAACCAAGCTCCTCCTATTCACATATAAAGCCCTAAATGGACATTCCCCCCCCCACATCAAAAATCTTCTAACCCACCTCTCTAACTCCAGGTCCCTCAGGTCGGCCGACTTGGGGCTACTCACTATCCCACGGTCTAGGCTTAAGTTCAGGGGTGACCGCGCTTTTGCGGTTGCAGCTCCTAGACTGTGGAACAGCATCCCTCTCCCCATCAGAACTGCCCCCTCCATCAACTCCTTTAAGTCCAGGCTCAAAACCTATTTCTACTCCCTAGCGTTTGAGGCTCATTGAGGAGGCGCTGTGAACTGTTTGCGTGCTACTGTATGTTTCATTTTTTCCTTAGTACCTAATCAGATGTACAGCACTTTGGTCAACGTGGGTTGTTTTTAAATGTGCTATACAAATAAAATTGACTTGACTTGACTTGACTAACTGTTTCTCTATTCATAAATGATGCCTGATTTGCTGATGATTTTTGATATTGACTTTTAATTTTTTTGGTGTTTGCATGATTTGTTTATCCATGGTTTTTGCTTCTCACTATTGTTAATGGTGAAATATGTGGCCATTATAACAAAAAAGAAGGCCATTTGTCAAACGCAGTTTATCTTATTATTTTTTGAACAATTATGATCCCCACTTCCATGTGCCTTGAACATTCTAATAATTCTTACAATAGTTATATCGATTCAGATTCTGCATTAAGCACAATCCTCAGATGTCATAAATATGGAATAAATTATTCAGTAACATCAGAGTCCACAGTTAGAAATGAATATGTAGAATTGTATGTAGAAACAAGGAACTACAGCTGCTGGTTTACAAAAGAAAACATAAAGTGCTGGAGTAAGTCAGCGGGTCAGGCAGCTTTCCTTGTGAACATGGATAGGTGATGCTTGAGGTCTGGACCAGTCTTCAGACTTAGGCAGAAATATGAAGGTAGGCTAGCCAACAATATAAAAGAGGTTACCAAATGTTTCAACAGATATATAAAAAGTAAACGAGAGGCAAGGGTGGACATTGGGTCCACTGGACTGTGATGCTGGAGAAGTAGTAATGGGGAACAAAGAAATGGCGGATGAACTGAATATTTTTTTCCATTTTCACAATGGAAGACATCACCAATATGCCAGAAATTCAAGAGAGTCCAGAGAGTGCAGCTGCTAGTACAGACAAAAAGGTGCTTGGGAAGCTGAAAGGACAAAAAGTGGCGAAGTCACCTGGACCTGATGGACTACACCCCACGGTTCACAATGACGTAGCTGTTGAGATTGTGGAGGCATTAGTAGTGATATCTCAAGAATCACTAAAATCAGAAATGGTTACAGAGGACTGGAAAATCGCAAATGTGACTCCACTGTTTAAGAAGGGATTGAGGCAAAATATATATATATATATAGGCCATGACATTGGGTGTTTTTAAGGCATAGATTGATAGGACGTCTTGATTATGAAGGACTTCAAAGATTACGGGGTAAAGGCAGGAGAATGGTGTTGAGAGGGAAAAATAGATCAGCCAGGATTGAATGATGAAGTCAACTCGATCGTATGAATGGCCTAATTCTGCTCCTATGTCTATGGTCTTATGGTCTTATGATCTAAATATAAGTTGCCCTGATGCTCTACAAACTTTACCTCACTGGTAGATTTGGCTTTGAATTCATATAAAAGCATTAACCGATAATTAGTCATAGTCATAGTGTCATACAGCACGGAAGCAGGCCCTTCAGCCCAACTTGCCCATAAAACCCAAGATGCCCCATCTAGACTAGGCCCTTTGCTTGCATTTGCCCCATATCCCTCTGAACCTTTTCCATCCATGTACCTGTCTAAGTGTCTGTTAAATGCTGCAATAGTACCTGCCTCAACTACCTCTTCTGGCAGTTTGTTCCTTGTACCTTCCACTCTCTGAGTGAAAAAGTTGCCCTTCAGGTTCCTATTAAATCTTTCCTCTCTCATCTTAAACCTATGCCCGCTAGTTCTCGATTCCTCTACTCTGGGAAAAAAGACTCACCCTATCTATTCCCATCATGATTTTATACACCTCTATAAGATCAAACCTTAACTTCTTCCACTCAAAGGAATGAAGTCCTATTCTGCCCAACCCGCTCAGTCTCCCGAGTCCTGGCAACATCTTTGTAAATCTTCTCTGCACTCTTTCCAACTTAATGACATCCTTCCAATAGCAGGATGACTAAAACTTTACACAATACTGAACTGAATTGAAAATTGTACTCCTGATGTGAACTCACCAATGTCTTGGATTCAAACCTGACATCAATAAATATCTGGATATTAGAGGAATCAAGGAATATGGGGAATTAATCTAGAAGATGAGCCATGATCTTGTTGAATGGTAGAGCAGGTTTAATACACCAATAGGACTTGCTAACTCTTTGTGTTAGGAGGACTTACAGTATCTACTTTTCTCCAACTATCATGGTCTCCAGAAGTGTGTCAGAAAACTAGAGACCCTCTTAAAACATACTCTGCCAAAGCCTCCAGACTGAAGATAAACACAAAGTGCTGGAGTAGTTCAGCGGGTCAGTTAGCATCTTTGGAGAGCAGAGATGGGTGATGTTTTGGGTCAGAACCCTTCTTCAGACTGAAAGTAGAGGGGAGGGAACTGGAGGTAAGAAAGAGCCCGAATAAAGGAGAACCGGCTCCAGGCTCTAATCTGACATCTGTCGTTGTGTGCAGGCACAGGGCATCTTCACTTTACAGGGGCTGGTGAATTGGTGATAGTTACATAAAAATTGAACATTGTGGTTATGGGGTATTGATAACAACAACATAATAGTTTTGGCTAGCCACTGAAATTATGTCAGTGTGATTAGAACAACAATTTTGTGTCATCCTACATAGGGTTCACACAAGTTCAGGTTAATCACATATTTGATGCCAGCAATATTCCAGTGCTAATTTTTTAGGTGCCGGAGCTGTCACTGGTGCCGGAGCTGCCGCTGTTAAATTCCCTGCTAGTTAAAACTCCCCGCTGTTTATTTTGGCTTTTTTTTTTTTTTTACAGAGGTAGCGGCGCTCCGGTAAACTCTGGCAGCACTGCACCCCTGGATACCAGTATAAATGCATCAATGTTCAAATGCATTATTAATTACTGAGTTCCATAAATCTGATCTCTCTCTCTCCCATTTTGTTCTTGATCCGTTTCCTTGTCATTTACTTGTTCGTCATACTGAGCAATTGTTTCACATGGGTAGTTCAATATAAATGGTACTTGATAAAACTATTAAGTCAAGTCAAATTTATTTGTCACATACACATACTCGATGTGCAGTGAAATGAAAGTGGCAATGCCTGCGGGTTGTGCACAAAAATAATTACAGTTACAGCATATAAATAAAGTTAATAAGTTACTAAACATAGCACAAAAAGTGTCGACAAAAATTTAGTCTCTGGGGTTATCAAAGTTGACAGTCCTGATGGCCTGTGGGAAGAAGTCTTTGGCAATCTATATATATAAAACAATTATTTTTGTATACACCCCTATTTTTGCTAAAATTAATAAAGACAGAACAAAAAATCAACTCTGCAGTTTCTTACCTTTAAGCCAATTGGCAAAATTGTAGATCTTATTCGGGTAATCAGTGAAAACTTCATAATTACATTTGAAGGTCTCAGCTTCTTTGATGGCTGTATTCTGTTCTTTGGATATCGATGAAATTCGGTTTAGGAATGCATTTGACTCCAGCTAAAAATCATATTAATTGAAAGAATTTACATTAAAAAATCTCTTTATAATTAAGAACAGTAAACAAATTGCAATTACAAAATATAGTTTACTGCAAAGCTTCGATTTCGGCTTACCTATATGCCAGCTTGGGATAGTCCTCTTATTTTATCTTTGGGAGATTTTAAAGGTCTCAGTCAAGAAAAATCAATCAAAAAACAGTATCTTTATTAGACAAATATATAGAATAAAATGTGCTACAGAAACAAGGAAATGCAGATATTGGTTTACCAAATAAAGACACTAAGTGCTGGAGTAATTCATCAGATCAGGCATCATCTCTGGAGATCAAGGATAGGTGATGTTTCCAGTCGTGACTCACTCTAAAGAAGGGTCCTGTCCTGAAACATCACCTATCCATATTCTCCAGAGAGTGCCTCCAGCATTTGTGTCATAAAATGCGCCTTGTTGTATTAAGAGAAAAGTGGTATTGATTTCATATTTAACTGAGTTTTGAATCATTTTTAGTGCTGAATCATTCAAATTTTAGCTTTCCCAAATATGTTTTCATACAATGAACGACTGTGTGCCAATTTGCCTTCTAATTCTTGTATAATTCTTTATACAATTAACAGGTAATATGACTTTTATGAGATATTTATGTTCATGATGTAAGCACTGCCATGGAGATATTGGTATTAGACAATAGACAATAGACAATAGGTGCAGGAATAGGCCATTCGGCCTTTCAAGCCAGCACCACCATTCAATGTGATCATGGCTGATCATTCTCAATCAGTACCCCGTTCCTGCCTTCTCCCCATACGCCCTGACTCCGCTATCCTTAAGAGCTCTATCTAGCTCTCTATTGAATGCATTCAGAGAATTGGCCTCCACTGCCTTCTGAGGCAGAGAATTCCACAGATTTACAACTCTCTGACTGAAAAAGTTTTTCCTCATTTCCATTCTAAATGGCCTACCACTTATTCTTAAACTGTGACCCCTGGTTCTGGACTCCCCCAACATTGGGAACATGATTCCTGCCTCTAACGTGTCCAACCCCTTAATAATCTTATATGTTTCGATAAGATCCTCTCTCATCCTTCTAAATTCCAGTGTATACAAGCCTAGTCGCTCCAGTCTTTCAACATATGGCAGTCCCGCCATTCCGGGAATTAACCTAGTAAACCTATGCTGCATGCCCTCAATAGCAAGAATATCCTTCCACAAATTTGGAGACCAAAACTGCACACAGTACTCCAGGTGCAGTCTCACTAGGGCCCTGTACAACTGCAGAAGGACCTCTTTGCTCCTATACTCAACTCCTCTTGTTATGAAGGCCAACATTCCATTGGCTTTCTTCACTGCCTGCTGTACCTGCATGCTTCCTTTCAGTGACTGATGCACTAGGACACCCAGATCTCGTTGTACGTCCCCTTTTCCTAACTTGACACCATTCGGATAATAATCTGCCTTCCTATTCTTACCACCAAAGTGGATAACCTCACACATCCACATTAAACTGCATCTGCCATGCATCCGCCCACTCACACAAACTGTCCAAGTCACCCTGCAACCTCCTCACAGTTCACACTACCACCCAGCTTTGTATCATCTGCAAATTTGCTAATGGTACTTTTAATCCCTTCATCCAAGTCCTTAATGTATATTGTAAATAGCTGTGGTCCCAGCACCGAGCCTTGCGGTACCCCACTAGTCACTGCCTGCCATTCCGAAAGGGACCCATTTATCCCCACTCTTTGTTTTCTGTCTGTCAACCAATTTTCTATCCATGTCAGTACCCTACCTCCAATACCATGTGCTCTAATTTTGCCCACTAATCTCCTATGTGGGACCTTGTTGAAGACTTTCTGAAAGTCGAGGTACATCACATCCACCGGCTGTCCCCTGTCAATTTTCCTAGTTACATCCTCAAAAAATTCCAGAAGATTAGTCAAGCATGATTTCCCCTTCGTAAATCCATGCTGACTCGGAACGATCCTGTTACTGCTATCCCAATGCTCCGCAATTTCTTCTTTTATAATTGACTCCAGCATTTTCCCCACCACTGATGTCAGACTAACTGGTCTATAATTTCCTGTTTTCTCTCTCCCTCCTTTCTTAAAAAGTGGGATAACTTGTAGCAGAGAGTCACAGAATCACATAGTTATACCACATGGAAACAGGCCCTCCAGCCTAACATATCCATGCCATTCAAAGCCTGTTTTTGGCTCAAATCCCTCTCAATCTTTTCGATCCATGTACCTGTCCATAAATCCTTTAAATATTGTCTTCACCTCTACTGATTCCTCTGGCAACTTGTTCCATGTACCGCCCTCTGTGTGAAAATGTTGCTCGTCGGATCCCTTTTGAATTTTTTCCCTCTTAACTTCAATCTATACCCTCTAGTTTTAGACACTCCTTCCCAAATAAAAAGACTGACCGTTTCTACTTCCATCATAATTTTACATCCCTCTTTAAGGTCACTCCTCATTATGCTAAACACCAGGGAAAAAGTCTCAGCCCATCCATCTATTCTTTTAACTCAAGTTCCAGTTTTGCACCTGTTTCAGCTTAATGGTTTCCTTTCCATATCTTGGTGATCAAATATGCACACCGTTCATCAAATAGGGTCTCACCAACTACCTACACCCGATCCAGAACTTTTCTTCTGCTCTACCTCTTGCCCCTCTTTTGGACACCATTAATCTCTTTGACAAAGATTTTGGTCACTCCTCCCAATACTTTCCATCTTAGTGCTGATATCAAAATCTTGTTTGAAAACTCTACTATAAAGCTCTTGTACTGCAAGAATGGTACAAGGGCAGGACCTACACAGTAAATGGTAGACCTCTGGGGAGTGTTCTAGAGCAGAGGAATCTAGGAGTGCAGGTGCATGGTTCCTTGAAGGTCGATTCGTAGGTAGATAAGGTGGTCAAAATGGCTTTTAGCACATTGGCCATCATCTATCACAGTATAGAGTAAAGAAGTTGGGAGGTCATGTTGCACTTGTATAAGATGTTGGTGAGATTTAGAATATTGTGTTCAGTTCTGGGCACCATGCTCTAGGAAAGATATTGTCAAGCTTGAAAGAGTTCGGAGAAGATTTATGAGGATGTTACCAGGACTAGAGGGTGTGAGCTATAGGGAGAGGTTGAGTAAGCTGGGTCTCTATTCCATGCAACGCAGGGCGATGAGGGGTGATCTTATAAAGGTGTACAAAATCATGAGGGGAATAGATCGGGTAGATGCACAATCTTTTGCCCAGAGTATGGGAATCGAGAACCAGAGGACATAGGTTCAAGTTGAAGGGGAAAAGATTTAATAGGAATCCGAAGGGTAGCCTTTCCACACAAAGGGTGGTGGGTGTATGGAATAAGCTGCCAGAGGAGGTAGTTGAGGCTGGGATTATCTCATCGTTTAAGAAACAGTTAGACAGGTACATGGATAGGATAGGTTTGGAGGGATATGGACCAAGCGCAGGAAGGTGGGTGTAGTGCAACTGGGACATGTTGGCCAGTGTGGGCAAGTTAGGCTGAAGGGCCTGTTTCAACACTGTATCACTCTATGACTGTAATTGAAGCCATGTTTGATTGCCACATTTTCTCCTTTGGCATCAGGATGATGCTCAGTTGGATAATTTCATTCACACATAAAAAGATCCAGCACCTGGTTCCAGTGTGGATCTTTTCGGGTGTGAGTGAAATCAGATTAGGATTAGGATATTTGATAGTTGTAGCTGTCAAAATAATCCAAAATACATCTGGCAGGTGCCCACGGGATCATGGTATGATACAATTGTCCTAAAGAATATTTGTATGAGGGAGACTACAGCTTTCCCGTAGTCCTTCTAACCTCTGCCTCCATCTCTCTTAATGACACCCCCCCTCTACCCCCACACAACATCACAGAGCAAATAGCTTACCCTGGTACAGAATTTGGGTTTTTGATCCACTTAGACTGATCAACCGTTTGGGGATGCATATCGTTCATTCCTTCGATCTCTCCATATCACCGTCTATATCTCACGTTTCCCTTACGCCTGACTCTCAGTCTGAAGGGTTTCGACCCGAAACGGCACCAGTTCCTTTTCTCCAGAGATGTTGCCTGACCTGCTGAGTTACTCCAGCTTATTGTGTCTAAATCCGAATAATTCCTGCTCTGTCCAATTGTCATCGTAAGCAGCATCCCCTTGTTGTTAGGAGGCACAGTGAACTGGATGCTGCAAAACACTTAAGTGTTGGAGTAACTCTGCATCTCTGAAGAGAATGAATAGGGTCGGAACACTTCGGACTCGATTGTTTTATTGTGTGAGTTGAGGAGTTGCAACCCTCGCCCTCGCCTCCGCTGGCCATCTCCAGCCGGCGCCGTTACACGCCAGTCTCTCGCTGCTAACGGGAGACAGTCGAAGCCACACGTGGAGGGAGACGGGCAGCAGCGATCACATTTCTTCACTAAAGAGGCACAAAAATTAATCTAAATAAATACATTCACATGCATCGACATGCAAACACAAGGTACCTGGATCATCCCGATGTCAATCATTTCCCATTTGATCATGCTGGAAGCGAGCAGAAGGAGTCGCTGGTCGGTGTGAAATCTGTCAGTGGCCAGAGTTGAACACAGGAGTGAGTATCTGGCAGGGCTGTTACATCTACTTAACGTGGAGCCGCGTCAACCCACATGACTCTGCACAAAGCCAATTGGGAAATAGCTGAAAGTCGTGCAGCGGGAAGGAACAAGAAAGCAGAGAAGTGGCGGAAAATGAAGTGCATTGTTTAGTACGTGCAAGAGTGGGACACATGGACTGGGTAGGTCCGCTACAGTTGTGACAGATTGGAATTCTCCAGGAGTGGGGATGGAGAAATCGCCGATGCGGAAGGGTTGGTTCTCCCACCCCGACGATTCGATGTAGCAATTGTTGTGAGAAATAAAGCCTGTTTGAAAAGTAGGACAATGTATTATTGTCATCGGCTTCTTTGGCTTGTGCAGTTATTTAAACTTCAAATAATGGTCAGAGTCAATTTATGAAAGCAACCTCTTCCAAAACAAAGGTGAATTTCCTGTCATTGTTGGTGCTTTGAAGTTAACAAGCCATTTAGTTCTATATTCAATAGGGCAAAAATATTAATCTTTAGTGAGATTCGTATTTTAGTTTCTTGTCACCATTTTCGCCTCTCCCCAAACTTTATCTCGGCCGTGCACGTAGGTCTGAAGCTGTGGTTTGATGAATCAATTGTTCTTTCTCTATTGTTTTAAATGTAAACGTTGCTTCCCCTCTGAAACAGAATCCAAACTCAATTGAATCATTTCTGACCAGCTTACCTAAAGTTCTGAATTAACCAAGTGTAGACCTGATCCAGTGCAAGACTGTTGTGCAGTAGCTAATACAACTCTGTGAACATGTCCATGAAAAGCTTTGGACACAATACAAAGTACTGGAGGAGCTCAACAGAACAGGTAGCAACTCGCAGTGGAAAATGGATCAATAGCATTTCGGATTGGGAGTTGGGACCCTTCTTCATACTGATGGGAGGGGAGAGAGTTGGTGAAAGAGGTGAAAAGAAGGGCAAGCGCTTGCAAGTGATGGGTGGATCCAGGTAAGGAGTGGTTGATTGGCAAATGAATCAGTTGGAGGAGAGAATGATGGAAATAATAATAAGGGGATTAAAAAAAACGTTCGGGACCAGCCTACAATCACATACCGTCCAGGTCGGCAGAGGTGCAGCAGGTGAAGGAGTGAGTGTGGGGATTGGCTGATCAATTAAATCAGCTAATTGGTAAGTTAGCTAATTAGTCAATTAATCAATTTAACAGCTAATATAAGCAAGGCTTGCTCTAGGGGAGCGGCCTTGTCGAGGGAAGTGCATTGTGAAAAAAGGGCAAGTCTTTGGTGAGGAGGTTGAGGGAGGAGACTACACCAAAGGCTGGAGAGGGTGAGAAGCTGTAAGGAAATGACAGGTAAGCTGAGTCAGTGTGATGTTTGCAGGATGTGGGAGGACAGGGACGCCGCTGGTGCCTCTGGCTGCTACAAATGTGGAAAGTGTGTCCAGGTTCAGCTCCTGAAGGACTGTGTTGAGGAACTGTAGAGGCAACTCAGGTTCATCCGAGAAAACGAGACGTTCCTGGACAAGACCTACAGTGAGATTGTTACACCGAAGGTACCGGAAGAGAGAAGGTGGGTGACGGTGAGGAAGTGAAGGAAGCTTGGAGTACAAGAGACCCCGGGGGTTGTACCTCTTGAAAACAGGTTCACTCTCTTGGAAGCTGTCGGGACAGAAGTCACTGCCAGTCTGAGCAGTGGACAAGTCTGCGAGGCAAAACGTGGTGCTCAGTCAAAGCCGAAGAGACCGACGTCAGGCAGAGCTGGAGTAGTAGAGGACTCCATCGTGAGAGGCACTGTCAGGGGTTTCTGTGGCAACAAGTGGGATTCAAGGATGGTGCCAGGATCCAGGACATCACGGACCGAGTGCAGAGCATCCTCAAGGGTGAAGGTGAGCAACCGGATGTGGTAGTGCATGTCGGCACAAACGACATCGGAAAGAAGAGGAAAGATATTGTACAGCGTGACTTTTGAGAGCTTGGAAGAAGGCTGAAAAGCAGGACCTCCAGGGTGGTTATCTCCAGTTTGCTTCCAGTTCTTCGTGCTGCTGAGGGCAGGAACAGGGAGATAGGGGATCTGTGCCTCTGAGATGGATTCTTAGAGCAGCTTGTACTGGAGCCTACCAGAGAGAAGGCAATTCTGGATTTAGTATTGTCCAATGAACCAGATTTAATAAGCGAACTTAAGGTAAAGGAACTGCTTGGAGGTAGTGATGATAATATGATTAGTTTTAATCTGCAATTTGAGAGGGACAAGGTTAAATCAGAAGTGTCAGTGTTGCAGTTGAACAAAGGGGTCTATGAAGGCATGGGAGAGGAGCTGGCCAAGGTCGACTGGAAAAGGATCCTAGCAGGAATGATGGTAGAACAGCAATGGCAGGAATTTCTGGGCATAACCTAGATGGTGCAGGATCATTTCTTTCCAAAGAGGAAGAAAGATTCTAAGGGAGTAGGAGGCAACCGTGGCTGACAAGTGAAGTTAGGGATGGAATAAAACTGAAAGAAAAGATGTACAACATAACAAAGAGTAGTGGGAAGCCATAGGATTGGGCAACTTTCAAAGGACAACAGAAGGTAACAAAAAGGGCAATATGGGCTGAAAAGATGAAGAATAAGGGGAAGCTGGCCAAGAATATAAAGATGGACAGTAAAAGCTTCTTTAGGTATATTAAGAGAAAAAGATTAGTAAAGACAAATGTGGGTCCCTTGAAGGCAGACATGGGTGAAATGATTATGGGTAACAAGGAAACGGCAGAAGAGTTGAACAAGTACTTCGGATCTGTCTTCACTAAGGAAGGCACAAAGAATCTCCCAGATGTACTTGAGGACAGAGGATCTAGGGAGATGGAGGAACTGAAAGAAATTTGCATTAGGTGAGAAATAGTATTGGGTAGACTGAAGGGACTGAAGGCTGATAAATCCCCAGGGCCTGATGGTCTGCATCCCAGGGTACTCAAGGAGGTGGCTCTAAAAATCGTGGACGCATTGGTGATCATTTTCCAATGTTCAATAAATTCAGGATCAGTTCCTGTGGATTGGAGAGTAGCTAATGTTGTCCCACTTTTCAAGAAAGGAGCGAGAGAGAAAACGAGGAATTATTGACCAGTTAGCCTGACATCGGTGGTGGGGAAGATGCTGGAGTCAATTATTGAAGAAGTAATAACGGTGCATTTGGATAGCAGTGAAAGGATTGGTCCAAGACAGCAAGGATTTATGAAGGGGAAATCCTGCTTGACTAATCTTCTGGAATTTTTTGAGGATGTGACAAGTAAAATGGATGAAGGAGAGCCAGTGGATGTAATGTATCTGGAGTTTCATAAAGCCTTTGATAAGGTCTCACACGGGAGATTGGTGAGCAAAATTAGACCCCCTGGTATTGGGGGTAGTTTGTTGACAAGGATAGAGAATTGGTTGGCAGACAGGAAGCAAAGAGTAGGAATAAACGGGTCCTTTTCAGAATGGCAGGCAGTGGCGAGTGGAGTGCCGCAAATTACATCTCCTGATGTAATTTGTACCTTTCATACAGATTGGTATTTAGAGGGTGGTATATAACACCCATCAGGGTCTTGTTACCCTTGCAGTTTCTTAACTCTCAAAACTCTAATGCTTTCCAATGCATCCACATCCTGCCTGTAATGAGGTGACCAGAATTGCAACAATACTCTAAATGAGGCTTAACCAAAATCATATAAAGCTGCATCGTGACTTCCCGACTCTTGAATGCCCTGACCATTGAAGGCAAGCATAACATGTCTTCTTGTGTTGCCACATTCAGGGAATTATGGATTTGAACCCAAAGATCCCTCTGTATGCTGTTAAGTATCATGCCATTAATTGCATATGTCTCCTTACATTCAACCTACCAAAGTGCAGCACGTCAGGTTGGGAAAATCAGGTTGGAAATGGACCCCAGGAAAGAGAGTTTGTAGAGTGCCTTCGAGATGGATTCTTAGAACAGCTTGTACTGGAGCCTACCAGGGAGAAGGCAATTCTGGATTTAGTGTTGTGTAATGATCCTGATCTGGTAAGGGGACTAGAGGTAAAAGAGCCATTAGGAGGCAGTGATCACAACATGATAAGTTTTACTCTGCAAATGGAAAGGCAGAAGGGAAAATCGGAAGTGTCGGTATTGCAGTATAGCAAAGGGGATTACAGAGGCATGAGGCGGGAGCTGGCCAAAATTGATTGGAAGGAGGCCCTAGCAGGGAAGACGGTAGAACAGCAATGGCAGGTATTCCTGGGAATAATGCAGAGGTTGCAGGATCAATTTATTCCAAAGAGGTGGAAAGACTCTAAGGGGAGTAAGAGACACCTGTGGCTGACAAGGGAAGTCAGGGACAGCATAAAAATTAAGGAGAGGAAGTATAACATAGCAAAGAAGAGTGGGAAGACAGAGGATTGGGACTCTTTTAAAGAGCAACAAAAGTTAACTAAAAAGGCAATACGAGGAGAAAAGATGAGGTACGAGGGTAAACTAGCCAATAATATAAAGGAGGATAGCAAAAGTTTTTTTAGGTACGTGAAGAGGAAAAAAATAGTCAAGGCAAATGTGGGTCCCTTGAAGACAGAAGCAGGGGAGTTTATTATGGGGAACAAAGAAATGGCAGACGAGTTAAACCGTTACTTTGGATCTGTCTTCACTGAGGAAGATACACACAATCTCCCAAATGTTCTAGGGGCTGGAGAACCTAGGGTGATGGAGGAACTGAAGGAAATCCACATTAGGCAGGAAATGGTTTTGGGTAGACTGATGGGACTGAAGGCTGATAAATCCCCAGGGCCTGATGGTCTGCATCCCAGAGTACTTAAGGAGGTGGCTCTAGAAATAGTGGAAGCATTGGAGATCATTTTTCAATGTTCTATAGATTCAGGATCAGTTCCTGTGGATTGGAGAATAGCAAATGTTATCCCACTTTTTAAGAAAGGAGGGAGAGAGAAAACGGGTAATTATAGACCAGTTAGTCTGACATCAGTGGTGGGGAAAATGCTGGAGTCAATTATAAAAGACGAAATTGCTGAGCATTTGGATAGCAGTAACGGGATCGTTCCGAGTCAGCATGGATTTACGAAGGGGAAATCATGCTTGACAAATCTACTGGAATTTTTTGAGGATGTAACTAGGAAAATTGACAAGGGAGAGTCAGTGGATGTGGTGTACCTCGACTTTCAGAAAGCCTTCGACAAGGTCCCACATAGGAGATTAGTGGGCAAAATTAGGGCACATGGTATTGGGGGTAGGGTACTGACATGGATAGAAAATTGGTTAACAGACAGAAAGCAAAGAGTGGGGATAAATGGGTCCCTTTCGGAATGGCAGGCAGTGACCAGTGGGGTACCGCAAGGTTCGGTGCTGGGACCCCAGCTATTTACGATATACATTAATGACTTAGACGAAGGGATTAAAAGTACCATTAGCAAATTTGCAGATGATACTAAGTTGGGGGGTAGTGTGAATTGTGAGGAAGATGCAATAAGGCTGCAGGGTGACCTGGACAGGTTGTGTGAGTGGGCGGATACATGGCAGATGCAGTTTAATGTAGATAAGTGTGAGGTTATTCACTTTGGAAGTAAGAATAGAAAGGCAGATTATTATCTGAATGGTGTCAAGTTAGGAGGAGGGGGAGTTCAACGAGATCTGGGTGTCCTAGTGCATCAGTCAATGAAAGGAAGCATGCAGGTTCAGCAGGCAGTGAAGAAAGCCAATGGAATGTTGGCCTTCGTAACAAGAGGAGTTGAGTATAGGAGCAAAGAGGTCCTTCTACAGTTGTACCGGGCCCTGGTGAGACCGCACCTGGAGTACTGTGTGCAGTTTTGGTCTCCAAATTTGAGGAAGGATATTCTTGCTATGGAGGGCGTGCAGCGTAGGTTCACTAGATTAATTCCCGGAATGGCGGGACTGTCGTATGTTGAAAGGCTGGAGCGATTGGGCTTGTATACACTGGAATTTAGAAGGATGAGGGGGGATCTTATTGAAACATATCAGATAATTAGGGGATTGGACACATTAGAGGCAGATAACATGTTCCCAATGTTGGGGGAGTCCAGAACAAGGGGCCACAGTTTGAGAATAAGGGGTAGGCCATTTAGAACGGAGATGAGGAAGAACTTTTTCAGTCAGAGGGTGGTGAAGGTGTGGAATTCTCTGCCTCAGAAGGCAGTGGAGGCCAGTTCGTTGGATGCTTTCAAGAGAGAGCTGGATAGAGCTCTTAAGGATAGCGGAGTGAGGGGGTATGGGGAGAAGGCAGGAACGGGGTACTGATTGATAGTGATCAGCCATGATCGCATTGAATGGCGGTGCTGGCTCGAAGGGCTGAATGGCCTACTCCTGCACCTATTGTCTATTGTCTATTGTCTATTGTCACACTTCCTCGAATTAAACTCCATCTACCATTTCTCCACAACTTTCTATAGCTGATCTGTATCCTGCTGCATACTTTGACAGCCTTCCTCGTAGTCCGTGACCCCAATAATCTTGGTGACATCTGCAAACCCGTCTACATTTACACCCAAGTCATTTATATATATTGCTAACAGCAGAGGTCCCAGCTTAGATCTCTGTGGAGCTCCACTGGTCACAGACCTCCAGCCTGAATATCATCCTTACACACCACAACCCTCTGTCTTCTATCAGTAAGCCAGTTCTGAATCCACAGGATCAAGTTACTGTTAATTCTATGCATCTTAATCTTCTGGATCAACCTATCATGGGGACATTGTGAAATCTATATACTAAAACTCTCGTTTGTTTGTTTGTTTGTTTGTTCCTGAACTATAGCCAAATCGGTACACGATAGCGCGTCAATTTTGGCCCATCTTACTCACCGTCAACCCTTTGGTGCTAATGGGAGAAGTTTCATTGAAATCGGTGTTATATTTTTTAACTTATTCACATTTTAAAGTTTAAATCTATCTCCCAGGGAGGGAGGGAGTGGGGGGAAGGGGGAGGAGGGATGATAAGGGGGGTTGAGTGGATGGAGTGGGGAGGAAGGAGGGGGGAGGGAGGGAGGGAGGAAGAGGGTGTAGGAGGGTGTGGGGGGGGGGGGGGGGGGGGTGGGGAGAAGGTGCTGCACCAATGCAGGAGAGGTTTGGGCCCAACAGGTCCACTTGGTCTAGTGCCTTCCTAAAATCAATGTAGATAACATCTATCTCCTGACCCTCACCAATCACCTTCATCACCTCCTCAAAAAGCTTGATCAACTAGTTGAATTGATTAGATAGCATGCAAAACAAGGCTTTTCACTGTACCTCGGTAGATGTTACAATAATAAACCTAAATCTATTGAACCGACTGGGATAGGACTGGGATAGAATTGATGGGGGAGGGAAGAAGCATACTTCACCATCCACATCTTTTATATGATAAGACAATGAGAATGAGGGGAAACATAATACAAGAAAGAGAGATGGGCATAATTGTTCTACCATTTTCTGTGGTTCAGGAAGTATATCCTGCGTCTTTGCCACTGGACCTTTTGTCCTTGCCACTGCTATGATCATGAGTACCCTCTTCTCCATGCTTTCGACCACTGAGGTGATGTACACCTGTGTTAGAGGGAATGCAGTGAAGGCTCACGAAAGTGACTCCTGGGATGGTAAGTTTGTTTTATAAGGCGACATTAAACTGCCGTACACTCTTAATTATGCAACCATGAACAGTGATCTAATCAAAACCAACACATTTTTAAGGCAAGAGAGACATAATGTTTGATCCATTGAGTTACCACAGCACTTTGTGTCATTTCTTTTTGTAAATCAACATCAGCAGTTTCTTGTTTATTCAAAATTTACAAAGCACTTGAGTTGATGTTTGCCATAGCTGGAGATATTAGTACCAGGTTATCAAACTCACAATTAAAAGAGAAAAAAACATTCAGATAAGAAACAAGAAGACATTTTGTTGCCCAAAGAATGGCAAAGCTTTGAAATTCTCTACCGAAAAGCACTGTGGAAATTGGTCACTGAAAGCATTCAACACAGCATTAACATATTAAGAGAATCACAAATAGAAACATAGAAAATAGGCGCAGGAGGAGGCCATTTGGCCCTTCGAGCCAGCACCGCCATTCATTGTGATCATGGCTGATCATCTACAATCAGTAACCTGTCACCTGCCTTCTTCCCATATCCCTTGATTTCACTAGCCCCGAGAGTATATAACTCTCTTTTAAATTCATCCAGTGAATTGGCTTCCACTGCCTTCTTTGGCAGAGAATTCCACAAATTCACAACTCTCTGGGTGAAAAAGTTTCTTCTCACCTCAGTTTTAAATGGCCTCCCCTTTATTCTTAGACTGTGTCCCCTGGTTCTGGACTCCCCCAACATTGGGAACATTTTTCCTGCATCTAGCTTGTCTAGTCCTTTTATAATTTTATACATCTCTATAAGATCCCCTCTCACCCTTCTTTACTCCAGTGAATACAAGCCTAGTCTTTGCAATCTTTCCTCATATGACAGTCCCTCCATCCCAGGGATTAACCTCGTGAACCTACGCTGCACTGCCTCAATAGCAAGGACGTCCTTCCTCAAATTAGGAGACCAAAACTGCACACAATACTCCAGATGTGGTCTCACCAGGGCCCTATAAAACTGCAGAAAGACTTATTTGCTCCTGTACTGAAATTCTCTCGTTATGAAGGGCAACATGCCATTAGCTTTCTTCACTGCCTGCTGTACATGCACGCTTACTTTCAGTGACTGGTGTCCAAGGACACCAAGGTCTCGTTGCACTTCCCCTTTACTTAATCTGACACCATTGAGATAATAATCTGCCTCCTTATTTTTGCCATCAAAGTGTATAACCTCACATTTATCTACATTATACTGCATCTGCCATGCATCTGTCCACTCACTCAACCTGTCCAAGTCACCCTACAACCTCCTAACATTGTCTTTGCAGTTCACACTGCCACCCAGCTTTGTCATCTGCAAACTTGCTAGTGTTACTTCTAATTCCATCATCCAAATCATTAATATATATAGTAAATAGTTGTGGCCCCAGCACCGAGCCTTGCGGCACTCCACTCTCCACTGCCTGCCATTCTGAAAAGGAACCGTTTATTCCTATTCTGCTTCCTGTCTGCCAACCAATTCTCTATCCAGGAGAAAATGGGAAATTATAGACCAGTTAGCCTGACATCAGTGGTGGGGAAGATGCTGGAGTCAAGTATAAAAGAAGATATTGCGGAACATTTGGATAGCAGTACAGGATTGTTCTGAGTCAGCATGGATTTACGAAGGGGAAATCATGCTTGACTAATCTTCTGGAATTTTTTGTGCATGTAACCAGGAAAATGGACAAGGGAGAGCCAGTGGATGTAGTACCTGGACTTTCAGTAAGCCTTTGATAAGGTCCCACATAGGAGATTGGTGTGCAAAATTGGAGCACATGGTATTGGGGGTAGGGTACTGACGTGGATAGAAAATTGGTTGGCAGACAGGAAACCGAGTAGGTCCCTTTCAGAATGGCTGGCAGTGACTAGTGGGGTACCGCAAGGCTCGGTGCTGGGACCACAGTTAATTACAATATACATTAATGACAGATGAAGATATTAAAAATAACATTAGCAAAATTGCAGATGACACAAAGCTGGGTGGCAGTGTGAACTGAGGAGGATGCTATGAGGATGCAGGGTGACTTGAACAGGTTGTGTGAGTGGGCAGATACATGGCAGATGCATTTAATGTGGATAAATGTGAGGTTATCCACTTTGGTGGTAAGATCAGGATAGCAGATTATTATCTGAATGGTGTCAAGTTAGGAAAAGGGAAAGTACAAAGAGATCTGGGTGTCCTTGTTCATCAGTCATTGAAAGTAAGCATGCAGGTACAGCAGGCAGTGAAGAAAGCTAATGGTATGTTAGCCTTCATGACAAGAGGAGTTGAGTATCGAAGCAAAGGGTCCTTCTGCAGTTGTACAGGGCCCTAGTGAGACCACACCTGGAGTACTGTGTGCAGTTTTGGTTTCCAAATTTGAGGAAGGACATTCTTGCTATTGAGGGAGTGCAGCATAGGTTCACTAGGTTAATTCCCGGAATGGCAGGACTGTCGTATGTTGAAAGACTGGAGCAACTGGGCTTGTATACACTGGAATTTAGATGGGATCTTATTGAAACATATAAGATTATTGAGGGATTGTACACGCTAGAGGCAGGAAACATGTTCCCGATGTTGGGGGAGTCCAGAACCAGGGGCCACAGTTTAAGAATAAGGGGTAGACTATTTAGAACGGAGATATGGAAAACTTTTTCACTCAGAGTTGTAAATCTGTGGAATTCTCTGCCTCAGAAGGCAGTGGAGGCCAATTCTCTGGATGCTTTCAAGAGAGAGCTAGATAGAGCTCTTAAAGATAGCGGAGTCAGGGGGTATGGGAAAAGGGCACGAACAGGGTACTGATTGTGAATGATCCGCCATGATCACATTGAATGGCGGTGCTGGCTCGAAGCACCTATTGTCTAATGTCAATACCCTACCCCCAATACCATGTGCTCTAATTTTGCTCACCAACCTCCATGTGGTACCATATCAAAGGCTTTCTGAAAGTCTAGATAAACTACATCCACTGGCTCTCCTTCATCCATTTTACCTGTGACATCCTCAAAAAATTCCAGAAGATTAGTCAAGCAGGATTTCCCCTTCATAAATCCATGCTTACTTGGACCAATCCTGTTACCGCTATCCAAATGTGTCATTATTACCTCTTTAATAATTGACTCCAGCACCTTCCCCACCACTGATGTCAGGCTAACTAGTCTATAATTCCCTGTTTCTTCTCGCTCCTTTCTTGAAAAGTGGGATAACATTAGCTACCCTCCAATCTATAGGAACTGATCCTGAATCTACTGAACATTGGAAAATGATCATCAATGCGTCCACAATTTCTTGAGCCTTCTCCTTGAGTACCCTGGGATGCAGACCATCGGGCCCTGGGGATTTATCAGCCTTCAGTCCCATCAATTTACCCAATACTATTTCTCGCCTAATGCAAATTTCTTGCTTCCTCTGTCTCCCTTGATCCTCTGTCCACTAGTACACCTGGGAGATTGTTTGTGTCTTCCTTAGTGAAGACAAATCCGAAGTACCTGTTCAACTCTTCTGCCATTTCCTTGTTACCCTTAATAATTTCACCCGTTTCTGCCCCATATTCATGGGATTTGAGGAGAACAACTGCTGTTCAAGAATTAGGATCTCCTCCTCTCATTTCACGTATGAACAGATAGGCTATCTTTTGTGCATCATGACATCCTGGGGTCTAGACTTCATTTTGTGGTAGAATGCTTACGCTGATCCCCTTTATTGTTCTTTTTGAATACTCCTCATTGCATGGAAACATTCAATTTGTTGTTTCCGGTCCACTTTTCCAAAATCTTTCCCCAGTTTATTAGAATTGACACGTCCAGTCAAATGGATAGTATTTCACCTTGCTCCTCTCATGTTCCTGATTCTTAGATGATTCTTCCTGCATTTTGTGGACAGGACATAACACTGCAATTTTGAACCAGAGATGTTTTTATGACAGTATGAGGAAATCAGACTATAAATTTTAGCAGTTTTGCATGTACAATTAAATGCAGAGTCTAAATGTTATTGTCAAAGATATTCAGTTCACCAGTCATCAAATTATTTAATTTTAAATGAATATTGTTGTAAATGTATAATGTTAATTCTTTGGAATATTATGCATAGCCACATTGGGCTATTCTTTTTATTCCTTTCAAGCAAATGGTGATGGCTTTTGAACTACAAGAGATCCAACAAACCAAGTGTTTAAGAATGTCAGAGAATATCACACTGCAGCCAGAGTGCTGCTTGGACTTAAGTCATAGCTGGTCAGAGGCATGGACATAACACATTTAGGGTTGTCTGTTATTTTCCAAAACAATGTACACACTGAGAAATTTACTTCAAATCGTAAGGAACGATCAAATTTTATTGCAGCTAGAAAATTGTTTAGGTATATATTAAAAAATAATGATTTATTTGAGGACTGGATTAGGGACTTTGACAATACCTTTCACTTCAATAAAGAGTTATTTTTATCGAGTTGAGTAAAATGGACAAGGGCATTCTATATAGGGAAATATTATAATATGTCTAGAATTATAAAACAAATGGTAAACAAATATTTAGAAGAATTTCATGGAAATATTGTGTTGGACAGTACATTTCTAACAGAGATGAAATAATGATTTTAATCAGATATTCTCAAACACCAATGATTAAATTATTTCCCCACATAAGAAGTGTTCTGAGCGAAGACAATTTAATTACTTCTCCAAAGGATTTGTTGCAACATAAAGTTTAATATGGAACTTTCTCTCTGGATCAGAAGGTTGCAAAACTAATTCATTATAACCCAGCTCACTGAACGCATGATGCACCAAACACAATCACAATTAAATGGAATTATGGCACAGTCCTAGGTAAAGATGAACCGTGGGAAGTGGAAGTATTGAAGTTGCAGTCTGCAGGGCTGGCATGTAAATGCCTCTTTCTCAAGATTTATGAGCCAACTTAAAGAAATAGTGAAATTTTTTAAATGAATAAGGTCTACTTTGAAGCATTTCACATGCCTTGGTGTTTTAAGTTCATTGTTGTAATAAAACTATTATTAAAATTGTTAAAGCAAATACAACATATTTTTCCATGTCATAAGGTCAAGTGTGATGGTCAGTTATTTCGAAACGATGGTAATTGCAAATAATGCGTTGAAACAGAATTACGTTTAACACTTAGCAGTGAATGTCAGGAAACTTAATTGGACTGGTGCTATGTTGGTAGAAGATAAATAACCTAGGACAGAAGAAGTTTGTTAAATCTGTGGCAAAGAATTCCACAGATTCACCACCCTCTGACCAAAGAAATTCCTTCTCATCTCCTTAAGGGAACGTCCTTTAATTCTGAGGCTTTGACCTCTAGTCCTAGACTCTCCCACTAGTGGAAACATTCTCTCCACATCAGATCTATCCAAGCCTTTCACTATTCAATAAGTTTCATCCTTCTAAACTCTTCTGACCAAAAGACCGCAATCGGTGAGGATAGGTGACATCATTCTCTATGATAATCCTCAACACTGGTGCCCCGCAAGGCTTCGTTCTCGGCCCCCTTCTATACTCCTTAAACATTCATGACTGTGCAGCCAAATACCAATCTAATCCAACTCAATTTACTATAGTGGGCCGGATATCAAATAATGATGAGACGGAGTACAGGAATGATGTTGAGAACCTTGTAACCTGGTGCCAGGCAACAATCTCTCCCTCAATGTCAGCAAGACAAAGGAGATTGTGATCAACTTCAGGAAGTGAAGCGGTACCTACACCCGGTTATACATTGATGACGCTGAAATAGAGATGGTTGAAAGCTTCAAGTTCTAAGGAATAAATATCACCAGCAATTTGTGTAAGGCCAACGACAAACCAATGGCCAAGAAAGTAGGTCAATGCCTCTCCTTCCTCAGAAGGCTTAGGAAGCTTGGCATGTCCTCAACAACCCTCGCCAACTTCTACAGATTTTTTTGTTTAGTTTAGAGATAACAGTGTGGAAACAGGTCCTTCGGCCCACCGAGTCCATGGCAACCAGCGATCTCCGCCCACTAATGCTATCCTATACACATGAGAGATAATTTACAATTATACCAATCCAATTAACCTACAAACCTGTACGTCTTTGAATGCACCGTGGAAAGCATTTTATCGGGATGCATCACAGCACGGTTTGGAAACAGCTCCATTCAGGACTACAAGAAATTGCAGAGTGAAGATAGCCAAGACCATCATGCAAACCAACCTCCAATTCATTGACTCCATCTGCACTTCATACTGCCTCGGTAAGGCCACCAGCATAATCAAGGACCAGTCTCATGCCGGTCATTCCTTCTTCTCCCCCTCCCATCAGGCAAGAGGTACAGAAGTTTGAAAATGCATACCTCCAGATTCAGGGACAGTTTCTTCCCAGTCGTTATCAGGCAACTGAACTGTCCACTCAGCAACTAGAGTGTCGTCCTGATGTCCCATCTACCTCATTGGAGATCTTCGAATGATCTTTAATCGGACTTTACTGGACTTTATCGTGCAGTATACTCTTTATCCTGCATCTGTACATTGTGGACAGCTTGATTGTAATAATGTATAGTCTTTTTGCTGACTAGATAGCACACAACAAAAAGCTTTTCACTGTACCTTTTCACACCTGACAATAATAAACTAAATAAAACTGATATTTAAAATACCTTGTGGTTTATAGTAGTATGAACAATTATTTTGAGATTTTTTTCACATCAAATCCTTTAGGTAAAACAAAACTATTAATTGGAAAATATACATATATATTTAAATTTCTTGTCCTCTGGTTTTATCAATGCTCCAAATAAAAATATCCCAACCTACCAACCTCTCCCTATAATTCAAGTCTGCAAGCCCAGGTAATGTCCCGGTGAATCTCTTTTGCACCCTTTCCAACCGAATGACATTATTCCTGTGGTCTGGTGGACCATAACTGCACAAAATACTCCAGATGCGGTTTTGCCAATTATTTGTACAGTTGTAGCATAATGTCGCAACTTTTGTATTCAATACTCTTCACAATGAAGGCAAGTGTGCCAAATGCCTTCTTCACCACACTGCCCTCATGACTAGCTACATTTAGAGAAGCATGTACCAACGATAAATTAAACTAAAGATAGATTCGAAACACTGCAGTAACTCAATGGGACAGGCTGCATCTCTGGATAGAAGGAACGGGTGATGTTTTGGGACGAGACCCTTCAGCTGCGTGTCCTGCTGAGTTACTCCAGCATTTTGTGTCTATCTTCGGTGTAAACTAGCATCTGCAGTTCCTTTCTACACGTAAACTAAACTAATCTTTCTGTTCTGCAACATTCTTCAATATACTACGATACACTGTGTAAGTTCTGACCTGGTTAGACATAGGAAAGTGCAACCCCTGAAGAAGGGCTGCATAGAAAAGCAAGGGAAGTATAGACAAGAATGCCAAACAGGTAGGCAGGTACATGACTTGAGAGTATTCTGAGGGAATAATACAATATATAAATGCATTTCAATAGACAAGCTAAATAGAGATAGTCATGATAATTATTTTACGTGAGAGCTCTGATTGACCTTTTTGACAAAGTCAGAGATATTTCAAGATGGATTTCAGCAAGGCATTTGTTAAGACCCAGGTGGTAGGCTCCTCTGGATGGTTGGATTGCATGGGACCCAAGAAGAGCTGGCTGACTGGATGGAGAATTGGCTTCATGAAGGAAGCAGAGGGTGATGGTGAAGGTTGTTTTGTGGACTGGCTTGTGACTAGTGGTGTGCCTCAGGGATCAGTGCTGGGCACATTGCTTTTTGTGGTTTATATCAATGATTTGGATGAGACTGTGGATGGCCTGACTTATAAGTTTGTAGAAGATACTAAACTGGGTGGTATCAAAGATAGGTGGTGATCAAAAATAACAGCAGGATCTTTATCAATTGGACAAGTGGGCTGAGGAGTGGTTAATGTGTCCCATCTTGCAGTTGCACAGAAACGTAGAAAATAGGTCCGTTAGCGGGCGGCGGCAGAGTCGGCCATGGAGTGGGCGCCGCCGCCTTTGCCCTGCCACGCTGCCACGGCCGCCACCCCTCATACAACGCAGGCGGGCAGGGCCAGGGCCAGTGCCAGGACGATCCTGCCTCCCGGGGGCAGCACGGCCGTGTTGGAGGCGACTGGAGGCCGGGTCTCCCGGGCCGGGACAGAAGCCTCGCCGGCGCCCCGGGGAGACTCGAGCCAGCGGCCTGGGACCCGTACCCGGGGCCTGAGGGGCAGCAGCAGCCGGCGGATGGCGCTCCCCGCCCGTGGGGCTGCGGACCACCACCTGGAGAGAACCGCCCCGGTCTCGACCGTCCCCCCACGCCGTGGGATCAGCCGCAGGACTACCCCCGCCCCCACGATGTCTCCACTGTCTTGTGTGCATGCCACAAGTACAGTCGGCAAGTCATTGGTTCTAGCGGCTTAGGGCTTGTCTACCTAGCATGTGAAGCCTGGGTTCAATGGATTGCGTGGAGGAAACCACCAGAAGGTTCAACGGGCAGAAAGTCGATCCCAGCAAAGTATCATGGAGCGCAAACAGGGCAGAGTGAGATACATAGGACACTTCTGACCATCCACTGCATCCTGACCTGTCTGTCCCCAGCCGTCCCGACTATGTCTTGCTGCTGGAACCCGATAGGCCAGGACGAGAGAGTGAGGCCGACGATCTACGCAACTCCCCCTCACTTAAATCCAAGTCAAGCGCAAGTCATGACTTCAACCTCGGCCAGCATACTGGCAGGGATCCCAATCAGCGGTCGAAATAATAAGATTGAAAGTGAAGTCATGGTCATCTTCAAACCCGAAGGACGAACAACAACAACAATGTTGTTTAATGCAGATAATTGTGAGGTGTTGCATTTTGGAAAGTCAAACTGGGCGTGGCCTGGCGAGTTTTGTACACAAAGGTTGGTGGGTGCATGGAAACGTGCTACAGAGGAGGTGGTTGAGATAAGTACGATCGCAACACTTAAGAAACAATTTGACAGGCACATGGATAGGACAGGTTTAGAGAGATATAGGCCAAATGCTGGCAGGTGGGACTAGTGTAGATGGAGCATATTGGGCGGCATGGGCAATATGTGCAAAACAACTCCTGGTCGATTCCATTGGCGTGAAAGGGGGGGGGGGGGGGGGGTAGAATGGGACGATCTGTTGCCAGCGCCTCTATTCCCCACTCAGATTCTGCTTCACCATGGTTCACAGGAGCCGGCGACGCCGCGGTACAAAAGGCAGCCCGCTGCGTCCTGAGGTGTTATCTGCTGAGGTGATGTGAGGTGACCACCCGACCCGCGGTGCTGACCCGCGGGGATACTGCGCATGTTTGTCAGTCCCAACCAGGGATGGAGCGAAGAAGCCTCCCCTTTACTGACTCCGCTCCGTGTGTCAGAGGGAGATCAGCGCCACCAGGTACGTCGGTAGTCCCGGGGGAGGCGGTGACTGTCAGTGGTGGAGGCAGCTTCAGTGTCCCCGGCCTGGGTGGCAGCGATGGCGACCTGGGTTTCGGGCTCGTGGCGGTGGGCAGGTGGCACAGTCCAGCGGAGGAGCCCTGGGCTGCAGGCGGTGGTGTCAAGGAGGGTCGGTGGGGGGGTCCAACCTGGAAGTGGACAAGCTCGTGATTCAAGATGCAAGAGTGCAGGTAGGCGAGGAACTGTATATTGAATGTGTGGATCTGCCGTAGGAATATGTAAAGTTGGGGTCCATTGCAGGTTTGAGTGAGCGAGGCCCAGAGCTATTGGATAGCTAGAGTGGATGCCAGCTGGAGCCGACAACTATTTATTTTCTCCAGGGATGCCGTCTGACCCGCTGAGTTACTCCGGCATTTTGTGTTTATCTTCGTTATAAACCAGCATCTGCTGTTCCTTTCCACACATTTTGATCCACTGCAGTCTGCCTATTGTCAACGCAGGTCTTCAGCAGAGGACTTGACCATCTCCCTGGCTCTGAAGTCATTTCTGTAACACCTAGACAAGAAGGACTCCGATGAGAGATTCCTATTTATCAACCATAGCACTGCCTTCAGCACCATAATCCCATCCAAACTCATCTCCAAACTTTTAGACCTCGGAAACAGCGCTCTCCTCTGCCACTTTGCATAGGTGAAAACATCTGCTCTACAATAATTTCGAAACTGGTGCCCTGCAAGGTTACGTTCTAGTCCCCTGCCATATGCTCATGAATATGTGGCCAAATTCAGCTCTAACTCTATCGACAAGTGTGCAGATGATAAAACTGTGGTGGACTAGATTGCGAACAATGATGAGTCTGAGAACAGGAAGGAGACAGAGAAGATAGTAACATGGTGTCAGGACAATAACCTCTCCCTCAATGTGAGCACGACAAAGGAGATTGCTATCGACATCAGGAAGTATGGTGGAGTACACGCTCCAAACAGCCGAGGTGAAAATGTTTTAGAGCTTCAAGTTCCTTAGTATCAATATTATCAATGATCTGCCATGGACCAAACATAGTGAAGTGACAGCCAAGAAGGCACAACAATTGCCTCTATTTCCTGAGGAGAATGAGGAAATTTGGTATATTTTCAATGACACATACAAACAGATGCCCCATATAAAGCAACCCGTCGGATTGCATTTCAGCTTGGTTTGGGAATGGCTCTGCCCAAGACCGCAATAAATAGCAGGAGTTGTAGATGTAGTTCAGTCCATCACATAGACCAGAGTCCCCATGAATGACTCAATTTACACCTTGTTGAATCGGGAAATTAGTCAACATACAGTGCATTCACAAAGCATTCAGACACCTTTACTTTTTCCTCATTTTGGTTCGTTACAGCCTTATTGTAAAATGGATTAAATTCTTTTTTTTTTATCATCAATCTACACGCAATACCCCAGAATGAAGAAGCGAAAACAGTTTTTTTTTTTAGTTTGAATTAGAGATACTTTGCGGAAACAGGCCCTTCGGCCCACCGAGTCCGCGCCGCCCAGCGATCCCCGCACATTAACACTATCCTACACACACTTAGGGGCAATTTTTTTTTTTTTACATTTACCCAGTCAATTAACCTACATACCTGTACGTCTTTGGAGTGTGGGAGAAAACCGAAGATCTCGGAGAAAACCCACGCAGGTCACAGGGAGAACGTACAAACTCCGTACAGACGGCGCCCGTAGTCAGGATCGAACCTGAGTCTCCGGCACTGCATTCGCTGTAAGGCAGCAACTCTACCGCTGTACCACCGTGCCGCTCGTGTTTAGAAATTTTTGCAAAGTAATTAAAAAGAAATAACTGAAATAGCACATTTACATAAGTATTCAGACCCTTTGCAATGACACTTGAGCTTATGTTCATCCTGTTTCCATTGATTATCCTTGAGATGTTTCTACAACTTGATTGGAGTCCACCAGTGGTAAATTAAATTGATGGGACATGATTTGGAAAGGCACACACCTGTCTACATAAGGTCCCACAGTTGACAGTGCATGTCAGAGCAAAAACCAAGCCATGAAGATGAAGGAATTGTCCGTGGCCCTCTGAGACAGGATGGCACAATCTGGGGAAAGGTATAATACAATTTCTGCAGCATTGCAGGTCCTGAAGAGCACAGTGGCCTCCACCATTCTTAAATGGAAGAACTTTGGAACCACCAGGACTCTTCATAGAGCTGGCTGCCCGGCCAAACTGAGCAATCGGGGGAGAAGGGCCTTGGTCAGGGAGGTGACCAAGAACCCTATGGTCACTCTGACAGAGCTCCAGAGTTCCTCTGTGAAGATGGGAGAACCTTCCAGAAGGACAACTATATCTGCAGCACTCCACTAATCAGGCCTTTATGGTAGAGTGGCCAGATGGAAGCCACTCCTCAGTAAATGGCACTTGACAGCCCTCTTGGAGTTTGCCAAAAGGCACCTAAAGGACTCCAGACTATGAGAAACAAGATTCTCTGGTCTGATGAAACCAAGATTGAACTCTTTGGCCTGAATGCCAAGCAGCACTGTTTATCACCTGGCCAATACCATACCTACGATGAAGCATGGTGGTGGCAACATCATGCTGTGGGGATGTTTTTCCAGCGGCAGGGACTGGGAGACTAGTCAGGTTCGAGGGAAAGATGAACAGAGCAAAGTACAGAGAGATCCTTGAGGAAAACCTGCTCCAGAGCGTTCTGGACCTCAGACTGGGGCGGAGGTTCACCTTCCAACAGGACAACAACCCATAGCACACAGCTAAGAGAACACAGGAGTGGCTTCATGACAAGTCTGTGAATGTCTTTGAGTGGCCCAGCCAGAGTCCGGACTTGAACCCGATCGAACATCTCTGGAGGGACCTGAAAATAGCTGTGCACCTGACAGAGCTTGATAGGATCTGCAGAGAAGAATGGGAGAAATTACCCAAATACGGGTGTGCCAAGCTTGTAGTGTCACACCCAAGAAGACTTGAGGCTGTAATCTCTGCCAAAGGTGCCTCAACAAGTACTGAGTAAAGGGTCTGAATACTTATGTAAATGTGATATTTCAGTTATCTCTTTTTAATTACTTTGCAAAAAAATCTTTTTAATTATTTTGCAAAAATTTCGCTTTTATATTTATATTTTGTGTAGATTGATGATATAAATAATGAATTTAATCCATTTTAAAATAAGGCTGTAACGCAACAAAATGTAGAAAAAGTGAAGGGGTCTGAAGGCTTTCTGAATGCACTGTAATCAAAGACTTGCCCCACTCCGGTCATTCCTTCTCGCTGCTCCTGTCAGGCAAAAGTTAGCAGGGAACCACCAGACTCAGGATCAGATTCTTCCCCTCTGTTATCAGGCTTCTGAACAGCCCTTCCAAAAGCTAGGGTACTGTCCAATTCACCTCTATCCTATTGCGGACATTAGGCTTTGACTATGGAACTGAAGAGCTCCAATTCTGAGAACTATATAATGCACTCTTATCTTCTCCTTTGCTCTTCCTGTCATACTTTGTTTGACTTAGTTGCATTTATCTAATATTTAGTATTATCTGATATGATTGGATAGCATGCAAAACAAAGCTTTTCACTGCACCTCGGTACACATGACCATAATAATCCTGAACCTAATCCAAAGACTAGAGCTTTAATGTGAGAGGGGCAAAGTTTAAAAGAGATGAGAGGGTTAAATCTTTTTACACAGGGGGTGGTGACAGCCTGGACCAGCTGTCAGGGGTGGTAGTTTTAGTTTAGATTAGTTTGGAGATAGACAATAGACAATAGACAATAGGAGCAGGAGGAGGCCATTCGGCCCTTCGAGCCAGCACCGCCATTCAATGTGATCATGGCTGATCATTCTCAATCAGTACCCCGTTCCTGCCTTCTCCCCATACCCCCTGACTCCACTATCCTTAAGAGCTCTATCCAGCTCTCTCTTGAATGCATTCAGAGAATTGGCCTCCACTGCCTTCTGAGGCAGAGAATTCCACAGATTCACAACTCTCTGACTGAAAAGGTTTTTCCTCATCTCAGTTCTAAATGGCCTACCCCTTATTCTTAAACTGTGGCCCCTTGTTCTGGACTCCCCCAACATTGGGAACATGTTTCCTTCCTCTAACATGTCCAACCCGTTATAATCTTATACGTTTTGATAAGATCTCCTCTCATCCTTCTAAATTCCAGTGTATACAAGCATATACAGCGCGGAAACAGGCCTTTCGGCCCACCGAGTCCGCACCGACCAGCTATCCACGTTCATTCTTTAGTGAACGTGGTTTCCCCACAGATGTCATAGGTGGATCCCACACTCGCATCTCCTCTTTGTCCTGTAGTTCAGCTCTCGGTTCCCCTCACCCAAGATGCAACAAGGGTAGAGATCTCTGGTCCTCACCTTTCACCCCACCAGCCTCCCTTTATTTAGCAGTGCCCTCTGGTTCTAGACTCTCCCACTACTGGAAACATCTTTTCCACATCTATTCCATGTCTTTTATGACCCGACAGATTTTAATGGCATCCCCCCTCATCCTTCTGAACTCCAGAAAGTCCAAGCCCAGAGCCTACAAACATTCCTCATCCCCAATGTATTATGAAATTCTACCAAAATCTTTCTGCTCTTATATTCTGTCTGTGCTGCCACCTTCAGGGAATCATGGTTCCTTGAGATTTTGCAAGACCGAACCATTCTGAACCATATATGCTACCTGATGCCATTGAAATGCAAGAGACCGGGCACTCTAGAAATTCAGCTATATTTTGCAGCTCTGATATCTTTTCCGGCTGCAGGAGGCAGTGCACTGCAGCTCGACATTGGAATGTGTCGCTGGAGGCCCTGCAGCAGCCTAGAGCTCAACTAGATAGGGCACCGCATCAAGTAGCCGAGCACACGGATCAGACGTGACCTGCAGCTGCACGGAGCGATGGAGCAGCGGTGGAGGACATCAATGGCTATGCTTGGCCAGGCCAACCGTGCAATGTCGCTAGGACACCAGGCCTTTATGGCCAGGTTATGAACTCTGCACTTCTAGCAACTTGGTCTTGAAAATAGCACCAAAACCTGGCGACTCTTGAATACCATCTCAGTGTACTATCCCTATACACTTGTACTGAATCTAAGATGTGCTTAAGTGGTGTAATACAGCAAACCCTCATAATAAAGTACCTCATTATAACAGATTTTGTTTATAGCAAATAGAATTGCATAACACATGAACAGGCTCCTCAGAACGCAATGTCTGTGCCCCGCATGATGCCAAGATAAACTAATCTCATCTGCCTGCATTTGATCCATATCCGCCCATTCCCTGCTATCTGTGTACCCATCTGAAAGCCTCTTAAATACCACTAACGTAAGTGCCTCCACAACGGGTGGCACGGTGGTGTAGCGGTAGAGCTACTGCCTTACAGCCCCAGAGACACGAGTTTGATCCTGACTAAGGGTGCTTGTCTGTATGGAGTTTGTACGTTCTCGCCAAGACCTGCATGGGTTTTCTCCAAGATCTTTGGTTTCCTCCCACACTCCAAAGACGTACAGGTGTGTGGGTTAATTGGCGGTATAAATGTAAAATTTATACCTAGTGCATGTAAGATAGTGGTAATGTGCAGGGATTGATGGTCGGCACGGACTCGGTGGGCCAAAGGGGCTGTAGGACGACAAAAGTAAGGCCTGTGTTGAGGACTGACCGTTCCATATCAGAAAGAGGAGGTCAGAGTGGACGGTGGAAGCATGACGGGGGTGAGAGCTGGGGGCAGAAGTGGGCAGGGTGGAGGTAGGCTTGGGCAAGGTATTGTGGGAGGATGATGGGGGTTCAGAGAGGAGGGGGATGTGAGGGGTAGTGTATGTGTGGGGGGGGGGGAGGTAGTGGAACTAGCGTAGTTTTAAGAGGGGGAAGGGCAGCAGGAACCAGAAATTTCATTGTACAGGTCTCCTGTTGAAAGGGGAGGGAGAGATCCAGGAGAGTCAGACCCAGGACCAAGAGAGTGGGCAGGAGAGTTAGAGCACGCGGTGTAGTTGGAACTGGCAGTGTGGTGGCTCCCAGTCTGGAGCTGGACCTAGAACCCTGGTGAGCTGAAGTCCACAGCCTGCTGGCAGCCGGTGGGGAGGGAGGATCGGCTCAGTGAGTGAGTGACTATGGCCTGAGGGAGGCCAGAGTGCAGGTGAGGATTGGTGGTGAGGTCAGTGCCAGTGTGCCTGGCCTGCGAGTGGCCGGGGAGGTGGTGAAGATCGGAGTGGCGGTGACCCCCTCACGCTGCTCCTTGCAGCAGTGATGGTGCCGTGTCTCGGCCTCGTGGGGGTCGGGCACATGACGCCATCTGTCGGTGAAGCCTCCGGCCTGTGGGCAGTCAGGAATGCAGCTGAGCCGAGGAGAGTCAGTGGAGGGACCGATCTGGAGGCGGCCAAGCTTGTGATCCTTGGTGGAGTCCAGGTAAGGCAGGAAGCATTTATTGAAGGGAGACACAAAATGCTGGGATAACTCAGCGGGACAGGCAACATCTGTGGAGAAAAGGAATGGGTGCCGTTTTGGGTTGAGACTCTTCTTCAGACTGAAGAAGGGTCTCGACCTGATGCATCACCTATCATTCTCTCCTGAGATGCTGCCTGTCCCGCTAAGTTACTCTAGCATTTTGTGTCTATCTTCAGTGTAAACTAGTATCTGAAATTCCTTTCTGCACATTCTAGGCATTTGTTGAAGGCATGGATTCGACAGAGATTGGTGTTGGCATTAACATTAGCATTAAAATTAAATTAACTTTGACACCCCTGCTATTATTCATATTTCAGACCACCCAAGGGCAGTTCTTTCCAAGCCGGGAATTTTGGAGCAGAAGCATTGATGAAGCAGGGTGCCCAAGAGGGGGAGGCATGGCTGTCACCAGTCCCCATGTCAACACTCCCCATAATTCTTAAAGGGTTGGACAGGCTGGGTGCAGGAAAAATGGTCCCGATATTGGGGGAGTCCAGAACCAGGGGGTCACAGTTTAAGAATAAGGGGTAGGCCATTTAGGATTGAGATGAGGAAAAACTACTTCACCCAGAGAGTTGTGAATCTGTGGAATTCTCTGTCACAGAAGGCAGTGGAGGCCAATTCATTGGATGTTTTCAAGACAGCATTAGATTTAGCTCTTAGGGCTAAAAGAATCAAGGGATATGGGGAAAAAGCAGGAATGGGGTACTGATTTTAGATGATCAGCCATGATAATATTGAATGGCGGTGTTGGCTCGAAGGGCCGAATGGCCTACTCCTGCACCTATTTTTCTATGTTTTTATGTTTCTAATTGTAACCAGACCAACATCGAGAACCTTAAACAAGCCTAGGGCAGTGACCACGACCTAAAAACAATTGCTAGAAGGGAAACACCCATCCCTTCTGATCAGTGGAAGGAGAAAATTATCTGTAAGGTTGGGGTCATTATTCAAGACATGGGATCGCAAACAAGATATTTATCAGTGGCATAATGTTCAGGGGTATTTAGGAGCAGAAGCCATGGGGGAATAAATTAAGGGATCATGCTGGTGACCAGTGGTAGATGGGGATGTGAAACATTACAATAATAATTGTTTAATCGTCACCCAGTGCAATCCTGATTGGTTTGCGTGTAAAGATGAACTGAGCCATACCTAACCTGCAGAGAGAGCTTGGACAAATTTACATTGGGCACCCAACATTCCGTACTGGGAGAATACAAATATATCCTGGAAATAGAGGAAAACTGTGCCAGATGGCCCTACATTTTTTCCAACATGAACCCGTACTACCCACACACAGCCAAGATCCCAACCCAACGTTTTCACGAGAAGGGGCTTTCCCTACAGCATTGAGCCAGATCAGGGTACCAACTTCACCAGCCAGGTAAAGCAGGAGGCAATGCAATTTTTGCCATGCATCAAAAATTCCTTCAATCTGAAGGAACAGTGGAACAGATGAATCATCTACGCAAAAAGGGATGCTCAAGAAAACGTTCCAGTAAAACAGTAAAACCTGAACTGTGCTGCTGTCCACTGTGTTGACACTGGTATTAATGGTATAAACTTCGACCCGATTTACCCCACAAGTCCTCATGACAGGGCATCCTAGGAAAGATATTGAGCCCCTATTGGACCTCCACCTGCCGGAGCCCAGGATCATGGCTCTCGGGCTTGTACAGGCTTTGCTATAAAACCTTTTCAGTCAGAGAGTTGTAAATCTGTGGAATTCTCTGCCTCAGAAGGCAGTGGAGGCCAATTCTCTGAATGCTTTCAAGAGAGAGCTAGATAGAGCTCTTAAGGATGGCAGAGTCAGGGGGTAATAATAATAATAATAATATATTCCTTTATTCGTCCCACACCGGGGACATTTACAGTGTTACAGCAGCAAAGTGGATAGCAAGACATTATAAATAAAGGTAAAGACAAGGATAAATTGTCATCAGTATTCTGTGTGTTCTTAACTGTACAGGGAGAAGGCAAGAATGGGGTACTGATTGAGAATGATCAGCCATGATCACATTGAATGGCGGTGCTGGCTCGAAGAGGCGAATGACCTACTCCTGCACCTATTGTTTATTGTCTATTGTCTATTGAGTACACATCATATCAGGAGGTCTTACTTCAAATCTTCCAAACAACACCTTCCTATTTCCTAGATTTTCAGGGCCTTAAATCTGGGGACTGTAATGTGTGCCTGAATGGAAGAGAAGATCCCATTCCTCAAGCATTTACTAGGCTTTGTTTGAATAATATAAGAGGTCATAGACGGGTAAGTCAGTAGGCGAATGGAATTATTCCTTGAAGTGGGCAGCACGGTGGCGCAGCGGTAGAATTGCTGCCTTATAGCGCCAGGAACACGGGCTGGATCCTGACTACAGGTGCATGCCTGTATGGAGTTTGTATGATCTTCCCGTGTCCTGCATGGGTTTTCTCTGGGATCTCCAGTTTCCTCCCACACTCCAAAGCCATACAAGTTTGTATGTTAATTGGCTTGGTATAATTGTAGATTGTCCCTAGTATGTGTAGGATAATGTCAGTGTGTGGGGATAGCTGGATGGCGTGTACTCGGTGGGCCGAACAGCCTGTTTCCACGCTGTATCTCTAAACTAGTGTGGTTGCATATTTATACAATGTAAACTTGCACAGTTAATTATGTAAATTGATTTATCATATATTTCACATTTATTAATAACATTAAGCAGTGCAGAACAGGCAGGATAAAGCAGAAACCAGTTATTTCAGTTGCTCTGAAATGAGTTATGAGGAGAACAGGAGAAGCTGGGTCTGTTCTCTCTGGAGTGGAGGAGGCAACGAAGGGACCTGCTTGGACGTCTCAGATTATGCAGGGCACAGATAGGGTGGACTGCAAGAAACTCTCCCCCGTTTCTGAAGTAGATAAAACCAGAGGACAAGAAATTTGTAGAAAAAGGTATAAGATTTTCCAATTCATAGTTTTGTTTTACTTGAAAGATATGAATTTTTTAAATTCAAAATACTTGTTATTTGGTAGTCAGTACTCAACTACCACAAACCACGACGGTGATTTTAAAAAGCTGTGCTATGTTTTGCTCATTACTAGGTCAAATCATTCTTTTACAAATTGAACTACTTCTTTGCATCCTAATTGACTTGCTTGCAGATAGTTTTCTTGCATGGGACCCTCAGTGCGGTTGTCCAGCATTCTGTCACAAACATTGTTTGCTTCAGCGGTACAGCTTTTGAGATATTTCAGCTGCTCGGTTGTTCTACCTCTTAATTGATATTCTGCCCCCAATGTACTGGTTTCAAGTCCCATGCTTCATTAGCATGTTCCTGATAGATTTAGCACACTTCTTCTGTCCCAGGTTGTTTTTCTGCTTTCAACATAGCACCACAGTCTAATTTAGTTTCCTGACATTCACTGTTCAGTGTTAAATATAAATCTGTTTCAGCACATTATTTGCAGTTATCATCATTTTAAAATAATTGACTTTACACTATGGAAATAAATATTGTATTTGCTTTAACAATTTTTATACAGCTTCTTTGCAGCAATTAATTTCAAACATCAAGACGAATGGGAAATATTTTAAAATAGGTCTTATTCTTTTAAAACATTTCATTATTTGTTTAACTTGCTTCTCATAACTCTTGAGGAAGAGGCATTTTCATGCAGCTCTACAGACTGCAGCTTGAATACTTCCACTTCCCACGGTTCATCTTTACCCAGAACTCTGTGCTGTAATTCTATTTAATTGTGATCTTGTTTGGTGCATCTTGCACCTCAATGAGCTGAGTTATAATGAATTACTGTTACATGTAGTTTAGAGATACAGCGTGGAAACAGGTCCTTTGGCCCATTGACCAGTGATCCCCGCATATTAACACTATCCTACACTAGGGACAATTTTTACATTGATGCCAAGCCAATTAACCTACAAATCTGTACATCTTTGGAGTGCGGGAGGAAACTGAAGATCTCAGAGGACACCACGCAGGACACGGGGAGAACGTACACACTCCGTACAGACAAGCACCTGTAGCCAGGATCGAACCCGGGTCTCCGGCACTGTAAGCGCTGTAAGGCAGCAACTTTAGCGACTCTACCGCTGCGCCTCCATGCCGCCCTAATTGTTCTAATCCAGAGAGGACGTTCCACATTAATCCTGACGTTGAAGGTTAAACATAACTCTGGAGAAGTTAGTAAAATGTCTTCATTCAGTACACTTTAAGATACGTCTCATGCGGAGAAGTAAATTCATCATTGTTGATTGTGATTATCTGATTAAAATTATTATTTCATCTTATCTAGTGGCTCAAAAAACTACTGTCCACCACAATATTTCCATTAAAATATTTGTGTATCAATTAAAAAAAAATCCTAGGCATATTCCAATATCTCCCAACATACCACATATTTGTCCATTTTTCTTAATCAATAAAGTACCCTTGCAATATGGTCAGAGTGATTATATTCATGTTTGATCTTTTCTCTGACTGGATAGCATGCAAACAAATGCTTTTCATTGTACCTTGGTACACGTGACAATAATAAACTAAACTAAACTGTGCTATCATAAGATAGACACAAAAAGCTGGAGTAACTCAGCATTGGACAGCATCACGCAGGTCAGACAGCATCTCTGGAGAAAAGGAAAGTATCATAAGTGTAATCAGTTATGGCGCCACCTAGCGTTAGGATTGTTGTGAGGAAACAGTTCAGAGTTGAATATTTTCAAACAAATTTAAACTAACTGCATCAAATTTCAATCTCAGAATATTAAGTACAAAGAAGTTTATAATAATTGGTGTGTGTCATTAATATGTAGGGTTTATTTTATGTATTAATTTGATAAGGATTATAACCTTTATTGGTCATGAGTCTGAAGAAGGGTCTCGACCCAAAACATCACCCATTCCTTCTCTCCAGAGATGCTGCCTGTCCCGCTGAGTTACTCCAGCTTTTTGTGTCTATCTTTGGTTATGATCTTTACTGGCTGGAGGTGGAGGTTGATGCAGCTGTCCACAGTTTCCTATTCTATTAAAGGCATGTTATAAATATGCATTGCTTCCGCATAAGAGAAGCAGCATATGTCAGTGCTTGCAGATGATTGCACAGCATCATGTCAAGCTTCAGGGCTTAAAGCAAACCTTTTCATCATGGATCAGTACTACAGTGGTTACCTAATTAGCAGAGACAGGTATGGGAGGAGAGAGAGCTTGACCTCAAAATCCTTGCAGTTGAGTTTCCTCACATGCTCTGTGTCAAGTTTGCTGACTGCTGAACCTATTACATGATGTGATATACCCCTGGAATATGGGACAATGTTGCAAGGAAATGCCATGACCTGATAATAGTCATAAATTCATAAGCTTTAGGAGCAGAATCAGTCTATACTTCACATTGCCTTGGGTAAGCAGCCAAGATTATCAAGGACCACTTGCATCCCAGTAATTCTTTTGCCTCCCCTCTCCCATCAGGTAGAAGATACAAAAGCTTGAATACATATATCAGCAGGTTCAAGAACAACGTTTTCACCAGACTTAGTTCGATTCCCACAGAGTGAAGAGCTGCCCATGTTGAAATACAAAATGGAAGAACAGCTCAGTTCTTCCCACAATCCCCACACATGACAAGCACAATTAATTTCCTGGTTTATGACACACCCAATTTTGCAACTACCATTTGCGAGTCTATAAATAACTCCTACCTTTTTTCCTGTTTCTAAGCTGAAACCAAGCTGATGTTAATTCTCCTTCATTCTTTGTAAAGTCAAGATCATTTTTCACCATTGCACTGATCTCACCATTCTCACCATTGCACTGATTGATAGACGTATGTCAGACTGCTGTTAACACCACCATCCCCTCCAAACATATCACAAACTCAGAGAGAGAGGTCTCTGCTCATCTCTATTTAAGGTGGGGAATATAAAAACTGACTGTAAAAGCTTCCATAAATATGTGAAGAGGAAAAGATTAGCGAAGACAAATGTAGGTCCCTTATAGTCAGAAACAGGTGGATTTATAATGGGAAACAAGGAAATGGCAGACCAGTTAAACAAGTACTTTGGTTCTGTCTTCATTAAGGACGACACAAACAATCTCCCAGAAATACTTGGGACTGAGGATCTAGCAGGAGTGAGGAACTGAAGGAAATCCACATTAGTCAGGAAAGGTGCTACGTTTTAGACGAGGGAATTGAATGTAACATCTCCAAGTTTGCGGATGATACAAAGTTGGGTGGCAGTGTGAGCTGCGAGGAGGATGCTATGAGGTTGCAGGGTGACTTGGATAGGTTGGGTGAGTGGGCAGATGCATGGCCGATGCAGTAAGATGCGGATAAATGTGAGATCCATTTTGGTGGCATGAACAAGAAGGCAGATTATTATCTGAATGGTGTCAGATTAGGAAAAGGGGAGGTGCAACGAGACCTGCGTGTCCTTGTACATCAGTCACTGACAGTAAACATGCAAGTACAGCAGGCAGTGAAGAAAGAAATGGCATGTTGGCCTTCATAGCGAGAGGATTTGAGAATAGGTGCAAGGATACTGCAGTTGTACAGGGCCCTGGTGAAACCACACCTGGAGTATTGTGTGCAGTTTTGGTCTCCTAATTTGAGGAAGGACATTCTTGATATTGAGGGAGTGCAGCGTAGGTTCACCACGTAAATTCCCAGGATGGCAGGACTGACATAAGGTGAAGGAATAGATCGACTGGGCTTATATTCATTGGAATTTAGAAGGATGAGAGGGGATCTTATAGAAACATAAAAGATTCTTAAGAGATTGGACGGATGCAGGAAAAATGTTCCCGATGTTGTGGGAGTCCAGAACCAGGGGTCACAGTTTAAGAATAAGGGGTAGGCCATTTAGGACTGAGATGAGTAAAAACTTTTTTACCCAGAGAGTTGTGAATCTGTGCAATTCTCTGCCACAGAAGGCAGTGGAGGCCAATTCACTGGATGTATTCAAGAGAGAGTTAGATTTAGCTCTTAGGGCTAACGGAATCAAGGGATATGGGGAGAAAGCAGGAACGGGGTACTGATTTTAGATGATCAGCCATGATCATATTGAATGGCGGTATTGGCTCGAAGGGCCAAATGCCCTACTCTGCACCTAGTCTCTATGTTTCTATGTTTCTATGTTTCTAATTGGATCCTTGGCTTCCTTATTAACAGACCTCAATCAGAACGTTTTGGCAACACTTTTTCCTCAATAGCCATCAACTCGAGCTCCTCAAGGCTGTGAGCTCAGTCCCCTGCTCTACTCTATAACAATGGCCTAGTGGCCAAACACAGCATCAACACAATTTTTCAATTAGCCGGTTATACCACTGTTCGACAAATAATGGGTAACAATGTGTCCGTCTACAAGTAGTTTAAAAATGTGATTGAATGACACTAGAATAACAATCTTGCTCTGACCATTGGCGAGACCAAAGAGCTGATTGTTGACTTCAGGAATGTTTGTGAGTGGGTACAATCAGAGGCACTCCGGTCTACATAAGTCCTTTATTAGCAGATCATTGGCAGTACAGATGCTGGCTATCGTTACCTCCAGCCCTCAGGATAGTCTCCTAACTAACACCAGGATAACGCAGTACAAAACCCGGCCTGGATTATGGACCGGATGCACAACAGTAAAACCAGACATGGATCTACATCCCCTTCTTAAGCATAAGCCCCCAAACTAGATAAGAGTATATAAAGCCACTACAATATGTAAAAAACTTACAGCCTAGCGACATCCTAATATAAGGGATGAAAATAGCAACTACGACAAACGCTAAGCAGAGGAGGATACAAATTGAGTAAGATAAATGAAAGGGAACGGTAAGGACTGTAATTAATCAGAGTCCATAATAAGTGTCTAGCCACAGTCTTGGTACTTGGGATTGGGCTTACAGACCCGTCCTGCACGAGTACAATTCAGGCCCTCCGCCATACCCATTGTAGGTGGCAGCACCGTAGGCGGTGGTTCCAACGGCACTGGTCTCGCAACAGCCTTTTGCACAGGAGACTGCACCGGTAACGTCACGGGTGACTGTATAGGCGATTTTATGGGTGATTCCATCACAGGCACCAGCGGCTCCTTTGTTGGTATAAAGACCAGCTTGCGGTCTGCCGACGCCTGACCTCCATCGGTATGTAACCTGCCATCTGCGACCTCCATGTAGCCATGCGGACGCGGCTGAGATGGCACCGGCTCATTCACCACTAACTACGCCCAGACGATCATGACCCTTCTGGGTCTGCAGATGGACCGTCTGACCCTCCGACAGAGGCTGGAGAGGACGGCTAGACCTGTCGTAGTACGCCTTCTGGATCTGCCGTTTATGTTGCAGCTGCGCCTGAACAGATTGGGGCTCGTGAACATGGGGCTGCAGCAGGTGTCTTCCAACAGGAAGGGTGGTACGAGTTTGTCTGGACATCAGACGTTGAGCTGGTGAACCCAGCACCGGGTCACGTGAAACGTTACGGAGATTGAGGAGGTCCAGGAATACATCGGACCCGGCGTTTCTGGATCTCTCCATGACCTGTTTGGCATTACGGACAGCCCTCTCGGCTAGCCCTTTCGACTGTGGATACTCCGGGCTGCTGGTGACGTGTTTAAAATCCCAGCGCATAGCAAAGGCCTTGAAACACTGACTGGTAAATTGACCGGCATTATCCGACATGAGGGTGTGAGGAGACCCATGGACCGAGAAATGTCTTGCCAGTTTTTGAATTATCGCCACTGAGGAAATTGTGCAGAGCAAATCGATCTCAAACCACCCGGAATAGGAATCCACCAGGACCAGATATTGATTGCCACGCCACTCAGTGGCCACAGAGGACCAGGGTAAATCAGGAACTGGGTGCAGCAAAAGTGGTTCCCTTTGCTGATGTGGGGCCAAACTGTTACATACTGCACATGATTGCACCCTCTGGTGCACGTAGTCAGACATAGCAGGCCAGAAAAACATACTTTTTGCTCGCTGAACCGTTGCCTCAGCGCCAGGGTGGCCCCTATGTACTGCGTCGAAGTACTGCTGCCGTAGTGAGGCAGGGATCACCGCCTTGTGGCCTCTCATATTGACCCCGTTCTCGATAACCAGCTCATCTCCAACGGGAAAGTACTGCTGTACAGAGAGTGGTAACATATGCAACTTGCCCGGCCAACCGTGTCGAATGACGGACGTGAATTCTTATATGAATAGAAAGGCAGATTATTATCTGAATGGTGTCAAGTTAGGAAGAGAGGATGTTCAACGAGATCTGGGTGTCCTAGTGCATCAGTCACTGAAAGGAAGCATGCAGGTACAGCAGGCAGTCAAGAAAGCCAATGGAATGTTGGCCTTCATAACAAGAGGAGTTGAGTATAGGAGCAAACAGGTCCTTCTACAGTTGTACCGGGCCCTGGTAAGACCGCACCTGGAGTACTGTGTGCAGTTTTGGTCTCCAAATTTGAGGAAGGATATTCTTGCTATTGAGGGCGTGCAGCGTAGGTTCACTAGGTTAATTCCCGGAATGGCGGGACTGTCGTATGTTGAAAGGCTGGAGCAATTAGGCTTGTATACACTGGAATTTAGAAGGATGAGGGGGGATCTTATTGAAACATATAAGATAATTAGGGGATTGGACACATTAGAGGCAGGAAACATGTTCCCAATGTTGGGGGAGTCCAGAACAAGGGACCACAGTTTAAGAATAAGGGGTAGGCCATTTAGAACGGAGATGAGGAAGAACTTTTTCAGTCAGAGAGTGGTGAAGGTGTGGAATTCTCTGCCTCAGAAGGCAGTGGAGGCCAGTTCGTTGGATGCTTTCAAGAGAGAGCTGGATAGAGCTCTTAAGGATAGCGGAGTGAGGGGGTATGGGGAGAAGGCAGGAACGGGGTACTGATTGAGAGTGATCAGCCATGATCGCATTGAATGGCGGTGCTGGCTCGAAGGGCTGAATGGCCTACTCCTGCACCTATTGTCTATTGTCTATTGTCTATTGAACGACTGCAAAGGGTCGTCCTCCGCCGTGTGTGCCACTAACATGTCCAGACAAGACGAGGGGAGATGATCGACCATCATTACGTCAAAACAATCCTTCTCGGCAGCATACCCATTATAGGTCTTCCTGGACGCACGGGACAGGGTGTCAGCCAGGTGCATGTCCTTGCCCGGTTTGTAAATGAGTGTAATGTGGTATTTTTGGAGACGCAGCAGCATCCTTTGCAGTCTCGCCGGGGAGCATGGAGTGGTTTGTTCAGTATGGAAATCCATGGTTGGTGATCAGTCTCCACAATGGCAGTCTTGCCGAAAATGTAGTCATTGAACTTTACGCATGCGAAGACAACCGCCAACAGTTCTTTCTCGATTTGTGCGTAGCATGTCTCCACGTCCGCCATGGTCGTTGAGGCATAAGCAATGGGCTGGCCATCCTGCAGTGCAGGCACGCAGCACCGAGGCCGTACTGGGATGCGTCGCAGGTCAGCGTAACTGGTCGATTGACGTCAAAATATGCTAGGGTGGGAGGACACGACATCAGGTGTCTGGGAGTGTCAAAAGCTCGCTGTTGTTGCTCATGCCACGTCCATGCAATGTCTTTGTGAATAAGCTGTCGCAGTGGAGCGGAGAATTCGCTAAAGTGAGGAATAAACTTGCCAAGATAGTTCAGCATGCCTGGGAACCTCTGCAGGCTGATGACGTCAGTCGGTACTGCCATCTCACTGATGGCTGCTGTCTTCTCAGGATCAGCCTTGAGGCCCTCACTGGTGAAAACATGTCCCACGTAGTTCACCTTGTTGCCACGGAACCTGCACTTGTTGGGGTTGAGTTTTAAGTGTACCTCCCTGGCACGATTGAGTACCTTCCTTAAGTTAACATCGTGCTCCTGCACGTCCTTACCCCCAACGATAATGTCATCGACAACAATCGCACAGGAGTATCTGTCGAAGAGCTGCTCCATAGCCCTTCTTCTGACTCATTTTCCCAATCGGAACTGTTGCCTATCCATTCCCTCCACAGATGATGCCTGACATGCTGAGTTACTCCAGTACACTGTGTTTTGTTCAGGATTCCAACATCTGCAGTTCCTTATAGATCCATGAACCCCTTTTCCTTGTTGCCTGACCTTCTGAAACGTGAAATACCCAGGGATATTTAGTTCCCAGCTTTGGTTACTCTCGCCAATTTTGGTTATAGCAATTAGATCATATCCATTCACTTTATTTGTACTCTTAAATCATATACCTCGTTGCCAATGCTGAAAGCATTCAGCCTCGTGCCTTTAATTTTGATCATATTAACATGTTTTCTGTATTTGTAACATTTTTTTCTGTTCCTTGACCAATGCTCTGCCTAAATTTGTTTTTTGCCATCAATTTAATTCACTTGCTATTATAAATTTCCTCTTCCTGTTTTGTTTTCCCTATTACCTGAATTTCCTTTGAGCTTCACAATCCTTTGCTATGCTAGTTCAATTCCCCTCTCCACTGTCCCTCTTCCCCACTCGTACCAGTAACCCCTCCTCATCTTGCAACAATATTTGGCCTGTCTCTACTGATGTTCATTAAATTCTCCAATTTTAGGTAACTATTCCACAAACTATCCCCTTTTTTCCTCCCATCCCTCTGTCTTCCCTGGGCCCCACTCGGACTTCCTCCTATTTCTTCCCTTTCCCCTCCCCTTCCACCTATATTTCTTTCTAGGACTTCACAATTTGTACCTCTTTTATCCTTATCTGGGCATCTTTTATCTTTTCATCTCTGGTGTTTGTTGAACCATCTGTCTATGAAAACGAACCTTCATCTGTATCCACCTATCACTCGCCAGATTCTGCCCCTCCTTTCTCCAGAAACGTCACCTAGCCATGTTCTCCAGAGATGCTGCTGCCTGATGCTGCTGAGTTACCCCAGCATTTTGTGTCTTCTTTGAAATAATTCTCTGTGACCAGAAGATGGCAGTGTTGCGAGAAAATACTGGAAACTTTTGATAATGATACAAAGTAAATAAATGCACAATCACATAAATGCACATTGATTTACCATCTTTGTCAACGCTCAATAGAGGCACAATCTGTTTTTCAGAAAGCTAATTTTCTTAGAAAAAGAAATTGTTATCTTGTCTTAAAGCATAAATCGACAGAGAAACATTAATGTAATCTTACTATTAATCAATAAAGCTTGATGTATTTATGTCATGGCAGCACTTCCAAATACTTATTAATTCTATGGTTGTTATTTAAATGTTCAATGATATTCCAGATGCACAACTCTGATATAAAATAATGCTTTATTTATTCTTGCTGATTCTGGTTTTGTATGCACTCACAGAACAAAAAGCAAAGGCTCTTTGTACATTTAGATTATGATTTCAAACTATATCTTTATTGACTGCAAGAATAATACATAAAAATAAAATACGATATAACAGAGAAATGAACATCAGGCAAGCTTTAAGAAGATGCATGAAAGTGGCAGAACAACATTTGTCCAATAACCTTTGCTGTTGTTTGTTTCTACTATTTATATAATTATTATTAAGGGGTTGGACACGTTAGAGGCAGGAAACATGTTCCCAATGTTGGGGGAGTCCAGAACAAGGGGCCACAGTTTAAGAATAAGGGGTAGGCCATTTAGAACTGAGATGAGGAAAAACTTTTTCAGTCAGAGAGTTGTGAATCTGTGGAATTCTCTGCCTCAGAAGGCAGTGGAGGCCAATTCTCTGAATGCATTCAAGAGAGAGCTAGATAGAGCTCTTAAGGATAGCGGAGTCAGGGGGTATGGGGAGAAGGCAGGAACGGGGTACTGATTGAGAATGATCAGCCATGATCACATTGAATGGCGGTGCTGGCTCGAAGGGCCGAATGGCCTCCTCCTGCACCTATTGTCTATTGTCTATTGTCTATTATAATCCCTTACTCGGTTATAGTGGACATTCGGCAATAACGGACATCAGCCTCTTACCCCCATCCCCCAATAATCCATTATAACAAGAGTTTACTGTGATTATATTTTGAATTACACATTAGGAATTAAAAAAAAATCTTGCTGATGTTCATTAATTGCTCGCATTCTTGCATTTTATGAAGCCATTTGAGTTCCCATTTGAATGGGAAATTAATAAGTTATTGCCGAGAGCAATTTAGTATTTATTTGGGAAGAAATCAAAGGTTGGATGGTGAGACAGACCTTGAGGTCTTTCCTCAATGTGGTTTACTTTCGAACACATGCAGAATTCTGTGATGATGTATTGCTGTTGTTTCATTTATAAGCACATTAAAACGATGCTATTTGAAAGACTCCGAGCTGAATAGAAAAACTGCAGAGTTATATAATAGTTAATTGTACAGTTCAGTAGAAACTCTGAAAAAACTCCCAATTGATGCCAACCTGTTTGATTGAATTTGGAGCTTAGGACATGCAGAATTATATATTTCAAACATTTACACATCAAGGCAAAATGCACCGAGATCATCACATTGTCTCAGGACAGCAGCCAACAGATTCAAGGACCTTTCTCACCCTGGTCATTTCCTCTTCTCCTCATCTCATTGGGCAGAAGATACTAAAGCTTGAAAGTGTGTACCACCAGACTCAGGAATAGCTTCTTCCATGCTGTTATTAGACTACTGAAGAGCCCTCCCATAATGTAGTCCCGATCTTCCAACCTACCTCATTGAAGACATTGGATTTTATCTTTGGAACTACTGCTACAATGTTGCAAAATTATATTCCGCACTCTGGCATGTCTTTCTTTACTCTCCCTGTTGTACTTGCGTATGGCTAGTATAGTATAATCTGATTTAATTGGGTAACATGCAAACAAAAGTGTCTCACTGTATCTCAGTACACGTGACAATAATAACACCAATACCTATACTAATGGAAGTGTAGGTTCTGAGCAAGACCGAAAAATGATTTTAATTGAAGGTGCCACTCAATGCTATGATTGGAGCATCTGTATATTTAAACGAAACACAGAAACATAGAAAATAGGTGCAGGAGGAGGCCATTAGGCCCTTCGAGCCAGCACCGCCATTCATTGTGATCATGGCTGATCATCCACAATCAGTAAACTGTGCCTGCCTTCTCCCCATATCCCTTGATTCCACTAGCCCCTCGAGCTCTATCTAAAAGAGTCATCCAATAACTTTATCAAGTCTTCCATAATTCTTGGACTGCTCAGTGTCATCTTACAGGGTGGTCCTGTGAATGAAATGCATTATAATTACACTGTGATTTGCATGCGCCAAATTTTAACCCGAATAGCAATTTTGCTAAGGATTAAGTTGGAGTGGAGTTACCAAAGGAGAGATGGAATGCCGGCCTATAAATAAGCAATGAAATCCTTCACAAACATACCCCATGCATGAAACAGACATGCAATGGTGGCTAGGTCATTTTCACTATCTCATGATAGTGCCTCATCAGTTTCAAGAGTGAAATGTTCCCTGAACGTTTTTAATAATTTTTGGACAGATTATGATTTAAGATGTCCACTCTGGATCAAATCAATTGAGCAATGAGGGTATTATGGGATATTTCTTTTGATTCACTGCAACTGCAGGGTTTTCCAGGCATTGTAGGGGCACCTTTGTAGGGGCAGAGTGGTACAGTGGTTGAGTTGCTGCCTTACAGCGCCAGGGATCCAGGTTCGATCCTGACAACGGGTGCTGTCTGTACGGAGTTTGTACGTTCTCCCTGTGACTGCAGGTGTTTTCATCGGGCACTCCGGTTTCCTCCTACATGCCAAAGATGTGCAGGTTTGGCTTCTGTACATTGTCCCTAGGGTGTCAGATAGAACTAGTGTATGGGTGATCGTTGGTCAGTGTAGACTCGGTGGGACGTAGGGCCTGTTTCCACGATGTTAGAACTACTGTTAGACCAAAGTCCACAGATTATTAAGGGGTTGGACACGTTAGAGGCAGGAAACATGTTCCCAATGTTGGGGGAGTACAGAACAAGGGGCCACAGTTTAAGAATAAGGGGTAGGCCATTTAGAACGGAGATGAGTAAAAACTTTTTCAGTCAGAGAGTTGTGAATCTGTGGAATTCTCTGCCTCAGAAGGCAGTGGAGGCCAATTCTCTGAATGCATTCAAGAGAGAGCTGGATAGAGCTCTTAAAGATAGCTGAGTAAGGGGGTATAGGGAGAAGGCAGGAACGGGGTACTGATTGAGAATGATCAGCCATGATCACATTGAATGGCGGTGCTGGCTCGAAGGGCTGAATGGCCTCCTCCTGCACCTATTGTCTATTGTCTATTGTCTTTATTAAGAACCCCTGGAATCCAATGGATATTATTGCATTTGGAACATCATATGAGGTCTACCCTAAAATATGCTAGCATATGGAAGGATAGTCTTCAGCTATGATGTATTTAGGCATCAATAGGAAGTATTTGTTGAGGAAATAAATGAATGTTGTATCTCCAAAGAATCTTACCCCTCAGTTTTCAGTTCTTAAGAGACTCTGAGGATTAACTATGGTTGTGATGCAACAGAAATGTTAAAAAAACAAAGTTCAAATGAAATACCAAGATCAAATGTCTTGAGTATAAACTCGGTGACGGGATTTGTGCAGGTGCGGACGGAGCTAAAAGAGAGAATGATTTAGCAGAGGCAGCTGGCAGAGCTGTTACTTCACAGCGGCAGAAACTTGGGTTCGATCCTAACTAAGGGTGCTGTTGTACGGAGTTTGTACGTTCTCCCTGTGACTACCTGGGATTTCTTTGGGTGCTCTGGTTTCCTCCCACACCCTAAAGATGTGTGTGTTTGTAGGTTAATTGGCTGCTGTAAATCACCCCTTTAGTGTGTAGGGAATGGATGTGAAAGTGGGATAATAGAACTAGTGGGTTGAAGGGCCTGTGTCCATGCTATCTTTCAATCGATCAATTAATCAGTCAATCAATCAATCAATGCCCATAATTGGTGAGATCCAGTTTTTGCAAAACGGGATTTTCGTACACTTATTCACTGCTGGACATGTATGAGGATAGTAGTTGGATGGAGATAACCTTCATCTGAGATTCTACAGACCAGCAAATCAGGATTTTCCATTGAATGTGGTCATAAGGTCATAAGTTCATAAGTGATAGGAGCGGCATTAGGCCATTCGGCTTATCAAGTCTGCTCTGCCATTCAATCATGGAAGATCTATCTCTCCCTCCTAACCCCATACTCCTGCCTTTTCCCCATAACCCCTGACACCAGTACTAATCAAGAATCTATCTATCTCTGCCTTAAAAATATCCATTAGCCTCCTCAGCCTTCTGTGGCAATGAATTCCACAGATTCACCACACTCTGACTAAATAAATTCCTCCTTATCTTCCTAAAGGAACGTCCTTTAATTCTGAGACTGACCTCTCGTCCTAGACTCTCCCACTAGTGGAAATATCCTCTCCATATCCATTCTATACAAACCTTTCACTATTCCGTAAGTTTCAATGAGGTCAATCAATTCACAACTGTTCTCGTCACAACAGTTGATGTGGATGAAGAAATTAATGCAGTGGATAATATACATGGTTCGGAGTAAATACTCAAGTGATTTTACCACCACAACTACAAAGTACCCAACTACAAAGTAAAATTATTTAAGTGCACCCTTGCACAGCCAGAGGTGGCACGTCCTGGTCTTGATGACAGACACTAATGGCCTATTAAAACATGCTTGATACTCTCCCGAAAGTCAAACATCTTGACAAAGCTTTTTGTGAATGATTCAATACTATTCCAGATTCTTGCCTGGAGATGGGGCTAACACCACACACCAACTTCATAACAAGGAGAAATAGAATTGAACATCGAGCATTTGATCAATATCAATGCAGTTTGAGTATCAGATCTTCATTGGTTCACATTGCTAAAATGAGAAGTCTATAGACAGCATGAAATATTTTTTTTGGAGTGAATATAGAAACCAAAGAAATAAGCATCAGTAAAAATGTAGGTTGATGTTTAGGTTTATTATTGTCAAGTACTGAGGTATAATGAAAAACATGTTTTGCATGCTATCCAAACAGATCAGATATACCACACATACTGTAGGAAAGAAACTGCAGATGCTGGTTTAAATCGAAGGTAGATCCAAAATGCTGGAGTAACTCAGCGGGTCAGGCAGTATCTCAGGAGAGAAGGAATGGGTGATGTTTTGGGTCGAGACCCTTCTTCAGACCCGAAACGTCACCCATTCTTTCTCTCCTGAGATGCTGCCTGACCCTCTGAGTTACTCCAGCATTTTGTGTCTACCACACATGCTGTAGATACAATCAGCTCAAACTCAAGTACAATACTTAAAGCAAAGTGGAAAATACAGAGCTCAGAATATAGCTCTCAGCATTGTAGTGCAACAGTTCCACAGACAAAGTCCAATGTCCTCAACAGGGTAGAGGTGAATTGCACAGTAACCTAGTTTATGGAAGGACTGTTTCGAAGCCAGATAACCTACAGGAAGAAGCGATTTCTGAACTACTTCTGCAACTTCTGCTGGACGGGAACGAGGAGAAGAAAGAATGACCAGGGTGAGACGTCTTTGATTATGTTAGACTGGACTACATCTATAACTCCCTGAAATTTCTTCTGGTCTTGAGCAGAGTTGTTACCAAACCAAGTTGCGTTGCAACCCGACAGTATGCATTCTATGGTGCATCTGTAGAAATTTGTAAGAGTCACTGGAGACATGCTTAATTTCCTCATTCTCCTCAGAAAGTAGAGGTGTTATTGTGCCTTCTTGGCTGTCGCATCAATGTGGTTGGTCCATGACAGGTCATTGGTAATATTAAAGAAGCTCTCTACAATTTCTAGTTTAGCACTGTTGATACTGATTGGGGGATGTACTCCACCATGCTTCCTAAAGTGAATAACAAGCTTCTTCATCTTGCTGACATTGAGGAGGAGGTAATTTTCCTGACATCATATCATAAAGTTCCTATCTCCTTCCTGATCTGTCTTGTTCTTTGCGATTCGGCTCTCCACAGTGATGTGGTCTGTAAACCTCTGGATGGAATTAGGGTTTTGAAGGAGGTGGCTATGGAAATAGTGCATACACTAATGGCATCTTCCAAAATTTCATAGTTTAAAAAATGGTTCCTGTAAAAGATAATAAGACCTATCTTTTGGCACAGCTAGTAGAGCTGCTGCCTCACAGCACCAGAAACCTGGGTTGAATCCTTACTTCGGGTGCTGTCCATGTGGAGTTTGCACATTCTCATAAGTTCAAAAGTTATAGAAGAGGAATTAGGCCATTCGGCCCATCAAATCTACGCCACCATTCAATCATGGCTGATCAATCTTTCCCTCTCAACCCCTTTCTCCTGCCTTCTCCCCATAACCCCTGACACCCGAACTAATCACAGGTTAACCCGTGGATTTACTCCGTGAACTCTGATTTCCTCCTACATCCCAATGACATGTGCTGTGTAGGCTAATAGGTTTCTGTAAACTGCACATGGTGTGTACCGACTGGATGCAAAAATGAGATAACATAGAAAAAGTGTAAATGGGTAATCAATGGCCAATGCGGACTTGGTGGGCTGAAGGGCCTGGCATCATGCTGCATCTTTCATTAAAAGATCATTGATCATTGATCTTTTAATGATCAATTAATCTTTTGAGCTTAGATGAATTGAAACATTGAAACAGACAAAATTCTTCTGAAGTTTCATAGGGTAAACTAGGGATTGACCATTCAGTTCAGCGATGAGAAATAATCCCTCAGTCAGCAAATTTTCTATCCAAGATTCAGCACAGAGTATTTTGAAGGTAGAGATCAATAGATTTCTAGATATTAGCTATACAGGATGATGTAACAAGTGGGGCTAGGTTATGCAATCAATAATGAACTTATTAAATGAGGGGCTGAAGCACCTACCACGTTTCGATTTTATTATGTTATTTTGCTTCAGGTTATAGTCAGTTGCTGTCTGTGTTCCTGTCTGCTGCTGTGGATGATGAGGAAGAAAAGTCTATAGCTTTAGCTTTTGCAATCTCTGAATAAAACTGAAGAGATAAATTTAGAACAAAGCACTAGCAATTATTATTGGTGTGAAGAAATTCCATTAGGTCCTGCTGGGAAGACCCTTTGTTCACATTATGGATCCCAAACCACTATTTATAATCCTGGATGCAAAAACATTAATTCCAATAATGGCAACTCCTAAGATGCACAGGTGGGCAATTTATCTGTCAAGGTTTGATGAATATCATTCATTGAGGAGAAAAGTAACTGCCTTTGTGGTGGCCAGTTCACAGTATGAATCACATGAGTAAAAATGCAATATTCAGACGGTGACTTGTTGATGAGTATTTCCCAGCCATGTCTACAGAGAATTCACAGATGACTGCGCAAGATGTACTCTGGAAGCAAGTCTATGAATATGCTCTGAGAGGGCCATTGAGAATAAGTGTCCACTGAAGACTTGAGCCTGATTTAGAGGAGAGGGCAGAGAGGTGGGAATTGAAGCATATGTTAGAAAATTGAATGACTCCAGCATCTGTTTTTATGACATAAACATTCAGTGTGAATGTGCCTTGCATTTAACATCCCTTTGTACTTCAATGCTCCTAAGGATCCTGCCATTTTTCTTTGCATACTTTCTTCCTGCATTTGACCTTCCAAAATACAGCAGCTCATACTTGCCATCCACACTCCACCTGCCATTTTCTGTCCAAATTTTCAAATCCTGCTGTGTCCTTTGACAACCAACTTCACTATCCACAGTCTATAGGGGTAGAACTTAGAAATAGCAAGGGAATTATTATTTTAATGGGACTGTATTATAGGATCCTCCAATAGTTAGCTTGAATTAGTTGAGCAGATGTGTTGGGAGATTGCAGATAGCTGTAAAAATAGTAGGATAGTATTAGTGGGAGATTTTAACTTTCCATATATTGACTGGATCTCCCATTGTGTAAAAGACTTGGGTGGGGTGGAATTTGTTAAATTTGTCCAAGAAAACCTCCTTTATTAAAGGACCCTTTCTGACATGACGCAATACAGCACCTTCTCTAGTGAACAATGCCACAATTCAATTTAGTTTATTGTCATGTGTACTGAGGTACAGTGATAAGCTTTTGTTGCATGCTACCCACTCAAAGAAAAGACTATACATGAATACAATCGAGCCATTTACAGTGGAATAACGTTTAGTGCAAGATAAAGCTAGCAAAGTCCTATCAAGGATAGTCTGCGGGTAGATAGTAAAGTGGTAGATAGTAGGTCAGCGCTTCTCTCTGGTTGATAGCATGCAAACAAAAGCTTTTCACTGTACCTCGGTACATGTGACAATAATGAGCTAAACTAATCTAAGTTCAGAATGTCCAAAAACTCTTCTCAACTTCCACAGATGCATCCCATCAGGATGTACTACAGCATGGTTTGGCAACAGCTCTGCCCCGACCGCAAGAAATTGCAGAGAGTTATGGATGTAGCCTAGTCCATCACACAGACCAGTCTCCCCACTAACGACTCCTTCTTTGTGACTTTGGAAAAGCACTTAACATAATCAAGGACTTTTATCATCCTTGTCATGCCTTCTTCGCTCCAGATGGGTAGAAGATACAAAAGTTTGAAAGCTTGTACGGACAGATTCAGGAACACTTCTTTCCCACTGTGATCAGACCCCTGAATTGTCCTCCTCCCATATATGGGGAAGTAATCCCAATGTTCCAACCAACCTCCTGGCCACTTTGGACATTTTCTATAATGCTGTAACACAATATTCTTTACTCTTGTATATTTTTCTTTTTGCGTTACCAGTTGTACTTGTGAGTGACTTGATTGTACTCATATACAATAGGGGTTGGAGACACAAGGAACTGCAGATGTTGGAATCTTGCGTAGAACACTTAGTGCTGGAGTAACTCAGCTGGACAGGTGGCATCTCTGAAGGACATGGATAGGCATCGTTTTGGGTCTGGACTTTTCCTCCGATTATTTGTAGTAGGGGGAGAAAGCTGGAAAACAGTAATTGGCAAGACAAATCCTGGCAAGTGAATGTGAGGAGTGAAAGACAAGTGATGTACTACAGACTCATTGGGCAGAATAGACTAATTCTGCTCCTATGACATATTTAGAATTTAAAAACCTTTGGCGTGGTTCACATGCACCCCCTATAATCTCATCTAAAGCATTCAGTGCTCCCGAATTAGCCTCCTCTGCATTAGGAAGGGATATAGGTCGAAGAAGACGGCAGGAGGGGGGAAGACCTGAAAACGGGGTGGGATAGTGGGAGAAATCAGTGCCTACTGGAGTGGAGGGGGGCACAGAGACGAGAGCGAGAAGAAAAAAGGGGGGGTACCTAAAGTTGAATCAATTCGATGTTCATACCATTAGGTTGTAAGCCAACCAAGCAGAATGTGAGGTGTTCTTCCAAATTTTATTTGGCCTCAGTCTGGCAAAGGAGGAGGCCCAGGGCAGAAAGGTCGGTGTGGAAAAGGGAAGGGGAGTTAAAGTGGTTAATAACCTAGAGATCCAGCAGGTCTAAGTGGACTGAGTGCAAATGTTCGGTGAAAAGGTTACCTCGTCTACGCTTGATCTCACCAATGCAGAGGAGGCTAAATCGGGAGCACTGAATGCTTTAGATGAGATTATAGGAGGTGCATGTGAACCACACCAAAGGTTTTTAGATTCTAAATATAAGTCATAGGAGCAGAATTAGTCTATTCTGCCCAATGAGTCCAGTCCACCATTCAATCATGGCTGATCTATCTTTCCCTCTCAATCCAATTCTCCTTCCTTTTCCCCCATAACCTTTGACACGCTTACTAATCAAGATTCTGTCAATCTCTGCTTGACTTCCACAGCCATCTGTGCCAATGCATTCCACAGATTAATCACCCTCTGTCTAAGGAACTTCCTCCTCGTCTCCTTTCAAAGGCCGAAAGGCGAAGAATCTGACCCCAGCTATAACACCCGTCAGGTTTTCACCATCCCCCTGACCCCCCCCCACCCTTTTCAATGCAGAATGGTCGGGCTTTTGCAGGTCCTCGTACCTCAACAAGTTCTGATCCCATGATGATGTCAAGTTCTTCTTCCGTTGCCTCTGTTCCAGGACTATCTTTCTAGCAATATGTCCTCACCTCCCAGTGATGACCCCTCCTCCCATCTCCAGCACTTCTCCTCCTCATGGATTCCCTCTGCCGGCCTTCTACAATCTCTAGAGCTTTTTATTTCCAGCTGCCTGTGGGACATTAACCGTCTTAATTTCTCCACTCCCCTTACCCACTGCAACCTCACCCCCTTTTGAATGCATCGACCTCCACTCACTCGGTAACAATTCCAATAATGTTATCAAACCTGCTGACTAGAGTGGTGCAGTTGTAGTTGAGCAGGCTGACCTCTACTGTACTGAGGTCAGGCGTCAGTTCTTGGACACCTCCTCAGACCCATCCCTTGACCATGACTCCATGGATGAACACCAGGCCACCATCTCCCATCTTGTCACCTCTGGTAATATCCCCTCTGCAGCTCACAAATTATAGATCCCCAACCCTATCCTCTCATTTATATCTCCTTCCCAAATCCACATGCAGGACATTCCAGGGAGACCCATTGTTTCTGCCTGCTCCTGCCCCACCAAACTCATCCCCAGCTTCCTCGATTCTATCTAGATCCCCCCCTTGACTAGTCTCTTCTGACATAGATCTGAGGCACATCACATACTCTTTAATAGCTTTCACTTCTTAGGCCACCATTGGCTTTACCTTGACATCCAGTCCCTTTACGCCTCCATTCCCCTCTAGGAAGGTCTCAGGGCTTTTGGTTCTTCCTTGAACAGAGACCCAATCAGTTCCCCTCCGCCTCCTCTTCTCTGCCTTCCAGATCTTGTCCTCACCCTCAACAACATCTCCTTTGACTCCTCTCACTTTCTTCAACAATAAACAGTCATTTAGGTTTAGATTTATTATTGTCACGTGTACTGAGGTACCGTGAAAAGCTTTGTTTTACATGCCATCAATCAGATCAGATAATATTATACTTGTGGTTCCAAACATACACTGGCACCATCACCAACTCATTCTCTGCTCCATTGATGACTGCATCAGGGCTACCTCCTGCACCTGCACCTCATTCATTTTATCAACTTTACTGCTATCTCCCACCCTGTCCTCAAATTCACCCTGACTATTTCTGACAAGTCTTTCTTAATCTCTCTGTCTCCATCACAGAACACAGGCTAACAACTGACATCAGATATAAACCTACCGACTCCCACGGTTATATGGACTACACCTCTTTCCACCGTAACTCTTGCAAGGATGCCATCCCCTGCTCACAGTTTCTCCATCTCTACCGGATCTGTTCGCAAGGTGAAGCTTTCCCTTTTAGGACATCCGAGTTGACCTCTTCCTTTGTAAATGTGGTTTTCCCCACTGCTGTTGTGGTTGGATCCCTCACCCATGTGTTTTCTGTGTCCCGCAGTTCTGCTCTTGCTCCCCCACCCCACTCCCACTCCAGGCAGAACAAAGATTTCCCTGGTCCTTACCCTACACCCCAGCAGCCTTCACATCGAACACATTCTCCAAATTTCAGCCACCTGCAACGTGATCGCACCACTAGTTGCATCTTCTATCCCCATCCATTTCAGTTTTCCCTCAGCAACTCTTTGGTTCACTCATCCCTTCCTACCCAAATCTTCCACTCCCCAGGTACTCCCCCCTACAACCATGGGAGATGTAATGTCTTCCCTACCCCTCTTCACTCACCTCCATCCAGGGACTACAGCAGCTCTTCCAGCTGAGACACTGGTTTACTTACACCTCCTCTAACCTCATCTACTGCATTCAGTGTTCTAGATGTGGCTGCAGATCCCTCTGTTCATCAACACTTCACAAGAGGCTGGCACTGACATTCAATGTGTATGTCCTGTACATGGGTTGTGCTGCCCAAAATACATCACTTTGCACTTGTTGGAGTTAAATTCCATCTGTCATTCCTGTGTCCACTTTCTCAGTTGATGTATATCCTATTGTCACCTTTGACAATATTCGTCACTGTTTACCACACCACCTATTTTGGTATAATTTGTAAGCTTACTAATAATGCCACTTACTTTGCAATACAAATATATATATATATATGATGAACAATAAAGGACTTAGCACAGATTTTTGCAACATGCCAATGGTAACATCTGAAAGACAACTCTCCACTACCATTGCCTGCCTCCTACCACAAAGGCAATTTTGTATCCAATTTGTTAGCTAACCCCGAACCAATGTGATCTCATCTTCTGGGCGAGATGATCATGTAGGATGTTGTCAAAGTTGCTAAAGTTGATGTAAACAATGTCTACCCTCCTGCCCTCAACAATCCTCTTGGTTAATAGATAAATAATTCAGTTCGATACCTATTGTAGCTCTACTATGATAAGAACTAATTGCTACAGACCAATTTTTATGGTCCTGAAAATTTATCATTCTTTTACGAGTTAATTGGTGTTCAGGATTTTAAAATACATTATATTTAAAACTTTTCTCTAAAGTAAAGTACTTAAAGGAAAAAAAAGTACTGACCATGTTTTTAAAATCTTTCTGCGCATTGATCAGCATAATGAGTGTCTGGTGTTGTAAGCACCAAATGTGCAGCACTTATTATTAATTGGAGCTTGACATAAATCAAGCTTACAAAAGAAAATGCCGGAAAAGATCAGCATCCGTGGAGAGAGAAACAGAATTAACCTTACAGATCATATAAAGTGAAAGGTGAGAGTCGGCTGGAAGAAGGATAGAAACACCTTTTGATCACCCTTTTGAATAATCACAAGGACTAAATTTCCACATCCCTCTTGGGTAGAAAATGTTCAAGATTAACTAACCTCTGGATAAATAATTTAAAAAAAAACATTCTGCTTAATTTCTACTTACTCAGTCACCAAAACCACCGTCCATTCAAACTGGTGAACTCTCACAAAGCGTCTCTCTGCCATTGCACCTGTTTAATGCTATGGCTGCGTGCTCTATCAGTAAACTAGCAGGAACAATTTTCTTGATGCAATTGCTATCCTGTTGGACTTATCACTTGCTCTCATTGTAACCCTGAAATCATTACATTTGGTCACACGTTATCTGTATAGCTTCATTATTTTCTGTATTAAACTTACTGGATCACATGCAAGCTACATGCAAGGAGCCGCTGAAAGAACAATATTCTCCATTCTCATGCAGGATGTTATGGTTGATATACCACCCTGTGCCTATGCTTGCTGGTACTTGGGGTTAGCCACCATCATACTCAACAACATTATTGATGCTTCACACTGTCATTATGGCCACCAAGGCTGTTGCATTGCTGTTAAATTCCCTTGTTTTAGGATCTTCATATACAATCCATTTTGATGTATAGAAGTTGGGAGGTCATGTTGCAGCTGTATAGGACGTTGGTGAGGCTGCACTTAGAGTATTGTTTTCCTTTCTGGGCACCATGTTATAGGAAAGATGTTGTCAAGCTGGAGAGAGTACAGAGAAGATTTACGAGGATGTTGCCAGGATTGACGGTCTGAGCTATAGGAAGGTTGAGTAGGCTGGGACTCTTTGGAGTGAAGGAGGGTGAGGGGTGATCTTATAGAGGTGTATAAAATCATAAAATCATAAATCGGGTAGATGCACAGGGTCTCTTGCCCAGAGTAGGTGAATCGAGGACCAGAGGACATAGGTTTAAGGTGAAGGGGAAAAGATTTTATAAGAATCTGAGGGAAAACGTTTTCACACAAAGGGTGGTGGATGTATGGAACAAGAGTCCAGCAGAGCTAGTTGAGGCTGGGACTATCCCAACATTTAAGAAACAGTTAGACAGGTACATGGATCGGACAGGTTTGGAGGGATATGGGCCAAACACAGGCAGGTAAGACTAGTGTAGCTGGGACATGTTGGCTGGTGTGGGCAAATTGGACGAAGGGCCTGTTTCCAAGCTGTATCACTCTATGACTATGTCTGTTTTTTGTGAAATCTTTCTTAAAGTCCTGATGATTTCATACACGGTCCACTTTTCACTATATCATTACCATTTTGTAATGTACATATGCATTCTTATTCTAATTGCATATGCTACCTGGAATATTGTGCAATTTTGAAAGTCATTTTTTATTCCAGTCCTGCCACAGTCTATATGCATAAACATGGTAAGATTTTGTCAAATGTTTGTATTGACTACACAAGTATTTGAGAAACCTCAAGTGCCATTAAACAAAAACGTTAACATGTAAAATTATTCATTGTTTTGGAAAAAATTAAGCCTGAAAGACTTTGTACACAATTAAAGACAGGTAAATACATTTCAATCAACTGATTTAAATCAAATGAAAAGGAAATTAACTTGCACTTACTATTTCTTCGCTTTGATTTCAATCGGCTAATTGGACATACGCCAATTTAAACTGGTGACTAATTGTTGCTTGATATCTCTGTTGACAACACCTTGCTGTCACTTGGCATATGATTGAGAGTAGATTGGTGGGACAATCACCGCCACTGTATGCATGCGGGATTGGATTTATCTGGCTTTTTATGGACAGAGTCAAGTGTCAACAGTGTTTTATTGTCATATGTCCCAGATAGAACAATGAAGGATATACCTGAACTAAATTTCCACTTTATTGGCAAATCCTCGTGTAGTAGTTGTACTGGAACAGCTTAACTAAAGGCACATCTAGTTTTCAAGTACAGATTTTAAGCATGGGAATTGAGTAGTTCTTGAGTTCTTGATTTTCTTTGACAGTCACAGCTTTTTCTTGACTAAGTGAATGAATTCAAAATTGGCTGGTGTATTGTTGGAGGTCTCAAGAGGCAGCAATTATGTTTGACAATAGACAATAGGTGCAGGAGTAGGCCATTCAGCCCTTCGAGCCAGCACCGCCATTCAATGTGATCATGGCTGATCATTCACAATCAGTACCCCGTTCCTGCTTTCTCCCCATACCCCCTGACTCTGCTATCCTTATAGCTCTCTCTTGAATGTATTCAGAGAATTGGCCTCCACTGCCCTCTGAGGCAGAGAATTCCACAGATTCACAACTTTCTGACTAAAAAAGTTTTTCCTCATCTCTGTTCTAAATGGCCTACCCCTTATTCTTAAACTGTGGCTCCTGGTTCTGGACTCCCCCAACATTGGGAACATGTTTCCTGCCTCTAACGTGTCCAACCCCTTAATAATCTTATACGTTTCGATAAGATCCCCTCTCATCCTTCTAAATTCCAGTGTATACAAACCTAGTCGCTCCAGTCTTTCAACATAGGACAGCCCCGCCATTCCGGGAATTAACCTAGTAAACCTATGCTGCACGCCCTCAATAGCAAAGGAGCACAGATGCAGGTATGTGGTGTCGACATGGATAGGTAATGTTTTGGGTCGGGTCTTCTTCAGCCCCTCCGAATAAGAGTCCCTGACCCAAAACGTCACCCGTCCACATCCTCTAGAGATGCTGCATAACCCACTGAATTACTCCAGCACTTGGTGTTCTACCATATGATTCCAGCATCTGCAGTTCCTTGTGTCTGGTAGGGGAACTAACTGCGTCGAGCGGCAACTGTGGGGGGAAAACAATTGTGGACTTTTGGGGTCAAGGCCCTGCATTAGGATTTGGTGAGTTTGACATGATATCATTGATGAGTTGGGCTCTTGCCATTCTGAGGTCATGGACCTCATCATTAAATAATTGTAAGAGTCTTTCCACTGGTGTTTTTTTTATAAGGGAATTTTGTTTAATTTTCAGCTTTATGGACCCCATCCATGATGGATGATGGAGAAGCAAGCCTTTTCTAATCATTTTTGGCAACATCATGCTGGGTCTTCATGGTTTGTTCATTGGAACTCCTGATTTTGGGAACCTTATTTCCTTGATTTCAGTGGTCTTGTTGGGGTAGGTAGAGATTCTACCCGCCACAAAATCAATTTTAAACGATGGCATATGTCTGAAATTCGACTTTTTGCACCCAGGCCATTCTTTGGTTATTCCAGTGTACTGTGAGTTGAATAATGGCAATACACATTTGAAATTATCACGCTATCAGCCCCATATAAATGCAATCGGAATGAGTTAATGCTATGTATAAATTTTGAAACTTTGTGCATTAATATTGGTCCATTCTCATCACCTAAAGTTATTTGGGCAAAGCACTGTGATCTCAATGTCAAGTTCCTGTTAGCTGGGTGGCAGAATACTATTATGTGGATATCCCTAATCTATAACCATTAAATTGTTACTATTTTCTTGTAATTGCAGATTTATAACAGGATATGTTGAAAATCTGGCATTATTAATAATAATAATAATAATAATGCATTACATTTATATAGCGCTTTTCAAACACTCAAAGACGCTTTACAGGGATTTCTAGAACATAGAGAATTGAATAAATAGATAAATAAGTAAACGTACAGAAAAAGGAGACAGAAGGTGAGGTGACGTTCAGTGGTTGAAGGCAGTGCTGAACAGGTGAGACTTCAGTGATGTTTTGAATGTGGTGAGTGAGGAGGAGTCTCTGACGGTTTGGGGTAGTGAGTTCCAGAGGGTGGGAGCAGCGATGGAGAAAGCCCTGTCCCCCCAGGATCTGAGTTTGGTCCGGATGGGGGGGGGACCGGAGATTGGCAGCAGCAGAGCGGAGGGTGCAGGTGGGAGTGTGCCTGTGGAGGAGGTCAGTCAGGTAGGATGGGGCCAGGTTATGGAGGGCTTTGTAGGTCATGAGGAGGATTTTGTACTGGATTCTCTGGGGGATGGGGAGCCAGTGGAGTTTGTAAAGGACGGGGGTGATATGGTCACGGATTGGAGAGTGGGTGAGTAGACGGGCAGCGGAGTTTTGAATGTATTGAAGTTTACTGATGATTTTTGAGGGTGAGCCATAGAGGAGGCTGTTGCAGTAGTCCAGACGGGAGGTGATGAAGGTGTGGATGAGGGTTTCTGCAGCTGTGGAGGATAGGGATGGACGGAGACGGGCAATGTTTTTGAGGTGGAAGAAGGCTGTCTTTGTGATGTGTTTGATGTGTTTGTAGAAGGAGAGGGTTTGATCAAAGATGATTCCAAGATTCCGGATGTGAGGGGAGGTGGATACTGGGAGACCATCAATATTGAGGATGAAGTTTTGGGTGGATTTGGTGAGCGTTTTTGGACCAATGATGATGATTTCAGATTTGTTGCAGTTGAGTTTGAGGAAATTTGATTGAAGCCAAGATTTTATTTCAGTGATGCAGTTTGTCAGTGTAGAGTGTGTGGTGGTGGAGATTGACTTGGTGGAGATGAGGAGCTGGATATCATCGGCGAAGCAGTGGAAGTTGAGACCATGACGGTGAATTAATTGACCAAGGGGGAACAGGTAGAGGATGAAGAGGAGGGGGCCAAGGACTGAGCCTTGGGGGACACCTTGGGGGAGGGGAGCGGTGGGGGATTTACAGTTGTTAATGGAGATGAACTGGTGCCTGTCAGAGAGGTAAGATTTGAACCAGGATAGGGCTGTGCCGGTGATGTTAAAGGAGGTTTCAAGTCGGGTGAGGAGAATGGAATAAAATACACATCTGTTTGCATTCATTACCACAACTGACTATTTAACTGATTTGCAAACATGAAATCCCAGGCTACCAATCCGTTGTATGATGTGGTATTTAATAAAAATGGTGTTTAATACTAGTGAAGACTAACTTATTCTCTGATCGCACTTCTTTCTTTTAGGGTAGTCTTTTAAAATTCCATAACTGAAGTCATGAACTTCCCATTGCTTTAGTACTTTGCCAAACGTGCATGCTAAAACTCAGTATCCAAGATCCATCGTGGATTAATACTTCAGCACGGTTCGTTAAAGGAGTTTATTTTATAGCATGGACAAATTTCACTCTACATTCTGTATTGCAGTCCTATTGAAGTACCAGTATACATATGAATGCCACCTTTTAACAATTAATCATTCGCCCTCATACTTCACATTCCCACTATGAACAAATATGAAAATAAAATTGTGTGCATTCATTTCTTTTAAATGTGCAGGTAATTGCAACCGGGGGCAATCCACATTATTTGTTAAAAAATAGCAAGAGTGTGAGAAAAGTCAAAGCCGACGACCATGCAAAATGTATAAAAGGCTGAAGACTTAAAGCAAGCTAAATTATTCTTTCATAGGCACATTAATAGGAATTCAATACAAGAATACAGTATATCATGTTTCAAGAATTTAATAGGCTTCCCAATTATTACAAAGACATTTTGCCAGACGCACAGCTGGAGGCCAAACAGTGGGAGAGTATAAAACATCTGCGTATTTAAACTGTCGCCAAAACCTACTGAATTTGATCTTGAATGACTACAAATCTTTGGAATGTAAGTGTACTTTCTTTGGACCCACCCAAAAATCTATTGAGAATTCCATATGGAACCACTAAACTGTATTATACAGGATTTCCTATAAACAAAATTGCAGTCAAAGACATTTTTGGATGTTAACCAATCTTTACAAAGAATAACCTTTTTGTTCTAAACACATTCTGGCTTCATTTGTAGCGTCAATAAACGTAAAACTCTTAACAAGACCAACCTTAATCATTCTATGCAGTCAACCCATAGCATATAAATATTTCTAGTACTTCAAAAGTATTAATTAGAAACATATGGCCCCATACAATTTCTTGGCCCCAACTTATGGTTGTAATTTAATGTTATCGCCATACTATAAACATTGTCAATAATGAGTGGGTACAACTTTACAGCAACAGACATCAAAAAGGTAACAGGGACTTACTTTTGTCTGGTCACGTTGAAGCTGAATCATACACTACTAAAAACATACAACAAATTTTCTGCCATAATGTTCTTGTTCATTTTTAAATGAAATGCTGCAGACATATTTTTCAATTTGATTTTGCAAATGTCAAAAGTAATTTTAAACCTGTTTAATTTGGGTAATTATTATTTTACTCTCAATGTGTCAGGAAAAGAATTAAAGAATAAAGGATAGAAAGGGATAGTTTGTACAAAGAAAAAAAAATACTGTATATTACTTCATGGTGGACACAGGCTTTCTGAATTATTAATAATATCCCATATAAAATATTCATTCTCTGACAGCCATGTATTTATTTTATCTAAGGGTTTCTCGTAAAATCACTGTTACAAAAGATCCACATCTAATTAATTCCTGAATGTGACAGACCTAATAGTGTGTTATTTCCAATTCATTTGATGAACAAATTTTCATAGCATCTTCAATATAGAAAATGTTCCAATGCCATGCAAGGATATAATCGGGATAAGACGGTCTTAAGCTGATGAAGGAATGTTTGGAAGAGGTGACAAATATTTGACTAAAGAGAGATGTATAGTGCTGAAGTGTTGAAGTGCTGGAGTAACTCAGCAGGCCAGGCAGCATCTCTGGTGAACATGGATAAGCAACATTTAAACTGTGTGTCTTTTTTCTTTGTAAACCATTTCCTTGTGCCAACAAATGACTAAAGAGGTCAGTTTTAGGGAGCATAATAAAGGAAAAGAAAGCAATGGACAGACTGAGCAGCTTAGAGGGATAATTCCAAAATGGAGAATCTGGATTCCTGCAGGTAACACCACCATTAGTGGATGGAAGGACAAGGGAAAATATCCATGACTTATCAAAAAAAAATGATATTGATCACGTTTACAAAATAAAGAAATGGTTATTTGGATGATAACTTCCAAAGTTGCTTTTTGTATCTTCAATCACATTGTCACCAGAGTTCAATACCAAGACACCCTTTGTACTTCAGACCACCTGACACATACCAGTTTTATTGCCAACATGCAAACATTTTGTGAAATATGTTTACTTTTGCAGCAAGTTAACAATTTTAACAGACAACTTCATAAAGTCTTTAAAATAGTGGCATGATTTTGGATTGTGAGCACTTATGTTTATTGAAAATATTAGACAGAAAACAGGAATCTTTCAAAAACTGGTTTTAATATTACAGTCACATGACCATTCTTTGCCTGAGGCTAAATCTGCTGTTAATTTATCACCACATAGGCAATGCCACTGATGTATTTTAAACCAACTTAAATTTATGGAATGACTAACTCCTTAAAAAAAAAATTATATTTCAAAGGGTTTACTTAAAGGAGACTTTGTGGCAATTTTAAATTATATTGTTGAGTAATAGCAAAAAATAGAAGCAATGAATCAATGTTCATGTTGAATTGTAAAAGCAATGACAATATGAAGAAATAATCTATATATTTTAATGTTTAATTATTTAATATAATAGTCTTAAAATAATTTGAACCATGTTCTTTGAATCTTGCATAGAACACAGTGCCGGAGTAACTCAACTGGTCAAGCAGCATCTCTGGAGGGCATTTGGGGTCAGGAATCCTTTTTCAGAAAGCTCTGATAAAGACTGAAGAGGGTCCCAGCCTGAAACATGTCCTCAGAAATGCTGCTGAGTTACTCCAGCACTTTGTGTTCTACGCAAGATTCCAGCAACTACAGTTCCTTGTGTCTTCATCCGATCTTGACTGCTTACTAATCTCTGACATGCAGAGCTTGTCCTTTTTCATATGTTTTCAAATACTTATTTCTTTCAGGCATTATTATCTTGGATGATATCGTGGAATTGACTATATTCTCCATTTAACTCCAAACAACTTCAAGATTTCTATGCTAACATGGAGGTCTCATAGTTGTGATGAATAATTTGTCTCTGATCTTCCAAATGAGCTTTCATTATGAATACTCAGTGCCAAGAGAAATCCAAAAGTTGGAGGTGCAAAGGGACTTGGGAGTGCTGGTGAAGGATTTCCAAAAAGTTAATCTGTAAGTTGAATCGGTAGTATACAAAAACATGGATCAAATGTTCAGGCTCTATAAGGCGCTGGTAAGGCTGCATTTGAAGTATTGTGAGAGATTTTGGGCACCATATCTGAGGAAGGATGTGTTGGCTCTGGAGAGGGTCCAGAGGAGGTTTACAAGAAAGATCCCAGGAATGAGTGGGTTAACATATGATATGCCTTCCTTTGTCCCACCCCCCCCTGACATCAGTCTGAAGAAGGGTCTCGACCCGAAACGTCATCCATTCCTTCTCTCCCGAGATGCTGCCCGACCTGCTGAGTTACTCCAGCACTTTGTGAATAAATACCTTCGAATTGTACCAGCATCTGCAGTTATTTTCTTATATAACATATGATGAGTGTTTGATGGCACGGGGCCTGTACTCGCTGGAGTTTAGAAGAATGAGGGTGACCTCATTGAAATGTACAGAATAGTGAAAGGCTTGGAGAGAGTGGATGTGGAGAGGATTTCTACTAGTGGAAGAGTCTAGGATTAGACTAGGACATAACCTCAGAATTAAAGGACGTTCCTTTAGGAAGGAGGAGGAGGATTTTCTTTAGCCAGAGAGCAGTGAATCTGTGGAATTATTTGCCACAGAAGGCTGTGGAGGCCAAGTCAACGGATATTTTTAAAGCAGAGATAGATAGATTCTTGATTAGTACGGGTGTCAAGGGTTATGGGGAGAAGGCGGGAGAATGGGGTTAGGAGGGAGAGATAGATCAGCATGGAGTAGACTTGATGGGCTGAATGGTCTAATTCTGCTCCTATCACATGACCTTATGAAGTCGAGGATCCAGTTGCAGTTTTATGTTTTGTTCGTTACTACCTCTAGTCATGGGCTCCCACTATCTTTCATATTAATAGACAATAGACAATAGGTGCAGGAGTAGGCCATTCGGCCCTTCGAGCCAGCACCGCCATTCAATGTGATCAGGGCTGATCATTCACAATCAGTACCCCGTTCCTGCCTTCTCCCCATACCCCTTGACTTAATGACATGACAACCTAGGCCCTGGTGTCACTTTAGTCAGAGGGTGGTGAATCTGTGGAATTCTTTGCCACAGGAGGCTGTGGCAGCCAAGTCAATCGATATTTTTAAGGCAGAGATAAATAGATTCTTGATTAATACAGCTGTCAGGGGTTATGGGGAGAAGGCAGGAAAATGGGGTTAGGAGAGAGAGAGATCAGCCATGATTGATTGTCACTTATGACCTTATGACCTAAGTTATGACCAAAGTTGCCCTAATACCCATACTCATAGTGGGACATCTCTGAAACTATACTGTGCAGAGATCATTACTTCAGTGAAAAAGAACCCCGCATGGGGCTAGTGATTAATTAATTTAAAAAAAAAGTATTTAAAGTATTTTAAAGCTTTTATTTTTAATTTATTTTAATACAGGTTATGAATATTTATGATTGTTTTTGAGTATCAGAAACATCATAAAGTATTTAGTATGGTTTTCTCTTTTGAAAACTAGCTCAACCAAGAGGTTCTTCTTGGTCAACTGTCAAAATCAATTCTAACATCTTTATGGGTAATGCTTGCTTTGCTCCCTCCATATGATCGCAATGTGCCAACATGCAAGGCTTCACTTTGAGTGATTGAGCTGGCTCTGAACTGTAAGTTCCCGCTGGGTAAACCACACTGAATACGTCTGAACTTTGCTCAGTGCTCAACAGCAAGTGGAAGTTTCTCACAGATGATTGTAAATTCTGGGCAATTGTGCATAACATGCTGCAAATCAATTGTTCAATGATGAAATAAAATTGTGTCTTATTTAGACGCTGCATTTTGTTGCAAGGATGATGCAGGCATGTTGACATCGTCTATCCATTTTTAGTTACCCTGACAACCGAGTAGATTTTAGATCATTACATGTCAATCATATTTAATTATGTACATGTATACTTGTGCTCGATCAGAAATAGATTTTGTTATGATAATCCAACGATAATCATGTTTGTCCTGCAGCTACATTTTCAGCTTTACCACCTGCCTGGTAAAATAACAAAATGACGACATACCTCAGAACACACCATGTTTTATTCGAAGGTAGACACAAAATGCTGGAGTAACTCAGCGGGACAGGCAGCATCTCTGGAGAGAAGGAATGGGTGACGTTTCGGGTCGAGACCCTTCTTCAGACAGATTCAATCCATTTCTACTAAAACTATGATTTAAAACAAAACCTCACAAATATTTCAAACAAACAGATGATTTAAAACAAATATTAATTAGGACATATTCCAGGATTACAGCTCAGGCTGTGAAGTTAAAAAACACTCTCCTGGTGTTAGTCCACAAGTCAACAGGTTTCACCCATTTCAAGGGGTGCAATGGTGAGATTTGCCACTGGGTCACTGGGCCAAATGTATAAACAGTATAGTCCAATTTTCAGGCAATAACATTTTCTATGTAGATAAAATACGACTTGTCGGTAGTCATTCTCTCTGAGCGTATATTTGAAAATATAAGAACAAGACTATATTCAATTGCTTTCTATGAGATGTTTATGCTTTCTAACTTGTCCCTAAGTTGGCAAGGTGAGGTGACATAAGCTTAGGTGGAATCTGTGGCACCAAGATTTCCATTCAGTTTAATTATTGCCTGAAATCCCAATTATTCGGGGGTGAATATGGCTGTATCTTCCATCTGGAACCCGACAATAATAGTCAATATTGCTGGATACCTGGTAGAACTCTGGATTTATCTGGAAGACTTCTTCAAACTTCTTCCTGAGATAACATAGGGCACCTAAAAATCAAAAATCACAAGATAATTGTACCCAGACAAACCATTTACATTTCCAAGTACTTCAATGTAATTCTAAATTACATTTCTTAGAAATTAAAAGGCAGAACATTTTTTCTACTTACATCCCTTGGGGGGAAAAAAGTAAAAATGTTAAAAGAAATCCAGTGTTTTACACAATTTGTGCCTCAACATCTTACTCTTGGAAGGGAAGCTTACACTTTTGCCACTGATGCCTCATCAGAACGGAACATACAAGTTGTTCCAAAGGGTGGCGCTGTCTTAAACGATTCTACATCCGAATTTCGAATGTTTAAGTCCAAAGGCAGCTAAGTTTCGGATTTAGTGCTGAGAGTTGGCAGCAAAGTTTGGGCCAACTTTACGTTTACAAGGGGAACTGTTCAGGTTGCAAAATGTTGGACGGCATTGTGTGTATCCACTAACTGCATCAAAATTGGGGATGATCTCCAGCAACAAAGCGTCTCTGCCGGATGAGCTCAGGGATTTTTACACCTATTTTAAATAAGCGAACACAGTATCACCAAGGTGCATCCTCCATCCCCATTGGCTCTGTCCCCTACATCTCGGTGGCAGAAGGCAGACCACAAGGGAAAACATTTGGAAAGTGGCGCACCTGAATGGAGTTTCTTGACGGGTTCTGAATCTGTGCACCAATTAATTGGCCACATTTTTCGCCAACATATTCAACCTCTCCCTTCAACAGTCCACTGTCCTGAGCTGCTTCATGGAAACCTCCATCATTCCAGTACCCAAGAAAATCTAAATTGACCTCTTCTCAATAACTATCGCCTAATAGCTTTAACATTGAACATAATGAAATGCTTTGAAAAATTGGTAATGGCCCACTTATGCAGCAGTCTAAGGGACAATCTATAACTCCTGCAATTTGCATACAGGAAAAATAGGTATGGAGGATGCTATCTCCCTTGCACTACATTCATCCCTGGATCACTTTGATAATAAGAACACCTTATTATAGCTTAGCCATAATAGACTTTCCACCTCATGTTGCAAGTCCTTGATTTTATTTAATGACACTTTTACTAATTGTTATCACCCTTCATGCATTGTGCTTAACAATGTAATTTCTAGGCCTGAATATTACCAAATATAAATTAATTGGAATCATTGCAATGAGTCACTGACCCACTGTCCCACTGACTGCAGCAATGAAATCTGAAATTCTGAATCTGAAATATGAAATCTGAAATATCTGAAATATGAAATTAAAAAAAAAAAAAAGAAAATGAAGCCCAAATTTCTACCACTAGTGAACCTCTAGCAACAAACGTAATATTTATGCGTTCATATCTGCATATACATTTTAATGAAGATTGATAACATGGAACTCCCAAAGTTGCACTCAGTTATATGGATAAATGAAAATCCAAGAAAAACTATCACTGAAAATTTGAAACTAAATGCAGAAAGGGCAGAAAACTGAGGCTACATCTAGGGAAAGAGAAATAGTCTTAGAAATATGAAAGAGTATAATTGACCTGAAACTTTCTCCTTCCGCAAATACTACCTGACCTGCTGAGTGTTTCCAAAATTTCTGGTTTTTATATATGTGGCACTATGCCAGCAGAAGCCAACAATTCACTGATATTGTATCACAAAATCCTGGCTCCTCATTGCATACACAAATGGTGCCAGGAGGAGTTCATGGCAGTAAAGTCTGAAACTATCAACCTTGCGGTTAAGAAATATAAATCCATGTATAGGATTGACTAAAAGCTCACAGATAGGAATTGAAAATGAATGAATCATTAGCTACATTTCAAGGAGGCTGAAATTTAATCATGATATAATCAGCAAGTGAATGATTCCCTGATGGGAAGTTGATGGCCGAATATTGATACATTTGAGCTCTTGCCTGTCTTTGGATTATCATGGCGTCCAGAAACATATGAAATCCTGAGGGCTGGAAACAGTTGTACCTGGCTCCTCATCGATCTTTTCATTGGAATCAAGTTATCAATCTTCATTAAAATGTAGAAACAAGGAACGGCAGATGTTGTTTTTTTCTAAAAAAAGACGCAATGTAACTCAGGATGTTGGGTAGCATCTCAGAAGAACATGGATAGGTGACGGTTCATGTTGGGATCCAAACTAATTGTGGGGTGGGAGCAGAAAGCTGGAGGCAGGACAACGCCTGGCAGGTAATAGATTGATACAGGTGTGGGGAGTAATTGGTAGGCAAATGGTAAACAAAAGTGAGAGATGAAAAAATAGAAGGTTTGAGACAAAAGGATTGAAGAGTTACGAATTGTGAACCTAGAGGAATGATTGTAGAAGGAGAGGGGAGACGAGATAAGTCCAGGTGGGGCACTGGGAAAGTGAAGGGGGGGGGATGAGAAAGGGGGAAGGGTGTTTTGGGGGACGAAAGGAGAGGAAGAGGGTTTTGTAGCTGCCTAAAATTGGAGAAACATACTGTTCGGTTGAACAGCTACCCGGGTGGAATATGAGGTGTTGTTCCACCATTTTGCATCACTTTGGCAATGGAGGAGGCCCAGGATGGAAAGGTCAGTGCGGGAATGGGAAGAGGAGATAAATTGTTAGCAACAAGGAAATTCACTAGGCCTTGGCAGACCAAGCGCATGTTTGATGAAACAGTCACCGAGTCCACACTTGGTCTTGTCGGTGTACAGGAGGCCACATCAGGAACACCACATCTTCTCTGTGTCCCATAGTTCTGCTCTCCACATCCCTCCAGATAGAACAAGGATAGGGCTCACCTGGTTCTCACCTTTCACCGTACCAGCCTCCGTATCCAACACATCATCCGTTGACATTTCCGCCACCTTAAATGTGATCCCACAGCCAGCACATTTTGCAGTCTGAGGTAGGGTCTCGACCCGAAACATCACCCCTACCTGGATCTGTCTTCACTGAGGAAGATACACACAATCTCCCAAATGTTCTAGGGGCCGGAGAACCTAGGGTGATGGAGGAACTGAAGGAAATCCACATTAGGCAGGAAATTGTTTTGGGTAGACTGATGGGACTGAAGACTGATAAATCCCCAGGGCCTGATGGTCTGCATCCCAGGGTACTTAAGGAGGTGGCTCTAGAAATAGTGGAAGCATTGGAGATCATTTTTCAATGTTCTATAGATTCAGGATCAGTTCCTGTGGATTGGAGGATAGCAAATGTTATCCCACTTTTTAAGAAAGGAGGGAGAGAGAAAACGGGTGATTATAGACCAGTTAGTCTGACATCAGTGGTGGGGAAGATGCTGGAGTCAATTATAAAAGACGAAATTGCTGAGCATTTGGATAGCAGTAACGGGATCATTCCGAGTCAGCATGGATTTACGAAGGGGAAATCATGCTTGACAAATCTACTGGAATTTTTTGAGGATGTAACTAGGAAAATTGACAGGGGAGAGTCAGTGGATGTGGTGTACCTCGACTTTCAGAAAGCCTTCGACAAGGTCCCACATAGGAGATTAGTGGGCAAAATTAGGGCACATGGTATTGGGGGTAGGGTACTGACATGGATAGAAAATTGGTTGACAGACAGAAAGCAAAGAGTGGGGATAAATGGGTCCCTTTCGGAATGGCAGGCAGTGACCAGTGGGGTACCGCAAGGTTCGGTGCTGGGACCCCAGCTATTTACGATATACATTAATGACTTAGACGAAGGGATTAAAAGTACCATTAGCAAATTTGCAGATGATACTAAGCTGGGGGGTAGTGTGAATTGTGAGGAAGATGCAATAAGGCTGCAGGGTGACTTGGACAGGTTGTGTGAGTGGGCGGATACATGGCAGATGCAGTTTAATGTAGATAAGTGTGAGGTTATTCACTTTGGAAGTAAGAATAGAAAGGCAGATTATTATCTGAATGGTGTCAAGTTAGGAGGAGGGGGAGTTCAACGAGATCTGGGTGTCCTAGTGCATCAGTCAATGAAAGGAAGCATGCAGGTACAGCAGGCAGTGAAGAAAGCCAATGGAATGTTGGCCTTCGTAACAAGAGGAGTTGAGTATAGGAGCAAAGAGGTCCTTCTACAGTTGTACCGGGCCCTGGTGAGACCGCACCTGGAGTACTGTGTGCAGTTTTGGTCTCCAAATTTGAGGAAGGATATTCTTGCTATGGAGGGCGTGCAGCGTAGGTTCACTAGATTAATTCCCGGAATGGCGGGACTGTCGTATGTTGAAAGGCTGGAGCGATTGGGCTTGTCTACACTGGAATTTAGAAGGATGAGGGGTGATCTTATTGAAACATATAAGATAATTAGGGGATTGGACACATTAGAGGCAGGAAACATGTTCCCAATGTTGGGGGAGTCCAGAACAAGGGGCCACAGTTTAAGAATAAGTGGTAGGCCATTTAGAACGGAGATGAGGAAGAACTTTTTCAGTCAGAGAGTGGTGAAGGTGTGGAATTCTCTGCCTCAGAAGGCAGTGGAGGCCAGTTCGTTGGATGCTTTCAAGAGAGAGCTGGATAGAGCTCTTAAGGATAGCGGAGTGAGGGGGTATGGGGAGAAGGCAGGGACGGGGTACTGATTGAGAGTGATCAGCCATGATCGCATTGAATGGCGGTGCTGGCTCGAAGGGCTGAATGACCTACTCCTGCACCTATTGTCTATTGTCTATTGTCCAGAGATACTGCCTATCCCGCTGAGTTACTCCAGCATTTTGTGTCTACCTTCAGCGTATCACTTGCCAGGCTTCATCCTGCATCTTCTTTCTTTCACCTTTCTTCCATCCCCCTAATCAATCTGAAGGAGGGTCCCTCACCTATCCATGTTCTCCAGAGATGCTTCCTGACCCGCTGAGTTACTCGAGTATTTTGTGTCATTTTTAAATTCATCTTCATTAACCAGATAAATGAAGGAGACCTGCTGAGTTACTCCAGCATGTTGTATCTTTCCAAGTGAAGGTAAGTGTACCTTTAGTTATTAATTAAAGGTAACACATGTAAATTAATGCGTATTATTTAAATGTCTTTTTTTAATGAATTCAATAATTATTTATTAATAATATTTTGAACTGTTGTAAATAGGGGAGGATGTTTCATGGAGATGTGTGAGGCGAGTTTTTTTACATTGTGAACAATAGGTCTCTGAAACATACTGTTGGGGAGGTGGTGGAAGCAGATAGACAGCACTGTTCAAGAGGCATTTAGACAGACACATGAGCAGGCAGGGAATAAAGGGATACAGAATGTATGCAGGCAGATGGGATTAGTTTAGATTGGCATCCTAGTCGGCAAAAGGGCCTCTTTCTGTGTTGTACTGTTCCAAGTAATCACAATGATGTTTAGGAACATTTTGAAGCAGTCGACACGGCTGTTCTGAAGACTACGTGGGTGGTCTCTGATTTGGGACCTCACTTTGAGCTGTCTATGGCTTAGTTGCAACTAACTGGTCTGGCTTACGGAACAGCCACAATAGCAATTTTGTAGTGCACTGGGAGCTGAAAGGCTGCAAAATATAAGTATTGACTATCGGGCAAGTGCTGGGATGACTGAGTGGCAAAAGCCAGGCGGAGAATGATGTGGCTTTTCCTCCTGGAGAATGGCGCACAAATTAATCAAGAGCATACTGAAGTTAATTTATGAAGAAACCTGCATGGATTAGTCTTGAATATTAAATATTAATATGATTCATTGAGGTGTTTAAAATGGCTAACGGTTTGCGTGAATCAAAAATGTTAAACCATTTATAATCTGTGGAAAGTGGTAGAGATAATGTTTCAGATCTGGGGCCCTTCCTCAGGAGGGGTTGGATGAATGTGATGGAGGAGCTGATAGGGACAGATGTTATATCTCCTGTGGTTGCAGAGGATAGTACCTGGGGAGGTGATGGTTAGGATGGGAACCTTTCAATTCCAAGACATGGCATTGTCTTGATAACACATAGGATCAGATTTACTACTCTTGCACATCTTGCTACCTCCCTTAATGATCTGATGGTGTGCAGCCACATATTTAAACTGCCAGTCTAATATGAAAACCACGTAAATCGTACATTATTTAGTACTCTGTAAATTGTTGCAAATTTTGATAAATCCTTAACTAATCAGATTAAAAAAAAGATGGAACCAGAAATACAAAGAAAGAAGGTTAAGTTGCAGTGGATGAATTTAATCTTAGATGCAGCAAGAGGGAACTTAATAATTAAATGAATATATGAGTTTGAAAGGAAAAGAACAATTAAATGTTATATTTTTAGAATCTCCTTCAACTACTGTATTCATACTAGACAATGTTATTATGTACCAGAATGTTTGAATGACAGAAATGGATACATCATATCTGTTCAATTGTCCTTATGCCTGAAACAACAAGACAACTTATGACACTGTGACACTTGCTTTACTGTGTGATTAATTGGTTAATTGACATTAACCTTGATAATTTTGTTAAATTTAATGAGAGATTATAACTTGAAATGTTGAAAATAAACAGATCTGTTGGCACCATGACAATTTAGTAAATCTCTAGAAATTCTTTAAAACTGAGACAATTTGATTTAGATAAGCCTTGATGCCTGGTTGCGGTGTAGTACATACATAACACTAAATAATATGAGGATGGGAATAATCACATGCAAGTTTTTTCTCATTGCTAGATTATTCTTATAAGGTGTTTAAAATATTTCCTGGAATTTGTGCATCAAATAATATCTCCTTCAAAGACACGTAGAAAGCCCAACGTAGAAGAGGTAAAGGGGTGGCACAGTGGCGCAGCGGTAGAGTTGCTGCCTTATAGCACAAGACACCTGGGTTTGATCCTAACTACAGGTTCTGTTGGTCCAGAGTGTGTATGTTCTCTTTATGACTGCTTGGGTTTTCTCCAGGTGCTCTGGTTTCCACCCACACTCACTCCAAAGAGTACAGGTTTGTAAGTTAATTGGCTTTGGTAAAATTGTAAGTTGTCTCTAGTGTTTAGTAGATAGTGCTAGTGTACATGGTGATTGCTGATCGGTTTGGACTTGATGGGCTGATGGGCCTGTTTCAGCACTGTATCGGTAAAATCTAAAGTAAAGTAAAGTAAAGACATGATAGCATTCTACCATTTTCCATTTTTGGTGTGCAATCTATCTAAAAAAGCTTCATCCAGCATACTTAAATCATCAAGATTCACTGAGATGGATTGTTTGTACAACCATGTCACAGTTGGAACATGAGCCCAATGTAGAAGAGATAAATGTTTAAAGAGTTGCAGCATGGTCTCAGTGGTGTAAATGCACTAAATGACTTGATATTAATAAGAGTTAGTGGTCTTGGCTCTCTCTCACTCTATTCTCATATTCATAGTTCTCAGATAAATGCTCTTACGTCAAATAATTTGCCACCAAAACCCCATTCTGATTTAAATGGGCTCTGGGGACCTACGGCAGTGCTAAATTTATCAGCACTAAACAGGACCACTATTCGGCTGCACCTGGGGGATGATTGTGATTATCTTTTGAAGGTGAGGTCAAGATTCATTTGGGTTCTCCATGTGAGACCCAAAGGGCCACAGAATTCACCACAACATCCTATAAGCTTTACACTCAGATTCGATACCCTATACTAAAATCTTTAACAGCATGTCTTTGGCTTGTTTCAGACTCTTTAAGGCCAATTAACATTTGCTGTTGCAGATTTGGTTGCACTCACAGTTCTCTTTATTGATTTATGCTTACAGACTTCAGTTGTTGTTTCTCTTCATCCTGAACTTAATAAAAGATAATTGGACCACTGCAGCGATTTGTACACTGAGTAGATTTATCAATATTTGTACAGCATATAATTAGAGATGTTGGAGGGTTGAAGGAAAATAATGAATGCATATAAACCACATGGCCAAGACAACAGGCACTCACTGAATGCAACAAATGACCAAGAAAGCACACCATCACCTTTACTTCCTAAGAAGGCTTAGGAATTTCGGTATGTCCCTAACAACCCTCACCAACTTCTGCAGATGCGCCGTAGAAAGCATTTCATCGGGATGCATCACCATTTGGTTTGGGAACAGCTCCATCCAACACCGTAAGAAATTGCAGTGTATTGTGGATGCAACCAAGACCATCACACAAACCAACCTCCCTTCCATTGACTCCATTTATACCTCAAGCTTCCTCGGCAAGGCCAGCAACACAATCAAGGACAACAGCGACTCATCATCCACTCTTCATTATCCCCTTGGAATTGTTTTTGTTGTAGTATTCTTCTACGTTTTGCAGGTATATCATCCAAGAAATCAACTTACTTCCAAAGCATATTGTTGTTTTGAGCACCATTCTGGAAGTGCTGACCAGCCATTCACTGGTTTCATCAGTAGGGATACTGAGCGGAACGGTTAGGAAGATAGAGAGAAGTTATTCCCACTGAATGAAATGCCAAGATATAATTGTCCTTGTGTAAAGTTAGATCCTGACTTTACAGGTATGCATGAACTTCAAAAAATCCTGCATGTGGTGGGAACCTGGAATAAGCTGGTAGATCCTGGAAAGACACTCCAGGTGACTTAGAAACGGTGAAAAGAGAAGTGAAGTTAATGCCTCAGGTCCAAACCATCTGCCAAAACTGGGACACAAAACAAGTTAGTTTTAAATCTCCCCCCCCCCCCCCCCCGCACACAATTCTCTTGCAACTTAAATCCAACTTGTCTTTCTCTCATTCCAGTTGTGACAAAGGAACTGAAACATTAATTCTGTTCCTTTTCTGACAGATAGGACACAGAATATATAACAGTCTAGCAGAGGAAAGGGCCCTTGGCTCACAATGCCTTTGTCGAACATGACACCAAGACCAACTCTAACCTGCCTGCATCTGATCCATAGCCCTCCGCTATCTGCATATCAAGTGCCTATCCAAAAGCGTCTTAAACGCCATTATCGTATCTGTCTCTAACACCATGCCTGGCACTGCATTCCGGGCACTTACCACCTATTGTGCAAAATTTGCGCTACACAAAAAACTTTTTTTCTCATGGTTCTGCAGTTTAATATACACCTGAACGTTCTATGTTTAATCGTATTTAATCTTGCAACAATTAGATTGCTGAGACAATCTCACGGTGCTGAAGAGTTTATTAGGAAGGTGTAATTGGCATTATTGGTTCAGAATTTCCAGCCATGGCATATGATACCTTACAATGTCCTGTATAGCAATCACCTTATTGCTAAATATTTGTAAAATGTATTGGAAAATAAATTGCAGTGCATTATAAATGCACGATGTGGAAACAGGGATCACAGAGATATTGCATTAATGGCAGGCACCAAAACAATGTCATGATTAAGCACAGCATTGCATGATAATGCAGAACTTGCCCAATACAATACATTGAGCCGTGAGAATAGCTGAGGTCTTAGAATTATCGCTTTCAGAATTTAAATGGATTCTTGATGGCACAGCTGGCAAAAGAGTCTTGACCCAAAACGTCACCCATTCTTCTCTCCAGAGATGCTGTCTGTCCCGCTGAGTTACTCCAGCTTTTTGTGTCTATCCCAGGCAAACTTGAATCTCATTTAAAACAAGGGGAAAAAATAGAGATGAAAGTCCAAATAGTTATCACACATGAACCTAAAAGTCATTTGTGTAGCTTTTGGTCAAATTGCTACTGTAGATTTTGTAGATTCTTCTTGGTATGGCAGTTTCACAATAAATAGGTTTCTAGCCAAATATCAAAATATGGAGAGAAAATTAGTATAAGGTTACAGTTACTGAAAAAAGAGCCCTAATTATAAGATGATGGACGCATGATGTACTTTTCCATTTGGACTTCAAGCCATTCTCACAGAACCGAGCAGGACCCTAAAAATATTCTAAACTAATTTTTAACTTCATGATTATATTCCTTAGAGAGAAAGATGGGGTGAATTTCCATTTACTCTTAGCTCCTATAGCTTAGGCAAAACCAAAGAATCTGTGGAAAGGTTGAATAAACGATACTAATGTTGCTTCTCCTGCCTTTCACAGCTTTTATGCTTGGGTCATAGTGATTAACCAGGAGATTCTTTAAGAAAATTAACCTCAGAATATTCATAACTTGAGGATTGTTATTCCTAAAAGATGTTCGGAAGTGAGAAGTTATTACAGAGTATAATAAGATGATGGATAGTTGGAATTATTTATCAAAAATGGACAACTCTGCCAGGTTTAATGGTCTTTTCCTCTTCCTAGCATTTTAATGCACTCTTTTAGCTCCTTATTATTTAATGTGACAGCTCCCTTACTTATAATGGCCTTCTTTGTGAGAAAAAGGGCAACTTGACCTTTTTAGTGAGTATCTGTAAAATTTATATGATCTCAATTTCTTTCAAGTATGCAGTAGAAATATTACCTTAGTGGAATATTACAGAACAAAATAAAATCATTTCACAGGACATGGAGCATTATAATAATCAGTGCATGGTGCATTAGTAATGCCTGCTCGCTCTCAATTATAGTTTCAATATGTTGGTTGCCAACCAATATATAAGTTATTTGAATGCTGAGTTATAATGTGTATAAACCCATTATCTCCACTGTCATTTTTATGGTCAGGTTTAATACTGGGAGCAAATGAATTCATGTTTATAATGGTTGTAAAAATAAACAACTGAATGTTTACCATTATCTTATTGAATGTGCAGAAAACCCCCAAATATATTAGGATAATTTTCTTATAAATTATCAGTCATTAGTCTACAAAGGATTCAGTATGAGCACCAATATGGAATGCAATTAAAGTGTGGAATTTGCTTGTGTATCTCTTTCTTTATGTCTGTCTATTATGTGACAGATTTGATCCATTTAGTTGAAATCTCCATTTTAAGTTCCTGCATTACCTACAACCCCTGCAGGTGGCATTACTTTATCGTTGATGGTTATCATTTTTATCCACCAGGTTCCTTCAGATTACATCCTCATTTTTTTCTGAAAACGTTCAATTTTTTTTCAGAAAACGAAAAAGTACTTTACAATAATCAAATGAGTAAGAATATGCTTAATGCATTCAATATATTTTAATGCATACATTTAATTTTATTCTTGTGGATCTTCCTTCAAATCGTGTACATGCTGATTGATGTTGATGCCATTAAAGAATTATAATGATATTGGCCATGAACTTCAGTTTCTATGCCGTTCATTCATTCATTCTTTGGATGCTATATGCAAACTTGGTTGGAGGCTTATACATCTAGGCAGATTTGTAGAAACAAGGAACTGCAGATGCTGGCTTACAAAAAAGACACAAAGTGCTAGAGTAACTCAGTGAATCAGGCAGACAATAGACAATAGACAATAGATGCAGGAGAAGGCCATTCGGCCCTTCGAGCCAGCACCGCCATTCAATGTGATCATGGCTGATCATTCTCAATCAGTACCCCGTTCCTGCCTTCTCCCCATACCCCCTGACTCCGCTATCCTTAAGAGCTCTATCCAGCTCTCTCTTGAATGCATTCAGAGAATTGACCTCCACTGCCTTCTGAGGCAGAGAATTCCACAGATTCACAACTCTCTGACTGAAAAGGTTTTTCCTCATCTCAGTTCTAAATGGCCTACCCCTTATTCTTAAACTGTGGCCCCTTGTACAGGACTCCCCCAACATTGGGAACATGTTTCCTGCCTCTAACGTGTCCAACCCCTTAATAATCTTATACGTTTCGACAAGATCTCCTCTCATCCTTCTAAATTCCAGCGTATACAAGCCTAGTCGCTCCAGTCTTTCAACATATGATAGTCCCGCCATTCCGGGAATTAACCTAGTAAACCTACGCTGCACGCTCTCAATAGCAAGAATATCCTTCCTCAAATTTGGAGACCTAACTGCACACAGTACTCCAGGTGCGGTCTCACTAGGGCCCTGTACAACTGCAGAAGGACCTCTTTGCTCCTATACTCAACTCCTCTTGTTATGAAGGCCAACATTCCATTGACTTTCTTCACTGCCTGCTGTACCTGCATGCTTCCTTTCAGTGACTGATGCACTAGGACACCCAGATCTCGTTGTACGTCCCCTGTTCCTAACTTGACACCATTCAGATAATACTCTGCCTTCCTATTCTTACTACCAAAGTGGATAACCTCACACTTATCCACATTAAACTGCATCTGCCATGCATCCGCCCACTCACACAACCTGTCCAAGTCACCCTGCAACCTCATAGTGTCTTCCTCACAGTTCACACTACCACCCAACTTTGTATCATCTGCAAATTTGCTAATGGCACTTTTAATCCCTTCATCCAAGTCATTAATGTATATTGTAAATAGCTGCGGTCCCAGCACCGAGCCTTGCGGTACCCCACTAGTTACTGCCTGCCATTCTGAAAGGGACCCATTTATCCCCACTCTTTGCTTTCTGTCTGTCAACCAACTTTCTATCCATGTCAGTACCCTACCTCCAATACCATGTGCTCTAATTTTGCCCACTAATCTCCTATGTGGAACCTTGTCAAAGGCTTTCTGAAAGTCAAGGTACACCACATCCACCGGCTCTCCCCTGTCAATTTTCCTGCTTACCTCCTCAAAAAATTCCAGAAGATTAGTCAAGCATGATTTCCCCTTCGTAAATTCATGCTGACTCGGAACAATCCTGTTACTACTATCCAAATGCTCCGCAATTTTGTCTTTTATAATTGACTCCAGCATCTTCCCCACCACTGATGTCAGACTAGCTGGTCTATAATTTCCCGTTTTCTCTCTCCCTCCTTTCTTAAAAAGTGGGACAACATTAGCTACCCTCCAATCCACAGGAACTGATCCTGAATCTATAGAACATTGGAAAATGATCACCAATGCGTCCACAATTTCTAGTGCCACCTCCTTAAGTACTCTGGGATGCAGACCATCAGGCCCTGGGGATGTATCAGCCTTCAGTCCCATCAGTCTACTCAAGCATCTTGAGAGAAGCTGCCTGAAGTGCTGAATTACTCCAGCACTTTGTGTCTTAAGACATATTTGCAGCTCAGTTCAATAGACAATAGACAATAATAGACAATAGGTGCAGGAGTAGGCCATTCAGCCCTTCGAGTCAGCACCACCATTCAATGTGATCATGGCTGATCATTCTCAATCAGTACCCCGTTCCTGCCTTCTCTCCATACCCCCTGACTCCGCTATCTTTAAGAGCTCTATCTAGCTCTCTCTTGAAACCATCCAGAGAATTGGCTTCCACTGCCTTCTGAGGCAGAGAATTCCACAGATTTACAATTCTGTGGTTCATTCCAGAAGGTTTGTGTAATGCATCTGTGGATCATGTATGTTGTCAATCTTTGTCTGGACACAAGTACCATCAAAATGGACCTCAATCATACAGCTAATGTGATTTATCGTTCAGCACCAGGAACAGCCAACACCTCTTTCACCCATGCTCTTGAAAGGGATTATTAATGATTTGGAGGTTTGTTGGTTGTTGAAAGGAAACGTAGAAGCATAGAAAATAGGTGCAGGAGTAGGCCATTTGGCCCTTTGAGCCATTCAATATGATCATAGGTGATCATCCAAAATCAGTACCCCGTTCCAGCTTTTTCCCCATATCCCTTGATTCCCTTAGCCCTAAGAACTAAATCTAACTCTCTCTTGAAAACATCCAGCGAATTGACCTCCACTGCCTACTGTGGGAGAGAATTCCACAGATTCACAACTCTCTGGGTGAAAAAAATAATTCTCATCTCAGTCCTAAATGGCCTACCCCTTATTCTTAAACTGTGACCCCTGGTATGGGACTCCCCCAACATCGGGAACATTTTTCCTCCATCTACCCTGTCCAATCCTCTAAGAAGAAGAGTTGATCTCAGAGAAGCACTCCTGTTTGGAATTTGCAGGAAATAATAGATTCAGAAATACCCATGGTTGAAGCCTGATATTTAAATTTTAAACTAATGCCACTGTCTCTCTAGCATGACAATCATTCATCAATCAATCAATCCATCAATTGACAATCAGTCCAGGGGATCAGTTGTTGTCCAATGAGGAATGCAGAGAAACACACTGAATGCAGTGGAAGATGAGCCTAGAAGAGATCCCAAGCTACATATTTGCAAACAGCAGAAACAATATTTAACAGACAGTGCAAAGCAAACTCACAACCTATGGACCAAAGCAAAGCTCTGCAGAACTGCCACATCTTGTTGTGAGTGATAGTAGATAGTTATTCAGCCAACAGGAGATTCCAAGAACACCCTATTCTCAACCATGGTGGGCCTAACATGTAAATGTTACATTGCTGGAGTGTTCACAATTACATTTGTCCAGAAGTGCCAGAAAATAAATCATGTCTTCCTCCTGCGAGATTAGTTTGCATCAGTTTTCAGCCAATTCAGTTCACTCCATATGATATCAAGAAATGGCTTAGCACAGCAAAAGCAATGCACCAGACAACATCTCAGTGTAGTACCCATGATTTTTGTTCCAAACTAGTTATGCCTCCAGCCAAGTTGTTCCGGAAAAGTTACAACATTGACATCATCCCAACAATGTGTAAAATTACCCCAAGTGTACAACCTAACACGTCTCCACAACAAACTCCATTTGCCAAGGTTTTGACTACTCATTTAACCTGTCTACATTTTCCTGCACAGTCCAAATAAGCTCATCACAGCAGGCCTGCCCACCTATTTCAATGTTATTGACAAGTTCAGATGCTCTGCCCCTCCTCTAGGTTTTTAATATAGATGGATGCATAATGTAATTCTAATTATCGAATCATATGGCCATACCACACAGGACCTCCGACCCATCTTGGCCTTGCAGGGCAATAGACAATAGACAATAGACAATAGGTGCAGGAGTAGGCCATTCAGCCCTTCGAGCCAGCACCGCCATTCAATGCGATCATGGCTGATCACTCTCAATCAGTACCCCGTTCCTGCCTTCTCCCCATACCCCTTCACTCCGCTATCCTTAAGAGCTCTATCCAGCTCTCTCTTGAAAGCATCCAACGAACTGGCCTCCACTGCCTTCTGAGGCAGAGAATTCCACACCTTCACCACCCTCTGACTGAAAACGTTCTTCCTCATCTCCGTTCTAAATGGCCTACCCCTTATTCTTAAACTGTGGCCCCTTGTTCTGGACTCCCCCAACATTGGGAACATGTTATCTGCCTCTAATGTGTCCAATCCCCTAATTATCTTATATGTTTCAATAAGATCCCCCCTCATCCTTCTAAAATCATGGGTACTACACTGAGATCTTTCTATACATCCTGTTTTCCAGCGCTCATTCTGCAATCTTCTACATCCCTGTATTTCAAGTACTTCTTAAAGGCTACAGGAGTACCTGCCTTCACCACCATTTCAGCCAGTGAATTCCAGGTTTCAAATCCTCTCCATGATAAAAAGATTTCCTCGACTCCCCTCTTTGTCTCCTAAATTCTTGGTTTTCAATCTCTGGCTCTACAATCCTCTGAAAGCAATGCACTTCTTTGTTTTTTTCCTTGTTAATTGTGCCTGAATTTTATTCCATCACTTAATTCCCAACTGGTCATCAGCAGAAGGCTTTCTAAAACACAATCTGCAACTCGCAGCCGTCAAATCAGACTCTCCTCATAAATCAAGCCTTTTTCCTTGGCAACTAATTATTACAAGATATATTACTGGCTCCCTCTACAATGATATCTGGTACCTCAGTCCCACAGCTGCTGCGTCCTCCAGAGAGCCACAGGACGGACATGGCCACTGGGGTTTAGGGGAAGAGGAAAAAGCAGCCGGAAAATTTTGGCTTGAAATGTTGTCATCATACCGCTGATGTCATGGAGAACCATATTGTCTGGTATCAATTTGGTGTAAAGCACTAGGCCACTCTATTATGCACCATAATGCTACTGTGTCCAGCTGCAGCTCCTCGTAGACTGACAATAGACAATAGACAATAGGTGCAGGAGTAGGCCATTCGTCCCTTCGAGCCAGCACCGCCATTCAATGTGATAACAATAGACAATAGGTGCAGGAGTAGGCCATTCAGCCCTTCGAGCCAGCACCGCCATTCAATGCGATCATGGCTGATCACTCTCAACCAGTACCCCGTTCCTGCCTTCTCCCCATACCCCCTCACTCCGCTATCCTTAAGAGCTCTATCCAGCTCTCTCTTGAAAGCATCCAACGAACTGGCCTCCACTGCCTTCTGAGGCAGAGAATTCCACACCTTCACCACTAGATCAACCACTTCATGGCTGATCATTCTCAATCAGTACCCTGTTCCTGCCTTCTCCCCATACCCCCTGACTCCGCTATCCTTAAGAGCTCTATCTAGTTCTCTCTTGAACGCATTCAGAGACTTGGCCTCCACTGCCTTCTGAGGTAGTGAATTCCACAGATTTACAACTCTCTGACTAAAAATGTTTTTCCTCATCTCCATTCTAAATGGCCTACCCCTTATTCTTAAACTGTGGCCCCTGGTTCTGGACTCCCCGAACATCGGGAACATGTTTCCTGCCTCTAAAGTGGCCAACCCCTTAATAATCCTATATGTTTCGATAAGATCCCCTCTCATCCTTCTAAATTGCAGTGTATACAAGCCCAGCCGCTCCAGTCTTTCAACATATGACAGTCCCGCAATTCCGGGAATTAACCTAGTAAACCTACGCTGCATGCCCTCAATAGCAAGAATATCATTCCTCAAATTTGGAGACCAAAACTGCACACAGTACTCCAGGTGCAGTCTCACTAGGGCCCTATACAACTGCAGAAGGACCTCTTTGCTCCTATACTCAACTCGAAGTTAGGGGACTGGAGCTTTTACATTTATCATGAGGGGCAATCATCCAATCTGACAGGTGACAACAGTGAGGGCATAAGTGGAGTGGCAATGGTGAGTTGATGGAGCAGTCATCCTGAGAGTAGATAGCAGATTTACCCTGAGAGTAGATATCAGCATCCAAGCTCATACCAATCCCTTCTCCCACCCACCCTGTGGTTTGAATAGGTTGCTGATGGTCACATAGACTGCTGTGGCACTTGGGCTCCTTTTGAACACTGATATTTAGTGCTCACTGAAATACTGTCCCATGGACACATTGAAGGCAGCCCCCTGGGTACCAGCCATGGAATCCTACTCCTCCTCCTGCTGCCTTTAGGATCCCACACTCCTCACTCCCCACACCAGTCTTCACTACCCTAACCCTCCTGCTGCTACTTCTGGATGCCATTCCTCTGACTGCTGACTGTGGGACCTTGCACCCACTCTTCTCTTGTCCCTCCAGCTCCTACAAGTGACACCTGCACCTTGCTCTGGCGACTGCATGGATGCTGCACTTTTGCTTTCATTCTGTGACAATAGACAGTTATATCTCTGAACAAATAAAATTAGTGGGAATTATTAATCTTTAACTACCTGAACAAAATGATCTGTAAAGGTCTTTTCCATCTATCCATGGAATAGATAGTCCACATAGACAGCACCCTTAGTCAGGATTGAACCGGGATCGCTGGCGCTGTAAGGCAGCAACTCTACCGCTGCTCCATTGTGCCACTCGTGGAGATTGTAGGAGAGAAATATCCAGTGTCAAAAAGTGAGGGGAAGGGGTGGGGCAGGATACAGAGTTTTGTTCCATACAATATCCTATTCTTGTTATAACCCTTCTGAATGCATGTTAAACCATTTTCAGCACCTTTCCCTCTGCAAAGAGTGGAGCAAATGCAATTGTTATTGGTGTAATCACATGTAGGAAGCAAGTTATCAGCATATTCAAATCCTGCCTATAAATTGAGATTCCTCTTGGCAACTAAATAATACGGGAAACTTTACTGCCCCTCAAACCCCCACTGCTGCAACCTCTGGGACCTCCATTCTGCAGCTGCTGTTTCCTGCATAGAGCCACTTGGTGGACGTGCCTGTTGGGACAGAGGCAATTGAGGGTTAAATACTGTCCTGCACTAGGGTAGGATCATCCTGACCATCAGGAATTTGAAGAAAGGTCTCGACCCGAAGCGTCACCCATTCCTTCTATCCAGAGATGCTGCCTGTCCCACTGAATTACTCCAGCATTTTGTGTCTATCTTTGGTTTAATCCAGCATCTGCAGTTCCTTCCCACATATATCAGCACAGTTAGTCAGCCAAATTACAAACAGACTTTCTGGCAGGTCAGACGATGTTCTGTGTACTTTATTGATCAAACCCATTGGTCTCCTTGCACTTTGTCACTTTGTAACGGAACTCATGTGACCCTTAAGCACAGGGGTTCTGGGACTTGTGTTATCATTTCCCACTGCTCTGGCTGCTGACAATGTGATGTTCCCCTAATAGATCCAAATCTAAACTACTTCTCATCTCAGTATCTGAGCTGGTCATCTGGGGTGAGGAATTGAATGACCGGGTGTAAGCTTCGTAAGCCCAACCGCCTAGAGTTGCTTCATGAATCACTTTCCTTCCACAGTAAGGTCAGAAAATCAGATATTCACTGATGATTTCACTATGTTCACTTCAATTACAACTCATCAAAACATGATTTGCTATTCTTGCTATTGAGGGAGTGCAGCGTAGGTTCACGAGGTTAATCCCTGGGATGGAGGGACTATCATATGAGGAAAGATTGCAAAGACTAGGCTTGTATTCACTGGAGTAAAGAAGGATGAGAGGGGATCTTATTGAAACATATAAGATTATTAAGGGATTGGACACGCTAGAGGCAGGAAACATGTTACCGATGCTGGGGGAGACCAGAACCAGGGACCACAGTTTATTGGGGGCGTGGCTGTGTTCTGCAGCTGCGGCTCACCGGCAGTCTCTCTGTTTTTTTTGTTTTTTTTTTGTCATTGTCGTTGTTAAATGTACGTTTTGTTTTATTTTTAATTCTGTGTATGTAGGGGGGTGGTGGGGGGGTTGGGGGAAACCTTTTTTCAAATCTCCTCCTCAACGGAGATGCGACCTTTACCGTGTCGTATCTCCGTTCGCGCTACGGCCTAACATCGTGGAGTCGGCGGCCTCCAGCTGGGATCGACCTCAAAGACTCCGGTCGCAGGGCCTGGACTTACCATCTCGGAGGCTTCGGGAGTTCGCAGGTCCCTGGCTGGTGACCGGCTTTTGGGAGCTCCAGCCGTAGCAACTTCGACCGCCCCGAAGCGTGAGGTATGATCAACCCGCCCGCAGGCCCTTCATCGCCCTGCGTGGCTCGGCCGCAGCACTTTCCATCGCCCGGTGGGGGCTCAGGACTTTCATCGGCCTGCTCGGCTCGGCCCTGGGACTTTCCATCGCCTGGTGGGGGCTTCAAAAAGTTGGGAGCCTCGAACACCTCGTGGCACCACGGGAGAAGAACGAGGAGGAGATAAGACTTTGCCTTCCATCACAGTGAGGGTATGCCTAGAGCAATCACTGTGATGGCTGTTTTATGTAAAAAAAAAAAAAAAAAAAAATTATCTGTGTGTCTTGTGCTCTTTAATGTCTACTGCCGGACCTTGACGTGAGAGGACGCTGGCGTTGAGTATTCGCCGCTTTTCCGTCAGGATAGTTTGTCTGTTTGTTTCTATGTTAATTGTTTTTGTAAAGCGCTTTGAGCATGCGATAAGGCGCTATATAAAATAAATGGATTATTATTATTATTATTATAAGAATAAGGGGTAGGCCATTTAGAACGGAGATGAGGAAAAACCTTTTTCACTTAGATAGTTGTGAAGCTGTGGAATTCTCTACCTCAGAAGATGGTGGAGGCCAATTCTCTGGATGCTTTCAAGAGAGAGTTAGATAGAGCTCTTAAAGATAGTGGAGTCAGGGGATATGGGGAGAAGGCAGGAACGGGGTACTGATTGTGCATAATCACGGTGAATGGCAGTGCTGGCTCGAAGGGCCGAATAGCCTACTGTTATGCTCTGGAGCACACAGGAACTGGACTCAAACGCACGACTCACACACAAGAGTCAATTTGGAGAAAATAAAGGCGTTCTTTAATTTTCACATTAAAGAACACTGCGATTCGAACCAAAAACTCTAAACTTACTTAGCTACAAAAACATTAGTTACAAAAATTACTTACTAGCTATACTACGACCGAGAGCACATGAATCACAATACGAACTGGCACAGGACAAAGGGAGGCGTGGACTATATATACATGAGGTAAGGGCACACAGGTGGAAACAATCAAGGCGGGGCTGACAATTACAATGGCAGGAAGTCAAGGGACCTGAAATGAGAATCTAAACACAGAACATGACACAAGACTAACAGATCTGACGGGACATTACAGTACCCCCCCCCCCTTTAGGACCGACTCCTGACGGTCCAGGCTGGTCAGGATGAGTCTTGTCAAAGTCCTTGATCAAAGTTTTGTCCAAAATGAAGCTGGCAGGAATCCAGCACCTCTCCTCAGGACCGTAGCCTTCCCAGTCGACCAGAAACTGGCGACCGTGACCTCTCTTGCGGACTGCAAGAAGTGCCTTAACTGTGTAGACCGGACCACCGTCGACGAGCCGGGGGGGTGGAGGGGGCTTGGAGGCGGGCACGAGTGCACTTTCCTTGACCGGTTTTATTTTGCTGACATGGAATGTAGGGTGAACCCTTAATGACCTGGGGAGTTGTAGACGGACCGAAACAGGGTTACTGACTTTCGAAATGGGAAATGGACCCACGAACCTTGGAGCCAGCTTTCTGGCGTGGACGTGAAGTGGCAAGTCCTTTGTAGACAGCCATACCTTCTGGCCTGGGCGATAATGCGGAGCGGATCTGCGGTGGCGGTCGGCTGCTGCTTTCATCCGGGACTGACCCCGGAGTAGAACCCTCCGAGTTCCGTCCCAGATTCGGCGACAGCGTCGGATCATGGCGTGGGCAGAAGGCACCGTCACCTCACCCTCATAAGCCGAGAACAAGGGGGGCTGGTAGCCGTAGGCACACTGGAAGGGTGTGAGTCCCGTGGCAGCCGTAGGAAGCGTGTTGCGTGCGTACTCGACCCAGATGAGATGGTCGCTCCAGGTGGTCTGGTTCTGCGCGATCAGACAGCGCAAGCAGGTCTCGAGCTCCTGGTTCATCCGCTCAGTCTGGCCATTGGATTGCGGATGGTAACCAGAAGACAGGCTGACGGTGGCACCTATGAGGGAACAAAACTCACTCCAAAACTTGGACACAAACTGAGGACCTCGGTCCGAGACAATGTCTGTAGGGAAACCATGGATACGGAAAACGTGAGGCATCATTACCTCTGCCGTCTCTTTGGCAGAGGGGAGCTTGGCCACAGCGATAAAATGTACCATCTTTGAAAATCGGTCTACCACCGTCAGGACAGTTGTGTTACCTTTGGAGGCCGGCAACCCAGTAACAAAGTCAATGGAGATGTGGGACCAGGGCCTCTGAGGGACTGAAAGTGGGTGCAGCAGGTCCGCTTGGGCTTGTCTGGAGGGCTTGCTCCTTGCACAGACAGGGCAGGCGGCCACATATTCAGCTACATCCTTCTCAAGTGAAGGCCACCAAAAACGCTGTTTAACCACAAAAACATTTCTCTTGGCACCTGGATGGCATGTCAGCAGGGACGTGTCAGCCCAGTGGATTACCTGGGGGCGCAATGTCACAGGAACAAACAAACAGTTAGTAGGACAGCCACTCGGTGCTGGAGTCTCATCATTAGCCTGTTTCGATCTGCCAAGACACCGCTCCTACCACACGGTTAAGTGGCAGGATGGGTTCGGGTTCTCTGGTATCAGGTTCAGGGTCATAAAGTCAGGACAGGGGTTCTGGTTTTGTGTTCTGGGAACCGGGCCTGTAAGACAGAGAAAAGTTGAACCTACTAAAAAACAGAGTCCATCTGGCCTGACGTGAGTTGAGTCTCTTGGCTTTACGGATGTATTCCAGGTTCTTGTGATCTGTCCATACCAGAAAAGGCTGCTCGGCCCCCTCCAGCCAGTGCCTCCACTCCCCCAATGCGGCTCTGACCGCCAGCAGTTCTTTGTTTCCGACATCGTAATTTTTTTTCTGCGGGGGTCAACTTACGTGACAGGTAGGCGCAGGGATGAATCCGGTTGTCCTTCTCCGCTCTCTGGGAAAGTACCGCCCCAATCCCCTCGTTGGAGGCATCCACCTCCACAATGAAATGTCTCTGGGGATCTGGGATGGTCAGAACAGGAGCGTTGGTGAACAATGTTTTGAGGCGCTGGAAGGCGGCTTCGGCCTGAGGATTCCACTGGAATTGGGTCTTGGAAGACGTGAGAGAGTGCAGAGGAGCAGCAACAGCACTGAAGTCTCTAATAAAACGTCTGTAAAAGTTTGCAAATCCGAGAAACTGTTGCACCTTCTTTCTGTTAGTGGGGGTGGGCCAATTGGCCACCGCACTGACCTTACCAGGGTCCATCTGGATGTGGTCGGCCGATATAATGTAGCCCAGAAAGGACATTGTGTCTGCGTGGAAGTCGCACTTCTCGGCCTTCACATACAGACGGTTAGCTAAGAGCTTCTGCAACACACACTTGACATGACGCTCATGAGACTATGTCTGGAGAGAAGATAAGAATGTCATCAAGGTAGACAAAAACACACTCATTGAGAAATTCCCTGAGGATCTCGTTCATAAAAGCTTGGAAGACTGCGGGGGCATTGGTTAACCCGAACGGCATCACCAAATACTCGTAGTGCCCGTTAGGGGTGTTAAACCCAGTTTTCCACTCATCCCCCTCTCTGATTCTCACTAGATGGTATGCATTCCTTAAGTCTAGTTTAGTGAATACTTTGGCTTTGTGCAACAGTTCAAAAGCAGAAGACATCAAAGGAAGTGGGTAACGATTCTTGATCGTAATCTCGTTTAGGAAGCTGTAATCTATGCAGGGACGAAGTGACCCATCTTTCTTGCCCACAAAGAAAAACCCCGCGCCTGCTGCCGAGGAGGACGGGCGAATAATGCCCGTCCTCAGGGAGGACTCAATGTACTCATCCATCGCCTTCCTCTCGGGGCCAGATATGGAGTACAGTCGCCCCTTGGGAATAGGGGCCCCCGGCAGCAGGTTGATAGCGCAGTCGAAAGGTCGATGAGGAGGTAGGGTGGTGGCCCTGGACTTGTTGAACACCTCCTTCAGTTCATGGTAACAGGGTGGAACCTTCGACAGATCGGGATAGTCATCATCATCATTAGAAATCTTTATTTCTTCAGATTTAAGAACATTTATTCCCAAAACCGCCCCGATCTTCCCGTAACTCACCCCTTTGTTCACTGGTTCAACAAGAGATGATTGTGTGCACTCAACCCCCCATCGTCTGATCTTACCAGATCGCCAATCAATCTGAGGATTGTGTTTCTGCAGCCAAGGGAAACCAAAGACCAAGGGATGTTGAGCTGAGTCAAACAAGTGAAAAGACATTATCTCCACATGGTTAGCATTGAACATGACTTTGACAGGTTCTGTACGATGAGTTATCTCAAACAACTGACGTCCATCTAAAGCGCTCGCCACAATAGGTTGCAACAAGGGCACAGATTTAACCTTACACGATCGAGCTAGAGTCCAGTCCATGAGACTCTCGTCGGCTCCGGAGTCGATCAAAACCCCCCGAGTCACAATTTGCTGATTCAGAGTGAGGGTGGCCTGTGTCAGAGGTCGAGGAGGTAAGTCCGAAACGGGGAATTGGCTCACCAGTGTCCTCCTTTTCACTGGTGAACCACCCCTTTTACCGAGCAGTCAGCCAGACGGTGTCCTTGTTGACCGCAGTAAAAGCAGGCTCCGTCCTTCAGGCGGCGCTGTCGCTGCTCCGGAGTCAGCCTGGTTCGTCCTAGCTGCATGGGTTCCTCCGACGGCTGAGAGGACGCTGTTTTCTCCGGCCAGCGATGGACCGGGAACGATGACTTCTTCGGTGTGAAGGACCCGGAGGAGCGCCCCTGGTGATTGGGAGGACGATCAGCAGCCTGGTGTCTTTCCTTTTCCTTTATCCTGTTATCGACACGAATAGCCCTGGTAATTAATGTCTCTAGATCACTGGGTAACTCAAAAGGTGAAAGTCTGTCCTTTATAGCCTCCGACAACCCATTCATGAATGCATCCACTTGTGCAGGCATATTCCACCCACTGTCTGTTGCAAGGGTTCGGAAGTCAATGGCATAGTCTATCACTGGGCGAGTGTTCTGTTTTAGCTGCAGTAAGACTCGGGAAGCTTCCTTAGCAGAGGAAGTGTGATCAAAAATACTGCTAAATGTTCTTTGGAAGAGGTCTAGATCCTGTGGAGCCCCGAGACCACTCCGCAGTGGCCTATGCTGCGGCTCGTCCCGTCAAATGGGACACAATAAATGCTACCCTGGCCTGGTCTGAGGGGAAGTGTGCAGGGTTATGCTTGAAGTGGAGATCACATTGTACAAGGAATGATCTACAATTCTCCGAGTCTCCAGAGAACTTATCTGGTGAAGCCAGGCGTAGAATCAGCGTGGGGTTCGCAGGCGTGGCCGGAACAGCAGGCGGATGGCCGGCTGAAGGTTCAACGTGAGCCAGGGGAGAAGCTGCCGAGGTTGGGTCGAGACGAGCCAGAACCTGATGGAGTTGTACAGCGAGGTGGTTACTCTGGGTCGTCACTGATGACTGGAACTCGCCTTGTCTATCGTTCAGCTCGCGCACCCCGTGACTGACTGAGCGCAGCTGCTCCTCCTGGTGCTGGATCTTAGTGCCCTGGTTGGCAGGGGCTGATTTCCAAATCTTAGAGTCGGCTGAGTCCATATTATGGCCAGTTCGTTCTGTTATGCTCTGGGGCACACAGGAACTGGACTCAAACGCACGACTCACACACAAGAGTCAATTTGGAGAAAATAAAGGCGTTCTTTAATTTTCACATTAAAGAACACTGCGATTCGAACCAAAAACTCTAAACTTACTCAGCTACAAAAACATTAGTTACAAAAATTACTTACTAGCTATACTACGACCGAGAGCACATGAATCACAATACGAACTGGCACAGGACAAAGGGAGGCGTGGACTATATATACATGAGGTAAGGGCACACAGGTGGAAACAATCAAGGCGGGGCTGACAATTACAATGGCAGGAAGTCAAGGGACCTGAAATGAGAATCTAAACACAGAACATGACACAAGACTAACAGATATGACGGGACATTACACCTGCTCCTGCACCTATTGTCTATTGTCTATTGTCTATTGTCTATTGTTTATTGTCTATTGAAGCTGTCCGTTTCTGCATGCAACAAGATTTAGGCATGGAATGAGAATAGGGAATCAATATTTACACCACAAATATGAATGCCAAAAGAGAATTAAACCATCTCCCTTCAACATTCAATGATCTTCATATTCAGTTTTGCATCTGAAAGCAGTAAGTACACTGAGTGACTGATCCTTGTACATGTATAAAGAGTAAGGCACACATAAGTGGAGCGGCCGTGTTGAGAAGAAGTGCCTTTGTGTAGGTTAAGTGCAAGGCTTTGGCTCGAGAGGCCTTGGAGTATAGGATGTCAGTGAGATAAGGTGCGGTTTGTGTTTTACCTTTGTTTCGTAAATCTCCCGTTGCCTAGTACACTAAAAATAGCAGGTTGGACAATGGTAAGCTCTTCTTTCAGGATGTGGGAAGTCAGGTAGACTTCCACCTGCCGGAGGTGTGTCCAGCTGCAGCTCCTCGAAGATGAGTTAGGGAACTGGAGCAGCAGCTGGATGACCTCAGGATCATCCAGGAGATTGATCATAGATAAGAGTTACAGTGAGGCAATCATGCCAGGGCTGGAGGCAGAAGTAGATGAATGACTACCAGCAAAGGGAGTAGGCAGAGAATGTAGCAATCTCCTGTGCCCACTCCCCTAGATGACAACATCTGTGGATACTGTTGGGGATAATGCCTGGTCAGGGGAGAGCATCTGGCCTGGCTCTGGGTCACAGCAAGTAAGGGAGAAATCAGGCAGATCCACAATGATAGGACACTCGCTAGTTAGGTGTGCAGACTGGAGATCCTGTTGCAGCAAAAGAGACCTCAGGATAGTGTGCGGCCTCCCTGGAGCTTGGGTTCAGGATGTCTCAGAGCAGCTGCAGAAGTTTCTCAAGGGGAAGAGCAAGTAGGGAAAAGTTGTTGTGCACGTTGGCACAAATGACATCGATAGGGAAAGGCATGAGATCTGGAAGTGTGAATACAGGGAGTGTGAATACCTGGCAAAAAGGTTAAAAAGCAGCATTCAAAGGTTGAAATTGGTCTGGGAGTCATTTGCGAGTGAGGGTAAGAACAGGAAGTTAGGACAGGTGAATTTGGGGCTGAGGAGGAGGTGCAGGGAACAGGGACCCAGATATTTGCACCATTGGGATCTTCTCTGGGACAAATGTGACCTGTACAAGAAGGATGGGTTGCGAATGAACACAAGGGGAACAAATAAGTTTGCGAGTGCTACTCAGGAGGGTTCAAACGAAAATGACAGGATACAATGCAGGATTGAGGAGCGGAAGAGGCTGTAAATCGGTATCGAAGACGATGAAAGCAAGTTCAGTAGACAAGATAGGCAGGAACATGGCAGGGAGCATGGCAGGGAGCATGGCAGGGAGCATGGCAGGGAGCATGGCAGGGAGCATGGCAGGGAGCATGGCAGGGAGCATGGCAGGGAGCATGGCAGGGAACATGGCAGGGAGCATGGCAAGGAGCATGGCAGGGAGCATGGCAGGGAGCATGGCAGGGAGCATGGCAGGGAGCATGGCAGGGAGCATGGCAGGGAGCATGGCAGGGAGCATGGCAGGGAGCATGGCAGGGAACATGGCAGGGAGCATGGCAGGGAGCATGGCAGGGAGCATGGCAGGATTATTGGTTTAAATTGCATTTAATTCAACGAGACCTGATGGTTAAGACGGATGAACTCAGGGTGCAGGTAGGTACCTGCGACTGGGAAGTTACAGATATGACAGAAACCAGGCTGATGGAGGGACAGCATGATCAGCTTAATGTTCCAGGGTACAGGTGTTACAGATGTGACAGAAGTGAGAGTAAAAGAGGAGGGGAAGTTGCATTATTGATTAAGGCGAATGCCATGGCTTTTTCCACATATCCTCCTGACTTGCTGAGTATTTTCAGCATTGTCTGTTTTATTTGCTGTTGCTACAGTCAAATCAAGTCAAGTCAATTTTATTTGTATAGCACATTTAAACACAACCCACGTTGACCAAAGTGCTGTACATCAGTGCAGGTACTAAATAAGAACACACAATAGCACACAAACCTAACAACACAGACATAAACAGTCCTTCACAAGAAGATCAAATAAACTTTGGTTTCAAAGGTCAAATTGACGCCATTTCTATGTGGTTATAGTTCCTGCAACTTCCCCAATGGATAATTAAAAGTCCAAGGTAATGACAGCAATCAAAAATGTAGTTATGACATTAGGTCAGTGCTTACAGCTGAGCATCCTAAACCATCCATGAGGAAAGATAAAAAAACATAACTTGAAGTTTTAAATAAATCTACAATTTAAATTAATTTGTTTATATTTTTATCCAGACAGTATTAACCTTTGGGCAAATCTCCTAATTTCATATATTTTTGTTTTACTTCAGCATAATGTCAGTAGAAAATAAAATAAATATAGTCTTGTTCAATAAAAAGTGCTATATGACTTCATTCTATCAAACGTCTAAGGACCAATGCTAAATGTGTGGGCTTAATGACTTTTCCTTGATGATGTAACTTTGTTCACCGCTAATGGCATGTTGGCCATCACAACGAGAGGATTTGAGTATTGGAGTAAAGAGGTCCTTCTGCTCTTGGTGAGACCACATCTGGAGTATTGTGTGCAGTATTGGTCTCCTAATTTGAGGAAGGACATCCTTGCTATTGAGGCAGTGCAGCGTAGGTTCACGAGGTTAATCCCCGGAAATGGCGGGACTGTGATATGAGGAAAGATTGGAAAGACTGGGCTTGTATTCACTGGAGTTTAGAAGGATGAGAGGGGATCTTATAGAAACATATAAAATTATAAAAGGACTGGACAAGCTAGATGCAGGAAAAATGTTCCCAATGTTGGGGGAATCCAGAACCAGGGGCCACAGTCTAAGAATAAAGGGGAGGCCATTTAAAACTGGGATGAAAAAAAACTTTTTCACCCAGAGAGTTGTGAATTTCTGGAATTCTCTGCCACGGAAGGCAGTGGAGGCCAATTCACTGGATGAATTTAAAAGAGAGATAGATCGAGCTCCAGGAGCTAGCGGAATCAAGGGATATGGGGAGAAGGACTGTTTATGTCTGTGTTGTTAGGTTTGTGTGCTATTGTGTGTTCTTTTTTTAGTACCTGATTGTGGATGATCAGCCACGATCGAAGGGCCAAATGGCCTCCTCCTGCACCTATTTTCTATTTTTCTATGTTTCTATGTCCTCTAGTTTTAATGTAGTATAATTTAGTTTAGTTTATTATCACGTGTACTGAGGTACAATGAAACGCTTTTGTTGCGTGCTATCCAGTAAAATAAAAGGTTCTACGTGATTACAATCAAGTTATCCCCATTGTCCAGATAAAGGATAAAGCGTACAACATTTAGTGCGTGATAAAGTGCGATAAAGTCTAAATTCCTACGGGGTAGAAGATAGGTCAGAATGCCACTCTAGCTGGTGAGAGGATGGTTCAGTTGCCTGATAACAGCTGGGAAGAAACTATCCATGAATCTGGAGGTATGTGCTTTCAAACTACTGTACCTCGTGCCTGATGGCAGAGGGGAGAAGAGAGAGTGACCGGGGTGAGATTGGCCCTTGATTATCCTGGTGACTTCACCAAGGCAGTGTGAAGTGTAGACTTTGACTATCAACCGTATTTATGCCCCTCATAATTTTACAAACCTCTATGTTCTTGTGAGAGTAAACCTAGCCTATTCAATCTCTCCTTATAAGCCCTCCATGCCAGGCAACATCCTAGTGAATCACTTTTGAACTCTTTCTCATTAATGAACAATCTGATTCTGGATTATTAAAGTCTTATTGTATTTCTCACATATTGCTTTCCAGGTTCTTCTACACTGCCTATAACATAGGAAGGAACAAATGCTGCTTTCATTACTTCAATGCTTTACCCCACCATCTCTCTATTTCCTGATGGATGGCTTATTGGTGAAACTAGTTTGAACTCTGCACACCATTTTCTTTCCTCAGAACAGCTCCTTTCCGCTGGTGTTCACAGTAGTCAAAATGTTGACGTTTTAATTGGAACAATCCATGACAAAATGCTTGTTAGGAGTCTATTTTATGCAGTAGATCTTGGCACTTGGCATGGAACAGCATCCAAAACATGTTTGGTGGGGGAATAATCAACATCTCTTTCAATCTTCTAATGAAGTTTTATAGGCCTGCAGCTAGCCTCCAGCACAGCCCCAAAAGTGTTTTCTGCAAAACGTTTTCACTTAATATAAATTCTGGAGCGCTTTTGGACTTTACAGTTAACTAAACCCTGTTAAAACTTGCCCTGTATTGTATTTGGGTACATTATATTACAGATACATTGAGCAGAAATGAACTTTATGGACACCAAACATTTTTTAAAATCATTATTGCTCATTCAAATGTTGTATCATATCATATCATATCATATATATACAGCGCGGAAACAGGCCTTTTCGGCCCACCAAGTCCGCGCCGCCCATTAACACTATCCTACACACACTAGGGACAATTTTTTACATTTACCCAGTCAAATTAACCTACATATCCGTACGTCTGTGCACTGTGCACTGTTTCTGTATCTTTGCAGATTTTTCCAGTCATCTATCAAGATTAATTTGGAACAAATAATAAAAAACAAGAAACCCAAAACCTTTAAGTGCTTTGGTGAAATATTTTCTCCAAGGGGAGCCTTTCACTGTATTTGCCATACAACACACTGTTTGTATAGCGTTGAAGCACTCATATTGAGTTACAATTACACCCCACAGAAAAGTGGTTTCCAGATGTTGGAAAAACAGATTGTGATTGCGCACGGAGGCCGTTTCCAGCTAATTTTGGAAATATGCCATTGCCAGCTCAGTATGCAAACGTGCAATGATTCAAGTGTAAGCAGAAAAACAGTCTGCAGTAATAGGGCTGTAAGATGCACTCAATGCAATAAAACGTCAAACATGAATGTTAAGTAATAGTTTTAATAATTGCCTTATACTTTTATTGTCCCAGGCTGAATAAATGGACCCCAGTGAACTAATAAAATCTTATCATATTAATTTTAGTGAGTATTGTTTTCATTTACAAAGCAATCACTTTGTTACACTAGAATTATGATTGTATTTCCTCAAATTGACTGAGATTGACCATTAATGAAAAACTTCTTGTTTAATATAATATTCATTGGCTGTTGTATTACTTTATAGTTCCACAAACATTCTGTAGGGTATGTCACATCTCTAAGACCATTGGCATGAGGTGTTGTATGGCGGTTTTGAATAAAATGTACACACTTTGTTTGAGCTTTCTTTATCTTACATATATCAGTAGAACACTCTGTTATGGAACAAAACTAAAGTGCAGGAGGAATTCAATGGTTCAGGCAGCATCTGTGAAGTGAACTGACAGATGTTTCGGGTTGGGACCCTTCAGCATGGTGGCACAACGGTAGAGATGCTGTGCTGCCTTACAGCGCTGTTTGCGTGCTGTATCTCTAAACTAAACTAAACTAAACTTCTTCCTTTAGTCTGAAAAAGGGACCTACCAAATGGAATCTGTTCACTCCCTCCACAGATGCTGCCTGACCTGCAGAGTTCTACCAGCAGTTTGTTTTTTGGTTAAGATTCCAGCATCAGCAAACTCTTGTGCCTCTATTCTGTAATGGACTTTGTTAGAGATTATGAATTCACACATAAACACATTTTACATGTACCTCATCCAGATGTATTGCAGGGTGAAATCCTTTATTGTCAGTATTGAGCGTTGCCTGTCTCTGAGGAAAATAAGTGTAATGATTTCAATGTTATTTCTCCATAGGATTATAATTTGTTTTGGTAAGGCCAGAGGGTGATACATATTCTTACAAGTACAGTGGGTAAATTGCACCGTAATCACTTAATATTTATTAATGTTTTAGGATCAGGGTCCCGCTGTCTGTTGGCGAGGGAGTTTTAGGATTTAGACCAGTAATGGTGAAAGACTAGTGATAGGTTTCCAAGGCAGTGTGTTGTGCAACTTAGAGGGGAACATGACAGTGTTGATGTCCATCTGCAGCTGTTGCCCTTATCTATCTTGGTGATGGGCGTGTTTTCAAAATGGCCTTGGCCAGTACCAGCACTACATCTTGAGATGTGGAGGAAGGAACTGCAGATGCTGATTTAAACCAAAGATAGACACAAAAAGCTGGAGTAACTCAGCAGAGCAGGCAGCATCTCTGGAGAGAGGGAATGGGTGATGTTTCGGGTTGAGACTGGTTAGGGATAAGGGAAATGAGAGACTATCCCTCTCCAACCCAAGTTGCACTAGCTTCTTGTTCTCACCCAACAAACATATTTCGCTTGGGCAGCTGACAACCCAGTGGTATGAATTATGATTTCTCTAACTTCAAGTAACCCTGGCATTCCCTCTCTCTCTATCTGTCCCCCACCCAAGTCACACCAGCTTCTCGTTTTCACCCAACAAACAGCTAACAATGGCCTGTTTCATTAATCATCGTTACTTTTTTGCATATCTTTTATTCATTGTTCTTTATCTCTACATCACTGTCTTTATCTCTCATTTCCCTTATCCCTAACCAGTCCGAAGAAGGGTCTCGACCCGAAACATCCCCCATTCCTTCTCTCCAGAGATGCTGCCTGTCTCGCTGAGTTACTCCATCTTTTTGTGTCTATCTACATCTTGAGTTGGTCCACCTTGTAAGCTCATGGTGATCGTATGTCATAGAGTAATAGTCATAGAGTGATGCAGTGTGGAAACAGGCCATCTGGCCCAACTTGCCCACACCGGCCAACATGTCCCATCTACACTAGTCCCACCTGCCTGGGCTTGGCCCATATCCCTCCAAACTTGTCTTATCCATGTACCTGTCTGTTTCTTAAACATTAGGATAGTTTCAGCCTCAACTACTTCCTCTGGTAGCTCATTCCATACACACACCACCCTTTGTGTGAAAAAGTTACCTCTCAAATTCTTATATCGTTTCCCCTTCACCTTGAACTTATGTCCTTTGGTCATTGATTCGCTACTCTGGGCAAAAGATTCTGTGCATCTACTCGATCTATTCCTCTCATGATTTTATACGCCTCTACGAGATCACCCCTCATCCTCCTGTGCTCCAAGGAATAGAGACCCAGCCTACTCAACCTCTCCCTATAGCTTAAACCCTCTAGTCTTGGCAACATCCTTGTAAATCTTCTCTGAACCCTTTCAAGCTTTACAATATCTTTCCTATAACATGGTGCCCAGAACTGAACACAATACTCTAAATGCGGTCCCACCAACATCTTATACAACTGCAACATGACTTCGCAACTTCTTTGCTCAATACTCTGACTGATGATGGCCAATTTGCCAAAAACCTTTTTCACCACCTTATCTACCTGCGACTCGACCTTTAAGGAACCATGCACCTGCACTCTTAGATCCCTCCGCTCCACACCACTCCCCAGAGGCCTACCAGTCACTGGGTAGGTGTCCCAGGTGTTAGACATCCGAAAATGCAAAACCTCACTATGGGAGATAATGAATGTTTAACATAGTGGATCGGGTGACTTTACATTTGACTGCTTTGTCCTAGATGATGCTGTGTTTTTTGACAGCTATTGGCATTAAACTCATCCAGGCAAATAGAGAATATACCATCACTCTCCTGACCTGTACCTTGCTACGTGACTAGGAAGAGCATCGTAGTGTCAGCAATTGAGTTACTCACAGTAGGATCTAGTGGGAGAATTGAGGACTAGAGGTCAAAGCCTCAGAATCAAAGGACGTTCCCTTAGGAAGGGGATGAGGAGGAATTTCTTTAGTCAGAGGGTGGTGAATATATGGAATTCATTGCCACAGAAGGCTGTGGAGGCCAAGGCAATGGATATTTTTAAAGCAGAGATAGATAGATTCTTGATTAGAACAGGTGTCAAGGTTATGTGTAGAATGGGTTTAAGAGGGAAAGATAGATCAGCCATGATTGAATGGTGGAGTAGACGATGGGCCGAATGGCCTAATTCTACTGCTATCACTTATGAACTTATGAACATGATCTCTAGCTTGTGCAAGGGTCTAGCCAGGATCTCTAGACTTGCTTTTGAAACCAAGGTATTCATATATTTCATCCTGTTGAGTTTCTAGTCAATGGCGACCCCCAGTTTGTTGATGGTGCAAGTCTGAGTCACAGTATTGCCATTGAATAACATGGTTAGGTGGTCAGAATCTCACTTGTTGAAATTATCTGTAATTATCTGATCCTTTTGTGGAGTCAGTGGTATTCGCCTATACCTATCCCGGTCTTTCTACAGGCTACTTCATTTTCTGGACAACACAAATAGATTTCAACGATGTTCAATCAATAATGGAAGAAAGGTCATTAATGAAGCATCTGAAGATTGTTGGGCCTAGGACACTGCCGTGAGGATCTCTGGTGTCCTGGGGCCAGGACGATTGCTATTTAGGAGCTATGACTCCAACCATCTTTTCATTTGATTCCCATTGATATCAGTTTTATCAGGATGCCTTGAAGCCATATTCAGTCAATATCACTCTCGCTTCACTTTTGGAATTCAGTTGTTTCATTTATGTTTGCCGTGGTTCTGACAAAAACTAAAATGGGCACTAGTGAGCAGATTATTTGAATGTAAGTGACTTTTGACGACTTCTTCCATAAAACTTTGCTGATGATTGAGAGTACACTTATTGGGTGGTAATTATGTAGATTGAATATGTCCAGTTATTTTACGAATAGGAGAAATTTGTTGTGCAACAGACAATTTTCTCATTGCACTAGAATTGTTCAGTTAGAGACAGAGCCAGTTCATTACATCACCAGTATATCTTTCCTGATGGACTGTGCCCCAATTTGTCCACTTTTTTCCACAAATACTGCCTGATCCACAAGCATTTTGTGTTTTGCTCAAGATTTCAGCATCTGCAAACCATTATTGCACCAATTTAATGAAATTAGGTCGAGGGGACAGGATATGAATTTGTTAGATAGAATGTGTATGAATGGAGCATGAAATAGGAATAAAACTATGGAGTAGACCTGGGTTCAGGAAATGGGAGAGCTTGATGGGGAGCTTGGTTTATGAAAGAGAGGGGAGGAAGCAGCAAATGCTGCTGGAGAAATATGTTTAATGAGATTTTTGACTTCAAATTTTAGAGATATAGCGTGGAAGCAAGCACTTCGGCCCACCGAGTCCGCACCGACCAGCGATCACCCTGTACACTAGTACACTCCTACACACTCGGGACAATTTACAATTAACAGAAGCCTATTAACCTACAAATCTTTACGTCTTTGGAGTGTGGGAGGAAACTGGAGTACCCGTTGAAAACCCATGTGTTCACAGGGAGAATGTGCAAACTCCGTACAGACAGCTCCCGTTGTCAGAATTGAACCCGGATCTCTGGCGCTGTAAGGCAGCAACTCTACTACTGCACCACTGTGCCACCCTGCAACATTTATAAAGAGGGAAAAGATTGGCGTGTCTTCTCTGTGACGATCCATTTATTTTAACTTTGTTTATTATTGACCGAGATACAGTAAAATACAGTCTTATTGACCGAGATACGGTGGAATTAAGAGTGTTGAACAAAATCAATCAAAGGTTACTAGGAAAAGCAGAGTGATGAGAATGATATTTAGACAAATGGAGCAAACGTTTCCATAATAGGCCATCAAGTCTTCTTCTAATATTCTATATAAGGAAAATGGCTGAATCGGAGTTAAAAGCATCAATGCTGAACATATAATAGATGCCTTTATTCACAAAATGCTGGAGTAACTCAGCAGGTCAGGCAGCATCTCAGGAGAGAAGGAATGGGCGACGTTTCGGGTCGAGACCCTTCTTCAGACTGATGTCAGGGGGGCGGGACAAAGGAAGGATATAGGTGGAGACAGGAAGATAGAGGGAGATCTGGGAAGGAGGAGGGGAAGAGAGGAACAGAGGAACTATCTAAAGTTGGAGAAGTTAATGTTCATACCGCTGGGCTGCAAACTGCCCAGACGAAATATGAGGTGCTGGTCCTCCAATTTCCGGTGGGCCTCACTATGGCACTGGAGGAGGCCTATGATAGAAAGGTCAGACTGGGAATGGGAGGGGGAGTTGAAGTGCTTGGCCACCGGGGATCAGATTGGTCAACGCGGACCGAGCACAGGTGTTGAGCGAAGCGATCGCCGAGCCTGCGTTTGGTCTCGCTGATGTAAATAAGCTGACATCTGGAGCAGCGGATGCAATAGATGAGGTTGGAGGAGGTGCAGGTGAACCTCTGTCTCACCTGGAAAGACTGTTTGGAGTTGATGGAGTTGAGGGGGGAGGTAAAGGGACAGGTGTTGCATCTTGTGCGGTTGCAGGAGAAAGTGCCCGGGGATCGGGTGGTTTGGGTAGGAAGGGACGTGTGGACCAGGGAGTTACGGAGAGAACGGTCTCTGCGGAACGCAGAAAGGGGAGGGGATGGGAAGATATGGCCAATGGTGGGGTCCCGTTGTAGATGCCTGCTCTGATCATTTGTATGTGGCCATTGTAGAGGCCAGAAGTCTACCTACAAGAACCACGATGCTGTTTAATATTGTAATAGTCGTCGCATTTCAGATTACTTTTATTTATGATGCTCACTATTACTGACCAGTTTGCAATATTTTGACAAGCCCTACTTGATTTTTTTTCATTTTTTTAAATCTTCTGTACCCTATTGACTTTATTGCTTTATAAATATTTGTTATTCTTTTAAAATGAATACAAGTAGCAATCTTCATAAATAATACATCAAATATACTCAATATTCTTTACAGCTAAGTAAAACTATTTTGTAGTCACATAGCTTTGCCGATATAATGTCATCTAAGTTATAAATCTTTTGAAATAATGATAGCAATCTATTTATTGTGTATTCTACCATGAAGTAAACACATTTGATATACTTGTATGGGTTTTCAATAGGAATAAGTGAAAATTCAGCTATCAGATTCAAGCAAATGGATGGCACAGTGACACTGGTAATAGAGTGGTTGCCTCACAGCTCCAGTGACCCATGTTCAGTCCTGAAGAACAACACTATCTCTGTGGAGTTTGCATGTTCTCCGTATAATCATGTGGGTTTCTTCTGGATGGTCCAGTTTCCTCCAAAATTTCCAAAAAATGAATGGTTTGTTAGGTTAAATGGACACTGTAAATTGCCTCGATGGAAATTAGAAATGCTGATGAGGCAACTTATACCATGCATATGAGCTAGGACTCAGATGCAGATGAGGATGAGTAGTGATCTTATAGAGGTGTATAAAATTATGAGATGAATAGAGCGGGTAAACGCCGAGAGTCTCTCATCTAGATAACAGAATCGAGAACAAGATGGCATAGGTTTAAGGTAAGGGGGAAAAGATTTAATAGGGACCTGATAGGAACCATAAAGGGTGGTGGGTGTATGGAACGAGGTGCCTCTTCTCCCCTCTCCCATCAGGCAAAAGGTGTAGAAGTGTGAAAATGCACACCACCAGATTTGGGGACAGTTTCTTCCCAGTTGTTATCAGGCAACTGAATCTTCCTATCACAACCAGAGAGCAGTGCTGAACTACTATGTACTTCTTTGATGACCCTTGGACTGTCCTTGATCGGACTTTACCTTGCTGGCTTTACCTTGCACTAAACGCTATTCCCTTGTCGTGTATCTATACACTGTAAGTGGATCGATTGTAATCACGTATTGTCTTTCTGCTAACTGGTTAGCACGTAACAAAAGCTTGTCACTGTACCTCGGTACATGTGACAATAAACTAAACTGAACTGCCGGAGGAGGTAGTTGAGGCAGGTACTATCGCAACATTTAAGAAATATTTAGAACGGTACATGACAGGATAAGAGAGGGATCTAGGCCAAATGCAGGCAGGTGGGACTAGTGGGGATGGGAAATGTTGGTCAGTGGGCAAGTTGGACTGAAGGGCCTGTTTCCACACTGTATGACTCAATGATGGAAAAAACTAATGAGAAATTTCAATCCACTGCCTTCAGAGGTATTTGAACATCACAAGGTTAACCCATGTATCCTGCCACTTAAATGGTTGCCAAATGTGAGGGCAGGTTGAAGACAATGGCAAAATTATGCCATTTTGATTGGTCTTTGCTGGATCATATGGTTGACAAATGAATGCCCACAAACCATTTGATATACTGGGCTTAGCATTTGAGTGTGCTGAGAAAAGCTGTTGTTATGGAAATGGCAACTGCTGATAAAGGTGATAAAGATGCTTCCTATTTGCTTGAACGCAAGTGAATAAGAGTATGGAAGAGGTCCACTGAAGTGTGTTGCACACAGTAGACTTGCACAACAAGGAGATGGAGATGCAGGTGTTGACTGGTATCTATTGCACCCTGAGAAGGGATAATAACAGTGAGAAGGAAAGATAAACATGTGCATTGATATTGAGGTAAATTGGTGAGACAAACACCAGAAGTGCCTCAGCCAGGTTCCATGATAACAAAATGGAAGTGCCCCATTGCAGGAGAGATAACCTGAGCTATGGGGCAGGTAAACTGATGGGTTGCCACTGGAGATATATCAATCCAGTTGCCGATTATATTTATGGGCCAGCAATCATGGACATAGGTTGGACTGAGGCATTTAATTTGAGGGTCAGTGCTAGTCTGGTCGTGAAAAGATAGCAGAGACATGCAAGTGTCAATAGTTCACTTCAAACAATCCACTTGCCAGATGGGCTAAGGACGCAGTGTGTCCAAGCCTCCTGCTGGTAGATAAGTGTCACCGGCTGCAACTCCATCTAAATACTTACGGATAACCAGATATCAATGGCGTCCATACAACTACCTGAGAAGGCAAGGAAAAGTATAACCAGAATAAGAGCATAGTGAATATTTGCATCTCTCTTCACAAGGTCTGGCATACTGATAACCTGTGCTCAGTCCCCTAATTCACTCTATCTATGCCTCTGATTGCATAACAAGTCACAGGTCAAACACCATCTTTAAATTGCTGATGATACCACCTTGTTAAATGAATAATGGGTAATGAAGAATCAGAGTACAGAAGGGAGCTTGATAATCTGCAAGAACAACAATCAGCAACGATCAACTATGGATTTTGTTTTGGCTGAACTACATCCTTCAGTTTGCACTCTAATCGTCTGATTGCCCAGTATTACTGATAGTTTATTGTGTATTGATTATTTTATATTTATTTGCATGTTATTGTGTTAAAGGGCCGATAAAGATGCAGCAAATAAGAATTTAATTGTTCCATCCCCAGTGCATAAGATTTTCTTAAGAGGTGGATATAAAGTCACAAGACAGAATAATCAGAGTAATCAGAATAATCAGAGACTGAAATCAATTATGGCGGAATTGTGTCTTGGAAATAGACAGAAAATAAATATCAGGGGAGTTGTCTTCATAACTACAAAAGGGACAATTGCAAAAAAGGAAAATCCAGTGCTTACAGGAATGCAGGATAGAAGTGAGGATGTGGATCAATGTGATTGCAAAGGCATAAAGGTGGAGGGCCTTTAGAAGCAATCACAGTAGTGAGTGGTGAGATTTAGTTTTAACTAGACCAAGTGGACCCGTTGGATCCAAACCTCTCCTGCATTGGTCCAGCAGCCTCTTCTCCCCCCTCCCCCCCTCCCCATACCCTCCCCCACTCCCCCCTCAACCTCAACCCCCCTTATCCATTCACTCACTCACTCACTCACTCACTCACTCACTCACTCACTCACTCACTCACTCACTCACTCACTCACTCACTCACTCACTCACTCACTCACTCACTCACTCACTCACTCACTCACTCACTCACTCACTCACTCACTCACTCACTCACTCACTCACTCACTCACTCATCCCCCCTACTCCTCTCCCCCCCACTCACTCACTCCATCCCCACTCAACCCCCTCCTGCCCTCCCCCCTCACCCATTCACCCACTCCATCCCTCCTCAATCCCCCTTATCCCCCTCCCATCAACCCCCTCCCTCACCCACTCATCCACTCCATCCCCCCGCAACCACCCAAAGCTCTCCTGCATTGGTCTAGCACCCTCCCCTTCCCCACTCCCCCTTCCCCTCCCCCCACTCACCCACTCACCCACTCCATCCCCCCTCAACCCCCCTTATCTCCCCCTCCCCCCCCACTCACCTACTCCATCTCCCCTCAACCCCCTTATCCCCCCTTCTCCCTTCACCCCCTTCCACTCTTAGGGGTTCTCTGGCACTCCCCCTCCCCCCTTCCCCCTGCCCCTCCCCCTCTCTCCCCCCTTCCCTCCTTTCCCCTTCCCTTCCTTCCCCTCCCCCCCACTCACCCTGTTCATCCCCCCTTAACCCCTCTTAGCGGGCAGCATGGCACACACACACACACACACACACACCTGCGGGGCCGGCAACCCTCCCCAACTTACGAAGCTCGTTGCCGGGCACGGAGTGTCCCCTGGGACCGTGGGCGGGTGAGGGGGTACAGGGAAGGGGAGAGGGAGCCACTCACCTCGGCCCCATGCCGCCAGCGCTGCAGCCAGAGCGAGCCGTGGACCCACGGCGAAGGGCGGGGAATGGTGGCGACGGCCATCTTGTTGGACCCTCCGCCACCGCGTTGCACCACGGGAGGAAGGTCAGGCGTGGGGCACGCCGGGACGGGCGCCGGTCCTCCTGGCAGGGGGGGGGAGCGCATCTATTAAAGTTAGCGGCAGGTCGTGGGTCCCCTCCCCTCGTAGGCCGCCACTTCCCGTCACTATGGCAGGTCCCGCCCCCGGTGGGCATCGTGGTCCTCCCCCCCTCATTGGCCGCCACTCCCATCACTCGGGTAGGTCTCATTGTGATGTCGAACGATAAAAACGGCGACCATAATAAGGCACAAAAATAAGGCATTATCAAACAAATACACAAACAAACACAGAGTTTTAGTAATATATTAATAGATAGATTCATTGGACCCATTAATAAAAACAAAACAATATTTTTTCTTTAGTAGTTGAGACTTGTTTACCTGTATTAAATTCAAAGTTTCTGTTAGTCCTAACAATATGTAATAGTTATTAAGTTAACTGTTAGACTTTACTTTAGACTTCAGTTTTTAGATATACAGTGCGGAAACAGGGCCTTCGACCCACTGAGTCCACGCCAACCAATAATCACACTGTGCTCCAGCACTATCCTACACACTAGATAAGTTTACATTTTTTACCAAAGCCAATTAACCTACAAACTGGACGTCTTTGAGTGCGGGAGGAAACTAGAGCATCCGGAAAAACCCCCACATGCTCACAGGGAGAAGGTACAAACTCCATACAGACAGCACCCATGGTCAGGATTGAACCTGGGTCTTTTGTGCTGTAAGGACGCAAGTCTACTGCTGCGCCACCGTGCCGCCCCAGATGTGTAACAGGAAGTAGGTGATCTAAAGCTTCTCTGGATAAATGTTCCATTGGCATTAGCAGTACCTAGAGTGAATAGTTTAGAGATGTTAAGCACAGCTCAGAATGAAGAGTTTTTTTTAACTTGGGAAGAAGAGACCCGGTTAATTATCTACGACATAGTTAATTAACGTTTGGTTAAATTTACAATTGTGCGTCTAAATAATTAATTAATCTAGAACTTCAAATATTTAAATAATTAACCGAGTTAATAATTGTATTTATGTAGGTAGCTGATGGTTTGTATGGATTTATTATTATTTTTAAGTGGAATCTAAGTATCGTATCATATGAACTTTCATATTTAAAGTTGACTGCCTTCAATAATGCAAGTTAGAAACATAGAAACATAGGAAATAGATGCAGGAGTAGGCCATTTGGCCTTTCGAGCCAGAACCACCATTCAATATGATCATGGCTGATCATCCAAAATCAGTACCCCATTCCTGCTTTTTCCCCATTTCCCTTGATTCCGTTAGCCTGAAGAGCTAAATATGTAAACTCTTGAAAACATCAATGTTTCATTGAAAGCTCTGTTATTTGCCTCAGTAAGCTGCAATACCATAGTCTGTCGAAACGACAGTATATTTAGACCATGCCCACCACTTAATGCAGATTGGGCAGTATATTAAACCCGAGCGAAACCTGCACGAGATAGCCCAGCTGTTGGCGGTTGTGCAGTAGAAAACAGAAACAGATACAGAAACAGAAAAATATCTTTGTGGACTTCCTATGCCCAATGTTCAGAATCCATTAACCAGCTACTCAACGTCCCAATGAGAGCCCCAGTTTATTTGAAGGTTTCATTTGTGTTAGGTTGACAGAAAGTAACCAATGTTACCAATGGAATATGGAACTGCCCGCTGGATCTGTGCTCTCACACCAAGAAAAGTCCCTGAAGGAGGAGAGCACAAGCAGCACAGATTGGTGTTCTGGATCCTGAATAAGAATCTCTACTCCTCCTTTTTGGTCAATATTGAGCAACGATTTATCTTTGTGACTCTCTTTGACCATGTTGCCAATTAATATTGGACAGATTGTGGACAACACAGATTTCTCTCCTAGTTAAAGCTCAAAGTATTAAAGACACCCAATGATTTTTAGTCTCGTTTAGTTTAATTTATTATCAGTGTACCGAGGTACAGTGTAAAGCTTTTTTGTTGTATGCTATCCAGTCAGCGGAAGGACAGTACATGATTACAATCAAGCTGTCCACAGTGTGCAGATACAGAGTAAAAGGAATAACATTCAGTGCAAGATAAAGTCCAGTAAAAATCTGATGAAAGATAGTCCTAGAGTCTCCAATGAGGTAGATTGTAGCTAAGGACCGCTCTCTAGTCGGTGATAGGATGGTTCAGTTGCCTGATAACAGATGGAAGAAATAGTTTCCACTGAGAGTGAGCCTGAAAATTAAGCTGATCATTTTGCTTCTCTATTTCTGAAACCACAATGGCAGTGGTGCTGCTATTCAACGAATCACATCGTAAGGTCTGTAAGAGAAAATATTTCCTTGGGTAAAAAATCGTTGATGTGCAGACTTTCAGTTAATGCATCACCAGAATTTCTATTAAATGTATAGTATGGTACTAAGAAAAATCATAAGAAATCAAACTCTACCAAAACTTTGATAATCCAATTATCTTTCTTATTATGCCGTTAAATTGTTGCTCTGTTATCTTAAGTGAAATTTTTGTGTCATTGCCAGCTGTTACCCTGCTATTTAAATTGGACACTTATTTATTCAATATCCATTATAATTTTAATTTAGCATTTCTCCCATCAGAAAGGATTTGACAAAGCAATAGTATTCAGAGTACTAAGAAATTAAGAACATAATCGAGTCTGAGAAAGTCTGATCTAGGTATGCACAAATTCTGAAGATCTCTTGTGCAAATGCTGTAGCAATGCTAAAATCCCATGTTCCAATTTTGTCCCTCTCCCCCTCCTGTTTCTATCCACCCACTTCACACACATTTCTTCCATAGGTTTTTCCCCCTCCCCATCCCCTTTCCTCTACCCTTCCTCCCCCCTCATCTGGCTTTGGTAAGGTCTGCCATTCACTTCTTCCGATTTAACTCCCATTATCACCTTCCTTACTTATCAGATTCAGCACTGGCAGCTTTTGTGTTCCTGCTTATTACTTTCCAGTAGCTGTCTTCACCTTCACCCTCCCATCTCTTTATCTGTCTCCATTTGCCTTTTATTTGCTCTTTCCTTTTTATTTTTTCTTCCGTTTTTTTCTTGATCTGTCCGCCTCCATCATCCACCTGTCTCTGCCTCCCTATTCCATCCCTTCTACTCTCTTATCTGGCGCCAAATGCCCCATCTCAGTCCACCAATTACCTCTTGCTCCTGTTTCCCACTCCCCATGTCATTATGCTGGCCATCTTCCCTCTCCTGTCTCAGACCTAGTGCAAAGTTTAGACCTGAAACATTGACCATTCCTTTCCATCCACAGATGCTGCTCGACTTGCTGCATTATTCCAGTAGATCGTTTGTTGCTCTAAATTCCAGCATCTGCAGTCTCTTGCATCTACATTAAAAATAAGGTCTGTGTTCAGGCATGGTGCTGACACTTTGAAGTGTTGATTCACAGATTTTCCGTCTTTAAAAATCCTTTAATTGCTATTTCTTTAGTGTACGCACTTGATTCTGCAGTTTGACCTATCAGCATCAATACTGATCTTTTTATTATTCTGCTCTTAATAAGCAATATTTTTACTCGTGAAGCAGCCATTCATTATGTAAAAATAGATGACAAATTCTGCCTTTGCATAGTCTTCAATTTTACACTATCAATGTTTTTTTCTGATGAAACCCTTCTTCCTTTACTGCATTTCTTCTTTTTAGAGGACCACTATTACTAGGCAGTGCAGTCCATTAAGCTTCTGATTACCAGATATTGACATTCTAGGTTGCTCTCTCACAAGGAGAATACATAGCTGTCAACATCCATTTTCCAATCTTTGTGAGATGTTCCAGTAATTAGAAAGTTGGCATATCTATTGCTGAGAAAGGTGCTAACATGGTGCGCAGTATATAATACTCTAGGGAAACAAAATAATCTGTGACCAAGATCATTGAAATTGTTCGTAGGATTTCTGAACATTTCTATTATCTGGAGAAAGCTGGAAAACAGCTGAGACAGCTAGAAGAATTAATAGGAAGTGTCAGCCCCTCCCCCCCCCTCAAATACAGGGCATGTAACACAACAAATAAGCTCGATATATTTCATGTCGGAGCACGTAGTGAATAAAAACTGTTTTTAATTTAAAACCCTGGCAAAGGAGTTTTTGTTTCTGACCCTGCATGGGGCTGAACGCCACTTACAGTTAAAAGTTTGGCTCACAGGTTAACAGACAAAAAGCACAAACAAAGGAAGTACAATTGCCTTTTGTGAATGCAGGAATGGTATGGACCTGTTTCCAATCTACTGTAACACCTCAGTAACCATAGGTTTCATCTAAGATTGGTAGTTCCTCATTCATATTCATATCCGACTCTTTCAAAATAAGGTGATAAGGTTTCTCTAATCATGGCAATGTATTTTTGTTAATCTTACTTGGGTTTTTTTTACAGTATCTTGGATTTTGCTTTTTAGATTACATTTGAGAGAAGAATCAAAATACTAAGACTCTCGTTTGTTTGTTTGTTTGTTCCTGAACTACAGCCAAAACGGCACACCATAGCGCAACAATTTTAGGCCCACCTTACTCATCGTCGTCCCTTTGGTGCCAATGGACGAAGTTTCATTGAAATTGGTGTTATATTTTAAAAGTTATTCACATTTTAAAGTTTAACTCTAAATCCTAGGAAGGGAAGGGGGAGGGAGGGAGGTGGGGAGGAAGGGAGGGGGAGGAGGGGGGTTGAGGGGGATGGAGTGGGCGAGGGAGGAGAAGGAGGGAGGGGAAGGGGGGAGGGGAAAGGGAGGGGGATGGAGTGGGGGATGGAGGAGAAGGAGGGAGGGGAAGGTGGGGGGGAAGGGGAGGGGGTGGGGAGGAGGTGGGGAGGGGGAAGGGGAGGGAGGGGAGGAGGGAGGGGAGGGAGGGGGCAGGAGGGAGAGAGGGGGAGGGGGGCAGGGAGGGAGGAGGGGAGGGGAGGGAGGGGGAGGGGGAGGAGGGAGAGGTGTGGTGGGAGGGGGTGGGGAGGGGGGAGGGGGGAGAGGAGGGTGCTGCATCAATGCAGGTTTGGGCCCAGCGGGTTCACTTGGTGTAGTAGGCTTTTAAAATGATGTTTGTTTATACTTTGAAATGATACATTTCCAGAATATGTTACATCCTGTTCCTATGTAGGAAAATAACTGCAGATGCTGGTACAAATCGAAGGTATCACAAAAAGCTGGAGTAGCGGGTCAGGCAGCATCTCAGGAGAGAGAAGGAATGGGTGACATTTTGGGTCGAGACCCTTCTCTGAAGAAGGGTCTCGACCCGAAACGTCACTCATTCCTTCTCTCCTGAGATGCTGCCCGACCCGCTGAGTTACTCTAGCTTTTCGTGATGCCTTCATCCTGTTCCTATTATCAGCTTCAAATTATTATGTATGCTTACATTTTCTCAAGAGGCATTGTGGTAGGAAAGACTTGATACCGTCATATTATGTATCTGCAACTATGTTTATTATTATATTATATGAACCTGAGAGGAAACGTTTTTATGTGGCTGGTTTTAATGAGATTCCCCCTCGTCCTTCTAAACTCCAGCAAGTACTATTAACGCCGCCACAATGTCTACAGCTATCTCTTTTAGAACCCTAGGGTGTAGTCCATCTAATCCAGTTGATTCATCCACCTCCAGATCTTTCAGCTTCCTTTGTAATAATGACTGCACACACTTCTGCCCCCTGACTCTTGAATTTATGGTATATTCCTCCTGAGGAAGAACTTCTTTAATCAGAGGGTGGTAAATCTGTGGATTTTTTTGCTACAGAGGCCGTGGAGGCCAAGGCATGATATTTTTAAGCAGAGATACATAGATTCTTGATTAGTACGGATGTCAAGAGTTATAGGGAGAAGGCAGGAGAATGGGGTTAGCAGGGAGAGATAGATTAGCCATGATTGGATGTCGGAGTAGACTTGATGGACCGAATGGCCTAATTCTGCGCGTTTCACTTATGACCGTATTACCTTATGACCTTATGTTGCTGGTGTCATCCAGTATGAGGACCGAAGACATAAATTTATTCAGTTCATCTGCTATTTTCTTGTTCTCCATTATTACTTCTCCAAAGTCATTTTCCAATGGTCCAATACCCACTCTTGCCTCTCTTTAACTCTTTATATATCTGAAAAAACTTTTTTATATTATTTGCTAGCTTACTTTCATATTTCATTGTATGTCCTCTTATTGCTTTTTAGTTGACCTGTTGGATTTTAAATGCATCCCAATCCTTTAGCTTCCTGATAATCTTATCCATATTATATGCCTTCTCCTTTGTTTTCATGCTGTCTTTGACTTCCTTTATCAGCCATGATCATCCCATTCTCCACATCTTGCTGTGGTAGTGAATTCCACACTCTCTTTAACCTGATTTCTTGACTGTATTTGTCTGTCATTATCTTACATTTAAAGCCTCTTGTAATGACCTTGACTGCACATCTACCCAGAATTTACTGTCTCGTAAGATGAAATGTTCCTTTTCGTCTCTGTTTTAGAGAATAGCACATCAGTCTTTCTTGATAAATTCATGTACTCATTTTTGATATCACTCCAATCAATCTTTATGGCATCTTTTTCATATTTTGAAATTGGACTCCTATTCTTAAATTTAAGATGTAACTGATGAAAGTCGATGGTATCCATTTCAATGCTTCTGGAACATCACTTCCTATCTTTCGCCAATTCTTTTATTTCTTTATCCTTTAACTTGCACTCTGTTTTTTTGCAACCATTTGACCTCATATTTACACACAAACTTGACCAGCTCTCAAGCTGCAGCTAGTACACTTCATTCAAATTTTCCTAACAGCTAATGATATGGCAATTGATTAGTCATCCTCAATACTAAGAAATAGCATAAGAAGAAACAGACAGACTTGATATCATGACTCAGCTAAGAGGCTTCCTCTTGCTATGTTCAAAAATATAGGCCCCAAAAGGGATTGTAATATTAATGATCTTGGATGGAAGTGTATGTGTGTACCTGTTTCATAATTTTATAAACGGAACTGAGTCTCCATCTCCTACTTTTTTCACTACTTGCCATTGTTTGTTCTGATATTCATCCTAATATTCTTATCCTCCTTTGAAGCTGATTTCTTCTCAGACATTTTCAAACTCAGTGTTTTATGTTAGTATATAGATACAGAATATTGGAGTAGTTCTGCGAGCCAGGCGGCATCTTAGGAGAACATGGATAGGTAATGCTTCTTCTTATCTCTGGCCTTTGTTCTACCCATCTGCTTATCAAAGACCCTCCTCAACCTATTGCCTCCCACACTTAGTCCTGCCTCTCCCCTTTCCCAGCTTTCTTTTCTCCCCCTCCCTATAATCACTTTAATGAAGGTTCTTGACCCGACTCATCATCTATCCATGAACTCTTGCGATACTGCCTGAGCGGCTGAGCTACTCCAGCACTCTGTCTCATCTTTTGTAAACCAGCATCTGCAGTTCCTTGTTTCAACAGTGTATTATGATGTCTGGTTTATGCTTGATAACTCTAATCTGAGCATTCTTGCAGCAATTTGGCACTGCAATTCTAGGATTGTTATTTTATGACAATTAATAACCTCTTAATCTGCTCTATTTATGTCTCTTTTTCTTTGAATAAAATGTCATTACTTTTATGAATTTGGCTCTTGGTTTCCTGTATAAATGAATGTCATATCGTATTCAATTTAATAGTTTTCAGTCTAAGTGTTTAACATGCTCAGGAAGATCTGGAGTTCAAAATACATCTCAATCAACACCAAAATATGCATATTTAATTCAAATGTGAAGCAGGTGATGCGGTATGGATCGGAGACATGGAAAACAACAAAATACACAACAAACAGCTGCAAACATTCATTAACACCTGCCTCAGGAGAATACTAAATATCTGGAGGAGAGACAAAGTAAGCAATGTGGACCTGTGGAAAAGAACAAGCCAGGATCCCATTGACTTACAAATTCAAAAGAGAAAATGGAGTTGGATTGGACACATCCTCAGAAAACCTGCCACAAACATCACCCGGCAAGCCCTGAAATGGAACCCCCAAGGAAAAAGGAAAAGAGGTCGCCCCAGGAACAGCTGGAGAAGAGGTGTCCAGGCCCAAGATCTGGGAGTGGGCTCAACTGGGGAGATTTCGAAAGAACCGCCAACAACCGAGTGAGGTGGAGGACATTTGTCAATGGCCTATGCTCCCTAGAGGAGCCAAGGGCTTAAGAAGAAGAAGAGTCTACTCTCAGACAGATGGGCAAATGCTTTCATTCTGTGCTTTCCAGACCTGACAAGTTTATTTAGATAAGCACCTATTTCTCTTGAAGCGGTTATGTTTCTGATTTGCCCATTCTGACCCCAAATTAATTAAGCTTTCCTAATTTATATTTGATTGGCTATAGCCTTCTACATAAATAACTTAACTGTTCTTACATTCTCCCTCGACCTCATTGAAGATGTAGGAGCCATTTTGCATATTATTATATTACTTTGTATCCTGCTGTATTATTTTTGGACGCCAAGAGGTTAATACTATGCTTACCTATATGGACTGGGAGGATCCATGGGAGGAGTCAGATTTTGGGTATAATTTACCCAACAGTGACGTAATGCTTCAGTGTGAGACGCCAAGAACTTGCTGATATAAGGTTAGCAGGCCATACAAATCAAGCCTACTAAAACGTTAGGTTTTAGTCAGTAACAGGATACAAAGGAGTGTCGGTGAGAAACTACGTTCTTACGACATACAAACAAACAAGTTAATGACAAGAGATATGTTAATATGTTTTTATTGCAACTTCAAATAAACGACTAACTAACTGCAATGTCGTGAAAATCTCTTTGTTGTTGTTATTTGAGTCGAGAACCACCGCTCCCATCCCTTTGTCAAACGGTAAGCTTTGGGGCTTTATAAGGGAGCATAAAGCTGGCCGCTACAGAAAAGTTGTCCATGTTTGGGATTTAAGTGTCAATAAAGAAAATAGTAATGGAATTTCAAGCTAGCACTAAATTTATTAATGACGCCTGCCTATTTCTCAAGGAAAATGCTAAAGAAGTAGACACATTTCCCATTATCATGCATACGAAAAATAATCAGGGAAATCTATTCCTTAAATTCAAGTGTCTACAGATAGGCCTCCAAATAAAACTATTTTATGGCATCAAGCAGTCATAAAAAGCCATTACAACTTTTGTGATTTAGTTTTCCAGTTTCACTTGGTCCTGTTTTTATGCGTATTAATGTTTTAGAGGACTGCAAATCCTAATTCACACCGTGAGGTGAATATTAACTTTTTTTATTGCTTTACCCCCTTCTAATTTTCTTTTCCATCAAGGTGAAATTAACTCCAGCACCTGACCAGCTAATCAATTACACTTTAGTGCAGTAATTTGGAGTGCTATCATGTTGGAAATGTCACCTCTCAGATGACACATTAAAGCATGACCCCATCTAGCTGGTCTCTTTTTGGACCTAAACACCTCTTTCACAAGAGGCAGAGATTCACATTCACCTCTTCCATCCTTGCGAATTGCATTCAATTTTCTTGATGTGTCGTCCTCTACAGTACAAGACCAAACATATGCTTTCTCTTCATAATGACAATTTTAAGTTTCCAGTTGGTAGCCATTTTAAACCCCTTCCCCATTCTCGCCATGACCTGTCCGTCCTCGGCCTTAGTCACTGACAAACAAAGTGGAGGAACAATGCTCATATTCTGCCTGGGTAGTCCACTATTGAGTTCTATAATTTCACGTATCCCTCACATGCTTGGTTTGTGTTTCTCTCCTTTGGATTCACCCAGATCCTCCCACACATCCTTTTCTTTCAAACCAGCACCCACTCTAGCCCCCTCTTACCCAGTTTCTTCCCCCTCTCCCCACCCTAGTTCCATCTGTCTTTTACCCACCAATCACTGGGTCCCCTTTCCCCTCCCCCTTTGTTTCCATCTCCATCACCTCTCCGATGTCCGATTCCACAAATGCCATAATTTGCTGTCCTTTGTTGTCTCCTTTTCTCACCTCCCAGCCTCTCTCGCTATCTCCACCCTTCCCTTCCATTCGCCCATCAACCCTACCTCACCTGGAACCACACATCACTTGCCAGCTCCTGCCTCACCACTCTCACTTGCTTCTTTATACTACATGTCTCCCCTCTACACTCTCAGTCCTGCTCCAGGGTTCTTGACCTGAAGCATTGGCTTTCCCTTTGCTTCCTGGTCTGCTAAGTTCCTCTAACAACCTGCATTTAGCTGGCTGTTCTGGAAGATGAAATAGATCCTTGGCACTGCATTGAATACCAGACTGGCGAGTTCTCAAGTTCTCCATGTTCTCCCAGCAATTATAATAAAACACATTGACTATTCATACTATTTGTATAAGACGGGGAAACCGCCTATTGAGCAATTACATTCCAACGCAACTCCTTAAGCATCTCCCAAACCTTCAGCCTCAAACACCAGGAAGGACAAGGGCAGCAGGTGCTAGGGAATGCCACCCTCTATCTGTAGGTTTCCATCCTGACATGGGAATATGCCTGTACCACCACTGAAAGCATCTAAATGAGGTGCTGTCTCAAGGAGATGGCATTAAACATCAAGATGCCCTCTTCCTGCTGCTTGAACCAATCTACTAAATCCTAATCCTCCCGTGGCAATAGAACACTGCTGATCACCTCAGAGTCATAGTCATAGTGTTATACAATGTGGAAACAGGTCCTGCGGCCCAACTTGCCTACACTGAATAACATGTCCCATCTACACTAGTCCTGCTGCATGCATTTGGCCCATACCCCTCTAAACCTGTCTTGTCCATGTATCTGTGGTAGTAAGTTCTAGTGAGGGTAGTTGGCCACACGGGGGGGGGGGGGGTCCAAAGTATCTGTTTAATTGCTTCTTAAACGTTGTACCCTTGTACTACCATGGGCTTGTTTTCTCATTGTGTTTTGCACTAATGTTTTGCTTTTTGCTCGGTCTTTTTCTTTTCACTGTCTTGTAAATGTTATGTGTAATTCATGTATAAGTTATGCTTTTTGTGATTTGGGGTGTGATTTGTCTGAGCTCTGTGTGGCTACGATGCTGTTCCAAGCAAGATTTACATGATACCTGTGAGTACTTGTGCATAGCACAGTAAACCTGATGAATTGAATACATCACTGTCCCTTCATCGCCATGGAGACTAAATCCTGGAACTCCTTACGGTACAGAACTGTGGGAGCACCTTCACCAGAAGGACTTCAACAGTTCAAGATGAGGATTCAGCTTCATCTATTTAAGGGCAGTTAGGGATGGGCAATAAACGCCAACCTTGCGGCTGATGTCCAGATTCCAAAAATGAAGAAAAATAATTAAAAGTTATGCAGCAGACATAGGTCCAGCAGACACTGCAGATTATAAGGTGTGGGCAGTGAATATAAGAACACCCAAGTGATATCTTTATCCCAGTAAAATTAAAATGGTTTCAACATCTATACAGGGAAAAATAATTTCCTATTTGGTTAAATGCATTTACTGCTCCCAACTTTGGTCACATCAGATATTGGTCATCTGCAATAGATACTTCAAACTGATAGGGTGTGAATGAGTGGAAGGATCTGGAAAGCCATTAATGTCATATTCTCATTATGATTGAATCAAATCCTTGTTGAATCATATTACTAATAAAGATTTAAAAACTGCCTATGAGAAAGTACTTTCATATCTCTTTCTTGAATGCAGAAGTTAGAGCAGTTGAGTCAAGCTTTCAACATCACTTAATCTTACCGGGAGTATATTACAAAATAAAACCAAATTGTAAGACACTATTTAATAGACAAAACTGGTAAGAGGAAATTTATAAAATGGATGGAAGTAGTATATGCAATTTGCAAATTTTTTTCAAAAAATAAAAGCATTTTGTAGATCTCTTTTGTTTGAGACAAATTGTAACTAATACACCTATAGTTTCAATAACTAATCACATTAAAACCCATGCACTCACTAATTGCTGCATTTCTTGTAACTCGAAGAAAAGGGCTGCTTTAATGAATCCGTAATGGCCACTTTTCATCAGTAGAGGGTGCATAATGCAACAACAACATGTGAACAATCAAAATGAGTGCAGTTGTGAATTAATGCACAGTATTTTTTTATTGATTTGGCATTGTGTTGATATGGACAGCCTTTCCTGGGGGATGAGTGTATATTTAGTATTGATATTTGATATATGTGTCAATCTTAGTAAAAATAAAAGAATATTTGAAACTTAAACAGAAAATTATATAAACACCCAGCAGACCTGGCACAATCTCTACAGAAAGGGGAAAAAAGACAACACTTCAGCATGAAAAGTTAAGCCTTTTATTTTGTTTATAACCTGATTATTGCAGCCTATTTCCAGAACTTCTTGTATACATTTGATATTTTGGTTATCTTGGTTAACTGAGAAAATAAGAGTAAATTGTATCTACTTGAGGTTTGTTCAATCTGGAAATCAATTAATTCTGATTCTTCATGAATGTTTTTTTTCCACAGTGACTAAAGCATAATATAATATCATGCAGTCATAGTTGACCGGGTTCGGTGGCATGCAGGCTAAAATTTCTCAGGAATAAGAAATATAAAAAGGCAAAGGCAGATGACCTTTTTAAAACTCAAAATAAGGCAAATTATACAAGGTAGCAATTTTTGGATGTAGATTCACAACGTCCCTTGTATATGGGAAAGCCATAATTTCAAATGGTCACTCATTGTATCAGTGAATAAGCAATTAGAAATAACCACAGCTGTACAGCAGAATGCTAAGGGCACTCTTTAGGGTTGAGATTGCCAAAGCTTTGCATAATGAGCATGCAGATCTGAATGTTCTGCCAAAATTGTGGGAATAATTCCAACCCACCCACAGCATAAAGGTCACTATTTCCCACAGCTCATTTCATTAGAAAGTAACTGCTGTGGCTACTGCTGAACCATCGTGAAAGGCGTAGGGTGATGATGTGAATTTAACTTTAATCTGTGAATAATGCACAACCCCCTGCTGAAAGGTTCCTTGTGATGGGGTGTGAGTCAAAGCTCGCCAAACACCAGCTTCAGTGAAACATTGCACATACCGGATGTTTGTTTAATAAACACCAATAACTTTCATAAGGCTGTTAGCAGGTTTAAAAATTATGGAACTGAATCAAGCTTAAATATTTTACTTCAGTCAATGAACTTCTCTGGAGATTTTATTTCTAGATACATTTTAATAAAAATATGTATTAATCTCAGTGACATTTGTCACTACATTTTTCCTATCATTTTATAACATCCATGGCAGAAGTCTGAATCGGGTTATAATGTATAGCAACATCATAATTATATTAATAGATATTTCCTCTGAACATTATTTCCAACAAAATTATCAATTAATAATCTGTAAAGTTTTTTTAGGATTTGCCGAACAACTGGCAAAGATAGAAAAGATCAGGAATCTATGTTATTTTTAATACAATGAAATGTATTCACTGCAGCCTCCCGTTTTATCACAGACCTTCCTTTTGGTCATTACTCCCCTCTCCTATCTATACTTTTTGAGATTTCTTTCATCTTCTATATTTTCCAGTTCTGCTGAAAGGTCAGAGTTTGCTGATCAAGTTTCTCTCACCTAGATTTCCTTCCTTCCCCACACCCATTCTCACCCAGGCTGGACCAGGAAGGCCTTTCATACTGGTCCTCCTCAGCCATTCCTAGTACATATGGTCTGGCGTGCAATGAGAGTGAGAGTGCAGTGAAGAGGCTTTATTGAGACCACAGATTGAGACCACAGTTTGCAATGCCCAGCATCATCACCCCGATCCTGGTTCTAGATCCCCCAATAAGTTATTTGTCCTGTCTCTGCCCGCTCTGAAGTACTCCAGTGGGCCATTCCTCTAATCTCGCCTGTCACCCTGGTGTCGGCCGCACCCTCTACCTGCTGCGCCAGGGGTTCTGGTGGCCCACCATGGAGGCCGACACCAGGTCTATCGTCTCCGCCTGCTCTGCCTGTGCACAGAATAAGAATTTCCATCAGCCTCCCTCTGGTCTCCTTCATCCCCTGCCTGTTCCCCACCGTCCCTGGTCCCCCATCGCCCTGGACTTCATCACTGGCTTGCCTCCGTCCAAGGGTAATACGGTTATTCTTACCATTGTGGACTATTTCTCCAAGGCTGCTCATTTCCTTCCTCTTCCTAACCTCCCATCTGCTGTAGAACTCGCTCACCTCATCGTAAACCAGGTCATCAGACTCGATGGTTTCCCTCGAGACGTTGTCTCTGACGGGGGTCCGCAGTTCACCTTTTGGAAGGCTTCCTGCTCCCTGGTTGGCTCCTCCAGCCAGCCTCTCGTCTGGATTCCATCCACAATCTAATGGTCAGTTGGACACAGCCAACCAGGCCCTGGAGACCACCCTACCTTGCCTGGTGTCCGCCAAATGTACCACCTGGTCTAGCAAATTGGTATGGATTGAATATTCCCACAATTCTCGGCCCAGTTCTGCCACCAGTCTGTCTCCATTCCACTGGTCCCTTGGTTATCAGTCCTTGGTTATCAGCCCAAGAGGAGGAGGTCTCCGTTCCCTCCACCCAGGAGTTTGTGTGCCGTGGTCGTCGTACCTGGAAGGAGGCCAGTTCTGCCCTGCTCTGCACTGCTTCCAGGTACAGACAACAGGCGTATCACCCCCAGACCCCTGCCCCTCGCTATCGCCTTGGTCTGAGGGTATGGCTGTTCACCCGAGATCTCCCCCCCCCCCCGGAATTTTGGCCCATTCTCGATTCTCAAGATCATTAACCGCTCTGTTGTCCGCCTTAGACTCCCCCAGTCTATGCGGATTCACCCCACCTTCCACATCTCCTGGGTTAAGCCTTTGTCCTCCAGCTCCCTGTCTCCCACTCCTCTGCTACCTCCGCCACCCTGCATCATTGACTGTGGTCCAGTGGGGTCCTGTACCCGATTGACTGGGAGGGCTATGGTCCAGAGGAGAAGAACTGGATTCCTGCCCGTGACATCGTGGACCCCTCCCTGATCCGTGACTTTCATCAGCAGTATCCGGTCCAGCCAAAGAGGACGCCAAGAGGTGTCCGTGGGAGGGGGGAGCTCCTGTCACACTTGCCACGCCTCCAGACACTTGAGACTCCATGCTCCTCCCCTGAGTTATTAGGAGTTACACCTGCATTTAATCTGCTCCCCTAATCTTGGTATAAATACCTGAGGTCATCACCAATTGGGTGCCGACTAATCAGTTCTGCATTTTGTTGGTTCGATAGCAGTTCTGAATTCTGTTGGTTCCAGATCTATATCTTTCAGTTCCATTCGTGTTGGGATTTGGGGTTTTCTTCAGTACTTCTCAGTGAGCCTGCATTTGAGTCCTTTCCATTTCTGAGCCTGCTGACAGACAAGGAATTTCTTTAGTCAGATGGTGGTGAATCTGTGGAATTTTTAATGCACAGATAGATTGATTATTGATTAGTGCGAGTGTCAGGGGTTATGGGGATGAAGGCAGGGGAATGGGGTTAGGAGTGAGAGATAGATCAGCCGTGATTGAATGGTGGCGAGGATTGGCCTAATTCTGCTCCTATCACTTATGATCTTAAAACTGAAATGCATAATTAAAAAATATAACGGTTAACTTCTGTCACAGTCTTCTTTCTTGTCGTATCCTGAGTAAATGTACGGAGAATCGACTGTGATTTAAAAATCTGGGTTCGTGCTTCTTCACATTGTTCAAAATGGGCGGCCATGGTGGCACAGCGGTAGAGTTGCTGCCGTACAGCGCTTGCAGTGCCAGAGACCCGAATTTGATCCCGACTATGGGTGCTGTTTGTACGGAGTTTGTACGTTCTCCCTGTGACTGCGTTGGTTTTCTCCGAGATCTTTGGTATCCTCCCACACTCCAAAGACGTACAGGTATGTAAGTTAATTGGCTTGGTGTATGTGTAAATTGTCCCAAGTGTGTGTAGGAAAGTGTTAATGTGCAGGGATCGCTGGTCGGTGTGGACGCAGTGGGCTGAAGGGCCTGTTTCCGCGCTGTATCTCTAAACTAAACATGTCCAAGCGCTGCTTCGATTCTCAAATGATTTTCACAGCTGTGAAGAGCACAGTTAATTCTGGTTACATTCAGCAATAATGTAAAGCAATAGGCAGCAATAATTTACAGAGATGAACTGACATTGATTAATCCTGCATTAAGATCCCCATACTTACTTTCGGTTCGGATATTGCAGATTCAATGTGCCGATATGTCATTTTCCAATATAATTAACTATTTCATGGACTTTAGCTGGGAAACGTTCTATTTTTCTTCCTATTTTAACCTTGGCTGATTTTGCAAAACTTTGTTAAGGAGACTGAAAGAAGTTTTTAATGATTTTTAGTGACTGGAGCAACATTTATGAATATGAACAAAATGTTAATGATGTGTTCTATTGTATGATCTGAGTTAAAGTCCAAAGGCAGATTACATTTGATTCACTTTTTACATAAAAACAATCAAGTCAAACTCAAGTACAATTGACAGATTTTAGGGGAAAATGCAGAGAGATACAGAATAGAGATCTCAGCATTGTAGCACATCAGTTCCATAGGCCAAGTCCAATGTCCGTACTGGTGAATCTGATGGTACCCTAGCTGATGGAGATGATTCGGACAGTATTTTAGCTCCCACAATGATGTTGGGTAGTTCCAAGATGTAAACTCAGAGAAGATAAAGAAACTGTAATACTGTATACTTCCAAATCCAAATGATATGTGATTTGGAAAGGAATCTGCAGGTAGTAATCTTTCCAAGATGAGTCCTTCGACTCATTGTCATAAAATAATACTGCCCAGAAACAGGACCTTTGGTCCATGACAATCAAAATGTCTATCTAAGCTAGTCCCATTTGCCTGTGTTTGGCTCATACTACTCTGAACCTTTCCCATCCACTTGCCCATATCCTTCTACGTGATTGACATTACAGGTTTGGGAGATGCTGACAGAATTGTCTGGGTAATTAACTACAGTGGATTTTGTTGTTGATACACATTGGAGCCATGCTGTGATCATGATGGAAGAAATAAATGATTGATGATGTGTAAATCAAATGTGGAACTTTGTTTGGAATGGTTTTGATCTTTCTGACCATTGTTGGAACTGTACTCATCCAGGAAAGAGAAACCCGGGATCGATCCCCGACAAAGTTTGTCCATTCTCCCCGTGACTGCGTGGGTTTTCTCCGAGATCTCTGGTTTCCTCCCACATTCCAAAGACATACAGGTTTATAGGTTAATTGGCTTGGTGTAAATGTAAATTGTCCCTAGTGTGTTTAGGATAGTGTTAATCTGCGGGGATCGCTAGTCAGTGCGGACTCGGTGGGCCGAAGGACCTGTTTCTGCACTGTATCTACAAAACTAAATCTAAAGAAGTATTCTATCACCTCTCAAAATTTGGCTTTGAGGGTGAAAAGGCTTTGGAACATGTCACTTGTTTGCAGGATAAATAGGCCCTCACTTCCTCTTGAGCCACAATATTCATGTGGTTGGTGCAGTGCAGGTTTTGGTTAATGGCATCACTCCCCTCCCTCACTCCCTCCCATCTCAAGTATGATGGAGGTGGGGATTTCACCTCTGAATGTTAAGAGTAGGTGGGTGGACTGTTTTGTAACAGATGGTCATTGCCTGGCACTTTTGTGGCAATTAATGTTATTTGCCATTTATCAGCACATGCCTAAATACTGATGTTTGTCTTGCTGCATATGGCATGGACTGTTTCATTTGCTGAGGAGTGACAAATAGATTTAAACATTGTGCAATCATTAAAAAAAATATTCTCTCACTGGCCTTTTTGAAGGAAAATAAGTCATTGTTAAAGGAACTGAAATTGATTTAGTTTTGGATATTGGCCTTGGGACTTCCTGCAAAGATTGTGTATAACTTCATGAGGCAAATAGATCAGGTGAATGCAAAATGTCTTTTACCCAGAGTATGCAAATGAAGACCCAGAGGACAAAGGTTTAAACTAATAGGAAACTGAAGGGTAACTTTTTCACACAGCTGGGAATTCAAATGAGCTGCCCTAGGAGGTAATTGAGGAAGTTATGATAACAATATTTAAAAGACAATTGGACATGTTCATGGATAGGAAAGGGTTAGAAGGTTATCGGCCGAATGTGGGCATGTGAGACGACCATAGGTGGTGCATGGTGGTAGGCATGGGCAAGTTGGGTCAAAGGATCTGATTCTATGCTGTATTACTCTATGACTATATGTCTAAGAGTGGGAGTGTTTGAGCCCCCACAATCCCCAGAATTACTAGGGGACCGAGGAACTAGTGGGAGGAAGGAACCAAAGGGAATGCACATTAGTCAGGAAATGGTGTTAGGTAAACTGTTGGGACTGAAAGCAGATAAATCCCCAGGGCCTGATGGTCTGCATAACAGAGTATTCAAGGAGGTGGCCCTAGAAATTGTGCATGCATTGGTGATCATTTTCCAATATTCCACAGACTCTGGCTACCCCCCAGTCCACAGGAACTGATCCGATGTAACCCCACTTTTTAACAAAGGAGGGAGAAAGAAAATGGGGAATTATAGACCAGTTAGCCTTACATCGGTAGTGGGGAAGATGCATTGAGGATGTAACAAGTAGAATGGTTAAGGAAGAGCTATTGGATGTGGTGTATCTGGACTTTCATGGCAGATGCAGTATAATGTTCGCCCGCCCCGGATCGCGGGGCTTGGGTCGCGGACATTTCACCGTCTGGCGCGGCCTAAAATAGGCCACGGGATTTTTCTCTGCTGGGCGGGGGCTTCAATGTCGGGAGCCACGACCGCCCCGACGTGCAGCAACAGCGGCAGCATGTTCGCCCGCCCCGGATCGCGGGGCTTGGGTCGGCCCGCTGCGGACCGTCCGGCGCGGCCTGCTACCACAACAACCTGACCGCGGGAGAAGACGGCAGGAGAAGGGAAAAGACATTGTGGCCTTCCATTACAGTGAGGAGAGGACTGGAGGAGACTCACTGTGATGGATGTTTCTTTTTTTGTGTGTTTTTGGGGTTGTGTAATTTGCCTATTTTAATGCTTTTATTGTGTAATCTGCCTATTTTAATGCTTTTATTGTTGGACTGTGGGTGACTGAATTTCATCCAAAAAACTTGTTTTTTGCATGACAAATAAAGCTATCTTGAATCTCTTGAGATCTTGAATCTTGAATGTGGATAAATGTGAGGTTATCCACTTTGGTGGCTAGAACAGGAAGGCATATTATCTGAATGGTGTTGGATTTGGAAAAGGGAAGGAGCAATGAGACCTGGGTGTGCTTGTACATCAGTCACTGAAAGTAAGCAGGCAGTGATGAAAGCTAATGGCATGTTGACCTTCATTGCGAGAGGATTTGAGTTTATGAGCAAGGAGGTCCTTCTGCAGTTGTACACGGCCCTGGTGAGACTGCACCTGGAGTATTGTGTGCAGTTTTGGTCTCCTAAGGACATTCTTAGGACATTCTTGCTATTGAGGGAGTTCACCAGGTTAATTCCTGGGATGGCAGGACTAACATATGATGAAAGAATGGGTCGACTGGGCTTGTATTCACTGGAATTTAAAAGGATGAAAGGGGATCTTATAGAAACATATAAAATTCTTAATGGATTGGATAGGCTAGATGCAGGAAAAATGTTCCCCATGTTGGGCGAGTCCAGAACCAGGGGCCACAGTCTTAGAATAAGGGGTAGGCCATTTAGGACTGAGATAAGGAAAAACCTTTTCACCCAGAGAGTTGTGAATCTGTGGAATTCCCTGCCACGGTAGGCAGTGGAGGCCAATTCACTGAATGTTTTCAAGATAGAGTAAAGAAAACGGAATCAAGGGATATGGGGATAAAGTAGGAATGGGGTACTGATTTTGGATGATCAGCCATGATCATATTGAATGGCGGTGCTGGCTTGAAGGGCCGAATGGCCTACTCCTGCACCTATTTTCTATGTTTCTAATCATATCCACCTTCTTGTTTGCAAGGTATGGTTCCAACTATTGGAATGTGTTCCCTTGATTCTCATGAAATTCAGTTTAACCAAGGCATTGTACAGCAACAGAGACAGTGCAGATACAAAATGTGCAAGGGCTGCAACAAGGTTGATTGGAAGATTAGGAAGTCATCCTTAGCATATGAGAGGTCTTGCCAAGAGTCAGATAGTAGCAAGGAAGAAGCTGTTCTTGAATCTGGTGTTAAGTGCTTTCAAGCTTTTATATCTTCTGTCTGATAGGTGAGGAGGAAAGAGGGGAGAACCAGAGTGAAATACACCTAAAACCTGAAGCTCTTGGCCGTCTCCTCTTCAGCCCCATTGATACTGACTTCCTGAAGTCAATGACCAGCTGCTTTGTTTAGCTGATATTTAGGGAGAGTTGTTAGAATAAGAAAATAAAGTTTCAGAGAACTGCTTAAATCCCATTTAATAATATATAAAAATACTGTTCTTATGTACTTCTAGTGAGTGTCAAAAATGTTGAGTTATGGTTCCTGTAGCGTCTAGTGAACATTTCTTATATTAATTGAGAGCAACAGAACATGCAAGTCATCATGAAAATCAGTGGAGATATGGCATCATAAATCTCTCTCTGTTTTCCTGTTCTGCAAACCCCAAAATGACAATTTACGAGGAGTAATGGATTTGGAAATGGCAACCCGTGACTTGTTAAAGCCCTAAATTTCCTTGCAAGGAATTGTATACCAAGAAGAGCATGGTGACCTGCCTCAATGACAACTGTTCAGTAGCACTTGCATGCGCTGTAATGAAGTGCTTCTTTACTGTGTGATTCAACTCCTGTCTCAGAAATGATTTGGATCGCCTTTAAATTGCCTTTCGTTACAACAGGTCAGCTGCAGATGACTCACTGCTCTGGACCATCTGGATTACAGGAACACTTGCATCAGGCTGCTGTTCAATGCCTATAGCTCAGCGAACAACACAATCAACTCCTCCAAACTCAGCACAAAGTTCCAAGTTTTGGGCCTCTGTACCTTCCTTTGCAACTAGATTCTATACTTCCTCATGGCAGACTTAAATCAACATTCCCTCCTCATTGAGCATCAATACAGGTGAACTTCAAGGCTATAGAAACATATAAACATAGAAAAATAGGTGCAGGAGTAGGCCCTTTGGCCCTTCAAGCCAGCACTGCCATTCAATACGATCAAGGCTGATCATCCAAAATCAGTACCCCATTCCTGATTCTTCCCCATGTTCCTTGATTCCATTAGCCCCAAGAGCTAAATCTAACTCTCTCTTGAAAATATCAAACATTTCTGTGTGCTTAGTCCTCTGCTCTACTCATTTTACACCCATGACTGTGTTTGAAGCACAACTGCAGAAGAAGGCCATTTAAACATTTGCTGATCATATCACTGTTATTTTCTGAATTATTGGTTATGATGAGTCAGCATACAGGATTGAGACAGAACATGTTGTTTAGTGGTGCCACAACAACATCCTCTCACCTATTGTCAACAAAACCAAATAACTAATCATTAATTTCAGAAAGGGGCAGTCAGGAGGCCAAGTGTCAGTTTTCATTGGTAGGTCAATGGTGAAGGGTGTTAACAACTTTAAATTCCGGGGTGTTAACATCTTGGATGACCCTCCTGGATCCAGCGCGTAGATGTAATCACAAAGAACGTTCACCAGCAATTCTGCTTTCTAATAAATATAAAGAGATTTGGCATGTTACTGAATACTCAAACAAATGTCTTTAGATGGACTGTAGAAAGCATTGGGTCTAGTTGTACCATGGCCTGTTACACCAATTCCAACACACCATAAGGCAAGAGACTGTGGAGAGTGTAGTCGCTACCACCAAAAACCTTTACATGTGATGCTACCTCTACTTGCTGCTACCAATGGGCAGTAGGTACCAAAGTCCAAAGGCCTGCACCACCAGATTCAGAACAGATGCATTCCTATAACCATCAGGTTCTTGACCCAACCTACACAACTCTAGTCCTACCTCAGCCAAGGAACAGCTGCATTCCTATAACCATCAGGTTCTTGACCCAACCTACACAACCCTAGTCCTATCTCAGCCAAGGAACACTACAGACCACCTCTTGTACTGGCATGGATTTGTTTTCTAACAGTGTTTGGCACTAATGTCTTGATTTTAACAGTCTCTTTTCATTGTCATATAATTTATGTCTGATTTATGTCTGTTGTTTGCCTCTCTGTGCTACTGCACACAAAATTTTCATCATACCTGAAGCTCGATCTACTAGTGCATATGACTATATACTCAACTTGACATGACTTATTTGCACTATTGTTTGTGTCATTAGGAACTGTTTAATGTTTCAATTGATAAAACGCAGTGTAACAATAGTAATACATTCATTTTTACTCATGCTGATGTTTATTATTGACATCAATTACTATTGTACATTATTAGGGACACCATATTTCAAAGCTGTTTTGTGGTTTCAAGAGGGACCATGAAAATGTCAGTAATTGACTATGATATTTATGTCATTTGTATAGAAAAGATACTTGCAAAGCTGAAATTGTTTTAAATAGTAAAAAAGGTGAATAATTTGAAACATGACAAAGGGTTTCATAATATCATATGATAAAAGGTGACAGATGTTTGTAGGTTAATTGACTTAAGCTGTGAGGATGATGCAAATGAAACGATGATGCCCCAAGCTATTAAATGATTTTTCTGCTGCAGAGTCATAGAGTTTAGAGTTACAGCGCGGAAACTGGCCCTTTCGGCCCACCGGGTCCGCGCCGACCAGCGATTCCCGCACATTAACACTATCCTATACCCACTGGGGACATTTTTTACATTTACCAAGCCAATTTAACCTACTTACCTGTAAGTCTTTGGAGTGTGGGAGGAAATGGAAGATCTCAGAGAAAACCCTTGCAGGTCACTGGGAGAATGTACAAACTCCGTACAGACAGCACCCGTTGTCGGGATCGAACCCGGATCTCCAGCGCTGCATTCGCTGTAAGGCAGCAACTCTGCCGCTGTGCCACCGTGCCTCCCTAATTAAGTGGAAGAAACATCTGAGAACAGAAATTCATATTGCATGATGATTAATCCATCTAAAAAGAAGCCAAAATGCATGTTTTGGAATGGAATTGAGATTCTAACAATTGACACTATGGGAAAAGTGGATCAGGATGCTGATGTCCATGGGAAGAAGATCAGGATTCTAAATGTTGAGCTTAGAGTTCAGTGAAGCACAGTATAAATATTTCAGAATGTTGTAAAATTAATGTTGTAAATCAAGAGCACTTCTGCACAAAATTTCCTCAGACGATTAAATATGTGTGGAATCCAGACATCAGTCTGAAGAAGGGTCTCGACCTGAAACATCACCCATTCCTTCTCTCCAGAGATGCTGCCGGTCCCGCTGAGTTACTCCAGTGTTTTGTGTTGATCTGTGGAATCCATAATGTTGCAAAGAACATAACATGCTATGCAATATGAGCAGGAGTATCCTTCTGCCTTCTTGAATCTGGTCTGCTGTTCAATAAGATTCTGACTGCTCTGAACTTCAGCCACAACATTTCCTGCCTAGTCCCCATTGCCCTTGATTCCCCTGCAGTTTAACATTCTATCCAAGCCTTGAATACATTTGAATCTTACCATTCAGCATGTTCCAAGCTTAGATCGTACTTGCCAAATAATTAGTTTGAGAGTTAAATGGCATTTCCCGTGGTAAGCTTGAATACAATGCTGGTGCCCCCAGTTTCATGTAACATGAAGCAGCTTCAAGTGTGCATCAAAATAGAAGAACTATTGCAATTTCATTAGGGTCTCTGTGTGCATTTAAATGCTGAGGTATGTTACTTTTTCGTAGGACACTTCCAAGGTAATTGATTAACTTAATGCTGGCATTTAGTAATTCTATGAGAAAATGTATTGCCTTGCACTGCTGTGGAGGCAAAGTCATTGAGTATTTTTAAAGCAGAGATTAAAAGGTTGTTGATTAGTAAAGGTGTCAAAGGTAATGGGGTGAAGGCAGGAGAATGGGTTTGAGAGGGAAAAATAGATTAGCCACGATCAAAAGGCAGAGCTGAACTGCCTAATTCTGCTCCAATGCTTTATAATCTGATGAAAATGAACAAAGCTACCTAATCATGTGCACAACTGCAGGGAGGTACAGGTATAATGAAAGTATTGCTGCAGGATCATCACAGACAAATAGACTCAGGCAACCACAACCATGCAAATTAAACATAATTTACACGCAAACTTTCTAAAAGAGAATTGTGCAGAAGAAAACAAGACAATGGTCGAAGACAATGTTACCAGAAGAATTTATCCTGGGTGCTGATGATTCTTTACTAAATGCCACATACATTTATAGGCAGAATAATGTCACTTCTCTTAAACTCATTTCACCTTTGTGTTATAATTAACATTAAGAGGCGTTTGCTGTGGTTTTCACCTGAAAAGGCTTATGCAGAATATCCATCACAATGCAGTGTGGGCATTAGACAAGCTCATCCTCCTGGCAGTTCAGCATCACATGCAGATGATATTGATAATGAACTTAATCCCGGAATTATCGAAGCAAGTGTGGGAATTTAGCAGTCAACATGCAAATACGATGGAGAAAAAGGGCTATGTCACCAATCAAAACCAAAGTCTATAATCTAGTTCATTAATAATACAAATGCATGCATGGCCAACATGCAGATGTTGTGCTTTAACATAACCTGTTTGAGCTAATTGATGAAGGTAAGATGGCAAGATGGTGTCCCAGCCTCGGAGAATCTCACATCATCTGCCATTCCAAGTATCCATACTGTGCTGAGAAGATCGCAAATGAGATGGCAAGGCAATGCCAGTAGGATGTCAAATGAATGATGGTCAAAGATCTTCTGAGGAAACCTGAAGAATAGAAAACATTCTCAGACATCATAAGAATGATTTAAAGTACTGCTGTAGATAGATTATTGCAGTCTTGGGAGAGCTTTTCTCATGACTGTTCCCCCAGTGAAGCTTCACCCTCACGAGAGCAACAGAATATGAGCTGAGAAATCCTGACTCAGAGCTGAAATTCAAGGAATAACCAAATTCAGTCGTGAATTTTACTCCACACCCTGTAAAGCAAGCATATCGCTTCCATAGGTAATAACTCTGGTCATCACATAATACATAATGTAGTAATCACATAATTCACTAAAACCATGCTAAAAAGTGTGCACCTAAGAAAGTTAACCTTCCTTTGTCAAAACAATTAACCACAATACTTGATTGTTTAAATTAAAATACAAAGATATCCTATTATTCTACAAACAACAACGTTACTGTCTTTCTCTTCTATTAATCTGGCAAAGTCTCAGAAAAGTTTAGTGTTATTCATTATGAAATGTGTGTGCCACTGGCAAGGATTACAACAGACACACATTGTAACGAGAATATGACGGGTAATGACAGGCTGACTCCTTGAAACACAGCAGTCCTTGTTGTAAAGGAACGCCCACAGTATTGATGGGCAGTTTTGCCAGACCTTTGCCAGAATATGGTTCAAATGACAATAAAGGAATGAAGATATGTTTTCAACTGCAATTGGAATTGGTTTATTATTGTCACGTGCGGTGAGAATCAGTGAAAAACTTTGCGTGCCATCCAGATAAATTGCACCATTCATAAGTACTTCGAAGAAGTGCAAATGAGAAAAAATACAGACGGCAGAATATAGAGTTACAGCTGCAGAGAAAGTGCAGATAAAGAAAAGTGCGGGAGTCGTACAAACAAGATTTGGAGGTCAAGAATTCATCCTTAGCAATATGAGCGGTGCCTTCAAGAGATGCTAATGGCGCAGAAGAACCTGTTCTTGAATCTGGTGATATGACCTTCTGAACTTTTGTATCTTCTACCTGACGGGAGAGCGGAGTAGGGAGAATGACTGGGGTCTTTAATATTGTTGGCTGCTTTCCTGGGGCAGCAGGAAGTATAGACAGAGTCATTTGGGGAGACACAGGTTTGTGTGATAGACTAGGTTGCGTTCATAACTCTTGTTTTCTTGCAGTCTCTTGCAGTCTTGGGTAGAACAGTTGCCATACCAAGCTGTGATGCATCCAGCATCTGTATAAATTGTTAAGAGCCATTGGAGATGTGCTGAATTTCCTCAGCTTTCTGAGGACCTCTGTACATGTGACAATAAACTAGACTGAACTGAACTGAACTGAAGTAGAGGCATTGGTGTGCTTTCTTCTCCTTAGTGTCAATGTGGTTAGACTAGGACAATTGCTGGCAATATTTACACCCAGTGATTTAAAGCTTTCGACTATCTCCATCTCAGCACCATTGATACAGGCAGGGGTGAGTACTCCACCCTGCTTCCTGAAGTCGATAACCGGCACACCTTCATTTTGCTGATATTGTGGAAAAGGTTATTATTTTCACACCGTGCTGATTTCTAGGCCAAATAGTTTGAAGACGTGTTTGGTTGAAATTATGATGTTGAAAGTAGATCTATCTATCTATATACTACTAAAACTCTGCGGTCCAACATTCCGTATGTATGTATGTATATGTGTATGTACGGAAGATTCCGAAGAATTTCTGTCCATAACTTACAAACCCTACTCCTCCCTGAAGTTACACCAAAGCGCTACGATTTTTGTACCGCCATATTCACCATTAACGTGGGCAACTATTGTAAGTACTTTCGTTCAAATTGAAGCTACCTTTTTAAAGCTAGAGAGATATTAAAGTTTAAATTTTCATTTCTAACCCTTTTCTTGAAGGGGCTTCAGCGCGTGATGTCACAATGGCACCCGTGCACCAATGAGAGATCAGCTCGGTTTTAAATTTACATCTTCAGCTTGTGACGTCACAATGCTTGTGTGAGATTGTTGCAACATTGTTGCGAAAAGCAACTGCCAGTTTTTTAAAGTTGTGCAAGTCACTTAACATACACAGGTCAGCATGGGGCCCCTATTCCCTCCCTCCCCCCCTTCCCCCCTCAACCCCTTCCTCCCCACTCCTTCCCACCTCCATCCCCACTCCCTCCCCCCTCCTCCCCAACTCCCTCCCCACCTCCCTCACCCCTCCTCCCCTAACTCCCCCCCCTCCCTCCTTCCCTCCATCCTCCCCCCCCTCCCTCCACCCTTCCATCCCTCTCCCCCTCCCCCCTCCTTCCACCCTCCCTCCCCCCCTTCTGGTTACAAAGGAAACCCTACGGGGACGGGCCCAACGGGGAAAGAGGGGTACTGGGAAAAGGGGAGGTCCCCCTCCCTCCCCTTCCCCCCTCCCCCTCCCCCCTAACCCTCTCCCTCCCCCTTCCCCCCTCCCCTCCCCCCCTCCCCTCCTCCCTCCACACCTCCCTCCTCCCTCCCTCCCCTCCTCCCGGTTACAATGGAAACCCTACGAGGACGGGCCCAACGGGGAAAGAGGGGTACTGGGAAAAGGGGAGGTCCCCCTCCCTCCCCCTTCCCCCATCCCATCCCCCCTCCCTCCCCTCTCCCTCCCCCTTCCCCCGTTCCCCCCTCCCCTTCCCCCCTCCCTCCACACCTCTCTCCTCCCTCCCTCCCCTTCCCTCCCTCCCATCCTCCCAATGCTTGTTTGAGATGGGTGCTACATTGTTTCGAAAAGCACCACTAACAGATCGCAGTGAGAAGCACTATGTGACCGCGAATGTTTCAAAACAAGCACTTAAAAAGCACTTATCTTTTTTTAAAGTATTTTTTTTTATTGCAAGTCACTTAACATACAGAAATCAGCATTGGGCCCCTATGCTCGTGGGCCACCGGGGCAAGTGTTTCGAAAAAAGCACTGAGAGTGTGTCTGGGGGAGAGAGAGAATGGGGGGGGTCTGAGAATGGGGACTGGGGAGGGGGACAACAGGGGTCGTTGCGGAGGGGGCTTGGTGGTGGGGGAAAGAGGGGTACTGGGAAAAGGGGAGGTTCCACTTCCCCCCTCAACCCCTTCCTCCCCCCTCCTTCCCACCTCCATCCCCACTCGCTCCCCCCCTCCCTCCCCCCTCAATCCCAACCTCCATCATCACACAGCCCCTAACTCCCCCCCTCCCTCCTTCCCTCCATCCCACCCTCCCCCACTCCCTGCCCCCTCCCTCCACCCTTCCATCCCTCTCCCCCTCCCACCTCCTTCCACCCTCCCTCCCCCCCTCCCGGTTACAATGGAAACCCTACGGGGACGAGCCCAACGGGGAAAGAGGGGTACTGGGAAAAGGGGAGATCCCCCTCCCTCCCCTCCCCCTACCCCCTTCCCCCCTCCCCTTCCCCCTCCCCTCCCCCCTCCCTCCCCCTCCCCTCCTCCCTTCACACCTCCCTCCTCCCTCCCCCCCCCCCTCCCGGTTACAATGGAAACCCTATGAGGACAGGCCCAACGGGGAAAGAGGGGTACTGGGAAAAGGGGAGGTCCCCCTTCCCCCTCAACCCCTTCATCCCCCCTCCTTCCCACCTCCATCCCCACTCCCTCCCCCCCTCCTCCCCCTCCCTCCCCAACTCCCTCCCCCCTCCCCCCTAACTCCCCCCTCCCTCCTTCCCTCCCTCCCCAATCCCTCCCCCCCTCCCTCCACCCTTCCATCCCTCTCCCCCCTCCTTCCACCCTCCCTCCCCCCTCCCGGTTACAATTGAAACCCTACGAGGACGGGCCCAACGGGGAAAGAGGAGTACTGGGAAAAGGGGAGGTCCCCTCCCTCCCCCCTTCCCCCTCCCCTCCCCCCTCCCCTCTCCCTCCCCCTCCCCCCTACCCCCCTCCCTCCCCTCCCCCCTCCCTCCCCTCCCCTCCTCCCTCCACACCTCCCTCCTCCCTCCCTCCCCCTTCCCGCCCTCCCCTCCCGGTTACAATGGAAACCCTACGAGGACGGGCCCAACGGGGAAAGAGGGGTACTGGGAAAAGGGGAGGTCCCCCTCCCTCCCTCCCCCCTCCCCTCTCCCTCCCCCCCTTCCCTCCTCCCTTCCCCCCTCCCCCTCCCATTCCCCCCTCCCTCCCCCCTACCCCCCTCCCTCCCCTCTCCCTCCCCCCTCCCCCCCTCCCCTCCCTCCTCCCTCCCCCTTCCCTCCCCCAACCCTCCCCCTTTCCTCCCCTCCCGGTTACAATGGAAACCCTACGAGGACGGGCCCAACGGGCCCACTCGGTCTAGTATACTACTAAAACTCTGCGGTCCAACATTCCGTATGTATATACGGAAGATTCCGTATGTATATACGGAAGATTCCGAAGATTTCTGTCCATAACTTACAAACCCTGCTCCTCCCAGACGGTACACCAAAGCGCTACGATTTTTGTACCGCCGTATTCACCATTAACATGGGCAACTATTGTAAGTACTTTCGTTCAAATTGAAGCTACCTTTTTAAAGCTAGAGAGATATTAAAGTTTAAATTTTCATTTCTAACACTTTTCTTGAAGGGTCCAAACCCTACTCCTCCCAGACGGTACACCAAAGCGCTACGATTTTTGTACCGCCGTATTCACCATTAACATGGGCAACTATTGTAAGTACTTTCGTTCAAATTGAAGCTACCTTTTTAAAGCTAGAGAGATATTAAAGTATAAATTTTCATTTCTAACCCTTTTCTTGAAGGGGCTTCAGTGCGTGATGTCACAATGGCACCCGTGCACCAATGAGAGATCAGCTCGGTTTTAAATTTACATCTTCAGCTTGTGACGTCACAATGCTTGTGTGAGATTGTTGCAACATTGTTGCGAAAAGCAACTGCCAGTTTTTTAAAGTTGTGCAAGTCACTTAACATACACAGATCAGCATGGGGCCCCTATTCCCTCCCTCCCTTCCCCCCTCAACCCCTTCCTCCCCACTCCTTCCCACCTCCATCCCCACTCCCTCCCCCCCTCCTCCCCAACTCCCTCCCCACCTCCCTCACCCCTCCTCCCCTAACTCCCCCCCCCCTCCCTCCTTCCCTCCATCCTCCCCCCCTCCCTCCACCCTTCCATCCCTCTCCCCCTCCCCCCTCCTTCCACCCTCCCTCCCCCCCTTCTGGTTACAAAGGAAACCCTACGGGGACGGGCCCAACGGGGAAAGAGGGGTACTGGGAAAAGGGGAGGTCCCCCTCCCTCCCCTTCCCCCCTCCCCTCCCCCCTCCCCCTCCCCCCTAACCCTCTCCCTCCCCCTCCCCTCCCCCCCTCCCCTCCTCCCTCCACACCTCCTCCTCCCTCCCTCCCCTCCTCCCGGTTACAATGGAAACCCTACGAGGACGGGCCCAACGGGGAAAGAGGGGTACTGGGAAAAGGGGAGGTCCCCCTCCCTCCCCCCTTCCCCCATCCCATCCCCCCTCCCTCCCCTCTCCCTCCCCCCCGTTCCCCCTCCCCTTCCCCCCTCCCTCCACACCTCTCTCCTCCCTCCCTCCCCTTCCCTCCCTCCCATCCTCCCAATGCTTGTTTGAGATGGGTGCTACATTGTTTCGAAAAGCACCACTAACAGATCGCAGTGAGAAGCACTATGTGACCGTGAATGTTTCAAAACAAGCACTTAAAAAGCACTTATCTTTTTTTAAAGTATTTTTTTTTATTGCAAGTCACTTAACATACACAGATCAGCATTGGGCCCCTATGCTCGTGGGCCACCGGGGCAAGTGTTTCGAAAAAAGCACTGAGAGTGTGTCTGGGGGAGAGAGAGAATGGGGGGGGGGGGGGGGTCTGAGAATGGGGACTGGGGAGGGGGACAACAGGGGTCATTGCGGAGGGGGCTTGGTGGTGGGGGAAAGAGGGGTACTGGGAAAAGGGGAGGTCCCACTTCCCCCCTCAACCCCTTCCTCCCCCCTCCTTCCCACCTCCATCCCCACTCCCTCCCCCCTCCCTCCCCCCTCAATCCCAACCTCCTTCACCACTCAGCCCCTAACTCCCCCCCTCCCTCCTTCCCTCCATCCCACCCTCCCCCACTCCCTCCCCCTCCCTCCACCATTCCATCCCTCTCCCCCTCCCCCCTCCTTCCACCCTCCCTCCCCTCCTCCCGGTTACAATGGAAACCCTACGAGGACGGGCCCAATGGGGAAAGAGGGGTACTGGGAAAATGGGAGGTTCCCCTCCCTCCCCCCTCACTCCCCCCTCCCTCCCTTCTCCCTCCCCCCCTCCCTCCCCCTCCCCTTCCCCCCTCCCTCCCCTTCCCCCCCTCCCCCCTCCCTCCCCCTCCCCCCTACCCCCTTCCCTCCCCTCTCCCTCCCCCCCTTCCCCCCTCCCCTCCCCCCTCCCTCCCCCTCCCCTCCCCCCTCCACACCTCCCTACTCCCTCCCTCGAAAAGCAACTGACAGAAGCACTAAGTAGCCGCGAATGTTTCAAAACCAGCACTTAACCGCGAATGTTTTTTAAAAAAGCACTTAACCGCGAATGTTTCAAAACAAGCAATTAAAAAGCACTTTTTTTTTTAAAGTATTTTTTTTTATTCCAAGAGATGGGGGGGGGTCTGAGAATGGGGACTGGGGAGGGGGACAACAGGGGTCGTTGCGGTGGGGGCTTGGTGGTGGGAGAAAGAGGGGTACTGGGAAAAGGGGAGGTCCCACTTCCCCCTCAACCTCTTCCTTCCCCCTCCTTCCCACCTCCATCCCCACTCTCTCCCCCCTCAATCCCAACCTCCATCACCACTCAGCCCCTAACTCACCCCTCCCTCCTTCCCTCCATCCGACCCTCCCCCACTCCCTCCCCCCCTCCCTCCACCCTTCCACCCCTCTCCCCCTCCTTCCACCCTCCCTCCCCCCCTCCCGGTTACAATGGAAACCCTACGGGGACGGGCCCAACGGGGAAAGAGGGGTACTGGGAAAAGGGGAGTTCCCCTCCCTCCCCTCCTCCCTCCCCTCCCCCCTACCCCTCTTCCCCCCTCCCCCTCCCCTCCCCCCCTCCCTCCCCCTCCCCTCCTCCCTCCACACCTCCCTCCACACCTCCCTCCTCCCTCCCTCCCCCCCTCCCGGTTACAATGGAAACCCTACGAGGACGGGCCCAACGGGGAAAGAGGAGTACTGGGAAAAGGGGAGGTCCCCCTCCCTCCCCCCTTCCCCCTCCCCTCCCCATCCCCTCTCCCTCCCCCTCCCTCCCCCTCCCCCCTACCCCCCTCCCTCCCCTCCCCCCTCCCTCCCCTCCCCTCCTCCCTCCACACCTCCCTCCTCCCTCCCTCCCCCTTCCCGCCCTCCCCTCCTCCCGGTTACAATGGAAACCCTACGAGGACGGGCCCAACGGGGAAAGAGGGGTACTGGGAAAAGGGGAGGTCCCCCTCCCTCCCTCCCCCCTACCCACCTCCCTCCCCTCTCCCTCCCCCCCTTCCCTCCTCCCTTCCCCCCTCCCCTCCCCCCTCCCATCCCCCCCTCTCCCCCCTCCCTCCCCCCCTACCCCCCTCCCTCCCCTCTCCCTCCCCCCCTCCCCTCCCCCCCTCCCTCCCCTCCTCCCTCCCCCTTCCCTCCCCCAACCCTCCCCCTTTCCTCCCCTCCCGGTTACAATGGAAACCCTACGAGGACGGGCCCAACGGGCCCACTCGGTCTAGTAGACAATAAATAGGAGTTGACGTATGAATCCTTGTTATCCAGAAGTTCCAGGTATGTGTGTCGGGTCAGGGAGATGATGTTTGTCATGGGCCAGTTGCAGCCGTAAGTAAATTGCAATGGCTTTCGCATGGCTGAAGTTGATGTGCGCCATGACTAGCCTTTCAAAGCACTTCATGATGATGGATGCCAGAGCCACTGGACTGCAGTCATTAAGGTACATTACCTTGTTTTGTTTAGGCACTAGGACAATAATGGTCTTCTTAAAGCAGGTGGGGCCCTCAAATTGGAGTAGAGTGAATACTTTAAAAACACCCAGTGACTGTCCCCGCTGCCAACTGTGGCAATGATATGCTTCATAACCAACCTCTCAAAGCACTTCATCACCATGCACGTTAATACCAACGGTCATTAGTCATTGAGACATGTCACCTTACTCTTCTTGGGCATCTGTATTGGTGATGCCTGCAGTGCACAAACAGGCCCTAATTCCAGATATTGCCCCTGATCTCCTGCAGGTCAAAGTTGCTTCAGAATCAGGAACACACAATCCACTGCAATTCGCTCACGGCTGCAACCGGCCCATGGCAGATTTTAACCGGTTCGCTTCGTTTAGTGTAATCTATTGTCACGTGCACCAATGGACAGTGTAAAGCTTCTTTTTAGGCCCACAAATTTATGAATACATTGTAGAATCATGTATTGCATAATAGGGAAATTGTTACTAAACAATGTCTGGGAGACCCCCTTCCCACTTGCAGCTGGCTACTGTTGTTGGCTCTCCTTCGTTCCCTCGACACCAGTCCGGGGCAAAGTCTCAAACCAGTTCCCAGAAGCGCTGCTTAATCCACCCTTCGGCCATCTCAACACGTGCAATTCAGCACGTGGTCACGTGATGCTTATCTTTGTCCTTGTGACGTCAGTTGTTACATGTCCGCCGAGAGGCAAAATTTGTGGCAGTTGTGTGGGTAAAGATTTTTACATGGAGAATAGTGGGTGCCTGGAACGAGCTGTGTAGAGTGGTGGTGCAGGCAGATACGATAGTGGCATTTAAAAGGCTTTTGGATAGGCACATGGATATGCAGGGAATGGAGGAATGTGTATCATGTGCAGGCAGAGGAGATTAGTTTAACCTGGCATCATGTTCGGTATGGACAATGTGCACCTACGGGGCTGTTCTTGTTTCTATTATTTTATGCTCTATGTTAACTTAAAAGAGAGTTTGTGGTTGAGTGATGATGAAGCGTTTGAGTTGAAACCCATCAATTCCAGGCTTTGGTTGTCAAATGTTTTTCCTGGTTGCATCAAACGAAAGTATAGTAAATCTTGGTTATAATATAATTAAGTTTAAATGATCATTAGGTGTTTCTTTTATGATTAAACACTTTTCCAATTCATTGTGTTTGCCAACAGACCATGACTTTGTTTTGATTAATAAATGTTATCTCTCATGTGTTATTGTAGGCAGGATTTCAAGGCATGCCTGAAGCATTCTGCATGCTTTAAAGTAAACAAATGAAACATACCAATATGATATCTTTGCCTTTTTCTCGGTGAAATGTATTTAAATGCCATACATGGAGAGAATAAAATGACTAAGTCCAAAATGCAATCCATTGGCTGGTGTAGATTATTGCCTTTGAAGGCCTTAATTTAAAACTATTTAGATCTTTGGCTAATGAGAAACAGTTTCTGAGAAATATCTAATTCTTCTGCATGACTTCAATAATAATTGAATCAAATTGTATTTTTATTGCCAAATTGTTTATAGAGGGATTATTGTGAGCAAAACGAATGGTTGGCTTACTAAATTAATTTGAAAGTCTTTGGAAATGGTTGAATATGAACTTGAAAATAGAAACTAGGAGACTTAAGTGTTATATTAAAGTGCAGGAAGAAGTTAGTTTACAATTTTTAAGAAAAGCTTATGTAAATGCTTATAACTTGTTCACTAATTATTTTTAATATCATTTGCCATCTTTTCCCAAGTATAAACTGATCATTAATTTACCAGAATGAAAGTAATTCTCTCTCATTGTCTCACCAAAATAATGCAAGGAAGGAGTTATGAGACCTGTTGTAAACAATAAAAGTGTTAATTATCTGATTTATCAGATGTATTCAATGGATTTTAGATGAGCCTACTCCAAAAAGGAGGGTTGTGCTGTTACTGAGATTCTGATTGATAAAGAATTATGGCAATATATCACAACAGATCCATATGTCAGAGCGTGTTCTTTCCACTTCCCGTAAACAGCCTGGAAACCTCTCTTTGGATCATAATACTTGGTTTAGTATTTTTAAACTAATTTTGTTTTTTTCATCAAGTTGATGGATGGTTATCCAAATCTTAAGTTGACTTTTATAATTCCTATGAATATTTTCTTCATCAGGAGCGGCAGTATTGTGGCATCAACTGAGAACAAAAGATATTGAATAATGTCCCTAAACATCCTTGTCGCGCGGACAAGGTGGGCCGAAAGGACTGTTTGCTCGCTGTATCTCTAAACCAAAAAACAATTTAATATTTAGTAGTTGTGAATTACTCATTTTGAAACCTGGCTTTGTTGGTAAAGCAATAAAATTAAATCGTGAAAGAATGTTTTGTTGTGTCGTACCAGGAGAATTCAAGTAGGTACTTATCTTGAAATCTGTATCAAGTAATTATGCACCATCTTTGTAATGTCAAGCACAAGCACAAGAACCAGAGTACAACAATTCATTATAAATATCCATCTCAAATCATACAATGTAATCAATATAACGTTCTCTTCTCTCTGTTCAGATAGAATGTTCCAAGTATGACCATTGTCCTCGGTTCAGACTAAGTGCTTTAAGGGCCTGTCCCACTTAGGCGATTTTAAGGCGACTGTCGGCGACTAGGCTGACGTGAGGATTCTTCAAAGAATCGTAGTGGATCTCTGAGCGTTGCTGAGAAATTAACCGGATTGAAATTTCTCGGCAACAGCTGGCTTGTCGCCAGGTATCGTAGCTTATTGCGAGCGCTGTCGCATGCTGTTCCCAGGTTTGCTAGGTTGTCGCAGATGCATTTAGAAGCACGTAATATTAAATTAAGTAAAGTCATTTGAAGATACCATAAAATGCTTGTGTTTAACCAATTTAATTACCGTCAGGACATTTGACAGGTAGATTGGAGGCGACAGTTTGACGGTCAGGTAAGCGTGGGAATTTCGCTATGTTTATGGCCATCAGCGATTACTTTTAAAGTAGACTCCCAACCCAGAAATGCAACCCAGAAACCAGATATGCATCCCCCATACATTTTCATAGATTGCCCACACTCGCACAAAAATCCATTTAACCACATTTAAAATTACATTTCTTAATACTGCTATCAGTAAACTGGAAGTCAATCCAGTTTATGCCTTGTTACCGTGATGCTTGGTTTTCAAGGAACCCGGGCAAGGTGTTATATTTCAAAACTCTCAAGTAATTACAGGCTTGTCAGTGATTTCAGCGAAAATAAGGACGCTGGAGAAGCATTGATAAGCATGAGAATTTTGCGATGTTTCCGAAGATGGTGTAATCTCTTAGCCAGGTGCTAGTTTGCACAGATCTACTTGCACTTTATTCTGTTTTAAAACTGTTCCAATTTGTTTCATTGGGTTGTTTAAATTTATACTGACTAGCTAATTAATTTATTGCATCGTATGGGAGGCGCATTCCCAATCTCGTTGTACCCCTGTACAATGACAGTGAAGATATATTGTATTGTATTGTAGTCTCACAAAAAAAGTTACTTGTATCGACCTGACTCGGCATTGTCGTGGTCATTGTCGTAGGGTAAAAGAAAATTTTGCCGATCTGCTAAGACTTTGACAGTCGCCTAAAAAATCACCTAAGTGGGACAGGCCCTTTAGATTACATTATTAAAATTGGTTAATACTGAACAACTAGCAATCTTCTGAGTATGCTGCTCTGTAACAAGGTCTGCTTCCATTATCATAGAGAGGGCAGCTGATTAAAATGGTCAGAACTCTAGTTTCCTTTTTCAAACATTGTTACATCACCTGTGGGTCTTGTTCCCTAATCAGAAGGTTATGTGTTTATTTAAATTACAGGAACACAAGCTTTGAAATATGAACGGTTAACATATAGTGCGAGGTAGTACTTAATTGTTAGAGGTGTTCTTTTGGATTTAAATTGAAAATAATATATAACCATTGATGGAGGATTAGTTAGCATGCAGAAAATGGAAGATAGGGAATAGGTAACAACAGCATTCCTTTGGGATGTAGCAGGAGCATCCAAGAGGGAAATGCATGTGGTCACTTGGAAAACATACATGTTCCACAGAATCAGCGCTAGAGATTGGTGGGTGGGTGGGGGGGGGGGGGGGGGGGTGGTGGTTGGTTACTGCGTGTAGTGCAAGTGTTTCACAGCTCACATCCAGTCCCCCCCGCCGCCCCACTTCCACACACCCACATCCCTCAGAACAAGTTGCACATTATATACCTGCAACATACACCTCATATGTGTCAGTAGTTGTGACAGATCATAGCTGTTTTAGAGCTGTAAAACTTTAAAGATTGAATTATGTGACTAACTGCTCTTGATGATTTGCAACAATGTCAGTGTAGAAATTTAAAGGGGCTGCAGATGCTGGAAACACTTGGCAGATCAGGCTTGATGAATTTTAATTCTTATCCCTACAGTAATCCTAGCCGCAGTCTATCAGAAATATTCCCATTATCCTCTCCATGCTTCTCCATTTTCCCTACAACTTTAAACTAATTTGGTTTTCATCTCTTTCTGTTCTAACAAAAGGTTTGTGACCTGAAGCGTTTCCTCTGTTACTTTTTCCACAGATGCAGACTGACCTGCTGAGTGTTTCCAGCAGTTTCTTTTCTTTAAACTGGAGAGTCTATCTGTCTCAATGAGATAACCATAGTAACATTTTACCGTCACATTAAGTTTCTCTTTTATTTAACGTCGTACCTTTGTTGGTAGTTTGAAAAGTTGCTCGTGTCTTAGAGAGAGGCTTTTGTTTTTTTAAATTTGCAGTCTTTTTCCTTTCACTGTCTTGTAGAATTTGCGTAATTTGTATAATTTATATAGAGTTTACGTTTTGTGTTTGTCTGAATCCAATATGCCCAGGATGCTGCTGCAAGCAAGGTTTTCTGTACTTATGTATATGACAATAATTTGCGTTGACTTGAAGCACTGTTGGAAGAAATGATAGCATGTGGTAACTGAGCCTGTACCAGTATACCAAATTCCAGGCCATTTGGAGGTATTATACATAAATGCACTCAGCCATAATCTATTCCATTTAATAAGGTTTTGGTTGGCATGCTGCTCTGGAGGTTAGATTATATGGGGTCCAGGGAGAGCTAGCCGACTGGATAGAGAGTTGGGTTCATGGAAAGAAGCACAGGGTGATGGTGGGGGGTTGTTTTTCAGACTAGAAGCTGAGGATGGTTAATGGAGTTTAATGCAGAAAAGGGCGACATGTTAAATTTTGGGAACTCAAACCAGGGAAGGACCTTCACAGTGAATGGCAGGGCACTGATGAATGTTGTAGATCAGAGGGATCTAGAAGTGCACGTACATAGTTTCCTGAAAGTGATGTCACATTGTAGATAGGGTGGTCAAGAAGATTATCTGTACATTGGCATTCATCTATCAGGGTATTGAGTCCAAAAGTCAGGATGTTATGTTAGAGTTATAAAAGACATTGGTAAGGCTGCATTTGGAGTATTGTGCTTGGTTTTGGTCACCCTGCTATGTATATATTAAAACTCTCGTTTGTTTGTTTGTTGTTCCTGAACTACAGTCAAAACGGTACATGATAACGTGACAATTTTAGGCCCACGTTACTCAACGTCTTCCCTTTGGTGCTAATGGAAGAAGTTTCATTGAAAGCGGTGTTATATTTTTTAAGTTATTCATATTTTAAAGTTTAAATCTATCTCAGAGGGAGGGGATGGAGGGAGGGGGGAGGAGGGAGAAAGGGGGGGAGGAGGGAGGGGGAGGGGGTGGAGAGGGTGCTGCACCACTGCAGGAGAGGATTGGGGCCAATGGGTCCACTTGGTCTAATAAGAACTAGATGTTATTGTGTTGGATGTTGGAGAAAATGTATTGAAAGAGAAGGGTGGATAATTGACCCAGATACAGCTGAAATGTCAGGATTATGAGGAGGAGAAAATCCTCGCTGTCATAGAGGCTATTACCTGTGATGCATGGAATGGCTGGAATCCTGATTGGTCATCCTCTGTCATTTAACAAGAAGTGAGTGTGCACTACAATGGGAAGTATTTATAGTCAGGCTCAATAAATATTTGTCATGCAAACACATTTCATGTTATTTACTGCAGTGATTTTGACATATTGCACTGAAATAGTTTTCTGCAAATGCCATTCCACTTCTCAGTGAAAGTATCCCCTTAATGATAAAAAATAGAATATTTCAGAGAAGAATTAAGTGGTTTAAGTGTATGACTTGAAAACTAATACATCTTACTAAATAACAGGTATTAGGAGTGAGTTAAACACTATAAACTAATCATGTACGGATGATTTTGATAAGTTTTGGTTTTGAAAAGTACTTGTATATCTGAATCACTAGATTAGCCTAAAGCTTTTGGACTCATCCCTTGATATCTATTACTTTACACATCAATATGCCTATAACCACAACTTTCTGTCAAGACATGCCATGCTCATTTGAGTCATTTCTCTTTTTGTGTGCGATAAACTATAATCTGAACAATATGAGGGATTATTGCTGCACGAGCTGAGTTTTTGATTTGATCTAATGTCCTCCATCTATATTATTATTAGTTATTATTATTATTATTATTATGCCCACATCTTTATTGATCCTTCCTGTGGTTCAGCATGGTGATAAATCTCAACTACCAAGCTAATGAAACCAAGGGTGTGATCAGCCTGTATCTGGTTCACTCCCCGAGTTTACCTCTGGAGGGATACTTTTGGCCACACAGGCTCCCAGTGCCCTATCAGCTACATTACACCAACCATTCTGCAAGGTCGGGCAATCTGCAAACTGATACCTGGGGAGCAGGCATCTTAAAGTAACGCCCTGTCCCCAGCCCAACCTGATGGCCTATTGGCAGCTCATCTTGAACACATATAAAATATATTTAAATAATCAAAAAGGCTACACATTTGTTCAATGTAGTTAAATTCAAAACATTAGCATCAATTAAAATAAAAGCAAACTACATCCTCCCACATCTTTTTTGGCTGGCAAAAAGTTGTGAGGTGTATCCCAGCCCCTCTGTTATGAAGCACTCCTGGGTTCAGTGGAGAATCGAGAACATTGAGCGGGAAGTGAGATGTCCCTGCATCTGACCTCCGGCATCTCCTGTACCTGGACAGTGCAGTTGCACAGGTGCAGGAGGCCAGAACATGCTGTCTCGCTACCACTTGAACTGATCCTTCATTTGACAGTGAATGTCTATGGGCAACTTGAATTGAGAAAGGATAAAGTCAAGAAATGCCCGATTGTGTTGATACTGAGCATCATTAAAAATTGACTTCTGGAAGAGCAATTGGGACCAGAGTCTGAATCCCTGACAGTTAGATCAGTGTGGAGAATACTAATGTGCAAGGGCAGTTCAAGATTAAGAAGGAGGAGGTGTTGGAGTTCTTGAAGTGCATTACGGTGGATAAATCCCCAGGGCCTGGGGGAATCTATCACCTCCCCGTGTTTGGTCCATATCCATCAAAACCTTTCCTATTCATGTACCTGTCCAAATGTCAATCAAATGTTCTTATAGTGCCTGCTTTAACTACCTCCTCTGGCAGTTCGTTCCATATACCCATCACCCTCTGTGTGAAAGGTTGCCAAAATAATTAAAGAAAAGGTTCATGTTTAAAGTGAATCAGGCATAAAAGATACATCTTTAACAGTGCAGCACTTCCTGAGAATAAGCTTGAGTTTCAACCTTTTATTGTCCACATCTTTGCATTCATTCTGAGACCACATTAGTTCAGCATTGTGGTGAAACTGCAACAAACTTGAGCTCCTACCTTCTGAGCCCTGACTGACAGTTTGAAGATCTTTTGAAGAGCAAACATCAAAAGAAATTGAGTAAGAGTGAGCGATTTTCTGGTATATAATAGGTTAGTCGAATGTACAGTTAGCAGTAGGGGACAAAATTGAGAGTAAGATGTTTCTTCTGCTTGTAGGACTGACCATTAACTTCAACAAAGTCAAATGCTAGAATCAAACTTGTCACAATGTATATACAGTGGACAATAATAATAATAATAATAATATATTTATTTTATATAGCGCCTTATCACATGCTCAAAGCGCTTTACAAATACAATTAACATAGAAACAAACAGACAAACTATCCTGACGGAAAAGCGGCGAATAATCAACGCCAGCGTCCTCTCACGTCAGGGTCCGGCAGTAGACATTAAAGAGCACAAGACACACAGATACAATTTTTTACACAAAACAGCCATCACAGTGATTGCTCTAGGCATACCCTCACTGTGATGGAAGGCAAAGTCTTATCTCCTCCTCATTCTTCTCCCGTGGCGCCACGAGGCGATCGAGGCTCCCAACCCCTTGAAGCCCCCACCGGGCGATGGAAAGTCCCAGGGCCGAGCCGAGCAGGCCGATGAAAGTCCTGGGCCCCCACCGGGCGATGGAAAATGCCGCGGCCGAGCCACGCAGGGCGATGAAAGTCCTGAGCCCCCTCTGGGCGATGGAAAGTGCTGCGGCCGGGCCACGCAGGGCGATGAGGGGCCTGCGGGCGGGTTGATCGTACCTCGCGCTTCGGGGCGGTCGAAGCTGCTACGGCTGGAGCTCCCAAAAGCCGGTCGCCAGCCAGGGACCTGCGAACTCCCGATGTTGCAGTCTGCAGGGCCCACGGCCGAAGCCTCCGAGATGGTAAGTCCAGGCCCTGCGACCGGAGTCTTCGAGGTCGATCCCAGCTGGAGGCCGCCGACTCCACGATGTTAGGCCGTAGCGCGAACGGAGATACGACACGGTAAAGGTCGCATCTCCGTTGAGGAGGAGATTTAAAAAAGGTTTCCCCCAACACCCCCCACCACCCCCCTACATACACAGAATTAAAAATAAAACAAAACGTACATTTAAACATCGACAATGACAAAAAAAAACAACAACAAAAAACAAAACAAAAAAAAACAATGAAGTTGATTCTTTTGTTCGTTCGAACTTTACAATGGGCTTTCAAATTATTTTGGGCGGAAGTTAATTTGACCTGAAAAAGTTAGCTCATTTACCAATCATTGTATAATAAACACAAAAGAACAGTCACCCATGAGGAAAGCAGAAAAGTATAGATTTAAACAAAAGTTTACAGATCAAAGTCCATAGATCATTGTGTCTACTTTCAGGGAACAGTAAAATATTTTCTATAGCATGATCGGAATATGAATAATGTAAGAATGAAGTAAGTGTGAAGGCTTCCCTATCAGAGGCAAATATTTGTTATGAAAAAGGAGATGCTTGAAAGAAACCTGTGGAAAAATGTGTCAGATGAGAAGGAGGTTGTTATGGTGAGAAATGGGGGAAAGGAAAATTGGGAATGTTGAGAATCTGAAATAAAAACAGAAAAGAAAATGGTTAGCAGCATCTATGGAGTAATAATCTTTTCGATATATGACCTAGCATCAGAACCCAAAAATCAATGACTTAATTAATTAAGGCTTGATGATTGCTGAATGCCATCCACACTTACTCCTTGAATTCCCCATTTCTCCATTTTCACCTGGTTGGGATCTGGAAGGCAAAACAGATGACTAAGAGGGCCCTGGACCCATATTGATGAGACTTCATATGAAGTCATGGCTTTGCAAATTTAGATCACACAGCTGAGACGTGTAGAGTCTTGACCACAAGATGCTGAGAAGCCTTTGTCAAACAACAAAGCATATCTCCAGATGGATCAATCTTTTTTTTCTCTCCATGGATTTAGACTCTGTCTGTCTTTTCAATGAGAGATCTGGGCCAAAAAATGTCAAATGGGTTTAGCTTAGATAGGCATCTTAGTCGACATGGACAAATTGGGCCAAAGGACCTATAGCCATGCTATATAAAATTTAAATCAACAGATGCTTCTCTGACAAAGTGAAAAATGGAATAGATTCTGTATAAACATGTTCTGACACATACAGAATTTAACATACAAGTGAACATATACTGCTGGAAGCCAATTCCTCTGCTCCAAATGCAATATCTAAGGAAGTAATAAACAAGGTTGTAATTTTGTGTAACAAGATAAAATAAGTAAAATAGAAAGTATAAGAAATACTCAGCAGGTCAGCTGACATTTGTGAAATGGTTATCATTTCACACAGTATTGATTTTGGCTCAAAATAAAATAATTTCAAATAATGCAGATGAGAAATAGAAGACTTCTGATTATTTTGTCCAACATGTAAAAATTGCATAGTTTTAATCAGAGCATAAGTACTTTTACAAACCTTCTTTTGGAAAGCTAATTCATGATAGAGTGAACTATCTACTTCATCACTGACAACCAAGTATACTTTGTGTTGCCTTACAAATAAAGTACATCTTGAGACTTTTTTCAAGATATCTGATTCCATTTTACAGAAAAGAGAGTGATTTAATGCATTGAATCTTTCACCTTTAAGAAATATTATTATTGGAAGAGTGTGTTACTTACAAACTCAGAAGAGAAAACATCCTCGAACATGTTTAATCTTAATTGCAGTTTTTGTGAAAATCAGTTTTGATGGGTGTGAAACATTGATTTTTGCTCTGAAGCACGTCCTACAAGGTCTGTCAATCCACAAGATGTCTCATCATGTGCATTGATTTATCACATGTCAGAAGCCCAGGAATACAAAGTTGGACCCTCGCAGCAACCTACATCATTCACCATCATCATCATCATCTGAACCACACAGCAGTCAGAAGTAGACACCAGAAGGCTTTTGGCATTTAAAAAAATACAATGCAAGGAAAGAGAAACTTGCTAAAATAGGGTTGAATGTTCTCAGCAGAGAAGGAACAGGAGTGGGCTCTTCATTATTTTGACTTTACTGAACTCAAGTTCCATCACTTAAGCGTACACAGCTCAATATACATTGGTACAACAAATAATTGGGCAATGTGCAGCATGCAACTTCTGCTATTGAGTTTGGTTCTGTATTCATAAGGTCAGAAGTGATAGGAGCAGAATTAGGCCATTCGGCCCGTCGGGTCTACTCCTGGGAGTTTAGAAGAATGAGGGGTGACCTTATGCAAATATATAAAATGTTAGGAGGGCTTGGCAAGGTAGAGGTTCAGATGTTTTCAGTAGTGGGAGAGTCATGAACAAGGAAGTATGGTTACAGGATAAGGGCCAAGTTATTTTAAAACGAAGTACGTAGAAATCTCTTCTCTCATCGGGTAGTGACTCTCTGGGATGCTCTGACCCTGAGGGTGGTGGAAGACAGATCATTAAATATATTTAAAGTGGAGATATTTGAAAGATCGAGGTACTGAGGTTATGGGATCTGGCACAAAAAAGAGGAGTTAAGTCCAGCACAGATTAGCAATGATCATACCGAATTGTGGATCAGGCCTGAAGGGGCTGGCGGCCATCTCCTCCTTCTCTGATATTCTCACGTTCGTGTTGTCTTGAGTACGAGTAAGTCCCTTGTGATAGGCTGATCCAGAAGATGAAGATGCATGGGATTAACAGTGACTTGGTCATATAGATTCAGGACTGGTTTACAGATAGAAGAAAGCGGATTGTGGTGGAAGGACAAGATTGATTGTAGTGGGAAGGCCTGAAGCTCTTGCCCTTCTTGGTGGTGGAGATTGTAACTTTGGGAGATGCTGTCGGAGTAGCCAAAGTGAAAAACTAAAGATGGTGCATACTGCCGCTACTGTGCACAGTGATGGAAGGGCCTGTTTTTGTGCTCTGTGACTCCATGATTCAATTTGTTATAAGCATTTTTCTATATCTTTGGTCATGCAGGAAGTATCAGCTTGCGAAGATATTTCTTCTCTTCATTTGAATTTGGCTAGTCCATATTTAAATTATGCCCATTCAAAAATTCCCCATTGCTCATTTAACTTTTACTTGCAATTCAATGAATTCATTGACTCTTTTGTGCAACAATGATAAGGAATTTAATTTCAGTGAACAATTTATTTTGTCCTCTCCCCCCCACCCCCCCCAACCCCCCCACACCCCCCCACCCTCCCCAACCCCCCTACCCCCCCACCCCCCAACCCCCCCACACCCCCCCACCCTCCCCAACCCCCCTACCCCCCCCCAACCCCCACCCCCCCCATCATTCTTGAGCTCATTGCAAGTATTCGTGAAAATTTTCTTCAGCCAGACTTCAATTATAAGAAAAAATGATGTCACTCCAAGCCAATTACAGTTATTCATTCCCATTTGGGACTCTGCTTCTTTTTCATTTGTACTTATGTTTGACAGCAGTCCTGTGTGGCCTGCAGTACTTCTCTCAAAAAGGGAAACAGAGACAGTAAAATCGATTTAGCTACAACAAATTCACTTTTTATCATAAATATTGTCAATAAACATTTTGCAGTTGCATTTCCTTTTAGAAAACCCCACCTTTATATTGACTGTCTTGCAAAAATATAAGCTTATTCCTGTGGTTTTAGAAAATGTTTCAATATCATTGATCTTGTTTTAGTGAAGAAATATATGCTCTCGGTATAAATATGTGAACTGCTTTGAAATACCCAAACATAAGACTAGAATCTAAGATCCAATTCAATCAATTAAAGAGAAATGTGAGGTGTTGCATTTTGGGATGTCTAACAAGAGCAGGACCTACACAGTGAATTTTAGGCCTCTGGGGAGTGTTGTAGAGCAGAGGGATCTAGGAGTGCAGGTGCATGGTTCCTTGAATGTCGAGTCACAGGTAGATAAGTTGGTCAAAAAGGCTTTTGGCACATTGGCCTTCATCAGTCAGGGTATTGAGTATTGAAGTTGGGAGGTCATGTTGGACTTGTATAAGACGTTAGTGAGACTGCATTTAGATTACTGTGATCTGTTCTGGGCACCATGTCATGGGAAATATATTGCCAAGCTTGTTATCAGAGCAGTATTATGCCATTCGGCCCATCAAGTCTACTCCACCATTCAATCATGAGAGAAATAGATTGGGTAGATGCACAGAATCTCTTGCCCAGAATAGGTGAATCGAGGACCAGAGGATATAGGTTCAAGCTGAAGGGGAAATGATTTAATAGGAATCTGAGGAGTAACCTTTTCACACAAAGGGTGGTGGGTGTATGGAACAAGCTTCCAGAGGAGGTAGTTGAGGCTGGGACTATCCCATCGTTTAAGAAACAGTTAGACAGGTACATGGATAGGACAAGTTTGGAGGGATATGGACCAAGCGCAGGCAGGTGGGACTAGTGTAGCTGGGAAGGGCCTGTTTCCACTCTATGACTCTATGACTTGAAAATGACACGTTGATACCAGCCAGGTTCTTCAGTTCCATTGTAGGAAAGTGTGCCTAAAACTACTTTCACAGCAATCCTAATGAACCTGGGAATGTAAGAACTCATAATGTCAACAAAGGACCTTTCAAAGCCAACGACTGCTTTCAATTAATGGTTAGAAACTGATGCATCAGCAAGAAGCTTCTTTTCCCAAAGAGTGGCGAGGATGAACAATTCACAATTTATGGCACTGGTTGAAGGGAATAGTATAGATACTATTCTGTACTATTCACTAGTATAGATACTATTCACTTGTATAGATACTATATCACTAGTATATATTCTATACTATTCACTAGTAGAGATACTATACAATACTATTCACTAGTATAGATACTATTCTATGCTATTCACTAGAATAGATACTATACAATACTATTCACTAGTATAGATACTATTCTATGCTATTCACTAGTATAGATACTATTCTATGTTATTCCCTAGTATAGATACTATACAATACTATTCACTAGTATAGATACTATACAATACTATTCACTAGTATAGATACTATACTATACTATTCACTAGTATAGATACTATTCTATGCTATTCACTAGTATAGATACTATACTATTCACTAGTATAGATACAATTCTATACTGTTCACTCGTATAGATGCTCTTCTATACTTTTCACATAAACGGGTTTCAATCCTGTAATTAAAATTTATACATTTTAAATTGTCATCTTAGAGATTGATACCAAATATGAAATAGAAGCACAGAAACATAGAAAATAGGTGTAGGAGGAGGCCATTTGGCCCTTTGAGCCAGCACCGCTATTCATTGAGATCATGGCTGATCATCCACAATCAGTAACCTGTGCCTTTCCTCTCCCCCTATCCCCTGATTCCACTAGCCCCTAGAGCTCTATCTAACTCTCTTTTAATACACTGAAATCTTTGTAATACACTGAATACAGAGGGTCGCTCTGCTGGTTTACTAAAAAAAAAGATTTTTGCCTCTTTGTATGTTACTGCCGAGGTACTGGAAGATAACTGAAAACTGTATCTTTATTTAAGAAGGGCAGCTGGGTTAAGCCAGGTCATTATAGGCCGATGAGTCTTAAGTCAGTGATAGGAAAATTACTGGAGAAAATTGAGATGATTTATGTACATTTAGAAAAATAGGGGCTGAACCAAGATAGTCAGCCAGGCTTTGGGCATGGGAAATAATGTCTCACTAATTTGATTGAGTTTCTTTGAGGAGATAACTAACAAGAATGATAAAGGCAGCATATTCACTAGTTATATTAGGGCCTGGTTCAGCAACACGAATGCCCAGGAACATAGGAGGATATAGAAAGCGATAGACATTGTCCTGTCCATCACAGGTACTGACCTACCCACCATCTAAGGGATCTATAGAAAATGCCGCCTTGAAAGGTAACCAATATCAAAGAGTCACACCACCCTGGTCATGCTCTAATCTTGTTAATACCATCAGGAAGAAGATACAGGAGCCTGAAAACCACGAGTACCAGGCTCAAGAACTATTTCTTCCCAGCAACCGTCAGGCTTTCGAACACTGTACAACAAACACTAACCTCAGCAACTAAGATCTGTTATGTACCGTGTTTTGGTTCATGAGGGTCATGAGTCAAGAGTGTTTAATTGTCATACGTACTGAATTGGAACAATGAAATTATTACTTGCTGCAACACAACAGTTTTGTAAACACAGTACTCAATAGATAACTTAATAAACAAACAAAAAAAGTTTGATAAAAATTAAAGGGTTGGGGCCCATGGAATCCAGGCCAAGATGGCAAACTAATTCTAAAATTGGCTTGACAATAGGAGACTCGGTCGGGACATTGAGTATAAGAGTCAGGAGTTCAAAATGCAGTTAGTCATAATGGAGTTTTGTTAGGCCACATTTGGAATATTGTGTGAATTCTGGTCACTGTATTACAGGAAGGGTGTGGAGGTTTCAGAGAGGGTGCAGAAGATGTTTAACAAAGGTTGCATGGATTAGAGGTTAATAGCTATAAGGAGGTGTTGGACAAATTTGGATTGTTTTCTCTGGACCATGGAGGCAGAGGGGAGACCTGATAGATGTACATAAAATGAGGAGAGGCATATATAGGTTAGATGGTCCGAACCTTTCTCCCAGTGTGGAAATGTCCATCACGGAGCAGGTTCTGGCGCTGGTCAACAGCGTCTGGGGCTGTACCGCCTCTTTGAGGAGGCGGTCAACAAATACAAGCAGTCCCGCGACATCGGCATGCTCAACAGCGACCGTAAGACACTGGAGACGGAGCACCACGGCCTCTCCGGTGACATCACCTCAATTTGCAGTCTAAGCTCAAGGCCGAGGGCTCCGAACTTGCTCAGAAAGTGCTGAGGTCCAGAAGCTGGATGGCCAGGTGAAGGACCTGGTCCTGAAGGCCAGCCAGGATGCTGAGCACCTAGTGGCCGGCAAGGTGAAGAAGGAAGCCTGCATCGAGAATGACAAGCACCGGAGCTCAAAGCAGCAGGACCTCGTGCCCAGGGTCGACACCATCATTAGCGCCCAGCGTCACCCTCACGCCAACCCCCCAGCCCCCTCGTAACTAAAAGATTGGATGGTATTAAAATTAGCTACCGAGTTTACCTCATGTATAACGAGGGTTCCGTGTGTCTGGGTTAACAAGTGGTGGTTCCTTCTAACTCACTGTAGCGTGGGCAAGTGTTTTGGTTCATTATTTTTTATCCTCCCAGCTGAATCATCCCTCTGTGGAGGTCTAAGGATGGCAGATGGTTCCTGGCATCAGATGAATGATTGGTAAACCGAAGTGGGCCGGCACGGAGATGTGGCTGTGAAAATGTCCGTGCTGACTCCTTACAGACCATTCCCTCCATCTTGTGTTCTTCTGTGAATGTTTTTTTTTTAATGCTTGTAGCTGTGGTTTTGCACTGCGATTCAACCCAAACTTTCAAGACATTAGATGGTGCTCTGGTGTGATTGTGGTGGTGTTGGGGGGGGGGGGGGGGGGGGGGAGAATGTCGAGATTATGTCCCTCTCTTTCACAAAGAGAAGCCAATTGTAAATTCAACACTTTGATTTCTTAATAATTAAAAAGACATCTTGCCGTCTCCGAAAAAAAAGGGTGGAAATGTCTACGATATCAGGAATTATGGGGAGATGGCAGGTGAATGGGGTTGAGAGGGAAAGATAGATCAGCCATGATTGAATGGCAGAGTAGACTTGATGGGCCGAATAGTCTAATTCTTCTCCTATCACTTATGAACTTATGAACTTATTAGTGGAATTAACTTTAAAGTGAGAGCGAAAATTTTTAAAGGAGATGAGCAGGACACGTTTCTTTTTGCACAGAGAGCAGCGGTTGACTGAAATGCGTTACCAGGGGTGGAGGAGGAGGCTGCTTCAAAGCAGCATTTAAAAGGCTTTTGGATAGACACATGGATTTGCAAGGAATGGTGAGATATGAATGGCGTGTAGACAGAGGAGATAAGTGTAACTTGCCTTCATTCTAGGTATGGACATTGTGGGGCGAAGGGCTTGTTCTTGTGCTATTCTTTTCTATGTTCTGTGTTCTATGTTACCTTGTCTTTTATTGGTAAGCCAGGACTGAATCCAAATCACAAAGTCACTGTGGAGCCCATGCATCTTAATCTTCTGGATCAGCCTACCATGATGGACTTTTTCAAATGGCTTCTTACGGAAGTCCATTATTACATATATATACATCACAAATTACTGATGTGCACTTTCATAAACATGTGCATCAATGTCACAGAACCAAGTCATTGTTTGGAATTATGGTGACCTAACTTTGGCTAATTATATTAATGAATTAATTATGATTATAATCTGCATTATTTCAAACCTTGCCTCAGCTACATGAAGAAAAAGATAATTTTTTTAATGGGTTTTACCTCTGACCTCGATTGATCGGCAGTACAATTAGATAATAGGACCATGTGAGGAACATTAATCAATATAGAAATGCAAGCTTTATTTCGACAGTCAAACATATGCATAACATGCTGCTTTTCATTACTGACTTTCCAAAAACACTTAGAAATGACTGAAATAAGAGGAAAATAGGCCCATAAGAATTCCCATAACTTCCTTACTGCCCCATTTCATAAGGTCATTAGTAATAGGAGGAGAATTAGGCTATTTGGCTCATCAAGTCTATTCCAACCATTCAATCATGGCTGATCTATCTCTCCCCTCCTAACCCCATTTTCCTGCCTTCTCCCATAATCCCTGACACCCATACTAATCAAGAATCTACCTATCTCTGCTTTAAAAATATCAATTTCCTTTTGCCATACAGATCATCCAGGTAAGAATAATTCATGTTATTATGTAAGGATAGCAAAACAATCTCACAATTATATCAGTGTGCTGGGAGAAAGGTGCAAGTGGAATGAACATTACAACAATTTAGACACAAGATGCTGGAATCTGGAGCAAAAATCAAACTGCTGAAGGAATTCAGTAGGTTAAACAGAATCTGTTGAGGCAAAGGGATGGTTGACATTGTGGGTCAAGACCCAATGGTATATTCAGTTTGTTCATTTATCATTAAATGTAATTGTGGGTTCTTATATTTAAGGTGCAAATAGCAAATTTCATCACATACCTACTTAAAGTTATATATGGTGGATTTTACTTGTCTGCATTAAGTCCAGTTTAGTCCAGCACAGGGACAGGCCCTTCAGCCCAAAATGTCTGTGTCGATCAGGATGATAAGACCAACTCCTATCTGGCTGCACATATTCCATATCCCTCCACTCCCTGCACATCCATGTGTATATCCAAAAGTCTCTTAAATGCCTTTTCTTATCTGCCTCCTCCACTGCTCCTGGCAGTGGAGTGTCCCTTGCACTCGCCACCCTCTATGTAAAAAAACGTGCCCCCCCCCCACATCTCCTTTAAACTTTTCCCCTCTCACCTTAAAGCTATGGCCCCGATTATTTACTGTTTCCATTCAAGGAAAAAGGTTCTGACTGTCTACCCTCTCTAGGCCACTCATAATTTATATACTTCTATCAAGTCATTTACATTTAAGTCATTTATATTTTCATCACAAACAACACAAACAGAACTCCACTGGACAGAGTCCTCCAGCCTGAATATTGTCCTTCCACCACAACCCTCTGGCACCTATCATTAAGCCAGGTTCTGAATCTATACAACCAAGTCACCGTTCATCTTGTACATCTTAAACTTCTGGATCAGCCTACCATGGGAGACTTTAATAAAATCCCTATCAAAATCCATGTAGACAACATCCACCACCTTACCCTTTCCGGTCATCTTCGACACCTGCTCAAAAAACTTGATCATGTTAGTAAGATACGGTCTGGCACCATGAAAGCCATGCTGTCTTTAATTTACCCATTCTATTCCAAATGGGAGTCATTCTTATCCTGAAGAATTGACTCCAATAGCTTCCTTAACAGTGATGGGAGGCTCACTGGCCAATTATTCCCTGGATTCTCTCTACTTCCTTAAATAAAGGGTGGTACATTGGCACAGCAGTAGAGTTGCTGCCTTACAGTGCCAGAGACCCTGGGTTCAATCCTGACTATGGATGCTGTCTGTATGGTGTTTGTACTTTCCCCCTGTGATTGCATGGGTTTTGTCCAGGCGCTCTGGTTTCCTCCCACATTCCAAAGACGTGCAGATTTGTAGATTAATTGGCTTCTGCTAAATTGTCTCCAGAGTGTAGAATAGAACTAATGTTGTGTGGTGATGATCGGTTGGCGTGAACTCAATGGGGCCTGTTGTCACACTGTATCTCTAATCCATGGGAATATTAGCTACTCTCCAGTCCTCATCACAGCGCATTGCATCAGGAAGGCTGGGTGTCATCAAGGAAGGGTTGATTCAAAACAACACAAATTAGATCAAGTGAAATAAAGAAAGACTGGATAAATAGAGGAAAAGTTAAAGAAATGGGAAGAATTAAAAGGGAGAGAAAAGAAACATTGGGATGTTCTATAGTTTTATTTTGTTAAACCACAGGCAATTAAAATTCTAGGTAGAGATCTCTTGCGGCTAAATTTCAATGCCAGTTTTTTTAACACTAATTAAGACATAATAAGGCACCTCAACTACACTAGACTGGAAGAAAATATTTATTTTTCAGGTGTGTTTAAAAAAAATCTATTGTGTACGAATCGCAACTACATAGCCACACATATATTTCGGAGTAAATCCTTTGGCAAATTGCTGACACATTATCATTTTTGGAGGAGGAGTTCAATTTGATTTCTGCATTTAACTGAGAATGTATAATGATTGAAAGTTGATGTTCAATTTGTACTGAAGTAAGAAAGATCACATAGTTGTTATATCTTCCCACCTGCAATCTACATTTGTGCAATGTATTTTTTCATTGTCTTTTGAGTTTAAAGTTCAATATTGACCTGCGGAAGATGATTCAAAACAAGATCAAAGAATGATAAGACTTATTGTAGAATTATTTGATTTATTAACCTCTTAAATTGATAATGTCAATATACCATTGTTTATACTATGTACTTTAGATAAATCTGAAGGTAACAAGTTATCCCTGAGTTCTGTGAATTATGTGTAAAGCTACTTATATTTTTGCAGTATAATGTTAGTTAGAAAATTTCCCAACTCCGTAGAAGAGAACCTCCATATCTAATAGGAAATGACCCATAGACGCATTGGAAAAGGAGTGTGCTGTTGCCCAATATAGCCATTGAATTTGCAGTGATTTTATGACTCAGATTTTATCTTAGATCTCAGCCTTTCATCCAGGGGAGAAACTATAGAGTCAAAAGGTTAGTATCCATTTTCAATGTTTTTGTAACACAGCAGCACAGTACAAGAGGAAGAAAAACAGTTGATAATTGTCCACTGGAGTGCAGGAAGCTCACTAAGTGCTGTGTAGGTTTATTCACAAAATGCTGGAGTAACTCAGCAGGTCAGGCAGCATCTCGGGAGAGAAGGAATGGGTGACGTTTCGGGTCGAGACCCTTCTTCAGACTGATGTCGGGGGTGGGACAAAGGAAGGATATAGGTGGAGACAGGAAGATAGAGGGAGATCTGGGAAGGAGGAGGGGAAGGGAGGGACAGAGGAGCTATCTGAAGTTGGAGAAGTCGACGTTCATACCACCGGGCCGCGTAGGTGTTGTGTAGGTGTTACTGCCATTTGTTCACTTGAACAATTAAGTGATTGTTAAAGTAACAAAAAATGTCTTTTGTTTTTATTGTGTTTTCCCACGTAACCATCAATTACTACTCCATTGATAGAATAGAATCATCGAATCATAGAGTGATACTGTGTGAAAACAGGCCCTTCGGCCCGACTTCACACCAGCCAACATGTCCCAGCTACACTAGTCCCACCTGCCTGTGCTTGGTCCATATCCCTCCAAACCTGTCCTATCCATGTACCTGTCTAACTGTTTCTAAAATGTCAGGATAGTCCCAGCCTCAACTACCTCCTCTGGCAGCTTGTTTCATATACCCACCACCCTTTGTGTGAAAAAGTTACCCCTCAGATTCTTATTAAATCTTTTCCCCTTCAACTTGAACCAATGTCCTCTGATCCTCAATTCCCCTACTCTGGGCAAGAAACTCTGTGCACTACCCGATCTATTCCTCTCATGATTTTGTACAACTCTATAAGATCACCTGTGCTCCAAGGAATAGAGACCCAGCCTACTCAACGTCTCCCTATAGCTCATACCCTCTAGTCCTGGCAACATCCTCGTAAATCTTCTCTGAACCCTTTCAAGCTTGACAGTATCTTTCCAAGAACATGGTGCCCAGAACTGAACACAATATTCTAAATGCGGTCTCATCAAGGTCTTATACAACCGCAACATGACCTCCCAACATTCATACTCTATACTCTGACTGATGAAGGCCAATGTGCCAAAAGCCTTTTTGACCACCTTATCTACGTGCGACTCGACCTTCAAGGAACCATGCTCCTGCACTCCTAGATCCCTCTGCTCTACAACGCTCCCCAGAGGCCTACCGTTCACTGTGTATGTCCTGCCCTTGTTAGACATCCCAAAATGCAACACCTCACATTTCTCTGTATTAAATTCCATCAACCATTCCTCTGCCACCTGACTAATTGATCCAGATCCTCCTGCAATCTTTAACAACCATCTTCACTATCTGCAAAACCACACACTTTTGTATCGTCAGCAAACTTGCTAATCTTGCCCCGTATGTTTTCATCCAAATCATTGATGTAGATAACAAACAGTAACAGCCCCAGCACTGAATCTTGAGACACACCATTAGTCACAGGCCTCTAGTCTGTGAAGCAACCTTCCTCTGCCTCTTTCCATGAAGCCAATTTGCTATCCATTCAGCTATCTCTCTTTGGATCTCTTGTGATCTAACCATCCAGAGCAGCCCTACCATGCGGAACCTTGTCAAATGCCTTACATGTATACAACATCTACAGCTCTGCCCTCATCGACCTTTTTGATCAGGTCTTCAAAAAACTCAATCAGATTATAAAAAATAAACTAATGCTTCAGCTTCATCTGTTACGTTCCCAAGTTTTTAGCCTCTTCCATGCAGAGACAAAGAGTCACACAGCAGAAAAAAACTGCCCTTCAGCCTAAACTTGTCCATGCCAACTAAGATGCCCCATTTAGGCTCGTCCCATTTACTATCACGTGGCCCATATCCCTCCAAAAACTTTTCTATCCACGCACATATCCAAACGTCTTTTAAATATAGTTATTATTGTTGTTATACACCTAATTCCTCTCACAACTCATTCCATTTACCCACCACCTGCGGTTTCGAAAAGTTGCCCCAGAGGTTTTTATTAAATGTTTTCCCTCTCATATGGGAGGAAACCAGAGCATCTGCAGGATACCCACACTGTCACAAGGAGAATGTGCAAACTTCCACACAGACACCACTTGAAGCCAGGATCAAACCCTGGTCTCCAGCGCCATGAGGCAGCAGGTTTACCAGCTGCACCACTCTGATACCCTTATCTCGCCTTGCACTTAATCTGCATGAACTCCATTAACCATTCCTTAGTCCACTTGCCCAACTGATCAAGAGCCTGCTGTAATCTTGCTGTCAATTATACCACCCACTTTAGTGTCATCTCTAAACTTACTAATCATGCTTTGTACATTGTCATCAAAATTGTTGATATAAACCATAAACAGCAAATGGCCTAGCAATGACTCCTGAGACACACAAATAGTCACAGACCACCAGTCCATAAAACAACCTTCCACCATCACTTTCATTCCGTGAAGCCAATTCTCTATGCAATCGGCTAACTCTCCCTGGATTTCATGCTTGCAACCTTCCAGCGCAACCTATCATGCGGAACCTTGTCAAATGCCTCACTGAAGTCCATTCAGACAACATCCACGGCATTGCCCTCATCAATCCTTTTGGTTACTTCTTCAAAAAACTCAATCAGACTTGTAAGACACAATCTCCCAGGTACGAAACCATGCTCACTGTCGTTAATCAGCCCCTGTCTATCCAAATGCATAACTAATCCCTAAGAATTCTCTCAGGTAACTTACCTACCACGGATGTTTAGCTTACTAGTCTATTGTTCCCAGCTTTTTCCTTGCAGCCCTTCTTAAATATAGGCACAACATTACCCACCCATCAGTCTTCTGGTACCACTCCTGAGTCTAATTATGAATTTCTGCCAGGGCACCTGCAATTTCTTCTCTATCTTTCCATAATGTCCTTGGATATATCTTATCAGGCCCGGGAAATTTATCTACCTTCATATGCCTTCTTTTTCCTGACCTGAGCTTCAGTTTCTCTCATCATCCAAGCTTCCCGACTCACACCTGCCTTGCCCTTCACTTTAAAAGAAATATGCATCTCCTGAACTCTTGTCTTTCAAAGGCATTCCTTTTTCCAGAAGTTCTTTTGCTTGCAAACAATATACTCCAATCAACTTAAGCAAGTTTCTGTTTAATACCATCAAAGTTGGCCTTGCCCCAGTTAAGAATTTTAACTTGTGGGTTTGCCCTGCCTTTAACCTATAACTATTTTAAAGCTAATAGAAATGTGGTCATTGATCCCAAAACGCTTGCCCATGGACACTTCACTCATTTGCCCTTCTCAATTTCGCAAGAGTAGATCAAGCCCTTTCCCTTCTCGGACCCTCAACATATTATCTGAGGAAATTTTCCTGAAAACATTTAACAAATTGCATCCTAGCTAATCGCCTGGCACTATGACAGTCCCAGTCTATGTTGGGAAAATCCCGTGCTATTACAACCCTATTAGTCTTGCCGCTGCCTGCAATCTCCTGGCATATTTGTTCTTCTAATTCCCATTGCCCTTATGGTGGCCCATAATGTGCATCCACGTAGGGCAGGAAAGGTTGGGTGAAGAAAAACTGTGTGTATGGGGGGGGGGATTTTTAATCTAAAATTGGACAATTCAATGTTCATACTGTTGGTTGTAGATTGCTAACTTGAAGGTTAACACTCCAACTAACACCCTTTTCTACACCCACAGTGTTTTTGAATATATCTGATCAGGTCTGGGATATTTATTTATGTTCATAGGTCTCAGGATATTTAACACCTCCTTAACTGTCTTCAAAACATCTTCATTAACTTTCCCAAATTCATCCCTGCACAGTTGAAAAAGTTGTTCAGCAGGCTGAAGGATCCCAAATCAGTGCTATTCGGAGAGATTATCACTAATTCACTATTGGTTGCTGACTGATTCCTTTTCGCTCTTGCTACTATTGTCTATGGATTTGGCACTTTTTGGATTTCTTTAAAGTTGATGAACTCTGTAGGGAGTTGTCAGGCAAGTGGCTTCAAGCTTTTCCACCTCTGGATTGTTGATATGGTATATTAGTATGCATTAACATTGAAAGGCAGCAGGTTTGTAAAATGAGACAGGGGCATGCCAGGACAAATGCTGGAAAAGTGAGAACAGAAGAGGAAAACTCTTTCAACAGGAGGACTTAACCACCCGGGGTATTCAGGATGTGATTTTATTTCATGAATCTTATTGAGGAATAATGTGGAAAGCATTTGGCTTCTGTAAGAGCATCCTCCCTGAAATCTGCTATTTGTTTAGGTTAGAACTATAGACTCGGGGTAGGGTGAGGGCCTCATTGACAGTGGCTGCCAAGATCCTTGGGCCGATGGGCTCTGACAAACTTGGCTCCTTCACTGCTCAAGATGAAAACTATTTCCAACATCTTGCAGTTTGCTATCCACTATTACATTGGATTATCACTCGCACACTCTACTTCAAGTTCGTTGTGCATATTTTAATCTCTCTTGTCAACAAGAAACTGGATGTTGTCCGATGCAAGGGTGTGGTTGAGCATGTGAATGGCATCTGGGGAAAACAAGCCTTCTCTTTGCCTCACCACCTCCTGCACCAAGGCCTCAGTCAGAGTTGGAAATCCAGAGGCCCCGCTTCCTTGCATTTTGTGCAATTCTGTAATATCTCCCAGTACTTCCAAATCTATCTTCCAAGGTAGATTACCTGCCAGATATTGTGCACATCTCATTTAAGATGTAGCATTTGTGTGCTATGCAGCATGCAATAGATGGCGTAAAGTGACCTGGCAAGTAACAAAGTGACAAGAGGCATGGAATAAGTTCATAAGTTCATAGGTTATTGGAGCAGAATTATGCCATTCGGCCCATCAAGTCTACTCTGCCATTCAATCGTGGCTGATCTATCTTTTCCTCTCAACCCCATTCTCCTGCCTTCTCCCCATAATCCCTGACACCCTTACTAATAAAATAAAGGAATGACGGAGTCATATGGCACAGAAATAGGCCATTCAGCTTTTGATATCCTATTGATACTATTTCTATTTTCCAGCACTTGACCGGTAGACCACTCTGTTTTTGATGATTCAATACCTGTCTGTGTACTTTTTAAATGTTGTGAAGTACCTGCCTCCACCATCCCCTCAGGCAATGTATTCCAGAATCCTATCATCCTCTGGGTGAGAAGAATTTTCATTCTGATTTACCTTTAACCTCTGGTCTTTGGTTCTGTACATCCCTACAGTGGGGGATCTGATCAAAAGTTATGATTTTGTGTGTAGGAAGGAACTGTTGATGCTGGTTTAAACCGAAGATGGATACAAAAAGCTGGAGTAACTCAGCAGGTCAGGCAGCATCTCTGGAGAAAAGGAATAGGTGACGTTTTGGGTCGAGACCCTTCTTCAGCCTGATTGAAATTGATGCCACTGCCCACTAAACATCTTTTCTCATTTCTATATCGACTAATGTAGATGGGACATGTTGGTCAGTGTGAGCAAGTTGGGTCCGAAGGGCCTGTTTCCACACTGTATGGCTCTATGATTCTATCTGTTGACACCAATGAAACTGACCTGGGAATAATCAACATACAGATATAGCAGGCCAAAACATTTTATGGGTGAGAATCCTTCTTCTTGGGCTGGAAAGAGTCCAGTGTTAAACAGCTACAAATTAATCAAACACAAAGCTAACAATAAACGAGATGTATTTTTTCCGATATGATCTCTCACTTTTATACAATAAAATGGAGACATTGTGCTTTTTTGCATTGCGAGTACTTATTGTTCTATTTCTGGATTTTTACTGCATATTCAAAGAGGGATTTTACATTCAATGGGTTCATTGTCTGAATCGTGAAGGATGTTATTACATTTTCAATGTGCCACTGAGGCAAGCGACAAACACAGCCAAAAAATTGACATCTTAGGTGACATAAATAGTCAGCTGATTTATAAGAATATTATGAAATTGTATTCTCTTTCTGAATCGTTAAACTAAATTTAAAGAGGGAAAGGAACACTTTCAAATTTTCTTTGACAGTCTAGATCAGGTTTGCATAATCAATAACATGTTCAATAGCTTTAATTGTTACCTGCAAATTAATTTGTGCTTTCCACTGTTTCAGCTTTTAACAGTCTCAATGACAATCTCAATGTCAGCGATTATTGCTCTCTCGTCCACAACAAAGATTGGATCTTTGCCAATTTATATTAAGTCTAATGGCTTAGCAGCTGAGTCAAATGGAGAGAAAGATCCTGCAAGCATATCAATTTTCTTTGTGTTGTTCATTTCTGTAAATCTATAAACGTCTGGTCAAAAGTCAGTGCAGACAGACAAACAAACTAAGGCTTTGTGGTTTGGTTCAATCAGAATAAATCAATTCAAATCTACATATTAGTGAATCTAGCACAAGAATTGCTTGTGAAGAAAACCCCTCTGCTGCAAATATGAAAATCTAACCTAACCGAAATGTAAATATGATTTTTATGCAATATTATACCAAATAGAACCTCCAAATATTCCCTGAGACTTGGAGCAATATGGAGATAAGGGAATTCTTTTTAATCAGCCCCTTAACAGCTTGTCCATTCTGTAACCCTCTCCACATTTGTTTTTGATTGTCTTTAAAGCTGCACATTGACATGAGGCTGGCACAGTGGCGTAGCTGCCTTACAGTGACAGAGACCTGGGTTCGATCTTGACTATGGGTAGTGTCTGCACAGAGATTGTATGTTCTCCCTATGACCGCGTAGTGTTTCTCCGGGTGCTCCGGTTTCCTCCCACACTCCAAAGCCGAACTGGTTTGTAGGTTACTTGGCTCTTGTTAATTGTAACTTGTCCCTACTCTGTAGGATAGTGCTAGTGCACAGGGATCGTTGGTCGACGTGGACCCAGTGGGCCAAAGGGTCTGTTACCGCGATGTGTCTCTAAACACTTCCCTGATGTGCCTCAAGACCAGGCCTGGTGCCATAGACATGGCTGTTGTTGCTGCTCTCCTCTGGTCATACCCCCAACTGTTTCGAAGGGTAATGGTCACAAGGGATTACTGCATTCTCAGCTCATTCCCTGTCCCAGTGCTCACCATTCTACTTTCTGCTTGCACCTTTGGTGTGACCACCTTATTATAACTCCTTTCTATGCTTTCATTCTCCCATACAATACAATACAATACAATACAATACAATATATCTTTATTGTCATTGTACCCAGGGGTACAACGAGATTGGGAATGCGCCTCCCATACGATGCAATAATTTAAGTAATTTAGACAGCAGCAACCCAACGAAACGAAACAGTTGTAACAGTTTTGGACAGGGTAAAGTGCAAGTTGATCTATGCGTTGTGGCCATCCGGCTCAGCAGGACCGGTTCATAGCAGCTATGGCCCTGGGTATGAAGCTGTTCCTGAGTCTGGAGGTGCGGGCGTAGAAGGCCTTGTATCGTCTGCCCGATGGAAGGAGTTCGAACAGACTGTTGCAGGGGTGTGAAGAGTCTTTGTGGATGCTGGTGGCTTTTCTGAGGCATCGTGTGTTGTAGATGCCCTCTAAGTCTGGTAGCTGTGTTCCGATGGCCCTCTGAGCTCTATGGACTACCCGCTGTAGAGCTTTCCTTTCTGCCTCCGTGCAGCTGAGGTACCACACAGGGATGCCATGCGTTAGGATGCTCTCGATGGTGCAGCGGTAGAAGGTCGTCAGCAGCTGTTGGGGTAGACCAGACTTTTTCAGTGTTCTTAAGTAGAACAGTCTTTGTTGTGCCTTCTTGACCAGCGCAGCAGTGTTATTGGACCATGTTAGGTCCTCCGAAATGTGAGTGCCCAGAAACTTGAAGCTGGACACTCTCTCCACACTGTCCCCGTTGATAGAGATCGGGGCATATTCCCCGTTATGTGACCTACGGAAGTTGATGATCAGCTCCTTGGTCTTGGTGGTATTTAGGGACAGGTTGTTATCCGAGCACCAGTCCGCCAGGTTCTGCACCTCCGCTCTATAGTTTGTTTCATCCCCGTTGGTGATCAGCCCGATCACCGTTGTGTCATCTGCAAACTTGACAATGGTGTTGGTGTCGAATGCAGGAACACAGTCGTTCCTGGCGTTGTTAAAGTACACTCCACAACCATCACGTGGTAAGTCAGGAGCTGCAGCTAGGAGCACTGCATGCACGCAAACAAGATTTGCCAAACTGCATGAGATGGATATGACACAAAAAATGTAGAATCAAAATTCTCTATTCACTATGTGAAACAATCTTATTTGTATGTGATCCTTCTAGATTAGACTTCATTACTGTTTCAGCAGGCTGTATTATTTATCTAATATTATTTATTTCTATCAATGTTTGTTTGGCATTTGAGATTGCTGCAAACCCTTTCTTGGTTTCAATGGTTTAATCCTTTCCATGAACAGTTTGATTATTTTTCTTGACTCATAGTGTCCTAGATCTATGTGTGAAGCTGTATATCTCAGGAGCAACAGCATCAAGTACCTATCCAGTTAAAAGATCCCCATGTGCCTGACAGAGGCAATTATCAAAGAAAATTTGTCATGGAGAGTTACTGCATGAGAAATTAGGACAGCTAGTCAAAAATATTATTTTATTCATGCTCGGAATGTAGGCATCACTAACAAGGCTGGCATTTATTGCTCATTCCTAATTAACCTGAAGGAATTGGTAGTGAGCTGCTGCCTTAAATAGCGACAGTCTTATTCCTGAAGGTCATATCTAATAGCTGTGTGGGGAGCAGTATTTTGAATCAGCAATGAGAAAAGAACAGCAATATATTTCAGGACGGTATATAATCTGAACCAAAATATTTCTATAACTTCGGATATGCCAGTAATCAGTCTTCTAAATGATAAGATTTCTGAGTTTGGTCGATGCTGTTGTGGATGCTGTGGCAGGTTTCTAAAATATATTTGTGGATTTAATTGATTTTAGACAGTGCATGACAGGGCTCTGGGGAGTGTTGTAGAGAAGGGGGATCGAGCAGTGCAGGTATATAGTTCCTTGAAAGTGGTGTCACAGGTGGGTCAGGGTCACAGATAGGGTGGTCAGGAAGGCTTTCAGCACATTGGCCTTCAGCAGTCAGAGTACTGAATGTACATCATGGTTTTGAGGTCACTAGACAATAGACAATAGACAATAGATAATAGGTGCAGGAGTAGGCCATTCGGCCCTTCGAGCCAGCACCACCATTCAATGTGATCATGGCTGATCATTCTCAATCAGTACCCCGTTCCTGCCTTCTCCCCATACCCCCTGACTCCGCCATCCTTAAGAGCTCTATCAAGTCATGTTGTACAAGAAATTGGTGAGGCCAAATTTAGAATGTTATGTTCAGTTTTGGTCAACCTGTAATAGTAAAGATGTTGTTAAGCTGGAAAGGGTATAGAAAAGATTTATGAGGATGTTGCCGGGACTCGAGGACCTAAGCTTGAGAGGTTGAACAGGCTAGGACTTTAATTGCTTGGTGCGCAGGAGGATGAGCAGTGATCATGTAGAGATGTATAAGATCATGAGAGGAGAAGATAAGGTAAATGCTCAGAGTCTTTTACCAAAGTAGAGGAATCGAGAACCAGAGGACATGGTTTTGAGGTGAGGGGGGGGAAAGATTTAATAGGAACATGAGGGGTGACTTTTTACACAAAGGGTGGTATTTGTATGGAACAATGTTCCAGAGGAGGTATTTGAAGCAGGTTCTATCACGTTTGAAACATTTAGACAGGTACATGGATAGAATAAGTTCAGAGGGATATAGGCCAAACAAAGGCAGGTGGGTCTAGTGTAGATGGGACATGTTGGTCAGCATGGGTAAGGTTCTAAAGGACCTGTTTCCACTCTGTGTGACTCGATGACTCTATAAGTGAACTTATTACAACCATGGTGGTGGAGGGAATGAATGTTTAGAATTGTGATGAGGTCTCAATCAAGTGGGCTGGCTTGTCCTGGATGGTGTTGAGTTATAGAAAGTTGCACTTATTTAGTACAGTAGAGAATATTGCAGCCCATTTCTACCAGTGCCTTGTAGATGGTGGGACAAATATTGGGATTTAGGTGGTGAGTGATTTGCTGCAGGTATCCAGGCTCTGTCCTAATATTTATGCATTGGTCCAGCAAAGATTTTGGTCAGTGGTGATCTCATACCCCACAACCCTGCCAAGCCCACCCCGGCCTGTCAGCACCATTATGTTACAGTTGCGAGGTATAGGAATGGTGCTGGTCAGATTTTGTGTGATTTAAGAGGGAGATGGGTGGAGAGACAGAAGGGTTTGAGGGTGATTCCAGACCGTTTGGTGAGGCCCTGTAGAGAATGCAGTGGTACCCTTACTGACATGGCAGCTGGTGCACTGTAGACTAATGTCTATGAACATGTCTGTGGCATGGTGGCTCAGCAGTAGAGTTGCTGCCTTACAGCGAATGCAGCGCCGGAGACTCAGGTTTGATCCTGACTAGGGGCGTCGTCTGTACGGAGTTTGTACGTTCTCCCCGTGACCTGCGTGGGTTTTCTCCGAGATCTTCGGTTTCCTCCCACACTCCAAAGACGTACAGGTATGTAGGTTAATTGGCTGGGCAAATGTAAAAATTCCCCCTAGGGTGTGTAGGGGATCGCTGGGCGGCGCGGACCCGGTGGGCCAAAGGGCCTGTTTCCGTGCTGTATCTCTAAATCTAAAAAAATCTAAACACAGAGATACCTGTAATCAGCATCTGTCGTGCTCAAATAACCCACCTTGCAGAGCTCAATGTTGTGACATAACATTTCACGTGACAAAACTGGATGTTAGTTATGAAACTAGTTTATCTCTTATTAAGTGGCCATGAATCGCAACAGGGGACTCACTTATTTCCTTCGTAAAGTTAATTTCAAGTTGAACCAACAAAATAAAGACAAGTAAAATAATAAATTGTTGCAAGTGCTGATTAATCTGGAAAATACATTAATTGAATTCTACAGTTTGTAATTCAACTCTCAAGATCAATTAGATTAGGGTCCTGCTAAGTTAAATTGCAAACAATCTGGAATATAAATTAATTCGATCTCAAATCCACCTACTGCCAGACTTTGTATAGAAACTAAGAACTGCAGATGGTTTATGCCAAAGATATGCACAAAGTGCCAGAGTAACTGAATGAGCCAGGCAGCATCTCTGGTGAAAAAGGATGGGTGTCGTTTCAGTCTGAAGAAGAGTCCTGACCCAAAACGTGACCTATCCTTTTTCTCCAGAGATGCTGTCTGACCCATTGAGTTACTCCAGCACTTTGTGTCCACTGCTAGACTTATCCATGTGGTGCCTTTACTGATTAAGAAGGCCTGTGACTATAATGAGCCTGCCTGCTATCATTTCAACAGTGACCCTTGTTCTAATAGGAGATAGCCAGCTTTTCCAAGCTCGGGAAATCTAGCACGTCAGAAAGGCTGAATTGATTGTTTTGAGGGCAAGAGGTGGTAAATGCATTGCAAACAGGTCCAATGAACTGACTTATACCGAACATAGATACAAAGTGCTAGAGTAATTCAGTAGGTCAGGCCGCATCTCTGGAGAAAAAGGACAGGTAACATTACGTGTCAGGACCCTTCTTCAGACTGAAAGTAGGGGAAAGGGGGAATAACCAAGGCTGATCAAGAATATCAACCTAGGTTAAAATCTAAGCCGATATCCCAGCTAGGCGAAGTTTCCACAGAATAGTAACAGGTTTTTTAAAGAAGTGTAGAAGAAGGGGATGCATTCTGATGGTGTGTGGTTGGGGGAATGTGGGGGGGGGGGGGGGGAGGAATTAAGACAATAGACAATAGGTGCAGGAGTAGGCCATTTGGCCCTTCGAGCCAGCACCACCATTCAATGTGATCATGGCTGATCATTCTCAATCAGTACACCGTTACTGCCTTCTCCCCATATCCCCTGACCCCGCTATCTTTAAGAGCTCTATTTAGCTCTCTCTTGAATGCATTCAGAGAATTGGCCTCCACTGCCTTCTGAGGCAGAGAAATCCACAGAATTACAACTCTCTGACTGAAAAGGTTTTTCCTCATCCCCGTTCTAAATGGCCTACCCCTTATTCTTAAACTGTGGCCCCTGGTTCTGGACTCCCCCAACATTGGGAACATGTTTCCTGCCTCCGACGTGTCCAATCCCTTAATAATCTTATATGTTTCAATAAGATCCCCTCTCATACTTCTAGATTCCAGTGTATACAAGCCTAGTCGCTCCAGTCTTTCAAAATACGACAGTCCCGCCATTCCGGAAATTAACGTAGTGAACCTACGCTGCACGCCCTCAATCGCAAGAATATCCTTCCCCAAATTTGGAGACCAAATCTGCACACAGTACTCCAGGTGCGGTCTCACTAGGGCCTTGTACAACTGCAGAAGGACCTCTTTGCTCCTATACTCAACTCCTCTTGTTATGAAGGTCAAAATTCCATTGGCTTTCTTCACTGCCTGCTGTACCTGCATGCTTCCTTTCAGTGACTGATGCACTAGGACACCCAAATCTCGTTGTACGTCCCCTTTTCCTAACGACACCATTTAGATAATAATCTGCCTTCCTATTCTTACCACCAAAGTGGATAACCTCACATTTATCCACATTACACTGCAACTACTATGCATCCGCCCACTCATACAACATGTCCAAGTCACCCTGCATCTCATAGCATCTTCCTCACAGCTCACACTACCACCCGGCTTTGTATTATCTGCAAATTTGCTAATGTTACTTTTAATCCCTTCATCCAAGTCATTAATGTATATTGTAAATAGCTGCGGTCCCAGCACCGAGCCTTGCGGTACCCCACTAGTCACTGCCTGCCATTCTGAAAGGGATCCATTTATCTACACTCTTTGCTTTCTGTCTGCCAACCATTTTTCTATCCATGTCAGTACCCTACCCCCAATACCATGTGCTCTAATTTTGCCCACTAATCTCCTATGTGGGACCTTGTCGAAGGCTTTCTGAAAGTCAAGGTACACCACATCCACCGGGTCTCCCCTGTCCATTTTCCTAGTTACATCCTCAAAAAATTCCAGATTAGTCAAGCATGATTTCCCCTTCGTAAATCCATGCTGACTCGGAACGATCCTATTACTGCTATCCAAATGCTCTGCAATTTCGCCTTTTATAATTGACTCCAGCATCTTCCCCACCACTGATGTCAGACTAACTGGTCTATAATTTCCTGTTTTCTCTCTCCCTCCTTTCTTAAAAAATGGGATAACATTAGCTGCCCTCCAATCCACAGGAACTGATCCTGAATCTATAGAACATTGGAAAATGATCACCAATTCTTCCATGATTTCTAGAGCAACCTCCTTAAGTACCCTGGGATGCAGACCATCAGGTCCTGGGGATTTATCAGCCTTCAGTCCCATCAGTCTACCCAACACCATTTCCTGCCTAATGTGAATTTCCTTCAGTTCCTCCGTCACCCTAGGATCTCTGGCCACTAGAACATCTGGGAGATTAGTGAAGACAGATTCAAAGTACCGTCAACTCATCTGCCATTTCCTTGTTCCCCATAATAAATTCACCTGCTTCTGTCTTCAAGGGACCCACATTTGCCTAAACTCTTTTATTGCTCTTCACGTACCTAAAGAAGCTTTTACTATCCTCCTTTATATTATTGGCTAGCTTACCTTCGTACCTCATTTTTCTCCCCGTATTGCCTTTTTAGTTATCTTCTGTTGCTCTTTAAAAGAGTCCCAATCCTTTGGCTTCCCGCTCTTCTTTGCTATGTTATACTTTTATTTTATTTTTATGCTGTCCTTGACTTTCCTTGTCAGCCATGGGTGCCTCTTACTCCTTAGAATCTTTCCTCCTCTTTGAGATGAATTGATCCTGCATCTTCTGCATTATTCCCAGGAGTACCTGCCATTGCTGTTCCACTGTCTTCCCTGCTAGGGTCTCCTTCCAGTCAAATCTGGCCGTCTCCTCCCTCATGCCTCTATAATCCCCTTTGCTATACTGTAATACTGACACTTCCGATTTTAAGGAACAAAAAGGAAGACGTAGCAGGCAGGAGTTATTAAGTAAGAGAAGGGATAGTGGTGGGGGTGGTAGTGGTAGTAAAAGCAAGGAGTGGTAAAGAAAATACGCTTTAGAGAACCTGCAAATGAGAATATTAGAATTATTATTAGCTCGAGATAAGAAGATATGTGGGCAATCATAATTATCTGAATTCTTGAACTTCCTGTTTAATTTTAAAGATAGTGGCATACCTCATTGATAGGTAAGGTGTGGTCTGTCCCCTGTACTTCTGTTGAGCTTTATTACAAAATGGCACTTCAGTCCCCATTCTTGTGGGTCATCTTTCAATAACCTTTCTGAATTCTCTGGCACAACCCTGAACATAATTTTCTCTCTTCCTATCTAATTTTGTTATCTGTCCTCTGTATATTATTCCATATGTATCTGGGGTTTTTTAATAACCTCTCTAGGAAATGATAGGGGGTTAGTTAAAATGAATAAGGTTATTACAACAGGCGGTACCTGTAATCACTGAAATGTCAGATCAACTTTCATTGTTTGCAGTCCACTGCTTCAAACATTGGCTGACATTAGGTCTCCCCTTACCTTGCTACAATCTTAACCCATTTCAAACTAGATTTAGTTTGATATTAGTCACCAGAATCTGCATTTCCCCCTTCTCTCCCTGGGTGCACTGAACTGTTGTTGCATTTAAGGTTGGCACACAATTAGGTCCCTTACCACAAAATTGGCCAAAATCCAGTTTGAAATGGCATTCGATTTGTTTCCACTGAAAAATATCTGCGTGGCTCATGATGGGACCGCATTCAATCCTAAAAAGCCCACTCGACATGACATCCAGATAGAAACAACAAACACAGTGGCGACCGTGGATAAACTTGCTGCAGAGAGCAGGGAGAGAGGCTCTAGATTTAATGAAAAATATCCTTCTCTATCTTTGAGTCTGAAGAAGGGTTCCGACTTGAACCATCCCATTACTTTTCTCCAGAGATGTTGCCTCTCCCGCTGAGTTACTCTAGGATTCTGTGTCTCCCTGGTTATTTTAATCGTTCTGTTAGTACTGGGAGCGAGGTTTTGTACTGTATGTCAGGAGAGCAAGAAGACATTAGGGCTAACATAACAAAAAGCTTGGCAGGAGGTGACTACTGATCCCACTGTGGCGTAGGACTCATCAGTAAACTGAGCAAACCGCAAATGCATTTCATGTTCTCATGAGGTATATCCGGATGGGCTTCCAGCACAAAAGCAGGTATGTTGAGCCATCTCAGCGAATGAACCAAGGATACGTCTTTGAGGGGTTATGGTCAGTGCAGACGGCCCTGCATAGAGGGAGGTGCATTTATCTGGGCCTCCAACATGATGAACGGTAAACTGTGTTGTTCAGAGTGTCATAGAGTCACACAGCACAGAAACAGACACATCTGGCCCAACTAGTCCATGTCGGCTGAAATGCCCCCCACTTAAGCTAGTCCTATTTGCTCACATTTTGCCCATATCACTCTAAACCTTAGATAGACACAACAAGCTGGAGTAATTCACGCCATAGGCAGCATCTCTGGAGAGAATGAATGGGTGATGCTTCGGGTCAAGGCCCTTCTTCAGATTCCTCCCTCTAAACCTTTCTTGTGCATGTACATGTCCAAATGTCTTTTAAATTCTGTTATAGTACCTGCCTCAACTACCTCTTCAGGCAGATCATTCAATATACCCACCATCCTCTGAGTGAAAATGTTGCCCCCCTGGATTCTATTAATATTTCCGCTCTCACCTTAAATCTATGTCCTCTGGTTCTTGATCCCCTACCCTGGTGAAAAGTCACCCTATCTATTTGGTTCATGATTTTAGCCAAAATCATGGCTAAATTTTGGCTACGTCCTGGAAGATCATCTCTCAGCTTCCTGTGCTCCAAGGAATAAAGACCTATCGCAACATTTAAGAAACCTTTAGACAGGGGCATGGATAGAATAGGTTTAGAGGGATATGGGCCAAATGCAGGCAGGTGGGACTGGTGTAGAGGGGACATGTTGGTCGGTGTGGGCAAGTTGGATGGAAGGGCCTCGTTCCCATGACTCTAAAAGGCTCACCCACCGACATTTCAGTCACTTGCACTTCCCAATTTCCTAAGAGTAGATCAAGCTTTTCCTGTCCCTTGTACGACCCGCTACATATTGCCGAAGGAAAATGTCCTGAATACATTTGACAAATTCCACCCCATCTATTCCTTGGCACTATGACAGCTCCAGTCTGTATTGGGAAAGTTAAAACCCCCTGTTATGACAACACTATTAATCTTGCAGCTGCCTGCAATCACACAACATATGGTGTTCAGGATCACTGTACTGTGAGAGTAACTTTGTCTGCATTGATTCCGTAGGAAGTCCTTTATAGTCTGTTCTGCCAATGTCTCTTCCTGTGTTGTGCTGTGAGTTAAGACTATTGGACTTTTGCCGGGACATCCCCTTTTAAACCTTCCCAATTATTCCACTTCTCATGCATCTGATGATCTTCAGCCAGTAGCTCATGTTGATCATGTGTGTGCGCCTGCATAGTGCTCCTCCTCCAGAACCAGATGCTGCCCCTTGTTGGCTGGGCAGAGCAGTATGTTGCATGCTCAATGAAAGCTCTGCAACTACTTGGCATATACTTCAGGACGCACACCAGTCTCTACAATGTCAAGACCAAAGGTGTTTTCCATAATGCCTCTGATATTTATGCGTGCGAAGACTGCGAATTGGTGTGAGGAGCCAAGGAAGTAGTTTTCCTTCCTCAGGATTGATCCTCTAGGCCGATGTTGGCTGCAGGACACGTTTTCCATTCTGACCCCTTGAAGATGAAGTCATGTTGCTTCCTGGAAAGATGGACCTAAGGGAACTCTTCTGATGATCCGTAACCATCATGTTCAAAAGTTCTAGGAGCAGAATTAGGCCATTCAGCCCATCAAGTCTCTCTGCCATTTAATCATGGCTGATCTAAATTTCCCTCTCAACACCATTCTCCTGCCTTTTTCCCTTTAACCAATAACACCCTTACTAATCAAGAATCTGGCAATTTCCTCCTTAAAAATATTCATTGACGGCCTCCACAGCCATCTGAACACAAAGGGAGCAGAAATCTGTCATCACCATGAAAGATCTAAGTTAATATTGAGAGTCATTTTAGACACATAAGTGAAGTTGATAGTAGCCTGCATTCACGGGAACTCGGAAGCTGATGGGAAATCACAGTATGTGCAATGTCACCTCCTTTTCACTGAAGATGAAATTATCTCGCCAGAAATATTCATCCCTCCCTGCCTAAGTAGATGGTGAAGGCAGATTTTCTCACAACATTTAAAGTATCTAAACAATCACTTGAATTGCCAAGGCATCAAAGGAATGGACCAACATTTGTTGGCGTGATCATGGCTGATCACGGCTAAAGGGGCTGATTCAGAGCTGTATGACTCTTTGAATGCAGTATCGGGGTGACCTCTCTGATGCTCTGGCAAGAAGAAACTTGTGAGACATAGAGAGATCTGCTGAAACTGGAAATATCCTGCAGTGAAGAGGCAGAGAGTCAAATGACCTTGATAGAAATGACCTCTATAGAAAGAGCAGTCCAGGCACGAGCATGGATTTTCTGCAGAGTGCCATGTATCTCAGTGATGACAGCCTTGTAAAACCCGAGCAGGCAGACACCTTATTCATCAGAGCAATCCAGGTATAATGTGGTGTCTCGGAAAACTCTCAGGGAATAGATCTATCCTATGTCTTGGTCTCCTGCATTGCCTTTTACAACCAATGTCTCCCTTAATGCCTGTGGTGTCAACACTGAGGCACCTCTGAGTAAGTATCCCAACAATTGAATCTGGAAAAGTACTCCTCCTTAATTTAAACATTATCTGTGGGGATTGGAAGATGAAAGAGCAGCTTGCAGTGAGTTGTAAAGATGACAGATGTCTTAAGGTAGAGATAGAAGTATCAAAACAGTAAATGTAGGTTTAGTTATTGTATGAAGTTGTGAGAATAATGACAAGTTGTTTAACTTCATATTACGTTTTATTAACCACGAGGCTACAGACCACAGACAAAACCAGATTGATTCCTGGGATGGCAGGACTTTCATATGAAGAAAGACTGGATAGACTCGGCTTGTACTCACTGGAATTTAGAAGATTGAGGGGGGATCTTATAGAAACTTACAAAATTCTTAAGGGGTTGGACAGGCTAGATGCAGGAAGATTGTTCCCGATGTTGGGGAAGTCCAGAACAAGGGGTCACAATTTAAGGATAAGGGGGAAGTCTTTTAGGACCGAGATGAGAAAGTTTTTTTTCACACAGAGAGTGGTAAATCTGTGGAATTCTCTGCCACAGAAGGTAGTTGAGGCCAGTTCATTGGCTATATTTAAGAGGGAGTTAGATGTGGCCCTTGTGGCTAAAGGGATCAGGGGGTATGGAGAGAAGGCAGGTACAGGATACTGAGTTGGATGATCAGCCATGATCATATTGAATGGCGGTGTAGGCTCAAAGGGACAAATGGCCTACTCCTGCACCTATTTTCTATGTTTCTATGTTTCTAAAAACCTCCACCTTCCTCCCTGTCTGAACTGACCCTGGATGGCACGCATGCGCTAGATAAGATACTTCAGGAACAGTCTGAACGAATACCCGACATGGATCAGGAATATAGTGACTGATCTACAGATATAAAGTGGGCTTTCAATGACATTTGTTGATTGCACCTTTGAGCTCCATTTTACACGGCATGAATATTGGTATCATTAGCTGCTTTTTGGCACTTTTCCAATTAACAGAATATGGAAATGTTCGGTCCCATTTCCGGAACAACTCTTCTAGGTTAAGTTCATTTTTCCACTATTTTTACTTGTGAACCAGTCCAATTGCACAAAGGTTCACCCTGGTTTCAGACTCAAAATCTTGAGATCCAGTGTTGCTTGTAATTATAGCTTCTGATATTTCCTTGCAGTTTAGTCCTCCAAATTCATAAATGATTCTAGATTGCTATTACAAAAGAGGCCATATAAACATCACCACAACAAACACTTGCTTCTACATCATTTGAATTTTTGATCTTGTCTTGCTGTTTTCCTCTTTATTTGTTGCACCCATGTGGATGGTTTAGAGTCCGTCTTAATCTCAGTGTTGCAAATATAATTTAAAAATTACACCAATGCAGCAGGTGTCGGTTCACTGAACTTTGTACTTACTATTTACTCTAACCACTTTTTAAAATGTTTTACTGTTGTCGTTACATGTTTCACTACATTGTAATCCTTTCTTTCCATCTTTTATCAAATTCTCAGATTGGATTGCATGGTTCTTATGTTGTATCCTGAGTCTGCACATTTCACAGTATTTTCCCCTTGATGCAGTCCAAGGCAACTGTTTCCATCTTCATTAAATGTATTCTTCAACTCTCCCCTTTCCTGTCAACATTCTGCTCTTTAAAATTTTCTTTCCCCTTCAACGTTGTATTTCAAGGTAGTATTTCACACTCTCGAAGTCTGATGTCTGAAATCCAATTCCTTAATAATTTTTATTGTCCATTCTGAATTCCTTTCAACCTTAAATTTTGACAACTTATGATCGTGTTGCTTAAAGTGTTCATATATTGTTACCTGGAAGCAGATCAAATATTCCCTTGTCCCTTGTGAGTTTTCTCACCAACAGATTCTTGAAGCACTCCAATAAACTTACCAGCACAACTCCCAGTTTATATCAGGAAGATTAAAAAGTCCTCTAGCAGCGGAGGCTTAACAACATTCATTTTTATGACTTCCCACAAGGGTATACTCACTTCTATTTTTATTCTCTGGCAGTGCATCTCATCTTTTGCTCCAGCAATTATTTCTCATTCCCAATTTTTGCAACCAGTCAAAAATCTTGAGAGTTCTTTTTCACCTTTGGTTACCTGAGCAATGCACAGAGCAAAAGCACGTGGGGAGGATCACGCACCTGAACTGCAGTCCAGTACTTCAATGAATTTAAAGTGGGAAGAATCATGAAAGGAATCATGCGATTCTCACTGTACATTTTTGCCCACACGGCTTGCTTTACAGATGAATTTGATACCTCTGAGCCATTACAGATTTCCTTCCACTTAGCAAAGTATAAATCTTTATTATAGAGGGGGCAATCCCACCTTTACTAAAGCACAGCTGTCTTTCCTATTTATCCATATGTCCTTCACTGTTCCTTTAGTTTAAGTTTAGTTTAATTTAGTTTAGTATAGTTTATTATTGTCATGAGTGAAAAGCTTTTTTGTTGTGTGCTACCCATCAGCAAAAGGACTATACATGATTGCAATCAAGCCGTCCTCAGTGTGCAGATACAGAATAAAGGGAATAATGTTTACTGCAAGATAAAGTCCAGGCAAGTCTGATTAAAAATAGTCTGAAGGTCTTCAATGAGGTATATGGTCACATAACTGAGTGTTAGAATATTACATAGGCCATTTTATTTTTTTCTTCTTTCCCCCTTCAGAAATAAATCAATTGTGTTGCTACCTTAGCCATTTTTCTTCTTTATATTTGGCCTTTGACTGCACAAGCCTATGAAGCCACAGCTGAAGATTGTGGACCTTAAGTTTCATTCAAATCACATTGCTGCTGGAAATGTCTGACTTTCTGGCAACAAAGATCCATTACTTGGCCGAGAATGTGACAAGACAAGCTAATTTACTTTTGTTCTGAGAGTCTGAAATCTGTGTCTCCTTTTACCTCTGCATTGGGAATGTGGCTTGTCGCTCCCACTGATTTTCAGAACTGTTTATACTGTACATGGGATTGTGATGTGAATGAAACCTGTGTATTGTGAGTCCCCTATCCAAGATGGCAGAGGTGATGAAATCCTGAGTTGGCATGGTGTCATTATGAAAGCTGTTCCAACTAGTGCTAAGACTTTCCATCAGGAAAGATGGCCAGGAGCAGTATACACACAGATGATCTAATATTACATGGTTAGATCAAAATGCCATTAAAACTGCAAGCAATTTTCTCCAGAATTATCAGAGGGTCAAGAGCTCTTGGGTACAGCACTTAACTACAGGATTTCAGGCCAATCAAACATTCCCTTTGTCAGTGTATATGGAAATAAGGTTAATTGGGTAGAAATCTTGGAAGTCACTCAGGAGAAGCAGCTACTGTAATTATCAGAAACTAACTTCTAGGTTTAATCACCGAAGTCTGCTCTGATATCCATTTGCAAATCTATGATATGAATTTAACTTTGCAAAATATATTATTGAAGCACAGCCAGTGGCAGTTCACATGCAACACTGCTGGAAACAATTAGGATTTGAAAAGCTGTTGTGTACAGAATATTAATATTCTTTCCTACCCTTAATCCTATGACTTTCTCCCACTTTAATGAGCAGTTATCCATCCTCTACTCAAAATTAATTGATACATTTATTAACCATGTTTTGTGGGAGGTTGTTTCACACATCTACTGTCGCATGGAAATTACTTGATATTTAATAATGAAATCACTGAAATATATTGAAATGTATTCAAGAGTCAAGAGTGTTGAATTGTCATATGTACTGGCAACGGAACAACAACATTCATGTTGCTGCAGTTTTACAGACCTGTTAATGCAATAACACACAAATAAACATAGAATAAACAGTAATAGAATCAATTAATAATCAGTAATACAAGATAACCAGTGCAAAACTGAAGTATGTTGTGCAACTGACACAAAGTCCATAGTAGATCATAGTTGCTGAGGTAGGGTTGGAGTGCAGTGTTCAAGAACTTGATTGTAGTTGGGAAGGAGCTGTTCTTGAACCTGGAATCTTGGTTCTCAGGCTCCTGTACCTTCCTCCTGATGGTAATAGTGAGATGAGTGCATTACTAGAGTGCTGTGGGTCTATGATTATATTAGATGCCTTTTTAAGACAGTGTCTCCTGTAGATCTCTTTGATGATGGGAGGTCAGTACCCATGATGGACCAAGCAATGTCTACCTCATTCTGCAAGCTCCTTCATTCCTGGACGTTTGAGTTACCAAACCAGACATGATGCCATTAGTCAGTAAGCTCTACCATGCACCCTCAATAAAGTATTCAGCAACATATCAAATCTCCTCTATCTTTGAAGGAATTAGAAGTGTTGATGAGCTTTCTTATTGATTTCATTGATGCACTGGGCCCTGGAAAGATCTTCAGAGATATGTAAACCCAGGAACTTGAAACCATTCCCCAACAACCCTCATCAACTTCTACTGATGTGTCACAGAAAGCATTTTGTTTATATGTGTCACAACATGGTTTGGGAACAGTTCCATCCAAGACTGCAAGATATTGCAGAAAGTTGTGGGTATAGCCCAGACCATCACACAAACAAAATTCCCTTCCATTGACTCATTCTACACCATGCTCCCTCACCAAGGCCACCAGCATAATCAAGGGGCAGTCTTACCCTGGGCACTTCCTCTTCTTCTCTCTCCTTTCAGGATGAGGTACTCGTGGGGGACTAAAATAACAAATGCAAAATCATTGTGTGAGGCTTCAGTCATGGTAAAAACAGAAGAGAAAATGGAGATATAACATTATTAACATTACTACTTATATTCTCTGTCCAGCACATGCTGGTGGTAAAGTTCTGTAACATATGAGAACCCCTGCAAGACATTAGCAATCATCCCTGACACTGGAAAATGACTGAAAAAACTTGGGTTTCCATTGTACTTCCCCGCTTTGAAATCAATATTGTGTGCATATGCTCTCAAGGTTAAAGCCCATCCCTGAATGTTTGAGAAATCAGTTGAGGCACTGGTTTCATATCATAGAATGGGGAAATAATTGAAATTAACTTGTAATCTACACAAATGGCTTTGGAGCCACTGCACGATAAAAGTGACGCCCAGATTGTCTTTAACAACTGACTGTATTTTCCCTCTGCTGCTGATAGTGATTTAGACAGAAATCCTATCAGCATTTGATAGTTATCTTCCATTCAATGAGCTAACACAGCACCAATGAATGCTATAAAATGATGTGTCACACAAGAAGATTTATCTGATGACTAGAGTATAATCTCATCAACCTACTATGGTAATTCTTTGGAATGTGCAAATACCTTTCTTAAGATTCAGACAACTTGCAATTTACATCCTTTTGCAGCAGTTTGGGCAAGAGAGCTTCGAGCACCGTCAGATTTGGCAGGAATTTGTTATTATAATTCAACAATCCCAAATATGCATTCAGCTGAATATAGTAGTGGGAGCCGAATAGGTAATGGCCTTTAACATTTTTCATGAATTAGGTACAGTCCTCTAACATCCACCTAATATCCCAAGTATTTTAATTCACCCACCAAGAACCTGTATTTCTCATTAAACACATGCCAAGCTTTTCAGATTATCCAGGTGTTTGAATCTCAGAGCTCCAGTAACCAAGGTATCATCCAATTGTGCAGCAATTCTGGGAATGCCTTGTAGCAACCTTTCCATAGTTCTCTGAAAGATAGTCAGTACAGACAAAACTCTGAAGGGTGGTCAGTTCGATGTGCAACAAGGCCTTGTTTATTATGACAGTCAAAATCTTGTCAGATTGATTGATCCTCTAACACTACCTGTGATATGCTTGCCTTAAGGTATAAGAATGGTGGATAATTAAGATATTTCAAACATCTTATTTAATTTTATTTTCTCAACTTTCCTACAAGATATGTCAATGTGCCATGTCAAACCACACATATGACATTTTTCATACATGAAACATCATTCAAACTACATATGTTTCCCTACACAGAGTTAGAAGACTTTGTTTCCCTTTTTAAAATGGTACTGGGGTTTGCTTCAAAAGGTATTTTGCCACTGGTCGACCGTGCATGCTATAACATGAAACAGCTGGTCTCAGCTGGCAAATCCTGCATGCTTTTGCTTACCGATCCCTCTGTTTAGTAAATTTTCAGTGCAGTCTCATATTCAACTCTGATAACAACGACTGAGCATCATAGAGCCCGCATTGTAACCTAACTCCTTGCAACTGAAAATGTACATTGCTATCATTCTGTTATAACTTCCATAAATCAGCTACCCACTCGAGTTTAAGTTTAGGTTTATTATTGACACATGCACCAAATTATAGTCAAAAGCTATGTGTTGTATGCGCCAAATCAAGTATACAAGACAAGATGACCATAAAATGACAAATGGAAAATCATTGTGTGAGGTTTCAGCAGAAACAGAAGAGAAAATGGAGATATAACATTACACTTTATATTTTCTGTCCAGCACAAGTACAATAGGTATACCAAAGAGAAAGATACAGAGTGCAGAATATAGTTCTCAGCAATACAGCGTACAGTTTCAGTGACGAAGTCCAATTCCGCAATGACGTAGAGGAGAATCGGACAGTAGAAGAGCAGTTCAAAAGCCTGATATTGGAGGGAAAGAAGCTATTCCTGCACTGGTGGTGCGTGCTTTCAAGCTTCTGTATAATCTGTCCAACAGGAGCATGGAGAAGAAGGAATGGCGGGGGAAGGTAAGGTATATGATTATATTAGCTGCTTTCCTGAGTCAGCGTGAAGTGTAGATGGAGTCAATAGTGAGTAGTCTGGTCTTGTGATGGACAACTCTCTGCAGTGTTGGAGAGAGCTGTTCCCAAACCAAGCTGTAATGATTTCTATGATTCATCTCCAGAAGTTTGAAGGGGCATTGGAGGGATGGTGAATTTCCTCAGTCTCCTGAAGAAGTAGAGGCATTGCTTTAATTGGATTAGTCCACGGCATAGTCCTAGAGTCATAGAGTGATACAGTGTGCAAACAGGCCCTTCGACCCAACTTGCCTACACCGGCCAACATGTCCCAGCTCCACCAGTCCCACCTGCCTGTGCTTGGTCGATATCCCTCCAAACCGATCCATGTACCTGTCTAATTGTTTCTTAAACGTTGGGATATTCCCAACCTTAACTACCTCCTCTGGCAGCTTGTTCCATACACCCATCACCCTTTGTGTGAAAAAGCTACCCCTCAGATTCCTATTAAATCTTCACATTAAACCAATGTCCTCTGCTCCTCGATTCCCCTACTCTGGGCAAGAGAGTCGGTGCATCTACTCGATCTATTCCTCTCAGGATTTTATACACCTCTGTAAGATCACCCCTCATCCTCCTGCGCTCCAATGAATAGAGACCAGCCTGCTCAACCTCTCCCTATAGCTCACACCCTCTAGTCCTGGCAACATCTTTGTAAATCTTCTCTGAACCCTTTCAAGCTTGACAATATCTTTCCTACAACATGGTGCCCAGAACTAAACACAATATTCTAAATGCGGTCTCACCAACGTCTTATACAACTGCAACATGACCTCCCAACCTCTATGCTCAATACTCTGACTGATGAAGGCCAATGTGCCAAGAGCCTTTTTGACCACCTTATCTACCTGCGGCTCGACCTTCAAGGAACCATGCACCTGCACTCCTAGGTCCCTCTGCTCTACAACACTCCCCGGAGGCCTACCGATCATTGTGTTGGTCCTGCCCTTATCAGACGTCCCAAAAAGCAACACCTCACTTTTCTCTGTATTAAATTCCATCAACCAATCCTCAGCCCACCTGGCCAATTGATCAAGATCCTGCTGCAATCTTTCACAATCAGCATCACTATCATTAATACAACCACCTTCACAGATTATTAATAATATAAATGCCAAGGAACTTGAACCTCTCAACCATCTCCACTTCGGCACCAGTGATGTTGATTGGAGCAAGTCCTCCTCCATGCCGCCTGAAGTTGAAACTAGCTCCTTCATCTTTCTGACAATGAGGGAGAGGTTGTCGGCCTAACATCTTTTTACTAAGTTCTATATCTCTATTCCTGTACTTTGTCTCGTCATTGTTCATAATCCAGCCCACCACAGCGGTGTCATCTACAAACTTGGAGATAGAGCTGAATTTGGCCGCACAGTTGTGTGTGTGTAGGGACTATAGGAGGAGACTGAGAATTCATTGTCGCGGGGCACCGGTGTTGAGAATTATTGTGAAGGCTGGTTGTCACCTATCCTCACTAATTGTAGTCTATGGGTCATAATGTCAAGGATCCAGTGGCAAGATGGTGGTGCTAATTCCTTGATCCAGGGGTTTGGAGATAAATTTGGATGGGATTATGTGTTAAAGGCAAAGCTATAGTCAATAAATATGAGTTTGACATTGATGTCCTTGTTGTGTAGGTGTTACAGAGATGAGTCTCGGGCCAAGGGGTTGGCATCCTTAGTGGGCTTGTTGTGATGGTAAGCAAACTGCAGTAGATCATGATTGTTTAGGAGGCTGTAGTTAATGTGCGTCATCACCAGTCTCTTAAAGCACTTTGTGATGGTGGATGTCAGAGCCATTGGACAATAGTCATTATGGCACGCTGTCTTCCTTGTCTACCTTACTCAGCCATATTTTTGTGAGATTTTGGGTTCCCGACGAACCTCTTCCCACAGAGAGCTGTGAATCTCTCAAGGGGCCACAGTTTAAGAATAAGGGGTAGGCCATTTTGAACTGAGATGAGGAAAAACTTTTTCAGTCAGAGTTGTGAATCTGTGGAATTCTCTGCCTCAGAAGGCAGTGGAGGCCAATTCTCTGAATGCATTCAAGAGAGAGCTGGATAGAGCTCTTAAGGATAGCGGAGTCAGGGGGTATGGGGAGAAGGCAGGAACGGGGTACTGATTGAGAATGATCAGCCATGATCACATTGAATGGCGGTGCTGGCTCGAAGGGCCGAATGGCCCCCTCCTGCACCTATTGTCTATTGTCTATTGTCTATTGTCTATCTCTGATTTCTCTATCCTAGAGAGCTGCAGGAATTAGATTATTCGAGATGTTAAACAAGTAAACAAATTAATTTATGAAAGGCGAATGAATTGAAGGTCATGGAGAACTGGCACTAAAAAAGGATGAGGTCTCGAGCTGAAGAGCCATAATTGTATTGAGTTAAGCAAAGATTGTACTGAGACCCTGCCTCAGTTCTGGTAATGGGTTTCAGACCTGACACTTTAATTCTGTTTCTTGTTCCACAGATGCTGCCTGATCTGCAGAATGTTTCTAGCATTTTCAGTTTTTATTTCCGATTTCTAACATCTGGAGCATTTTTTATTATTATTTCTTACAAATTCATGTGTAAACAGCTAAAAAAAACCTGCTAACATTAGTTTTTGTCCTAATTTCGAATACATAATATTTAAAAATTCTTATTTCAGGTTTTAAAATTGTTCTAGTTCTAACGATACGATACGATATGATAGAACTTTATTTATCCCAGGAGGAAATTAATCTGCCAAGTCATAAAACACAAAATACATGAAACATGAAATTAAAGTGACGAGTGGAAAGAATTGGGGATGTGCAAAGATTGGGGGGGGGGGGGGGGGGGGGGGAGGGTGTCAGTCTACCCCACGATAGAAGGGGGAGGAGTTGTAAAGTTTGGTAGCCACAGGGAAGAAGGATCTCCTGTGGCATTCTGTACTGCATCTTGGTGGAACCAGTCTGTTGCTGAAGGTTCTCCTCAGGTTGACCAGTGTGTCATGGAGGGGGTGAGCTGTATTGTCCAGGATGCTCTGCAGTTTGAGGAGCATCCTCCCCTCCAACACCACCTCCCATGAATCCAACATAATGTCAATTGATGTATAATGTCAAATGATTATAGATAATATTGATACAATTGAATGTATAATTCAAAATGTTTCTTATCCTTACATGAGCACATTTCAGGGTGGGGGGGGGGGTGGAGGAGATATTATCAATATTAGTACTTATAGTCTTTGAATGGATCTGATGGACAGAAACATGCCTCTGAATGGCAAATTCTGCACTATTTCTGAAAATTGTCTTCCTTCATCATTAATTTAGTTCACTGGTTGAGATAAAGGTCTAATTAATGTGCTATATCACCTGCTGACATATCACATAACTTTTCTGAATCTGCAGTGCGCTTAAAGTTTATTGGGTATATTCTCCAGTAATTGGCACTGCCAAACGAGCTGTGGCTTTTACTCCATTTTCATTAAATATTTACCAATCTATTGCATTATTTCAAAAAGAACATTGGACACTATCCAATTGCAACATTACACCAGGAAAGGTTTGTTGGTCATTTATCTCTTAGTACGGTGTCCCAATTAATATTTATAGAACTCCTTGGATAGCCATAAAGTTAGTCTATGGTCTTGCACATCACCATTGAATTTGGCAAACTTTCCATGTTCTGTTGGCGCAGTGCTGAATATCACTGTAGTTATTGTCCTTGCACCTCTCTCAGCTTTTACTTGTCTGACCATTTTATTTCTGGTTTATTGAATTTTTCCATGATCATTATAATCTAATTCCCCACAGTACTTTAATTTGCCATCCATTTGCTCATTTAGAGTAGGTTTACAGCAAATACAATTACTTCGCTGCCTTTAGGTTTACTAATTTCTACCATCCCCTTTTCCAGCATTACATTAATCTATTGTGATTTTCTGTTGATTTATGTCAATAATAAGACCTAAATGTCTTCAATAATATTCTTTCATTAAAAACCATGCTGAGAACAATTTCTCATGCAGGAGTTCTCATGTGGTGCAAAACTTTATTGCCAGCATGTGCTGGACAGAAACTACAAGCTGCAATGTTATGTCTCCATTCATCTTTTTTTGCGCTGACCAAAGTCTCACACAAAGATTTCCCATTTGATATCTTATATTCATATTTTATTAGCATTCTTGATTTTGTGCCAGAGTATTAATATTTTGGATATGTGAAGAACTCGAAAACTTACTGGGTTGCATCAGTGGCACGGTTGGTGGAGCTGCACATTCACAACTCCAGTGATTTGACTTCAATCCTGACCTCCGATATTGTCCGCATGGTGCTTGCACGTTTCCTTGTGACTGTTTCACAGGTACTGACCTCCCCACCATCGAAGGGACCTAAAGGAGACGCTGCCTCAAAAAAGGCAGTCAGCATCATCAGGGACTCACACCACCCTGGCCACTCTTCCATTTCACTCCTGCCAGCGGGAAGAAGGTATAAAAACAGTGACCTCCAGATTCAGGAATAGCTTCTTCCCAGCAACTAGTCGGCTCTTGAACACTACAAATACCAACTAAACCACCAACTGTCTTGGTTGCACTAGGGACTTAGGGCTTTTGTTTTGCACAAATATTCTTTTTTTAAAAAAGTTTTTGAACTATTTTTTGTTTATTGTGTTATCTATTAATGCTGTGTTTACAGATCTGTTATGATGCTGCAAGCAAGAATTTTATTGATCTGTTTTCAGTACATATGGCAATCAAATGTTCTTGACTTGTTTCTTCCCACATCCCAAAGACATGGGTTGATGGGACAATTGCTCACTGTAAATTGCCCTTAGTGTGCAGGTGAGGGGTCGAACCCTGGGTGTTGATGGGAACAAAAGTATAAAATAAGATCAGAATAAATGGGTGCCTGAAAGCCATGTGGTCTATTTCAATGCCATATGATTCTATGACTCAGATTGATAGATTCTTGATTAGTACGTGTGTCAGGGGTTATGGGGAGAAGGCTGGAGAATGGGGTTGAGAGGGAATGATAGATCAGCCATGATTGAATGGTGCAGTAGACTTGATGGGCCAAATGGCCTAATTCTGCTCCTACAACTTCTGAACTTATGAACATGGAGATGGAGATATGATGTTTGTGATTTATGCTGATGTAGTGTTACATTGATGAATCAGAATGAATGTGCAGCTGGACGGTGAGATGGCCCGCACCAAAACTCAAAAAGACACAACCAACCGGGGGAAACTGTGCAAGTGAAAGGACTGAAATAGTTGGAATTGTTGTTGTAACGGTGAAATACCAAGGTAAGGTTACAATCTTACCACAGGAAGTTGCCATGTGCTCTGGATCACATCTGCTGAGAAGATATTGGCTTAAAGAAATTCTCTGGATTCGAGGAATGCTCATCGTACTAAGGTGTTACAAAATGCTGGAGTAACTCAGCGGGTCAGGCAGCATCTCTGGAGAGAAAGAATGGGTGACGTTTCGGGTCTTGGCCCGAAACGTCACCCATTCTTTCTCTCCAGAGATGCTGCCTGATCCGCTGAGTTACTCCAGCACTTTGTGAAACCTTCGATTTGTACCAGTATCTGCAGTTTTTTTCCTACATATCGTACTAAGGTGGATGACTCTGTAAAGTTACAGGAGTGCTAGTGAGAAAAGAGCATTTTCAAAGAATAACAGAGCACATTGAAGATCATAAGATCATAAGGTCATAAGATACAGAAGCAAAATTAGGCCCTTCAGCCCATTGAATCTCTGCCATTGAATCATGTATGATCTACTTTTCCCTCTCAAATTATAAATTATAAAAGAAGAAATTGCGGAGCATTTGGATAGCAGTAACAAGATCGTTCCGAGTCAGCATGGATTTACGAAGGGGAAATCATGCTTGACTAATCTGCTGGAATTTTTTGAGGATGTAACTAGGAAAATGGATAGGGGAGAGGCAGTGGATGTAGTGCACCTGGAGTTTCAGAAAGCCTTTGATAAGGTCCTACATAGGAGATTAGTGGGCAAAATTAGAGCACATGGTATTGGGTGTAGGGTTCTGACATGGATAGAAAATTGGTTGGCAGACAGGAAACAGAGTTGGGATGAACGGGTCCCTTTCAGAATGGCAGGCAGTGACTAGTGGGGTGCTGCAAGGCTCGGTGCTGGGATCGCAGCTATTTAGGGTTCTTAGGGCTAACAGAATCAAGAGATATGGGGAGAAAGCAGGAACAGGGTACTGATTCTGGATGATCAGCCATGATCATATTAAATGGCGGTGCTGGCTCGAAGGGCCGAATGGCCTACTCCTGCACCTATTTTATGTTTCTATGTATTTGTTTGTCATTGCATTAATATGCCGGTATAGCCGCACCAACTAAGAATTTCATTGTTTCATTCCTGGTACATATGACAATTAAATACTCTTGTCACTTGACTTAACATTTGACAATCATTTGAAACACTGAGGCACGTTCAACACGATCAGTAATTTTTTTCACTGTATCTCGATAGACATGACAATAATAAACCTAATACCAATACTAATGGAAGACTGTAGATCGGATATGTAAACTGATCATCAAGGGCATGGTGGGCTAAAGGGCCTGCTTCTGAGTTGTCCAACTCTATTACTCTAAGATAGAGTAAATATATTTATTTGTTTATACAGGACTGTTCATTTCTTTCCTTTTAAACAGAGATGTTTATTACATGGCAATTAACTGCAAGGGAAGGTGCTTCCTTAAAGATTATGTCACAGATTTATATCTTGAAAAGTTATTTACAGAATCTTTGCAGTTCAATTGAAGACTGATTGTCATGAAAAAAGGTCATATTTACTTGATGCACTCAGGCATTGTGAGATTATATAAATCAAAACAAAAGAATGCAAGAAACATGTACAATACTTCAGAGAGGAGAACCTGTAGGTGATGGAGCCCCTGTGCTGTAAAGATGATGAATTTGGAGCAGCCAAACAAGAAACTGCAGTGCATTTTATGTAAGGTACACAATGTTGTCACGAAGAGCCGTAAATGGAGGGAGTAAATGTTTGACGTGGTAGATGTGGTGCTATTCAAACAGTCTGTTTTGCTCCAGTTGATATCCGATTTCATGAATGTTGTTGGATCTGAACGCACTCAAGCATGAGTAGAATATTCATCATGCAGAGATAGATAGATTCTTGATTAGTACAGGTGTCAGGGGTTATGGGGAAAAGGCAGGAGAATGAGGTTATGAGGGAGAGATAGATCAGCCATGATTGAATGCGGAGTAGACTTGATGAGCTGAATGGCCTAATTCTGCTCCTATTACTTATGACCTTATCATAATATATGATAGAAAGGGCTGGAGCTTTTAGGAAGTAAGTCTCATGCCACAGAATTCCCAGCCTTTGGTCTTTTGTTGTTGGCGTGATATTTACAATGCACTCAGAAATGATTCAGAAAGTATTCGGACCCCTTCACTTTTTCCACATTTTGCTACGTTACAGCCTTATTTTAAAATGGATTAAAGTCATTTTTTTAATCATCAATCTACACACAATACCCTATAATAAAAAAAGAGAAAACAGGCATTTTGAAATTTTTGCAAAGTAATTAAAAAGAAATAACTGAAATATCACATTTACATACGTATTCACACCCTTTACTCAGTACTTTGTTGAGGCACCTTTGGCAGTGATTACAGCTTCAAGCCTTCTTGGGTATGACGCTACAAGCTTGGCACTCCTGTATTTGGGTAATTTCTCCCATTCTTCTCTGCAGATCCTCTCAAGTTCTGTCAGGTTGGATGGGGAGCATCGATGCACAGCTATTTTCAGGTCCAGAGATGTTCGATCGGGTTCAAGTCCGGGCTCTGCCTGGACCACTCAAGGACATTCACAGAATTGTCACGAAGCCACTCCTGCTTGTCTTGGCTGTGTGCTTAGGGTCGTTGTCCTGTTGGAAGGTGAACCTCCGCCCCAGTCTGTCCAGAATGCTCTGGAGCAGGTTTTCATCAAGGATCTCTCTGTACTTTGCTCCATTCATCTTTCCCTCAAACCTGACTAGTCTCCCAGTTCCTGCCGCTGAAAAACATCCCCACAGCATGATGCTGCCACCACCATGCTTCACCGTAGGTATGGTATTGGCCAGGTGATGAGCGGTGCCGCTTGGCATTCAGGTCAAAGAGTTTAATCTTGGTTTCATCAGACCAGAGAATCTTGTTTTTCATGGTCTGAAAGTCCTTTAGGTGCATTTGGCAAACGCCAAGTGGGCTGTCATGTGCCATTTACTGAGGAGTGCTTCCGTCTGGCCACTCTACCATAAAGGATTGATTAGTGGAGTGCTGCAGATATAGTTGTCCTTCTGGAAGTTTCTCCCATCTTCACAGAAGAACTCTGGAGCTCTGTCAGAATGACCATCGGGTTCTTGGTCACCTCCCTGACCAAGGCCCTTCTCCCCCGATTGCTCAGTTTGTCCGGGCGGCCAGCTCTATGAAGAGTCCTGGTGGTTCCAAAGTTCTTCAATTTAAGAATGACAGAGGCCACTGTGCTGTTCGGGACCTGCAATGCTGCAGAAATTGTTATATACCCTTCCCCAGATCTGTGTCTCGACACAATCCTGTCTCGGAGGTCTACGGACAATTCCTTCATCTTCGTGGCTTGGTTTTTGTCCTGTCAACAGTGGGACCTTATATAGACTGGTGTGTGCCTTTCCAAATCATGTCCAATCAATTTAATTTACCACTGGTGGACTCCAATCAAGTTGTAGAAACATCTCAAGGATAATCAATGGAAACAGGATGACCATAAGCTCAATTTTGAGTGTCATAGCAAAGGGTCTGAATACTTATGTAAATGTGATATTTCAGTTATTTCTTTTTAATTACTTTGCAAAAATTTCTAAACACCTGTTTCCGCTTTTTTATTATGGGGTATTGTGTGTAGATTGATGATTAAAAAAAAAGAATTTAATCCATTTTAAAATAAGGCTGTAACGTAGCAAAATGTGGAACAAGTGAAGGGAATCTGAATACTTTCTGAATGCACTGTATATGGCTGGTCCAGCTGGGTTTTTTTGGAGACCCCTAGGTTATTGATGTTGATGGTAATGGCATGATCAAAAAATCAAAGGTGATGCCTCATGTTACCAGTATGCATAAAGAAATTGTGGGGATCATATCTATTGTTTTCTACTGGTGGCATGACCATTTCTCACTGTCAAAGCATATTTATATAATTACCCTACTTAATCCTGACTTTTGGCTCTGTACTATGATGTGGAAAAACTGATAGTTCAAAGAAAAATGATATACAAGATAGAGTGATATACAAGATAGTAATGTAATACTTTTAACATGACACCGTGACATCAGAGGAGATAGAAGATAAGAGCGTTGGCAGTAGATCAAAATGGATGGATTGCACTTCAGATAGTAGTGTTAGGAAAGACATAAAATGAAAATAATGATGATAGACAGTGATTGCGCATTTAATAATTGTGAAACAGAAAGGTGAATGCTAAAAATAAGTCAACATGACAAAGTATTTTACACTGATTTATTTGTCTAATAAAGTGTTGGATTATTAATGATTTTAATAAGGTTTCCAATAGCATCTTTGCACTTACTCAATGGAGTTTTTGTTTGGCCTTAAACATTGGCTTCCTTAACAGTGCACTATCCTGCCACTGCCGTTTCAAACATGAGAATCTCTAAAAGGTATATGGAATAAAACTCAAAATTCAGCTTCATAATGTATTCTACGGTAAATTAAAATTCATAGTTGAAGTTTTAAAATGTATTTGTCCCTATCTTTTCACTTCAACACTGCCTCTCACTGGCCACACACGCTTGTCAATTTATTCTGAAAGGACATCGGACAAATGTGTTGGCGCTGAACAGATAATTAACCTTTCTTTTTAAAGCTTAAATTTTCACCTGCCTTTCCTTTGCACTGTTAAGGATCTGCTTTTCCTCATTCAGTTTTCTGTATAAATATCTGTCACAAGTGTGGTACTAAAACAGATAGTGAAGCTTTTAAGCCAAATTGTGGACATTCCAAAAAGACTGTTTATATCTTGTTTTTTATTTACACTGGGTAGACAGACTTACTTTGTACAGAGTAGATTGGCCATAAGTCATGTGCAACATTACAACAGCCTTTACTTGACCTCTTAATCAATTTTTTTGCCAGTACAAAGAGTGGATATAGATAGGCTTGAGATGTAGTTGGCTCGTTTTTCCTAACCATCTGTGCTTCAAGTACAGACTAAATGTCTGCTAATGGCCCCTTCTTCTGTAATCCATTTATTTTTCTGTGGAAAACAAATGGTGTTATTGGAGCCCTGCACCACAGCTGTGAACTGTTCTGCTGGAACGCTCGCCAAGTTCGTGCAGACAGGATGGTCTCTGTCCGTACTAGAGTGGCAGAACTGCTGACGTTGCCTCATTTGATCCCTGCTTTTTTATTTATCTATAAACTTAACATGTCCCTGAGGGGATGTCTTGACTTGAAGTTTCCTTTGTTGATTGAATAGGCTGCTTTCAGCTCCCTTGCTGGGTGCCAATCAAGCAGCAAGCTAAATGAAATACGACTTGCACCAGGTCTGATAGTATGTTTTAGAGCTTGCACACCGTCAGTTAAAAGTAGCAGAGTAAATCAAATTTTCTATAATGTTTTGACCTTTCAGTGTGTCATTTACTGGGCATAGTACCAACATATATTCTCAGGCCTATGGCTTTGCAGCTTGGGTACTGATCAGCAGGTACAAATAAACGTAGGAGTCTGGGCACCCTGCCAGCTGCAGCCTAATTGTCAGCCACAGGAATGATGGGCCAAAACTATGAAACTCTATTTTTTTTAACATAAATTGACCCGAGCTATTAAAACTCCTTCACAGCAACATTAAGTCTGAAGAGCTGGGGGAGGGGATTTGTGATGTTTGCCAGAGATCAGAGTCAAACTTTGGGTGAATTACTTAAAACTGTTCACAAACAACAAATTGGAATAATCTTTACCCCTAAACAAATCTTACAAGTGAATAACTGTTGGTACTGAGAAAGTAGATTTGATGGGTTGATATAATAATAAATTATATTGTATGGCTAAGTTTGATTATTTTTGTCAATAATTTTAACTCATTAATAAAAATGTCAGTTTATAATCCTTTATACGATTACAAACTTCTTGTATCATTGTTCCTGCTTTCAAATGTATTCCATCTGTGCAAATGACAAAAAAAACATTTCAAAGTAATTATTCTTGGTCAAAGCATTTGCTTGCAGCCTAAAACGGCATTCTTTACAACAAGGATGCTCCAATTACAAGATTGTTTATCAGCAGATGGGAATAGAAATGAATGATTTTTGTTTGGAAATGTTGCAAAGCTACAAGGCTTAGATGTTGGAAAATAAATTTGCCACTTTATTTCTGTGGCTCTCTCAGCCACAAGAACAGAAAGGACATATTAAACAGTGTAATGGTGTGTGTTGCTGTGTGCTGGGGCCTGTGAAAGCATCAAAACTATCAATGTCACAGACGAAAGCCCAGAGCTCAATTGCAAACACTTTGGGGATGAAGGTTGGACCATAACTGTTTACAAATTCTTTAAAAAATTCATAATAATAAGATAATGTGAATGCTATATTTCTATCGTAATAGAGCATCATGAAACTCCAAGCACATTAACATCAATTTGTATTTAGCAGGGTCATACAGCACAGGAAGAGGGCTTTTGGTCCATCTCATTCATGCCGAGCACGGTGCTCTATCTAAGCTAGTACTATTTGTGTGTGTTTGGTGATATCCCTGTAAATCTTTCCTATACATATACCTACCCAATTGTATTTTAAATGCCGTGATAGTACCTACTCTGGCAGCTCGTTCCACATACCCACCACATTGATGCAACAGCCAATAAGGCAGACCGACACATCAGAGGCAACTGAGGAAGTTCGGCATGTCTTTGTGACTTACAAACCTCTACAGGGGCACAATAGAAAGCATACTATCAGGTTGTATCACAGCTTTGTTTGGGAACAACTCTTCCCAAAATGGCAAGGAATTGCAGTGAGTTGTAGATGTAGCCCAATCCAATACACAGACCAGACTTCCTACCCTTGAATCCATCTACACTTGAATAAATGAATAAGTGTATTGACCAAGTATGCATATACAAGGAATGTGTCTTGGTGCTCCGCTCACAAATGACAACACAAACATACAGTTAACAATTAAGAATAAAGCATAAACGCATCAAAACAACAAGGATACAACATTACAGTCACATGTGGGTGAAAATAAACCAGAGCAAAAAAGAGACTACAGACTTTGGTTATTGAGTAGAACTATCACTCGTGGAAAAAAGCTATTTTTATGTCTGGCTGTGGCTGCTATGACAATCCGGAGTCGCCTTCCAGAGGGAAGTGCTTCGAAGAGTTTGGGGCCAGGGTGAGAGGGGTCAGAGATGATCTTGCCCGCTCGCTTCCTGGCCCTTGCAGTGTACAGTTCGTCAATGGGGGGAAGGCTGCAGCCAACAACCTTCTCAGCTGTGCGAACGATCCGTTGCAGCCTCCGGATGTCGTGCTTGGTGGTTGAGCCAAACCAGACCGTGATGGAGAAGGTGAGGACGGACTCAATGATAGCAGTATAGAATTGGACCATAATTGCCTGTGCAGATTGTGTTTCTTCAGTTGCCGCCGGAAGTACATCCTCTGTTGGGCCTTTTTGACTGTGGAGTCGATGGTGGCCCCCCCATTTAAGGTCCCTGGAGATGATGGTTCCAAGGAACTTAAATGACTCCACAGATGTGACTATGGTGTTGTTGATGGTGAGTGGGGGGGGGGGGGGGGGAGGGGGAGGGGAGGGGGACTGCATTGCATTGCATCACTGCATTGGAAAAGCAGCCAACATAATCAAAGACTTGTCCACCCCAGTCATTCATTTTTCACCCTTCTCCTGTCAGGCAGAACGTAGAGAAGCTTGAAAACATGCACCGCCAGACTTAGGAACAACTTCTTCCCCTCCATTGTCAGGCTTCTGAATGGTCCTTCCATAAGCTAGGGTAACCGTGGATTTTGTCTAAGTAACTGATGCACTATAATGCATTACATTGTGGAGAACGATATTCCACACTCTGTATCTTCCCCTTTTTGCTATCTATTTTACTTGAGTTTGTACTTATTCTATCTACGTATGGTCTATCTGATCTGTTAAATAGCCTGCAAAACAAATATGACAATAATAAACCTCAACCTAAACCCTCTGAGTGTAAACATTGTGCCTCTGATTCCTATTCAAGGGCCTGTCCCACTATGGCGATTTTTAAGGCGACTGCCGGTGACTAGGCTGTCGCCGTACTGTCGCCGTACTGTCGCCGGTGTGTCGCGGGGGTGTCGTGGGCATTGTCATGAGTAGTCACCAATGAGTCATAGCTTTTTTCGGGTCACCGCGGAAATTTCTCCCTGCTTGAAAATTTTCGGCGACAGCTGGCTTGACGCCAATGATCATAGCTTGTCGTCTCCTGTCGTGGGCGCTGTCGTAGGTTGTCGCCAGGTGACTTTAGTTGTCGCCGGTGCTGATCCACCTTTTATAAGAATTTTGTTTGTTTGAATAAAGTAAATTTGACCAAAGATTGATGTTTGGTTATTGTATTTCAGAGTAGTTTCTCATGGCATCTCTTTCAAATGTTTTAATTACATTTATTTTGACCAATAAAACAAACACAAACACAAACACAAGCATTGCACTGCATTGAAAAGCAAACTCTTTTCATTTATTTTGACATTGCACTGCATGGAGAAGACAACAATGTTTTATGGCCAGGTTCTGGAGTGGATTCAGTTGTGGATTCAGGCTAACACAATATGTGCAGACCTTTGCCTGCATTGCACTGTGAGAGTCCAGTTGCTTGCGTGAGAAATTAATCCCATGTGCTCTCTCAGGACGTTGGTTCCCTCTTGTAGTTGCTCACTTCAAGGAAGTGTGAAAAACAGAACTGAATGAGTTAAAGGAAGTGCAAGAACAGAGGGCATGTGACTCTAAGAGGAATGTTGGAACCATAGCTGTGGTGAGTTAAAGGGAACATGGCACTTGAGGCAGGGTGAATCAGAGGGATTGTGGGAACCAGTGATCTGATGTATCCGAGGAAGCATGGGAATTAACATCTGGTGAGCCACATGATGAAAATCAAGATTTCTGAGCAATTTTACTGCATTAAGAAAAGAGGACTTAATCATGGCTTAGGAAAGGATATTAGATGTAGCATTAGATCCTAAGGGGAGTTATATAAAATTACCAGAAACAGCTGCAATGAGATCACACCACTAGCAATAACGTCCTTTGCCACTCCTTACCAGCTTCCACAAGGACCACTCCAACTCCCTAGCTGCTCACCCTCCCATCCACGTTCCACCCTCCCTAAACCCTGACACTTTCCCTTGCAATCGCAGGAGGTGCAACAACCTGTTCCTATACCTTCTCCCTCACCACCCTCCAGGGACTTAAACAGTGAGATAAAGATTTACATGCACCTCCTCCAACATCATCTATAGCTTTTGGTGCTCCTGATGTGGCCTCCTCTACATTGGCAAGCCCAAGCACCTAAAAGATGACTGGTTTGCAGAGTACCTATCCGCAATGTCTTGGGCTCCCAGTTGCTTGTCGTTACTTTTATCAAGTCCCCCCTCAACCGCTGAGAAAACAATCTAAGTCTCTCCAACCTCTCCCTGTGGCTGGCAACTTTTAATCTTGGCGGAACTCAAAGGGTTAGGCAACAACTGTGGATGGAATGGATTGACAATGTTTTGGAGAGGGACATTTTTTCAGACTTTAGAAGGTATAAAGAAAGGCACTGACACAAAACCTCATCTGTCCATTCACTCCACAGATGTTATCTGACCCATTGGGTTCCTCTAGAACTTTGGGTTTGAGAGGAGATTGAATTCCTTATGCCTATATTAATTAGCATGTAGAAGAGTGAAAGGGGATTTCCTGGAAACCTATAAAATTCTGCAGAACCTATAGTAGACATTAGTGAATAATCTGCTCATTGTGATGGAGACAGAGAGACTGAGACAGGGAAGAAGGTGTCTGAGATATTTCAAGGGAATTTGAGGTCAGGGTGGAAGTTAGTGGTAAAGTTGATGAAATCAATGAATTCTGCATGGAATGTAGACACAAAATGCTGGAATAACTCAGCGGAACAGGCAGCATCTCTGGAGAGAAGGAATGGGTGACATTTCGGGTCGAGACCCTTCTTCTCGACCTGAAACGTCACCCATTCCTTTTCTCCAGAGATGCTGCCTGTCCCGCTGAGTTACTCCAGCATTTTGTGTCTACCTTCAATTTAAACCAGCATCTGCAGTTCTTTCCTATACGAGTTCTGCATGGATGCAGGAGACAGTCTCGATTCATTTGTTGATATAGTGGAGTTGGTGCCAATGAACATTTGGAACAAGGACTGTTCAATGTGACCAACAAAAAGGCCCATGGAAATGTCCATGGCTAAACCTTTAACTTGAAGAGAATGAGAGAAGACAAAAGGGAAACTGTTGAGGATGAGGACAAGTTCTGCCAGACAGAAAAAAAAGTGTTAGTAGAGGGAAACGTATTGGGTCTCTGATCAATGAAAGTCCAAAGGATCCTGAGACCTTCCTGGTGGGGAATTCCTTCTTTGAGGGGCTTAGGGACTGGACATGCATGGTAAAGATAAAGCAATGTGGGGGCTAGGAATTGAAAGTTATTGGTGTTGAAGAGTGTGTAAGGTATCTCAGATGTAGGTCGGAATATCCTGGACAAGATAGAATCAAGGTATTTGGAGATGAGTTCTGTGAGGCAGAAACAATAGGTCTGCCAGGTCAGTCCTATTTGTCGATCTTGGTAAAGAGATAGAAATGAGCAGTATGGGACAGGAAAACTGTCTGGGTTAGAAATTCTAGCAATAAGATGAGGTTGGACAAACTTAGATTGTTTTCTCTGTAGCTTTGGAAATTGAGGAGAGACCTGATAGAAGTTTATAAAATATAAAAGGTGGAGAGTCAGAATATTTTTTCCCGAGAAGGAAATGTCAATGAAGTAAATGGAGCCGAAGTTATTATGTATATTCAATATGATAGGTATTTTTTTAATCAAAAGATATGGGGAGAAGGCAGGAATAGGGTAATGAAGTCAATGATCATCCAATATCACATTAATCCAATATTGCTTTAAATGGTGGAATAAACCTGAAATGCAGAAAAGGTTTATGTTTATGATTGTCATGTGTCCTGAGGTACAGTGAAAAGGTTTGTTTTATGACCATTGTTCTTTTATTCATCACCACGGGAATTGGGATGTGTAAGGAAAAAGCAAAATAGAAAAAACAAAACAAAACAATTTTTTCTTTGTGTTGTAAAAAATATTTCTGTTCAGTAACCTTTCTATAATAGTAGAATATGATAGGCCTGACGTACTTGTAGTCCAAGAACTACAGACTGTTGGAAATAATAGTCATTTTTCACGTGAAAGTAGCGCAACGCGTATGCGCATTTGGCATGCATACTTTTTTCTTGCTGAAAAGTTGCATTTGCGCCATATTATGAATTTTTATGTAAAATTCTGAATTTTGGACATCAAAATTCTGAATTTTGGACATCAAAATTCTGAATTTTGGACATCAAAATTCTGAATTTTGGAAATCAAAATTCTGAATTTTGGACATCAAAATTCTGAATTTGTAAAATCAAATGTTGGGTGGTCTGAGAGTGCAGGGTGCAGTTCTCAGCATTATAGCACAATAGTTTGAGAGACAAATCCAATGTCCACAATGATGTCATAAGATCAAACCGCATCCTGTCTAATGGAAGGACCGTTCAGAAAATTGATAACAGAGGGGAAAAGCTGTTCCTGAATCCGCTTATGCACTTCCAAATTTCAGTATCCTCTGCCTGAAAAGAATGGGGAGAAGAAGGAATGATCAGAATGGGAAGTCTTTGATCAGATACAAGGAACTGTAGATGCTGGAATCCTGCGTACCACACAAAGTGCTGGAATAACTCAGCATGCCAGGCAGTATCTGTGGAAGACATCGATAGACAATATTTTGGGATAGGACCCTTCTTCAGACTGATTGTAGTGGGCCAGAGAAAGCTGAGAAAAAGATGGACCTAGAACAAAGCATGGCAAGCAGTAGTTGAATGCAGTGAGGGTTTTATTTTTCAATTGGTGGATGAGTGAACATAGACTCGAGATGAAAAGGAGACAAAAGGGTGACAAACTGGCCTATAGGAGACAAAAAGAAGACAAGGAGACAAAAGGATGTTGCTAAGGAGAGAAAAGGTTTGAAAGAGCAATAAGATCCAAAGCCAGAGGGAGAGACATAGGTGGAAGGGGACAGGGTGGGAGGGGAATGGAAGTTTAGGATGATGGGAGAATGGGTGCGCATTAAGTGGGAAGAAGAAAATAAAGGGTTGGCGTATTACTAAAAGTTGGAGAATTCAATGTTCATACCGTTAGGTTGTAGAAACATAGACATAGAAAATAGGTGCAGGAGGAGGCCATTCGGCCCTTTGAGCCAGCATCGCCATTCATTGTGATCATGGCTGATCATCCACAATCAGCAACCTGTGCCCAACTTCTCCCCATATCCCTTGATTCCACTAACCCTTAGAGCTCTGTAAGCTATACAAGCGTAATATGAGGTGCTATTCTTCCAGTTTACATGTGACCTCACTCTGGCAATGGTGGAGACCCAGGGCAGTAAGGTCAATATAAGAATAGGATGGGAGTTAAAATGGTTAGCAACCATGACATCCAGCAGGCCAGACGGTCCAAACGCAAGTGTTCAACCAAATGCTCACCTAGCCTGGTCAGCCTCCAAATGCATTTAGCTGAAGTCACAGAATAGGCATTTAAATAATCTACAAAAATTATTAATGAATATAATACCAATACCCAAAAAATACATTTTAGAAGAAGGGCCCTGACCTGCAATGTCACCTATCCTTTATCTCCACAGATGCTGTGTTCCTCCAGCACTTTGTGTTTAGCACATTTTAATGGCGGAGCAGCTAGTTGAGCTCTGCCTCACAGCGCTAGAGATCCAGTTTCAATCCTGACCTCGGGTGCAGTCTGTGCAAAATTTGAATGTTCTCTCTGTGACCGCGTGGGTTTCCTTCGGGTGTTCCAATTTCCTCCTACATCCCAAAGACGTGTGGGTTTGTAAGTTAATTTGCCTTTATAAATCGGCCCTAACGTGTAGGGAGTGGGAAAGTGGGATAGCACAGAACTAGAGTGGACTCGGTGGGCCGAAGGGCCTGTTTCCATGCTGTATCTCTAAACTAAACTGAACTAAACTAAACTAAACTAAAAGGTTGATTGGTCCCAGTGCAATTAATGCTGGTTATTGTTCCAAAAAATGGGAATTCAGCTGGTGCACCAGGCCTGGCAGTTCAGTATTGGAGAGCCAGATTTTCCAGCGCAATTCCAGGGAATCCCAGCACATCCATCAATGGACATTGGTGATAAATCCAACCATAGTTGTGACTTAGAACTTTGTTACTTTCCAACAGGTCAGTGTGAATTCAAGACCTACTTATCTAGGAGCAGCTAAGCACTAACCAATGCCTTCCATCAACAAGATGATTGATCACTTTTGTACCAATAGAAGAATATCAGAACAATAACCACTTCTGCACATTGTGAGCGCTGAATCTGTAGAGAGTTACGTTGAAGGTCATTCACAAAGTGGCTCATACCAACATAGACCTAACTTGCTATTGTATTCCATTGACTTTTACTATGACAACTGCAGCTCAAGGTAAAGTAATGAAAAATAATACCTGATATTATTGCTGGTGGGGATGGATCTATTTCCTGTATTGCAAAAGCAAACAAAAGATCCATTCTTTAACAGATCAGGCAAGAGCAGGGGACAGTTTACAGAGATTCAGGGTGGATAATTTACGAATGGAAACAATACACAGCACGAGTGATTTGTTTAAATTGTTTCTTGGTGAGTTGCATTGTTTGAGTGATTCCATCACTGTAAATCCTTGTTTCCTGTTTTCCATCAAAGTGTCTCAGTCAAAAAGAAGAATTGGCATCCAACACTGAAAATGTTCAGACACAAATGAAAATAAACAAAGAAGCAAAAATTAAGATAGATCAGTTGAAGCTGAGCCAAAGCTATAGATTTTGAAGAGGATTGAAAAGAGATTAAATGGAGCAGCAGAGTGTTTTAACAACTGAATGTCCGATAGTTAGACCCTGTTGACAGAGAGCATGACTGTCAAAAAGGGTAAAGGAAGAGGTGATATTATAGGCAATAGTCAGCAGAATACACAGAATACTCCAGTGGTTGGAGGTTTTGGAGATGGAGGGTGGGGATTGGGCAACAAGACCGTGAAGGGTTTTAAACATTGGGAAGATAATTAAAAATTTGACTGAATAGCCTGATAGAAACACATTTTTTAAATGGATAAATGGGTGGGCTGTTTAAATGCACCTTTCTAAATGGATAATGATATCACTAATCCTATGTTCATAAATGTTTTAAAAACTATCTTAGCAGTTTAAAAAAACCTTTCTACTCCGAGGCATCTCGTCATCATTTATACCCTGAGGTGCCTGCAATGTTCGGCATTCATAGTATTTCTTCTGTCATCCTTTGAGGCACAGAAGAGAAGAATAATGGAAAGCAGAAGCACTTCACTGACATTGTCCTTGATACATACTAAGCATAATATTAGTAGAATATGCTATATTATTAGCAGAAAATCTATTAAAGTGTAAGGAAGCTGAAGCTGAATGCACTAAACATGTAACATAGGCAATAACATATATAAAACATGTAACATAGGCAAAGATATGTTTCATATGTATTAGTTACATGTGGTAGGCTATTTTGTTGTTACATGATTTGCGTTGAAACAAAATCTGTTTTCTACTTCGCTATGTTTCATGAAGAGCAATGAGTATGCACCATTTCCATTTGTGAAACTTTTGGCATAGCATCATAACTTCCTTTTTCTGGAGAACATCTTTGGTTATTCTGATGCATGTCAATTGTGTTTTAATTAGGCCAGCAATGGCAAGAATGTCATCTTAAATCCATCTTGCACCTTTGGTGCAATAGTTGGGAGAAGCGTGCTACGTGGGGACACTGAGCCCACTCAGCTTCAAGCTTCTACCTAATGTGAGGATGCACCGGTTTCATATAGTGCCCTGCATTTGACAGTTTCCCCATCAATAAGAGGGAGAGATTATGGTGAAGAGCAGGAACCAGTTACAGACAAGTGTTGGATTTAATTTCTACTAGGCCAAGTGGACCTGTTGGGCCCAAACCTCTCCTGCATTGGTGCAGCACCCTTCTTCAGACTCCACTATTATGAAGTGTTTTGAGATGATGGTGATGGTGCACATTGACTCCAGCCTCCCAGACAGTCTTGACCGGCTGCGCGTTGCAACAGTTCCACAGTAGATGCCATCCCCTTGCCTTTAAACTCATCTCTGGAACACCTTGGTAACAAGTATACCCATGACAGATTCCTATTTAATGACTTTAGCTCCACCTTCAACACCATAATATGACCAGACTCATCTCCCGGGGCCGCTACCGCCGACGTTCGAGGCCCACCTGAGGCTTCCACCGCCGCTGCCGCCTCCCCGGGGCCGTCACCGCTGACTGCCGAGGCCTACCTGAGGCTGCCACCGCTGACCTCCACCGCCTCCCCGGGGCCGCTGCCACCGACGCTGACCTCCACCACCTCCCCGGGGCCGCTGCTGCCGACGCCCGAGGCCTCTTCACCGCCGCTGCCGCCGCCGACCTTCCCGACCTCTTCACCGCCGCCGCCGCCAACCTCTTCACCGCTGCCGCTGACCTTCCCGACCTCTTCACCGCCGCCCACGCCCTCCCCGGCCATCCACTGACCGGGCCGACCGCCACTTACCCGGGCTCCAGGTCCCCGCGGGCCTCCCCCAGCGACCGTGCTGACCCGCGCCGCTCCACCGCCCAGCAGCAGGTCACAGCTGTCGCTGTACCCGGCCCCCGAGACCAACAACAGGCCGCAGCTCCACCCGGCTCCCAGACACCGTGCTGGGCCCACAGCCCCCACCAGGCAGAGTCCCACAACACCGCTGGGTCCTACTACCCACCCTCTACTACAGGTAACCACAGCAGGGGTTCCACTGGGTCTCCCCCTTCCCCCTCTAGCCAGGCGACCCCAAGTACTCCCCACATCGGTCCTCATGCCCCCCTCTGCCCTGCTAACCCACCACCCCCTCACCATACATCCCCTCCCTCCCTGCCTCCATCCGACCCCAACCCCCACCATTGCCGGGTGTTCACCATCCCCCTGACCTCCCCCTTTCAGACATCGAATGTCTGTCCTCAGCAGAGGCCTTACCTTTGTTCCCCTCCGCCCCCACATCAACGAGTTCCGCGTCCGCCATGACGTGGGGCTCTTCTTCCGCCGCCTCCGCCTCCGAGCCTTTTTGCATGGTAAGGAGTCCCCACCCCCCACTGATGACCCCTTCTCCCGTCTTCAACGGACCCCCTCCTCTTGGACCCCCCCCTGGTTGGCCAATTACCCTCACTAGAACTATTCATCTCCAACTGCCGGTGTGACATTAACCGCCTCCAATTCTCCAATCCCCTGACTAACTCTAACCTCTCCCCTCCTGAACGTGCAGCCCTCCACTCACTCTGCAACAACCCGGACTTAGTCATCAAACCCGCTGACAAGGGAGGGGCTGTGGTAGTCTGGCTTGCTGACCTCTACCGGACTGAGGCCAGACGACAACTCTCAGACACCTCTTCCTACCTATCCCTGGACCATGACCCCACCGATAAACACCAGACCTTCATCATCAGCACCATCACAGACCTCACCATCTCCGGCGATCTACCCCTCAGAGCCTCCAAACTCATAGTGCCCCAGCCCCGCACGGCCCGATTCTACCTCCTACCCAAAATCCATAAACAGAACTGTCCCGGCAGACCCATTGTCTCTGCCTGCTCATGCCCCACCGAACTTATTTCCACCTACCTCGACTCCATCCTATCCCCCCTGGTTAAATCCCTCCCCACCTACGTCCAAGACACCTCACACACTCTCCATCTCCTCGATAACTTCCGGTTCCCAGGCCCCCACTCCCTCATCTTTACCATGGATGTCCAGTCACTCTACACTTCCATCCCCCACAAGGATGGTCTTGAAGCCCTCCGTTTCTTCCTCGACCGTAGAACCAGCCAATCCCCATCTACCAACACTCTCCTCCGCCTAGCAGAGCTGGTTCTTACCCACAACAACTTCTCCTTTGACTCCTCCCACTTCCTCCAAACCAGAGGCATAGCTATGGGCACTCGCATGGGCCCTAGCTACGCCTGCCTCTTTGTCGGGTACGTCGAACAATCCCTGTTCCAGACGTACACTGGCCCCATCCCCGAACTCTACCTCCGCTACATCGACAACTGCATTGGTGCTACCTCTTGTACCCATGCAGAACTCACTGACTTCATACACTTCACCTCCAATTTCCATCCTGCCCTTAAATATACCTGGACTATCTCCGACATCTCCCTCCCGTTTCTGGACCTCACCATCTCCATCACAGGAGACAGACTAGTGATGGACATTTACTATAAACCCACTGACTCACACAGCTATCTGGACTACACTTCTTACCACCTGGTCCCCTGCAAAAAGTCTATCCCCTACTCCCAATTCCTCCGTCTACGCCGCATCTGCGCCTGGGATGAGGTGTTTCACACTAGGGCTTCGGAGATGTCCTCGTTCTTCAGGAAACTGGGCTTCCCCTCCTCCATTATAGATGAGGCTCTCACTAGGGTCTCTTCTACATCCTGCAACTCCGCTCTTGCTCCCCCTCCCCCCACTCGCAACAAGGACAGAATCCCCCTCGTTCTCACCTTCCACCCCACCAGCCAGCGGATCCAACAAATTATCCGCCAATATTTCCGTCACCTACAACGGGACCCCACCACTGGCCATATCTTCCCATCCACCGTTCCGTCCACAACTCCCTGCGTTCCGCAGAGACCGTTCCCTCCGTAACTCCCTGGTCCACTCGTCCCTTCCTACCCAAACCACCCCAACCCCGGGCACTTTCCCCTGCAACCGCACGAGATGCAACACCTGTCACTTTACCTCCCCCCTCAACTCCATCCAAGGACCCAAACAGTCTTTCCAGGTGAGACAGAGGTTCACTTGCACCTCCTCCAACCTCATCTATTGCATCCGCTGCTCTAGATGCCAACTTATTTACATCGGCGTAACCAAGCGCAGGCTCGGCGATCGCTTCGCTGAACACCTGCGCTCGGTCCGCATTAACAAAACTGATCTCCCGGTGGCCGAGCACTTCAACTCCCCCTCCCATTCCCAATCTGACCTTTCTGTCATGGGCCTCCTCCAGTGCCATAGTGAGGCCCACCGGAAATTGGAGGAACAGCACCTCATATTTCACCTGGGCAGTTTGCAGCCCCTTGGTATGAACGTTGACTTCTCCAACTTTAGATAGTTCCTCTGTCCCTCTCTTCCCCTCCTCCTTCCCAGATCTCCCTGTATCTTCCTGTCTCCACCTACATCCTTCCTTTGTCCCGCCCCCCCTGACATCAGTCTGAAGAAGGCTTTCGACCCGAAACGTCACCCATTCCTTCTCTCCCGAGATGCTGCCCGAGTTACTCCAGCACTTTGTGAATAAATACCTTCGATTTGTACCAGCATTTGCAGTTATTTTCTTATCCCATCTCCAAACTCCTGGACCTCAAACTCTGCACACCCCTCTGGCACTGGATACTCGACTTTCTGACACAGACCACAAACAGTGAGGATAGGAGACAACACCATAATAATTCTCCACACTGGTGCCCTGCATTGATGCTTTCTAGGTCAGCTATTATACTCCCTATGCACTCAAGAGTGTATGGCCAAATTCAGCTCTAACTCCATCGACAAGTTTGCGGATGACAACACTGTGTTGAACAATGACGAAACTGAGTACAAGAAGGAGATAGAGAACTTAGTAAAATGGTGTCAAGGAAACAACCTCCCTCTCCGTGTCAGCAAGATGAAATGGCTAATTATTGACTTCATAAAAAGTGGAGGGACACGTACTCCAATCAGTATCAATGGTGCTAAAGTGGAAATAGTTGAGAGCTTCACGTTTCTTGGTGCAAATATTGCCAATAACCCGTCATGTACCAACCATAATGAAGCGACAGCCAAGAATACATGCCAGTGCCATTATTTCCTCAGGAGACAGATGAAATTTGCCATGTTCCCAGTAACTTACAAATCTCTACAGATGCACCAAAGAAAGCATAAAGTTGCATCATAGCATGGTTTTGGGAATAGCTCGGTCCAAACCGCAGGAATTTACAGAAAGTTGTGGATGTACCCCAGTCCATCACACAGACCAGACTCACGACAATTGACCATCTGCTCTTCACACTGCCTCAGGAAAGCAGCCAACATAATCAAAAACCCTACCCACCCTGGTCATTCCTCCTTCTCTTTGCTCCTGTTGGGCAGAAGATACAAAAGCTTGAAGGAGCACACCACCATGTGGGAACAGTTTCTTCCCCCCTGTTATCAATCTTCTGAATGGTTCTTCCATTAGTTAGGGTACTGTCCAATTCACCTCTACCTCATTGCAGATATTGGACTCTGACTGTGGAACTGGTGTGCTACAATGCTGAGAATTATATCCTGCACACAATAGACAATAGACAATAGGTGCAGGAGTAGGCCATTCGGCCCTTCGAGCCAGCACCACCATTCAATGTGATCATGGCTGATCATTCTCAATCAGTACCCTGTTCCTGCCTTCTCCCCATACACCCTGACTCCGCGATCCTTAAGAGCTCTATCTAGCTCTCTCTTGAATGCATTCAGAGAATTTGCCTCCACTGCCTTCTGAAGCAGAGAATTCCACAGATTTACAACTCTCTGACTGAAAACGTTTTCCTCATCTCCGTTCTAAATGGCCTACCCTTATTCTTAAACTGTGGCCCCTGGTTCTAGACTCCTCCAACACTGGGAACATGTTTCCTGCCTCTAACGTGTCCAACCTCTTAATAATCTTATATGTTTCGATAAGATCCCCTCTCATCCGGTCTAAATTCCAGTGTATACAAGCCTAGTCGCTCCAGTCTTTCAACATACAACATCCACCATTCCGGGAATTAACCTAGTAAACCTACGCTGCACCCTCTCAAATCCTTCCCCAGATTTGGAGACCAAAACTGCACACAGTACTCCAGGTGCGGTCTCACTAGGGCCCTGTACAACTGAAGAAGGACCTCTTTGCTCCTATACTCAACAACTCTTGTTATGAAGGCCAACTTTCCATTGGCTTTCTTCATTGCCTGCTGTACCTGAATGCTTCCTTTCAGTGACTGATGCACTTGGACACCCAGATCTCGTTGTATGTCCCCTTTTCCTAACTTGACATAATTCAGATAATAATCTGCCTTCCTATTCTTACCACCAAAGTGGATAACCTCACACTTATCCACATTAAACTGCATCTGCCACGCATTCGCCCACTCACACAACCTATCTAAGTCACCCTGCAACCTCATAGCATCTTCCTCACAGTTCACACTGCCACCCAGCTTTGTATCATCTGCAAATTTGCTAATGGTACTTTTAATTCCTTTATCCAAGTCATTCATGTATATTGTAAATAGCTGCGGTACCCCACTAGTCACTGCCTGCCATTCTGAAAGGGACCCATTTATCCCCAATCTTTGCTTTCTGTCTGCCAACCAATTTTCTATCCATGTCAGTACCCTACCATGTGCTCTAATTTTGCACACTAATCTCCTATGTGGGACGTTGTCGAAGGCTTTCTGAAAGTCAAGATACACCACATCCCCTGTCAATTTTCCTAGTTACATCCTCAAAAAGTTCCAGAAGATTAGTCAATCATGATTTCCCCTTCGTAAATCCATATTGACTCGGAACGATCCTGTTACTGCTATCCAGTTACTGCTCTGCAATTTCGTCTTTTATAATTGACTCCAGCATCTTCCCCACCACTGATGTCAGACTAACTGCTCTATAATTTCCTGTTTTCTCTCTCCCTCCTTTCTTAAAAAGGAGACACTCTGCATCTTTTCGTTTTGCTCTTCCACTTGTACTTGAGTTTGGCTTGAATGTATTTATGTCTAATATTATCTGATCCTTTTGGATAGCATGCAAAACAAAGCTTTTCACCCTACCTCACTGTACACATGACGATAGCAAAATAATAATAAACGTAAATCCGTACCTATGCACATTCAGTAAGCTCTCGATTTTGCAGTCCACTTGTTTTTGAAAAAAAATTGACCTTAAATTCCTTGATTTTTTTTCTAAAATGTATTGCATTGTTCTGACTGATTCATCTTCTGGTAGCTTCTTCCAGCTCAATTTTGCTGAATCACATCTCAATCTTGTAACTTTGAACATTCTGAAATTTACAATCTTCCTCTTACTTTATCTTTGTTTTTTTAAAACTCTGCTGATTTGTAATCACTGCCAGAAATAATGCTGATACAATGCTACTAATGCACCTGAGACAGCCCCTATCTTCCAAGTAAAGAACTAAATCTAGAATTCAAACCCCTGAACTAAATCTAGAATTCAAACCTTCCCTGCATGCACCGTCCCTTCCATATCCATCCCCACCCCTCTCCTGTCTTCCAACTCAATGACTTCCCAAATGGACTTGCTTGTACATTTGTTCTTCCTCTCAATGTTTTCCCTGTTTGGAGTTCTGTTGTGCAGTCCCAACAATGCAATTGTCCTTTCTTGTTCTTTAATTCAACTCCATCCAACCTTATTTGATGATCTTTCTTATATACTATCACTTCTCTCAGCTGTAACTATTTTTAACACAATATTGCCACTTTCTTGGTTTTTATTTCCCACCTTAATTTTACCTGAAAGTAGTGTATGTTACTAGTAATGTTAAGGTACCAGTCCGGGAGTCACAAGAGACTGCAGATGCTGGAATCTTGCGCAAAGCACAACGTGCCTGAGGAACTCAATGGGTCAGGCATCATCTGTGGAGGGGATGGATAGGCAATGCTTCGGGTCAGGACCCTTCTTCAAACCTGAAACACCACCAGTCCATTCCCTCCCCAGATGCTGCCTGAGCTGTTGTGGTCATCCGGTACTTTTTTGTAAGTTTTTGCTTAAAGTTCCAATCTTATCCTCTTTAAGCTGTGTTTCTTTACTTGGAAGACAGAAGCCTACAAAGCAGTTACTCATCAATGCAGTAGATGATTTTTTTTAATCCCTCTATAAAGATTGAATTCTGTTGCCATTCATAATATAGATCCAATCACTCAAAGGCATAATTAAGTTGCAAATAATTATGCAACTGAGTAGTTAACATTTTAACAGCTTTCCTCCAGTAATAAATTATAATTTAGACACAATCTAAAAGGGTGACAAATTTTAACATTCATCACAATGTCAACCACTGGAGGATCATGTTCAGAAATAGGAATATCAATCAGTGCCTTTTTGAAACCATGTGTAATAGAAATAGAAATTTATATCCCACTCATATCGGGCTGATTAATGGTAGATGTGAAAATGTTAAATCACAATTTGAAGGTTTACATATGCATGGGTAAATCAACTAAATATATCCTACTCATAAATCCATGAAACATAAATGTATCTTTAACAGAGATAAAACATTCTGTACCTGATACATTTCAACATAAAGTGTTGTCAGTATCAAGCGAAGTTAGATGTAAGGCAACCAGGAAATTGCAGGGGAGTAGTTGACTTTCAAGGTGCACGTTATCAATTTCAAATCAATCCCCTTCCCAGTTCTCCCACCAGCCTCCCTTCCCAGTTCTCCCACCAGTCTTATTGTCTCTGACTACATACTATCTCTGTCCCGTCTACTCCTCTGACATCAGTCTGAAGAAAGGTCTCGATCCGAAATGTCACCCATTCCTTCTCTCCAGAGATGCTGCCTGTCCCGCTGAGTTACTCCAGCATTTTGTGACCACCTTTGATTTAAGCCAGCATCTGAAGTTCTTTCCTATTCAATTCAAGCACATATTTCTTCGACACTAGAACTTTAATGTTGAATTAGATGCTTGATGTTTGGTAGTAATATGGACGATATGGGTCATTTTGAATCTTTAACATATTTTGCAGAGAATATTTATACCACAAAGACATAAGGATACAAGAAAATACAAGGCAAAGCAGCTCACCTGCCCCTTCAAACCCGCTCTGCCATTCAATATGATCATGTTTGATCTGTCATAGGCCTCAACTCTTCTTCTGCACCAATTTCCCACAGCTCTCAATTTAAGTCATTGGAGCAGAATTAGGCTATTTGGTCCATTGAGTCTACTCCACCATTCAATCATGGCTGATCTATCTTTCCCTCTCAACCCCCCTCTCCTGCTTCTCTGCTTAACCGTTGACAGCCTTACTAATCAAGAACCTAATCAAGAACTAATCAGTCCCCTTTAAAAATACCCAAAGGCTTGCCCTCCATTGTCGTCTGTGGCAGTGAATTCCACAGATTCGTCATCTTCTGGCGATTAAACTTCCTTCTCATCTGCTTTCTAAAGTTACGTCCTTTTATTCTGAGGCTGTGCGCTCTGGTCCAGGACTCTCTAACTAGTGGAAACATCCTCTCCATATCCACTCTATCCAGGACTTTCATGAATCAGCAAGTTTCAATGAGATTCCCTCTGCTAAACTCCAGCGAGTATAGACTCAAAGCCATTAAGCACTCATCATACTTTAACCCAATCATCCCCGAGAGCATTCTCGTAAACCTCCTTTGGACCCTCTCCAATGCCACCACATCCCATCTCAAATATAGTGCCCAAAACTGCTCACAAAACTTCAAATGCAACCTAACCAGTGCCCGATAAAACCTCAACAATACATCCCTACTTTTATATTCTAGTACCTTCAAAATAAATGCCAACATTGCATTTGCTTTCCTTATTACCAATTCAACCTCCAAATTAACGTTTTTGTGAATCATGCACCAGCACTCCCATGTCCTTTTGCACCTACAATTTCTGAATTCTCTCCCCATTTAGAAAATAATCTACACCTTTATTCCTACTATCGAAGTGCATGACAGCACACTTTGCTTCACTGTATTCCATCTTGATTTCTTGATTAGTATGGGTGTTTCTTGATTAGTACGGGTGTCAGAAGTTATGGGGAGAAGGCAGGAGAATGGGATTAGGAGAAAGAGATAGATCAGCCATGATTGAATGGCAGAATAGACTTGATGGGCTGAATGGCCTAATTCTACTCCTATCACATGATCTTATGATCATGATCTGCCATTTCTTTGCCCACTCTCCCACCCTGCTCATTCTCTGCAGACTCCCTGCTTCCTCTACATTACCTACCCATCCACCTATCTTTGTATCATCTGCAAAATTGGCCAGAGAGAGATATTTGCTGAATGCTCTGAGAATCAGAATTAGATTTTCAGGATAAATTAACTTCTTCTGGGTCATAAGGAAATATGATAAATGTAAAAATATTTTTTAAAAGAACCTTGCGTTTTCTGTTTGAATGGTCCCATGTGGACACTTTAAGACTATTGATTAGTCTGTTAACCTGGTATAACTGATCGAGTTTTACAGAGGAAAAGTTCTGCCTGTCTCACTACAATTTGAGGCTTTCAACTGCATCAAGCAGCCAAACTCTATCATTTGTAGGCCTCTTTAAGTTTGGCAGCAATTCAATGGCCCAGAAACTGCAAGTACCTACTTTCCCTCTTTCCTAATGTCCAAATGGAATGCTGCTTCCCAGGTTGCCTGGTTCATGTTGGTGGAAAATACTAAAATATTGAAGAAGAAAACTGAGATCTTGTGAACATAAATAACAAAGATGAGTGCAGGTTTGAATCCCACCAGTTGCAATGCAAGAAAAGGAAAGAGATAGAGGATGGAGGTGTAGTGCCGGGAGGAAAAGAAATGTTGTCTGTTGGAGAAGATTTTACTGAAGCTAAGTAGTTGCATGACTTGGTTTCAATGAAATCATCCCCAGTAGTCAAACTATAGAGTTGAGGAAAATTTGAGCTGGAGAATTAACCAAGGGATAGCAGCACACAAATTGTTATAAAACAATAACATGGGTACTAAAGGGGGATTGCATGGCTGGAGAGGTCACGGCCCCTGACGTACAGTTGCCACGCAACGCCTACTGGAGGGCACGCCGTGTACTGCAGGCAATCACTCACTAGGGCTTTCAATACAGCGGGCCCGGTTGGTCTTCTTCCATCAGGCTCCCTCCCGGCGCTCCGAGTGTCCCGACACCTCTGCCCATTCCCGCGCTCCTCGCTCCTCCAGGCTCGGCACCCCTGCTCCACGCCTCACTTCCTGAGGTTCTTCGGCTCCTCTCCGCTCCTGCTGGCCCTCTAGCCCTTCTCCCCACTCGCCCTCTCCATCAGCCGGGGTCCGCTTCCATTTGGCCGGCGCTCCACCTCCTGGCTGGGGCCGCCGAGCAGAGCCATGGCCTGGTCCATCCGCCTCAGCTCCCAGCGCCCGGCCCAGCTCTCGCTGCTGCTTGGCCTCTGCTGCTGATCGGCCTCCCCGGCTCCTCTTCCTCCCCCTCTTCAGGCTCGACACTCCACTCCTCCTCTTCTTCCACCACCTCCTCCTCCAAGGCCATCAAGCCCTTCACCCTCAGATGGGTCACTGACCTCCAGCGCTCACTGCTTCTGCCCCTGCAGACCCTCCAGGCCCCTCGGCTCGGGTTCTTCCTGCTGCTCCTCTCCCAGCTCGCTCAACCCTATCCTTTCCTCCACCTCCTCCTCCTTTTCTTCTCCCCCCGCCGGCCGACCGGCCGCCCTTTGCTTCTCGGCCTTGCTCTCCTGCCTCCCTTCCCGGCCGCGTTTCCCCTTCTTCCGCTGGCTGGCCAGACATCTTCCCAGCTGCTTCTTGCGTCCGCGGGCTTTGCAGCAGTTCTCCCGGTTCTTCTTCCTCCGCGATCCTCCAGCTTCTTTCTCATATTTTACAGCACAAAAATTGGTCTTTTGGCGGCTTTTTCAAGGTAAGAATGTACCTATTACATGTGTTACTCGTGTATGCGGTAAGCGGCCATGTCCTCCAGATGGCTTGAGCGACTTTGACATTACGATCTTATGTGCAATCCCCTAATAGGAAAGACAATGAATGAGTAGCGATGGATCTGTGTGATTGCAGAGCAAATAAATGGATAGGTTTGAAATAGGGAACTGATATATTATGGAAGTAACTGGGGTCCTGACTTATGGCATTCAGTAAACATATTTTATAAGTAAAATTAACTTGATCAAGCATATAAATATTAAGCAAACTGGCAGTTTACCAATAAAGAATAACATTTACAGTCTAACCTAGTAATTACTAATACAGCAGACTCTACATGCAGCAGAATTCCCATAAACGGACTTAAATTACAACAGACAAAATAGAAGTTAATTTTGGGCAAAGTACATCTGCTTAATGCAAAAAATTAAAAATAAATCTTTGTAAATCAGAACCGTGATTATATATAATTCATCCTGGTATAATTGTTCTAACTTATCATTACCACCTGCTGAAATTGGAATATTTCAATTTAATTCTACAAAGAAAATTTATCTCATTCTTATTTGGGAATAATAATATTGCCAATTAAAAGATACTTAAGGTCCTGTAAGATGTTTTAGTAATGTTTCTGTATTCAAGGTAACAAATATCTGCACCAAACCAGAGAACATAGGTTTAAGGTGAGAGGAGTAAGATTTAATAGGAACCTAGAGAGTGGTGGGTACATTGAATGGGTTGCAGAGGAGGTAGTTGAGGCAGGTACTTTTTAAGGCAGAGATAAATAGATTCTTGATTAGTACGGGTGTCAGGGTTATGGGGAGAATGCAGGAGAATGGGGTTGAGGGAGAGATGGATCAGCCATGATTGAATGGCGAAGTAGACGATGCCCCAAGTGGCCTAATTCTGTTCCTATAACTTATGACTTTATGTACTACAACACATTTAAAAGACATTTGGACAGGTAAATTGGTAGGAAAGGTTTAGTGGGATATGGGCAGGTGGGACTAGTGTGGATGGGGCATTTGGGTCAGCGTAAGCAAATTGGACCAAAAAGCTTGTTTACGTGCAGCATGACTCTATGACAAATCCATTGGCACATATCACTAATAGAATAGGGTACAAGATTTTGAGAGTAAGAAAAAAAAAGCCTCAGCCACACGCCCAAGTGAAAGAATGTTCATGACACTCAAATTATTGTATATTAAATCTTCTGTTCTGTCCTGTGGAAGGGTTTGGGCAAGGCCCTAAAACTTGTTTTTATATATAGTTTATGTGTTATGTGTTACCATGCCATAAACTCTGGCTCTGATCTACTGGAAATATAAAAGTTGACCCGAGTGTTTCCCTGTTGTTTTGCAGTATTCTGCAGCAGAAACAAGGAGGAATGGAAGCCCAGAGAAAGTAAAAGGAATGGGAGTGGAGGCCCAGAGCATCCCACAGGCCAGTAAGTGGAGACCAGGAGCCTGGGAGAGAAGGGAAATTATATGGTAGATTATATGGGATCCTTAGTGAGCAACACGTGATTTAATAACAGGAAATAAGGAAGTGAGAGATGTTATATTCATATTTTGCATCGGTCTTCTTGGCGGAGGGCACTGCAAAAGTAATAGATAAGAGGGATGAACTTGTAATAATCCTTATCACAAAGGGCAAAATATTGGAAAAAATAACGGGACTGAAGACAGACAAGTTGCCAGCACCCAACAACTTGCACCAAGGAAGTGACTGCCAAAACAGTAGAACCATTGGTTGAAGTTGTTCAGAAGTCACTGAGTTCTGGGAGGGTTGCTACTGTAAAAACTGTAAATGTGACTCCCCTGTTCAAGAATACAGGAACCTTTAGACCACTTCACTTAATATCTGCTGTTTGCGAGACAGTAGAGATTGTAATCAACAAAGAATTCGGTCATCATTTCAATAAGCTTAATGTATTCAAACCAAATCAACGGAATTTTATAAAAGGGAAATACTCAGCTTTCTTAAGCAGAGCAATAGAGGCATGTCATGTATTTCCTGTTTCTGATGTCATGTATTTGGATCACAGAATTGGACCGATGATGAGTTATCGCATGGGAACTTGAAACAGATGGGTTTGATAAAGTAACTAGTGGGGTGACTCAAGGATCAATCCCTGTCCCTTCAGTTATTTACTCTCTGTGTTACTGACTTGATAGAAGTGGCAGAATGTACAGTGTCCGAGTTTGATGATGACACAAAAGTAGGTGGGGAGGAACGTTGCGATTAGGATATTTGCAACTTGATATGGATAGGTTGAGTGACGGGGCACAAACCTTGCACATGGAATTTGAAGTGCAAAGGTGTGTGGCCGTGCACTTTAGTGCGAGGAATGTAAAGGCAAGCTATTAACAAAATGTAGAGATTCTGAGAGAGCGTTCTGCATTCACTGGGGTTCTGCATACAGTTTTTGATTCCCTTATTTAAGAATTGATAACTGGCTCTGGAGATAGTGCAGAAGAAATTTACTAAGCTGATAACTGGCATGAGAAGACACAAATAGCTAAAAAAGTTGGACATGTATTGTTTACTGTGTAGATGTAGATGGAATCATATTGAAGCATATAATATCCTAAGGGAGCATGTCAAGGTGGATATTGAGATACCTCCACTTGATGAGTCTTGAATGAGAGCAAATAATTATAAGCACAACCAAGGTACATAAGAATCCCTTGTCACAATAGTGGTAACTCTGGAATCCTCTACCTTAGAAGTTCTGAAGGCTAGACACGGAGTATTTAAAGCAAGGGAGATATGTTTTTGAAATACTGTGGAAATGAGGGAGTTTTGAAGTAAACAACATCTACTGGACTCTCCTTTATCTGTCCTGCTATTTACTTCTTCAAAGAATTCCAGCAAATTTGTCAAGCAAGACCTCCCCTTCACAAACCCATGCGTACTTTGGCCTATTTTATCATGAACTTCTAAGTTACTCCATAACCTCATCCTTTAAAATGGACTCTAATATATTCTTTTATTTGTCCCACACCGGGGAAATTTACATTTTATCTACAATCTTACCAACCACCAAAGTCAGCCTAACCAGCCGATAGTTCCCACTATTCTGCCTTATTCCCTTTTTGTGCAACAGGGTAATATTGGCAATTTTCCAATTATCTGAGACCACTCCTGACTCTAGGATTCTTGAAATATCACTTTCAAAGCTTCTACAATCTCTAAAGCCATCTCTTTCAGAACCTTAGGGTGCAGTCCATCCGGTCCAGGTGACTTATCCACCTTCAGCCCTTTTAGCTTCCCAAGCACCTTCTCCCTAGTAATAGCCACTCCACTGACTCCCATCCACAGGTCATAAGTGATAGGAGTAGAATTAGGCCATTCGGCCCATTAAGTCTACTCCGCCATTCAATCATGGCTGATCTATCTCTATCTCCTAACCCCATTCTCCTGCCTTCTCCCCATAAGCTCTGACCCCTGTACTAATCAGGAATCTAACTATCTCTGCCTTAAAAATATCCACTGACTTTGCCTCCACAGCCTTCTGTGGCAAAGTATTCCACAGAGACAACACCCTGCAACGATTCAAGCATTTGCTGTTCTTGTGGTTTGTATGTAGGTTCAATGATCAAATAAGAATTTCAAGTATTTATAAACTATTCTTGTTGTAATAAAAGTTCTGAAAGTGAAAAAGCTAATAATCACCCTTTAACGGTCTTCCTCACTCTCAAAAGCTAATCTTGTATGTTGTGTGGTCATTTTATAGAATTTAATTTTTTTAATGAATTTTAAAATGACTCCTTTTAAAGTTTGCAATATTACAACACTAATCCTGTGTTTGTTCTAACCTTTATTATGTTAGGAATTTTAAATGTTAATTAAATGCTGCATCATATTTCCTGCTTTGTAGCCAGTGGAAATTTATCTGTATTTGATGACTTCACTTTGTCCGAGAACTGGAGATGGCTGAGAGTTGGTTACTCCTTAGCATTGACACCTGATATCAACTAATTTCAGAGAACAGAATTTCCACTCTTCCGATACTGTAAGGTATTTATAGCAGCTTTCTTTGAGACCAGTAGCTTGCACTGTTACCTCACGGCTGTCTGCAAAATCAAAGACTGCCCTTTACAAATTCATTTGTTGGGATTTTTGAAAATGAGCCCATAACTGAAAAAAAACCCTATTCTTTAGTAGAAACAAAGAACTGTAGATGCTGGTTTACAAAAAAGAACACCGGGTGCTAGAGTAACTCAGCGGGTCAGGCAACATCTCTGGAGAACATGGATACGTGATGTTTCGGGTTGGGACCCTTCTTCAGGCTGCTATCATCGTTGTTTGAATCTAAAATGACTTGTTTATTCTTTTTATGCTGAGCGCTATTTAATTTCTGATTAATCAAGAGACAAGAGTCAATAGACAATAGACAATAGACAATGGGTGCAGGAGTAGGCCATTCGGCCCTTCGAGCCAGCACCGCCATTCAATGTGATCATGGCTGATCATTCTCAATTAGTACCCCGTTCCTGCCTTCTCCCCATACCCCTGACTCCGCTATCCTTAAGAGCTCTATCTAGCTCTCTCTTGAATGCATTCAGAGAATTGGCCTCCACTGCCTTCTGAGGCAGAGAATTCCACAGATTCACAACTCTCTGACTGAAAAAGTTTTTCATCACCTCCGTTCTAAATGGCCTACCCTTTATTCTTAAACTGTGGCCCCTGGTTCTGGACTCCCCCAACATTGGGAACATGTTTCCTGCCTCTAATGTGTCCAACCCCTTAATAATCTTATACGTTTCGATAAGATCCCCTTATCGTCAAGAGTGCTTAATTGTCATCTGCCACGGGAAATAAGCAATAACATTCTTACTTGTTGCAGCTTTACAGGCACAACACAATAAATTAATATAGAATAAAAAGTAATTCGAATAATACAATAAATTATCAGCAATGCACATTAACTAGACAATAATGGTGCAAATCAAGTACATAGTGCAACCTAAACAAAGTCCTTAGTAGACCATATATTCTCAGCTTTTTTCTGTTTATCCATCTCAAATTGCCACATTTTTAATTATTGGCAGTAGTTCCAATATTGTAACAAATATTTGAATACTGAATCAATATAAATAGAATCAGCAGATTTGTATAATTTCTTTGTATGTCTCCTGAGGACAGTTTCACAATGAGGAACAACATTAACGTGTCGTTGAAAAATTGGCTACTTTAATTACTTTTCCTACTGGAAAACTGGAGAAAAGTTGGCATAAATAATAACATCTGTTAAAAGAATCTCTTTGCAACTATCTTAGAAATTAGTTACATGTGGCAATCACTGAGAAAGCCTGAGGATCTTATATACTGTAAGAAATGTGGATTTTCAGTTAGAATCTATCAAGGGACAAACAAAAATTTAACAACCTCATTTTCTTCCTTCAAAATGTTGTCACCTTGTCTAAGCTGAAGCTACAGCTGAGGTGGTTCAGTGAACTATGCACTAACTGGTACGGATCGAGTTTAAATTTTCTTCCCAACCCTTGGGTAGATTACCCATCTCAACTGTGCCCGTTAATTTGATCCGTCTCACAAACAAGAGAACAATAAAGGTAGACAATTGTTCAACCCTGATAACGACAATTTCAGGAAATCTAAAAGCAAATACTCAAAGTTTAAGCAATTAACAGATGATTGTAAAAATAGTCAATGTGAATGCAATGGTACATATGTGGACAATTATTTAAAATAACTAGCAAAGATTGAACTAGCAACTGGTATACCCACTGTATTAATGAGTTCTGAGTATCATTTATGGTAGTGAACAAAGCAAATAATACTGATGTTCATATCAATATCAATGTTATATCGTTCACTAAACATTGTACCTTTTATCCTTTATCTGGGCACTGTGGTCAGCGTGATTGTGTTCATGTATAGGAAAAAAACTGCAAATGCTGGTTTAAATCGAAGGTATTAGACACAAAAAGCTGGAGTAACTCAGCGGGTCAGGCAGCATCTCTGGAGAGAAGGAATGGGTGATAATAGATGAGGTTGGAGGAGGTGCAGGTGAGTCTTTCCAGGTGAGGCAGAGGTTCACCTGCACCTCCTCCAACCTCATCTATTGTATCCGCTGTTCCAGATGTCAACTTCTCTACATCAGCAAGACCAAACGCAGGCTCAGCGATCATTTTGCTCAACATCATCTTAACCAACCTGATCTCCCGGTGGCTCAGCACTTCAACTCCCTCTCCCATTCCCAATCTGACTTTTCTGGCCTGGGCCTTCTCCATTGTCAGAGTGCGGCCCAGCGCAAATTGGAGGAACAGCACCTCATATTTTGCTTGGGTAGTTTACACCTCAACGGCATGAACATTGACTTCTCTAACTTCAGATAGTCCCTGCTTTCCCTCTCTATTCCCTACCCTTTTCTAGTTTTCCCACTAGTCTTCCTGTTTCCAACTACACCCTATCTTTGTCCCACACCCTCCCCTGACATCAGTCTGAAGAAGGATCTCGACCCGAAACATCACCCATTCCTTCTCTCCAGAGATGTTGCCTGACCCGCTGAGTTACTCCAGCTTTTTGTGTCTAATACCTTCGATTGTGTTCATGTATTGTCCTTTCTTTGACTGGATAGTATGGGCGGCACGGTGGCACAGCGGTAGAGTTGCTGCCTGACAGCGAATGCAGTGCCAGAGACTCAGGTTCGATCCTGACTAAGGGCGCCGTCTGTACGGAGTTTGTACGTTCTCCCCGTGACCTGCGTGGGTTTTCTCCGAGATCTTCAGTTTCCTCCCACACTCCAAAGACGTACAGGTATGTAGGTTAATTGACTGGGTAAATGTAAAAATTGTCCCTAGTGTGTGTGTAGGATAGTGTTAATGTGTGGGGATCGCTGGGCGGCACGGACTCGGTGGGCCGAAGGGCCTGTTTCCGCGCTGTATCTCTAAATCTGTATCTCTAAATCTAAAAATCTAGTAAGCAAACAAAATATTTTCACTGTACCTTGGTGCACGTGACATTAATAAACTAAACTATAGCCCTAGATAGTCAATTTAATTAAATGGATCAAAATGTGTCATTAGCAATATTCTAGAGTTTATTGGGCAACATAGCGACAGTTTTCTCAGTGTTACAGGTGCCAATATGTTTCAAATTCTTGCCCTATTTCAAAATGTAGATATTTAGCACAATTTTCCTCCATTCAGCAAATGGGGTGGCACAGGTGAGGTGTAATTGTATGTAATAACATAAGTGTCATATGGTGAGATGGCATGGTTACAGGTTTATATGAATGTGTGTAGACGTTTCTTGCTGTTACAGTTAAAACACTTATGCTTGAATGTGCTGTGTCTAGCAAGTGTTATTATAAATAAAAGTCACCTGCAGCATGTGTGTGCAAGTTACAAATATGCAGATAGGCAATTAGTGAAACAAATCCTCGTGCAATATTGATTTGACATATGCCAAATTGTGATGTGCTAATCACACACAGGAAGACTCGTGCCAAGCGTGAAGAGGAAACCTCAACTGCACAATTTAATGTCATCTGATTACCCTTGTCAATAACCATGGTGCATATTTCTTCAGATCTTCACTGTCCTGCTGCTTTTACACAGTACTCCCTCCCTGGCTGTAGCCAGACTGGTGAAAGGCTATTTCTTTGTAGCATAGGATACTGCGGAGGCTACAAGGAGCAATATGAAGTAACTCTGGATCTGGAAGGAGCAGCATCCTCCTGCTCTATTGTCATGTTTTGAGCTGCAGAATTGACGTGCATTGATTTGACAGGTAACAACTGGGGCACTGGCAGAAGGGCAGCAGTAACATCATGAATCTGTTACCCTGAGAGAAGACGGTTAATCAATGCCCCGCAGAGCACCTGTCACTCCCCTGGTGCAATGTAACACCAAATCCTGTGACCTGTGGAGTTTGGAGTTTTGTCCTTTGTCCTCTCAATGTCCCTTTTCAGGCTGGTATCCAGAGCCATGATGTCAGTATTGTGAACACTTCTGCCTGACGCCTCAGCTTTCACTGCATTCATAGTCTTATAGTTGTCCAGCACAGAAATAGACCCTTCAGCCCAACTCATCCATACAGAGCAAGGCCCCTTTTGCCTGTGTGAGTTCCACTTGCCTGCATTGGGCACATAAGCCTCTAAACCTTTCCTAAAAGAGGAATCTACCCAAATGGCTTTTAAGTATTGTAATTGTACCAGCCTTTACCACTCCCTCTGACAGCTCGTTCCATATACCCATCACACTTTGTGTGAAAACCTTGTATCCCAGCTTCCTTTTAAATTTCTCCCATCTCACCGTAAACCTATGCTGTCTAGTTTTAGATTCCCTATCCTGGGAAAAGGTTTGCGTCCACCCATCTTATTTCAACTCAACTCCTTTGCTCCAGGGAAAACGATCCCAGCCTACCCAGTTTCTGCTCGAGTCAAGTGCAGTCCTACAGTATCATGGCCCAGCTACATGGGAGCTCTGGGCTATTTGGAAGAAAAAAGGCACAATGAAAGGTTAGTGAATAATCAGGAATAGAGGGATCAGGAACTGTATGTTTGTACCACGTGCATGTTGATATTCAAAATAAAATTTGAGATAAAGGAAAAATGGGATGTGAGGTGACAGCCGACATAAGCGCATGTTGTCAGTCATGAGCTGTGGGTGTTGGCGTTGCCTTTCATCATTGTCCAATACCCGGGTACCTTATTGGTCATTTCAGAGGCCAGTTAAACTCACAGATGTGGCCGAGAGTTAGATATAGTCTGGATAGGTTAGGAATGGCAGATTTCCTTCTTTGGTAGAGAATAACTAAAGGGCCTGTCCCACTTAGGTGATTTTTTAGGCGACTGCCAGATACTGTCAAAGTCTTAGCAGATCATCAAAATTTTCTTTTACCCTACGACAATGACCACGACAATGCCGAGTCAGGTCGAGATTACACCGTCTTCGGAAACATTGCAAAAATTCCCATGCTGTCAATGCTCCTCCGGCATCCAATTTTCGCTGAAATCACTGACAAGTCTGTAATTATTGAGAGTTTTGAAATTTCACTTCTTGCCCGGGTTACTTGAAAACCAAGCTTCACGGTAACAAGGCATAAACTGGATTGACTTCCAGTTTACTAATAGCAGTATTAAGACATTTCATTTTAAAAGTGATTAAATGGATTATTGTGCGGAATGTGGGCATTCTTTGAAAATGTACGGGAGATGCATATCTTGTTTGTGGGTTGCATATCTGGGTTGGGAGCCTGCTTTAAATGTAATCGCTGATGGCCATAACCATCGCGAAAATTCTCACGCTTACCTGACCGTCAAACTGTTGCCTCCAATCTACCTGTCAAATGTCCTGACGGTAAATAAATTGGTTAAACACAAGTATTTTATGGTATCTTCAAATGACTTTACTTATTTTAATATTATGTGCTTCTAAATGCATCTAAGAAAACCTAGCAAACCTGGAGACAGCATGCGACAGCATCCGCAATAAGCAACGATACCTGGCGACAAGCCAGCTGTCGCCGAGAAATTTCACTCCGGTTGATTTCTCAGCGACGTGTTGAGATCCACTACGATTCTTGGAAGACTCCTCACGATCATGCTCGGACACCCCGATGAACTGTCGGAGACAGCCTAGTCGCCGGCAGTCGCCTTAAAATCGCCTGTGAGACAGGCCCTTAACTAGCTCACTATTTTTTCCAATAATTTGTTAGATTCACGGTCAATAGACAATAGACAATAGGTGCAGGAGTAGGCCATTCAGCCCTTCGAGCCAGCACCGCCATTCAATGCGATCATGGCTGATCACTCTCAATCAGTACCCTGTTCCTGCCTTCTCCCCATACCCCCTCACTCCACTATCCTTAAGAGCTCTATCCAGCTCTCTCTTGAAAGCATCCAATGAACTGGCCTCCACTGCCTTCTGAGGCAGAGAATTCCACACCTTCACCACTCTCTGACTGAAAAAGTTCTTCCTCATCTCCGTTCTAAATGGCCTACCCCTTATTCTTAAACTGTGGCCCCTTGTTCTGGACTCCCCCAACATTGGGAACATGTTTCCTGCCTCTAATGTGTCCAATCCCCTAATTATCTTATATGTTTCAATAAGATCCCCCCTCATCCTTCTAAATTCCAGTGTATACAAGCCTAATTGTTCCAGCCTTTCAACACATGTTACAGGTCAATGTTACAGATACAGGCTTTCTAATTCCAGGTGTAATTAATTGCTTTGTTATGCTGCTGCAAGTAAGAATGTCATCGTTCTGTTGTCGTATTTATGACAGTTAAACACTCTCGACCGTTGACTCTCTTGAAATTTGAACTTGTGCCTCCAGATCTATAACCTTGGACTGTGGACAATAGTCCAGTGACTGAATCATCAGATTACTCTGCACTACAATACTATTCTAATAATAGCCATGGTATTCTCCTCTGAGACAGCAGACTGGTTTGCCTCCTTATTGGACAATAGACAATTCTTTCTCTTAGTCTATCACTTTGCTGATAATTGTGGTTATGGGATTGTTGGAGATTGTGTTAGGTGAGGGAATGAGGCTAATAGTTGTTTGCAAAGATACTGGAGAAGCAAGATAGACCACTCAACCCTAAAAACCGTAGTATTCCATGGCACCATTTTAGTAGGCAGAAACTTGCAGAAACTTGCAGAAACTTGCAAAAAGAAAAATAACAAAAACCTGTGAATTGATAGATGAGATATATTCTGCATTTTAATGGTATCATCACACATATTGTTCCCCCAAAACACTGATTACACTGTGAGAGGCATAACGGACAGTGGGTTTTGATTACTAAAATGGCGGGCGTTATGCTCCTCTGCGTACTATTTCAGTATAGGCGACTTCAATGGAGTGGTTCATCTTGTTCCTCTCGTATCTTTGGTTGTGTGGGAGCTTGGGATTATAGATGATTTGCTGACATGATCACTTAATTTCATTCCACCTGTAAGGTTATTAAACTGTTTGCTGCACTTTATCCATGTCCTGAAAGCTTCACACCTGACATTAACATTACCTACTAAATTGTTTCCTGGATCCCAGATGCCCCTCAGCTCTTCACCTTATCCACCAACCTCTCTGGAATTATTCACAGCCTTTTGCATCTCCCAGCAAATTCTTTGAACCTTTAAAGACTTTAAATAGTATTTAGAGGCAATTTTCACTGCCAATTTGGAAGATGCAAATAGGAATACAATTGAAGTTAATTAGCTTCAGCTGGTGCTAGTGACTTGAGAAATTGAGTCCTTTAGATTGTGCTAATTTAATGAACAGTGGGGTTAGCTTTGAGTGGATGTTACAATACAAAAAGTACAGGAGTCTCAATTTTATGCGTGACCTGAGAGGGAACTAAAATGCATGAACTGGGTATTATCATTCCTGCAACTGTTTTCAAGCACAGTCTAAGTTTTCTTTCCTCTTCTCTTATCACCCTTGAATATTCCAATATGTGGTGGTACTGAATCAAACACTTTCCTTTCAAAGAAATATCAGCAATATCTTCCACAGTGACATCGATGAACCCTATCATGATAAGATTATCTGTTCCACTCTACCTTTGATAACAAGTGAGGCCGTCCTGTGTAATGAGTCCTGATAAATAAGTTTTCTCTCATCCTTCACAATCTCTGTTTAAACATCCATATTAGTTTTCTCTGTAAAGTGGCTAAACAATAAATACTCTAAAATAGACACAAAGTGCTGGAGTAACTCAATGGATCAAGCAGTAACTTTGGAGAACATGATAGGCAATGTTTCAGTCTGTTTCAGTCTGAAGTAGGATCTCAAACCAAAATGTCACCTATTTAGAGGCAATATCCACTGCCAATTTGGAAGATACAAATAGGAATACAAATAACATTAATTAGATTCAGCTGGAGCTAATGAGTAATGAAACCGAGTCCCATAGATTGTGCTAATTTCATAAACAGTGAGGTTATCCTTGAGTGGATCCTTGGGGAAGGAGACTTAAAGTGTTTAGCAACCGGGAGATCAGGTAGGTTCAGGCAGACTGAACAAAGGTGTTCAGCGAAACGATCGCCCAGTCTACATTTTGTCTCGCCGATGTATAAAAGTCCACATCTTGAACAACGGATACAGTAGATGAGGTTGGAGGAGGTGCAAGTGAACCTCTGCCCAACCTGAAAGGACTGTTGGGATCCCTGGACAGAGTCGAGGGAGGAGGTATAGGGACAGGTGTTGCATCTTCTGCGGTTGCAGGAAAAGGTACCTGGGGAGGGGGTGGTTTGGGTGGGAAGGGATGAGTTAACCAGGGAGTTGCAAAAGGAACAGTCTCTGCGGAAGGCGGAAAGGGGTGGAGATGGGAAAATGTGGCTGGTGGTGGGATCCCGTTGGAGGTGGTGGAGATTTCGGAGGATTATGTGTTGTACATTTTCGGAGCATTATGTATTGCCACATTTTCCTATCTCTACCCCTTTCCGCCTTCTCACCAGAGATGCTCCCTGTCCCGTTGAGTCACTCCAGCTTTTTGTGTCTACGTTCCAAAACGCATGAACTGTGCTTTATGATTCCTGCACCTGTTTTCAAACATGTTCTAATTTTTTTCCCACTTCCTTTCACCGCTATCACCCATGCGTTCTAATGGGTGAAGTTACTGAGTCAATCACTTTCCTATCGATTCATGTTTTCCAAAAAACATGAACGGTTGAGTTCCTCCAGGACTTTGTGTCATTTTTCGTAAACCAGCATCTGCAGTTCCTTGCGTCTACATTACATTCTCTAATTTCCTTTTACCATGCAAACTGTGAAACTGGAGTATACTTCTGTGCCTGCTCGTTAAAAGGTTAAAGTAACCAGATGCCCTTTACTGATTTGCAGATAGCGAGGCTGAGAGAACTGACAAAAAAAATAAACAGTCTGTTTCTATTACCAGTGACGGCTATCGACTATTGACAACTGAGGAGGCATTCAACCACTTACAGGAAGGAAGAAGCATTGATTTTTCTGAGTGATACACATGCTTCTTTTAATGTCAATCATCCACGTCACTCAGCAAGCAATTCAGTGGCTTTTGGTGTTTACACAAAAGTAAATCTTTACAGCTTCATCTGTATTGCAATGAAGTTTAAATTGAGTAGCTACTTCCCTGCATTCATTTCAACAACACTCTCATCCTGGTAGCCAGTTTTCAAGCCTGCAGCTACATTATCAGCTCAGGTCAGGCAATGTACAGAGCAATGTCCAAAATAATAGAGGGTGGTGAATCTGTGGAATTCTTTGCCAAAGAAGGCTGACAAGAAAATTAAACAATCTGTTTCTATTACCAGTGACTGCCAGTGGAGGCAAAGTCAGTGGATATATTTAAGGCAAAGATAGATAGATTCTTGATTAGTACGGGTGTCAGAGGTTATGGGGAGAAGGCAGGAGAATGGGGTTAGGAGGGAGAGATAGATCAGCTATGATTGAATGGCAGAGTAGATTTGATAGGCTGAATGGCCTAATTCTACTCCTCTCACTTATAATCTTATGACAGAGCAATATCCCTGTAACAGAGGTCCATCTGGAAATCTTGTTGAATATGATTGGGCCTACTTATTTCACGAAACTTCATTTAATGGTTACAAAATGGGCTTGTAAACCTTACTCATGCTGGAAAATAATACAAAGGTCTTAATCTTGTTTTATTGTTCTCTGAACTTCATTTCGATATTGCTGTAAAACAATGTACTTCAAAGCTATTGATCAAGGGGTGTGAAAACAGTATGGAAAAGACACAGTGAACAGTCACCAATAAAGATACTGTCATGGAGGATGTGGGTGAATCAATAATATACTATCTAGAGGCAGCGACTCCAGTAAATCCCTTCGATGGTGGGGCAGTCAGAGCCAGTGATGGACTGGGCAGTGTTCACAACTTTTTGCAGTCTTCTTCGCTCCTGGGCATTCAAGTTGCCGAGCCAGGCCGGGGATGCAGCCGGTCAATATGCTCTCTACTGTACATCTGTAGAAGTTCAAGAGAATCCTCTTTGACATACCAAATCTCCGTAATCTTCTCAGGAAGTAGAGGCATTGGAGAATTCAATATGTATACCATTGGGTTGCAAAGCAACCCAAGTGCTGGTCCTCCAGTTTAGGTGTGGCCTTACTTTCACAATGGAGGAGGTACAGGACAGAAAGTTCATTATGGGAATGAGTTGAAGAGTTAAAAACAGTTTGCAAATGGGAGCTCCAGCAGGCCTAGGTGGACTGAGTTCAAAGATATGGTCGTCTAGTCTATGCCTGGTCTCGCCGATGTAAAGGAGGCCACATCGGGAGCACCTGATGTAGTGGATGAGGTTAGAGGAAGTACATGTGAACCTCTGAATCACCCATGAAGACATGTCATCTACTCATGACTTCCAGAAAAGCTGCTTGACCCGCTGAATTACTTCAGTATATTGTGTTTTTGTTTTGTAGATAATATTAATTATTTTTCTTATGGGACAAATGTACATATTGCCAGACAGTAAAATGTATGATTCTTTAAAAAAATGTAATAACATAGTCTGCATTGAAAATTAATTTCATGAATCAAAAATCAATAACATCACAGAAGAATTTCAACAGCAATTACTGTCAACATTGCAAATTTTAGAAATAGTGGCTATGGCCAGTATTTCCACTACAGAATAAAAAGGCCGGTTTCCTTCACAACTGTTGCACACTGATTCCTACTGACAGATCATGTGGTGAGCTTGTGGAATGGTAGTTGGAGAACTGTGACCTAGCTGTCCTGAAAAATAGACTGGGTTTCAGAAATTGAATCAGCTCCAGGGCTTGAAGGATGGTGTCGTTCATTTGCACTTCTCTTTTGATAAGGTCCAGTTCCTTTGGACTGACACGTTTATTGATTGTGATTGACCCAAGTAGGGCCTCTAATTTTGGTCAACCTGAGGAGTACCTTCAGCAACAGACTGCTTCACCAAGATGCAGTGCAGAGCGCCACAAGAGATCCTTCTTCCCTGTGGCTATCACGCTGTACAACTCCTCCCCCTTCTGTCGTAGGATAGACTGACTCCCCTCCCCCCCCCCCCCCCCCAATATTTGCACATCCCCAATCCTTTCCACTCGTCACTTTAATTTCATGTTTCATGTATTTTGTGTTTTATGACTGTTGGCAGATCAATTTTCCTCCTGGGATTAATAAAGTTCTATCGTATCGTATCGTTTCGCATTACTCTTTGTCAGCCCTTCACAGTGTGATCCCTTCACCAGCACCAGTGAACATTCTCATTTTCCAATATCCGCTAACTTTCTGCAGTGTGCTTGTCTCCTCTTTGTTAAATTACTGAGCTGACACATTAGCTTTATATTATCATAAATCCTAATGAAATAAGTGTATTTGGCTCCATTATTTCATCCCCTCACTCAGCTTTATACTGATTAAATAAATTCTCCCCCCAAAAATCAGAGAATATTTTCTCTAGTGCTACATTTCAAACATTTCCTGCAGTTTTGAAAAGTCACGTGGAAATATAGCTTAAGGAATCAATCTCTCTGATTTAAAATCTTCAACTTACTAATCCAACATGAATAACCTAGCATTAAATTATTTTTAAAAACGACAATAACTTTTTTGAGAAATTTGATCAAAATCACTTCTGTTTTAAAGAAGCCTAATAACTATTTGTTGTATTATAAATAATGTATTATTATTAGAAGAGTGGGAAGCCAGAGGATTGGGACTCTTTTAAAGAGCAACAGAAGATAACTAAAAAGGCAATACGGGGAAACAAATAGTCAAGGCAAATGTGGGTCCCTTGAAGACAGAAGCAGGGGAATTTATTATGGGGAACAAGGAAATGGCAGACGAGTTGAACCGGTACTTTGGATCTGTCTTCACTAAGGAAGATACAAACAATCTCCCAGATGTTCTAGTGGCCAGAGATCCTAGGGTGCCGGAGGAACTGGAGGAAATCCACATTAGGCAGGAAAAAGGTTTGGGTAGACTGATGGGACTGAAGGCTGATAAATCCCCAATGCCTGATGGTCTGCATCCCAGGGTACTTTAGGAGGTGGCTCTAGAAATTGTGGACGCATTGGTGATCATTTTCCAATGTTCTATAGATTCAGGGTCAGTTCCTGTGGATTGGAGGGTAGCTAATATAACCCCACTTTTTAAGAAAGGTAGACACAAAAAGCTGGAGTAACAGGGGGACAGGCAGCATCTCTGGAGAGAAGGAATGGGTGACGTTTCAGGTCGAGACCCTTCTTCAGACTCAATACTTTCTACGCTTGATTTCAAATGCAAAACAACAATTGTGATGAAAGGTTGGTTATGACCCATATCAACTCCGCTAAGGAAGAATCTGGGCCCACTCCAATTAATCTACCAGCCTGGGTCTGTGGTCTTCAACTGGATCCTTGACTTTCTCATCAGCAGACCTTAATCTGTATGGACTGGCAACAACACCTCCTCCTCGCTGACCATCAGTGCAGGAGCATCTCATTGCTGTGTGATCAATCTCCTGGTCTATTCTCTCCAGCACTGTGTAGCCAGCACAGATCCACTACTATCTTTAAATTCCCCAATGATACCACTGTTGATGGACGAATAATAGATCATTATTGTGCATCAGTGTTCAGCACGATGATTGATAATCTGACTTAGGTTTACATTTATTATTGTCACATGCACTGAGGTGCAGTGAAAAGCTTTGTTTTGCATTCTATCCAATCAAATCAGATAATACTATACATAGATACAATCAAGCCACACTCAAGTACAATAGGTAGAGCAAAGGAACAGATACAGAATGCAGAATAAGTGTACCTTCACAAGCCCCCACATCCCCTGATGACACTGTGATCTCAGTCTCGTATGTCAGAAGACCCTTCATAATGGGGCGTGAACACTCAGAAAGTGTCCAGCCCTGAGGGTGAACCTGGCTGCGTTCTTAAAACCTGTCCAGGCAAACGGGCTGGTGTTTTCATAGACGTCATCAACTCTCAATACTACATTCCCCATCTGCTTTAACAGGTCATTCATAATGCAAGTCCCAAGAAGAACAAAGTGTCGCTCTTCACACCTACCAACTGGTCTGTCTCATCACGTCTGTTGTGATGAGAGATTGTTATGACCCATATCAACTCCCTTAGTCTCCCGACAGTATTCAGCAGGATGATCGATATTCTGGTTGAGTGATGCCTGAGCAACCATCTTGCTCTCAATGTAAGAACGACCAAGGATTTCAGTGAAGGAAGTTCAAAGACCATGCGTTTGTCTTCATCAGTGGGACACAGAGGAGAGAGTCAACAGTTTCATATTCCTAGACATGCACATATCTGATGATCTGTCCTGGGCCCAGCATATTGATGCAATTAATGTTATTTCCTCAAAAAAAGCAATTTCCTCAAAGGTTTGAGGAGATTAACCATGTTGCCATATACTCTATCAAACTTCCAGTGGTGTACAATGAAGATTATACTGATCAGACTGATTGACTGCATCATTGCTTGGTTCGGTAACATGATCACCCAAGACTGAAGGAGGCAGCAGAAATGGTGGATATTGCCCAGATTGCCCAGTTCATCATGGATAGCGACCTGTGTAGGAAGGAACTGCAGATGGTGGTTTACACCGAAGATCGGGACAGGCAGCATCTCTGGAGACAAGGAATGGGTGAAATGTCACCCATTACATCTATCCAGAGATGCTGCCAGTCCGCTGAGTTGCACCAGCATTTTGTGTCTATCATGGAAATTGATCTCCCCATCATCAAAGGGATCAACACTGCTAATATCATAGGATAAGATACGATACAATAGAACTTTATTTATCCCATGAGGGAAATTGGTCTGCCAACAGTCATAAAACACAACAAGGTACATAAAACCAAATCACTGCCCAAACCACAATGGCAATACTCTCACCCCGCTGCTGCCGTCGGGAAGAAGGTGTAGGAACCTGTGAGCCTTTATCTTCAAGTTTAATAACAGCTTCATTGTATCAATCATCAGGCTCTTGAACCACCCTGCACAACCTTAACCTCAATTCAGCATCAATTCAGATGTGGAAATGGTTGAGAGTGCAAACTCCTTGGCATTAAAATTACCAGTGATTTGTCATGGACCAAGTGGCTCAGCTGGTAGAGCTGCTAGCTCACAACACCAGTGACCCCGACCTCAGGTGCTATGTGTTTATGGAGTTTGTAGGTTCTCCCTGTGGCTGTGTTGATTTCCTCCAGCTGCTCCTGTTTCCTCCAGCTGCTCCTGTTTCAAAGACATGTGGGCTTGTAGGTTAATTGGCCTCTAAATTGCCCCTAGTGTATAGGGAGGGAGGGATGGAAAAGTGGGATGACATATTACTAGTTTGAATGGTTGATCAATGGTTAGCATGGACTCTTGGCACCAGATTGTGAGATTCTCAATCTCCCTTCTGTATTCTGTCTCATCATTATTTGATATCCTGCCTACTATGGTGGTGTTTTCTATGAAATTGTAAATTGAGTTGTATTGATATTTGGTTGCACAGTCATGAGTGTATAAGAAGTATTGCAAGAGATAGAGAATGCATCCTTGTGGGCCACCAGTGTTGAGGGTTATCCTAGAGGATGATTTGTCACGTATATTCACTGATTGTGCTCTGTTGGTCAGGAAGTCGAGGATCCAGTTGCGGGGGATTGCTGACTCCAAGTTCCACGAGTTTGGAAATGAACTTGTTTGGAATATTGGTATTGAAAGCTGAGCTGTAGTTTATGAATAGGTGTCTGACGTAGGTGTCCTTCTTATCCAGGTGTTCCAGGGATGTGTGTCGGGGTGAAGATGATTACTTTAGTCATTTAAATATACACTGGCAATGCAATGGAATATTTTACCATCCCTTATTCATTTTTTATCATAGATTTTTGCCTGACTTACTCTCACAACCACAAAATAGGGTGCTATAGATTTAATGTGTAGCAAGGAACTGCAGATTCTGATCATGGCATTTGACAAGGTTCGCATGGTAGGCTGCTCTGGAAGATTAGAAGGATGAGAGGGGATCTTATCGAAACGTATAAGATTATTAAGGGGTTGGACACGTTAGAGGCAGGAAACATGTTCCCAATGTTGGGGGAGTCCAGAACCAGGGGCCACAGTTTAAGAATAAGGGGTAGGCCATTTAGAACAGTGATGAGGAAAAACATTTTCAGTCAGAGAGTTGTGAATCTGTGGAATTCTCTGCCTCAGTGGAGGCCAATTCTCTGAATACATTCAAGAGAGAGCTAGATAGAGCTCTTAAGGATAGCGGAGTCAGGGGGTATGGGGAGAAAGCAGGAACGGGGTACTGATTGAGAATGATCAGCCATGATCACATTGAATGGCGGTGCTGGCTCGAAGGGCCGAATGGCCTACTCCTGCACCTATTGTCTATTGTCTATTGTCTATTGTTAGATCCCATGGGATTCAAGGAGAGATAGCTGAATGGATAGAAAATTGGCTTCAAGGAAGGAAGCAGAGGGTAATGGTAGGAAGTTGCTTTTCGGACTGGAGGCCTGTGACTAGTGGTATACCTCAGGGTTCGGTGCTGGGCCCATTGCTGTTTGTTATCTATAACAATGATTTGAATGAGAACGAACGTGGCATGGTTAGCAAGTTTGCTGATGACACAAAAGTGGGTGGTATTGCAGATAGTGGTTGTCAAAAATTACTGCGGGATCTTGATCAATTGGGCAGGTGAGCTGAGTAATGGTGGATGGAATTTAATACAGAGAAATGTGAGGTATTGCATTTTGGGAGCACGAACATGGGCAGAACCTACACAGTAAATGGTAGGGCTCTGGGGAGTGTTGTAGAGCAGAGGGATCTAGGAGTACAGGTACATAGTTCATCGAAAATGGCATCACAGGTAGATAGGATGGTCAAAAAGGCTTTTGGCACCTTGGCCATCAGTCAGAGTATTGAGCATAGAAGTTGGGAGGTCATCTTGCAGTTGTATAAGATGTTGGTAAGGCCACATTTAGAGTATTGTGTTCAGTTTTGGGCACCATGTTATAATAAAGATGTTGTCAAGTCGGAAGGGATGCAGAGAAAATTTATGAGGATGTTGCCAGCACTCGAGGGCTTGAACTATGGGGAGAGGTTGAGCAAGCAAGGACTCTATTCCTTTGAGCCCAAGAGGATGAAGGGTGATCTTATAAAGGTGTATACAATCATGAGAGGAATATATTGGGTAGATGCACAGAGTCTCTTGCCCAGTGTAGGGGAATCAAGAACCAGAAGACACAGGTTTAAGATTAGGGGGGAAAGATTTAATAAAAATCTGAGGGGTACCTTTTTCACGCAAAGGGTGGTAGGTGTATGGAACGAGCTATCAGAGGACGTAGTTTAAGGAACATAAGAAACGTTTAAGAAACATTTAGACAGGTACATAGATAGGACAGGTTTAGAGGGATATGGGCCAAACACAGGTAGGTGGGACTAGTGTAGATGGGAAATGTTGTGGCCCGTTGTGGGCATGTTGGGCCAAAGGGCCTGTTTCCATTCTGTGAGACCCTATGACTCTAAGACTCTATACCGAATATAGACACAAAATGCTGGAATAGCTCAGTGGGTTAGGCAGCATCTCTGGAGAAAAGGAATAGGTGACTTGACAGGTCAGAACATTTGAAGAAGGGTTCTGACTCAAAACATTACCTATACCTTTTCTCCAGGGATGCTGCCTGACCCACTGAGTTACTCCTGGATTTTGTGTCTATCTTACTCTAGACACCTACTATAGATTTAAAACTGATAGATGGACAATGTTTTATTCAGGGTTAACAGCTTGTTAATCCAGACACTTGAGATGCATGCAGCAAAGGTGGCAGAGCCTTTGCTGATTTGATTTGTCTATCAAGGTTAAGTGGGAAGGAAAGGGTTATGCTGAGATAACAGAGGTGATCTATGTTGTCTAGAGTTTCATTACTGATAATAGGTTTTGGGTGGAAGATGTCTACCATCTGACAAGACATCTGTTTCCCTGACACCCTTTGCCATGCTGAACATCACATGACTCAAGATTATTTCTCTCCAGCTGTAATTCAGTTTTACACTCTTTCAAAGGAAGAATAAGGAAAGATATTAAAGAATAAAGCGTACGGTTCAAAATGGGGTGCAGGGGAAGAGGGAGTTTGGATGAGAGAAAATGAATGCAGAAGGTATTGAAAGTGGCATGTGAGGTTGAGAAAGCAGCTAATAAGGCACAGATAATTCTAGTTTCAAATCAGCAGAAGCGAGCCGCATGGGCCCGACTCACCGACCTAACAACCGCACCGCTGACCAGAATACGCCCCGGTAGGCCCGACTAGCCTGACAGGCCTCCCAGGGGACTACGGAAAAGCAGAGCAGAGAGGCCTGTCTGGGCCGAAGGAGCCTCAGCGGTGGCGGCGATGGGAGCCGCGGCGGAGGAAACGGGAGTCTCGGTGGGTGCGGGAACCTCGGCGGTGGCAATGGGAGCCTTGGCGGCAGCGGGGGCCTCGGCGGCAGCGGGAGCCTCAGCGGTGGCAATGGGAGCCTTGGCGGCAGCGGGGGCCTCGGCGGCAGTGGGAGCCTCGGCAGTGGTGGGGCCTCACAATCGACCTGCAATTAATGGTCGATGAACAGAGGGGAGGAGGGGAAGACAATAGGGACCCAGCGAGGGGGGACCGCCATGAAGAACAATGGAGGACCCAGCGTGGGGGGACCGCCATGGGTGATGGTGGAAGAACTAAGTGGGTCCCGGTGTGGAGGAGGAGGGGGTGCAGTCTAGTTTAGAATCCTCTGCCCAGGGGATAAGCCTGCGTTTGTTTGTTTGTTTGTTCGTTTGTTCCGGTTAAGGTGCTGTGTACACGGCAGCCAGCCAACAGTCGCTTGTCTTTTTCTTTTTTTTTCATTTATAATTTAATTTTAATTTCAAGTGTTCATGTATCTTGTTGAGTGTTATGACTGTTGGCAGACCAATTTCCCTCCGGGGATGAATAAAGTTATATCGTATCGTTTCGTATCGTTTTATTAAAATAGGGAAATCATGTTTAACCTACATAAAACATTTGTCTGGACTGGAATGGATATTGTATTCAGTTCTGGTTACCTCATTATGGGAAGCTTGTGAAAGTCTGAGAGCAAGTCCAGAAATGATTTATAAGAATGGATCCTGGAATAAAGGACCACAGTAACAAAAAAAAATGTTTTTGCAGAAAGATAGGTTAGAAGCTCGGGCAAGAATTGTGGGAGGCTGTTCCTACTAGTGAAACACAAGGGTAAAGGTCACAAGTATAAAATAGAGTGAAGAGAATTAATAGTGACATGAAAAAAATCATTTTACATAGTGTGTGGTTGGGATCTGGAATGAATTGCTTGCATATATGTGGTGGAAATGGGTTCTGTCTGGCTTTAAGGAAGGAATTGGATAAATGCGTAATGAACAAAAATGTTCAAGGCTACAGGAAAAGGATCAGGGGTGGAAATGGGGGAGTTGGGGAGACCAAGTGGCTGCTCAGGGAGCATCTATTCAACAAAATAGATGCTACTCGAGTGGCGATATATTGAGTCGTCTGTTAATTTCCCTCCACAGATGCAGTCTCACCCACTGAGTTCATCCAACAGTTTGTTTTTTGCTCAAGACTCCAGCATCTTCATAAGGTCATAAAGTAAAATTAGGCTATTCGGCCCATCAAGTCTACCCTGTCATTCAATCATGGCTGATCTATCTCTCCGTCCTCACCCCACTCTCCCGCCTTCTCCCCATAACTAATCAAAAATCTATCAATCTCTGCCTTAAAAATATCTGTTGACTTGGCCTCCATAGCCTTCTGCGGCAAAGAATTCCACAGATTCACTACCCCCTGGCGAATGAAATTCCTCCTCATCTTCATCCTAAAGGAACGATCTTTAATTCTGAGACTATAACCTTTAGTCCTAGACTCTCCCACTGGTGGAAACATCCTCTCCCCATCCACTCAATCGAAGCCTTTCCCTATTCTATATGTTTCAATTAAGTCCCCCGTCATTCTTCTAAACTCCAGCGCGTACAGGCCCAGTGCCGACAAACGCTCATCATAGGTTAACCTACTCATTCCTGGGATCATTCTTGTAAACCTCCTCTGGACCCTCTCCAGAGGCAGTGCATTCTTCCTCAGATATGATGCCCAAAATTGCTCACACGATTCCAAATGTGGCCTCACCAGCGCCTTATAGAGCCTCAGCTTCAGTCTCTGACTCCCCTGCTTCAAGAGGATCAATAGTTCAATAATTACTTTATTGTCACATGAAGTGAAATGCAGTGAAATGCTTTGTTTTGCAAGCAAACCAGTAAAATCATACTATTTACAGGCGTCATTATACACAAGTAAAAGTGTACGATTGCTTGAAGTGTAATAGTACATTTCATCTGAGGCAGTACATAAAGAGTTGCTTCTTTTCTGGCTGCATCTTGTAGCTTTCAAATATAACATTCTTAAAAATATTTAACCTTATCTTGGCCTTAAAGGTCCATTGTCCTGGATGTTCCTTATTAGATCAAAAACCTTTTGGAGAAAGCAAAATTCATTAAAAAAAAATTTTAAAATCCAAAATAGCTTTATTTGTCATTCGTTCAGAACGAGATTACTTAGCCAGCAGTACAAAAACACAAGACACAACCCCAACACAAACATCCATCACAGTGACTCCAAACACCCCCTCACTGTGATGGAGGCCAAAAACTTCCCCTCTCTCTTCCCCCATGCCCCTCCCACGTACAGACAACTCGACCCCTACCGAGGCGACCGACCCGCACAGCCCCCGCAAGGAGATGGAAAGTCCACGCGGCCGAGCCGCACCGGGCGATGGAACCATACCGTATCATGGAACAGAAGACGACATTACTCAGAGCAATCAACTGGTTTTAAATCACAGTTTCACTTACTTGGCCCATTGGGGGAAGATTGACAATCATGGGTCTCTGAGGCCAATTTAAAAAAAACTAATCTCCTGTATCATAAAATGTTATCACAAATTATTTTGCAAATGTTTTGAATTCTCAAATAACTTGGGGTGGGGGAGAGGGTGCTGAGGGGGGGAGGGGTGGGATAGAGTTAATTAATATGTTTAAAAATGAGGCAGGTAGGTTTCTTGATAGATTTTTTCAGATAGTTTAAATTATCCGGCATTATATGAAACAAGCATCTAAGTGAAATCAAAGCCAAAATCAGATCAGCCACGATGTTACTGAATGGCAGAGCAGGTTTGAGAAGCCAAATTGTCTACTTCTGCTCCCATTTCCTATGCCATGTTTCAAACTTACACAAAATATAGTTGTAATAATAAACATATTCTAAACCAAGGAGAAAATACTATTTAAAAAACACCCTATTAAATCTATTAATTGGCCTCCCCTACAGTACAGGAAACATTTAGCACTTTCTCATTAAACTAACAATTCACAGTGCACAAATTCAGACACTTTTAGAGTGCAATAATTGAACTCATAATAACAACTTCAACATATTTTTCCAAATATAAATCAGCAGCAATTTAGATGAACTAGGCATAGCTCAGTCAATGGAAAAATATCTGAAGTCTCCTGACTGGTTGCAAATCAGTCAATACCCCAGATCTCTCAACAAGCTATGAAGGAATAAATAATGAAGTTCACAGAAAATGGTATGAATTAGGAGCAATCATGTTATAAAAGCCACGCTGACTGCCCAAGGAATAAAAGGGCGTCATGGTGGCACAGCGGTAGAGTTGCTGCCTTACAGCGCTTGCGTCGCCGGAGACCCGGGTTCGATCCTGACTACGGATGCTGTCTGTGTGGAGTTTGTATGTTCTACCCCTGACACGTGGGTTTTCTCCGAGATCTTCAATTTCCCCCCACACTCCAAAGATGTGCAGGTTTGTAGGTTAATGGGCTTGGTATAAGTGTAAATGTCCCTAGTGTGTGTAGCCTAGCGTTAATGTGCAGGGAATTCTGGTTGGTGCGGACTTGGTGGGCCGAAGGGCCTGTTTCTGTGCTGTATCTCTAAACTAAACTAAACTAATCTAAACTAAACTAAACTAAATGAAAACACTGATATGGCAAGATTTGGTAGTTCTCAATGTAGACTATTTTGTTTTTCATATAACAAGGCAAGATTGAGATTTTTTGCAAATCCTTTTAGTTTGCTGACGAGTGCATCCTGTAGTTAATAATTTTAATTTCAATGGGTGGAGCCTTCTCATTAATCCTTGAAATGTTAAAAATAAACAATGCAATGTTGCCACACATCCTGCCAACCCCACTCCCCCACCTCATCTGGGCCTCCTTCCTTTATAATTTGCTCTCAGAAAAGTACAGCACAGGAACAGACTCTTCAGCCCAATGTCCAGGTTTAATCACCTGCACATGATCCACATCCCTCCATTCCCTGCATATCCAGGTGCTTAGCGAACAGCCTCTTTAATGCTATTATTATATCTGCCACCACTATCACCCCTGGTAGTGCTCTCCAGGCACTCACCACTCTTGGTGTAAAAGCTTTCCCAGCACTTCTCCTGTAATTTTTTTGTCTTCTAGTCTTTGACATTTCCAAACTGAGAAATAGATTCTGACTGTCTACCTATGCCTCTCATAACTTCATATACTTCTATCAGCCTCCCCTCAGTTGCCAACACTTCAGAGAAAACAATCCAAGTTTGTCCAAACTCTCCTTACAGTTAATACCCTCTAATGCAGGCAACATTTTGGTAAACCTCCCCTGCACCCTCCCAAATTCCATCACATCCTTCCTGTAATCGGACAGACAACCAGGCTCCATGCAATGTTCCAAATGTGGGCCAACCGATGTCCTATAAAAATGCACAGTGCTTCCTGACTCTTTTCTCAAGGCCTTTATTGATGAAGGCAAGCATACCATACACCTTCTTTCCTACTCTATCTATTAGTAAGTCAGCAGATGACACTAAAGTAGGTAGCATCATAGACAGTGAAGATGGTTATCAAAAAATTACAGTAGGATCTTGATCTGCTGGGCAAGTGGGCTGAAGAATACTTCATGGAGTTTAATGTAGATAAATGTGAGATGTTGCATTTTGGGAAGTTAAACCAGAGCAGAACCTTAAAATTGAGCGGTAGGGCCCAGGGGATTGTTGTAGAATGGATGAATTGAGGAGTGCATCACACTGTTCCCTGAAATTAGTATCACAGGGAGACAGGGTGCTCAAGAACCTTTGGTACATTGGCCTTCATTATTCAGGGTACCAAGTATAGAAGTCAGGATGTTATGCTACAGTTGTACAAGATGCTGGGGAGGCTGTATTTGGAGTATAGTGTTCAGTTTTGGTCACCCTGCTATGGGAAGGAAGTCATTAAGCACAAATGATTTCTGAGGATGTTCTCGGGAGGGCCTGAGCTATAGGGAGAAACTGGGCAAGCCAGGACATAATTCCTCGGAATGCAAGAGGCTAAGGAGTGATCTTATAGAAATGTATAAAGTTGTAAGGGGGATTGATAAGGTGAGTGCAAAGTGTCTTTTATCCAGGATAAGGAAATCAAGAACCAGTGGATATAGATTTAAGGGGAAAGGGGGGAGATTTATTCGGAATCCGAGGGGTGACTTTTTCACTCTGGTGAGTATATGGAATGAGCTGGCAGTGGAGGTACAATAACATCATTTAAAAGATATTTGAACAGTTACATGGATAGGAAATGTTTAGAAGGATTTGGGCCATATGGGGGCAAGTGGGGCATTTTAGTTGGCATGAACGAGTTGTGCTGAAGGGCCTGTTTCAGTGCTGTAATTGTGTTGCCACTTTCAGGGAGTTATGGACTTCAACCCCAGGACCCCAAGAATAACAGTGCAGTGAATGGTCTTGCCATTAACTGTATACTTTCCCCTTATATTTGACCTTCAAAATGCAACATCTTCATAAAGTGCAACAGTAGGGCAGCACAGTGGAGCAGCAGTAGAGTTGTGCCTTTCAGCGCCAGAGCCCTGGGTTCATTCCTGTCTACAGGTGCTGAATGTACGGGGTTTGTACGTTCTCCCTGTGACTGTGTGGGTTTTCTCCGGGTGCTCCAGTTTCCACCCATACTCCAAAGACATACAGGTTTATAGGTTAATTGGCTTGTAAATTATAAATTGTCCCTAATGTGTAGGATAGTGCTGGTGTACGGGGTGATTGCTGATCAGCACGGACTCGGTGGACCAAAGAGCCTGTTTCCGCGCTGTATCTCTAAAGTCGAATGTCTAAATCTCACAGTTGCTTGCATTATCTTCCATCTGACATTTATATAACCATTTCTGTAGCTGATGTATATCCCGCTCTATACTTTGACAGCCTTCCTCACTGTCCGTAACCCACCCATTTTGCTGCTGTGTGCAAACAGGGAGAGATTCTCCAGATCACACAAAATAACTGTGGAGCACTGCTCACCAACTCCAATTCTGCAATTAGATTATTTGTAGGATCAAAGCCATTGAATGTGTATGTTGTATTGAAATCTTTTGCAGCACCAGATTTCTAGATCTAATCTGGAGGTAGAAGGAAGGTGAGACAGAAATAGTCAATAGTCAATTTTATTTGTCACATACACATAAATGTGCAGTGAAATGAAAGATTACCCACAGTCCAACAATAAGAGCAAACACCCAAAATGGCGGCGCTGCCCTAGCAGCTGCGGCTTACCTGCGGTCCGTTTGTCTTTGTGTTTTGTTGTTTTTTTTGTCTTAATTGTAGATGTGATGTCGTGTTTTTGTGTTTGTGTACTATGTGTGTGTGTGGGGGGGAGGGGGAAACTGTAAAATTGTAAATGTGTCCCTTCCGAACGGAGACCCGACCTTTGTTTTCTGGGTCGGGTCTCCGTTCCTGCTGCGGCCTACCATCGGCCCAACTCCTGGAGTTGGCGGCCTCCAGGGCTCTGGTTCGCAGAGCCCGCGGACCGGACTCACCATCAGCGGAGCCGACCGGACTCACCATCAGCGGAGCTGGCCGTCCTCGGAAGCTGCGGGAGCGGCTGCGACTCGCCTTAGGCTCAGGCCGCGTGGATGCCGACATCGGGAGCTCCGGCAGTTGCAGCGTGTTCGCCCGCCCCAGATCGCGGGGCTTGGGTCGGCCCGCCGCGGACCTTTCACCGTCCGGCGCAGCCTGAAATAGGCCGCGGGATTTTTCTCTGCCCGGCGGGGGCTTCAATGTCGGGAGCCATGTCCGCCCCGATGTGCAGCGGCAGCGTGTTCACCCACCACGGATCGCAGGGCTTGGGTCAGCCCGCTGCGGACCTTTCACCTTCCGGCGTGGCCTGGAACGTGGCAACGACACCAGCCTGACCACGGGAGAAGACGACAGGGGAAGAGAAAAGACATTCTGGCCTTCCATCACAGTGAGGAGGGGACTGGAGGAGACTCACTGTAATGGATGTTTCTTTATTTTGTGTGTTGGTTGGGGTTGTGTAATTTGCTTATTTTATTGCTTTTATTGTTGAACTGTGGGTTCGTCCAAAAAACTTGATATCAAATAAAGATATCTTGAATCTTCAATCTTGAATCTTGAATAAAAATAAGCAATAACACACACAATCATAAACCAACACCAACAAAAAGAAACATCCATCACAGTGGGTCTCCTCCAGTCACCTCCTCACTGTGATTGAAGGCCAGAATGTCTTTTCTCTTCCCCTGCCGTCTTCTCCAGCGGTCAGGCTGTTGAAGTTGCCACGTTCCAGGCCGCGCCGGACGGTGAAAGGTCTTCTGTCTGAGTGTGAACCTACGTTGTATTTGGTCCCTCCTCATACTGTCTTCCACACTTGTGTGCGCGCTTCTCCTGTAAAATAAAAAGGATAGCGGAGTCAGGAGGCATGGGGAGAAGGCAGGAACGGAGTACTGATTGAGAATGATCAGCCGTGATCACATTGAATGGCGGTGCTGGCTCAAAGGGCCGAATGGCCTCCTCCTGCACCTATTGTCTATTGGAATGAGAATGATGTGTTTTTTTTATGTGGGTGCTGGTGTGGGTGCTGAGCACTGATCAAGAATCACAAAGTTGTGGTCAGAATGTGTCATCATCAAGGAGATAGTTCAGATTGAAATCAGAGGTCACTAGTGGAGTCGTGATAGACTGTAGGTACAAGTGTAATCAGAAAGTGCAGGGCTTTTTGATTCGTGGCCTGTCTAGTGGAGCAGGTGTCAGTTTCAATGTGAAGGATGTGGGGGCATAGGGAAATGTTTGGAGAAAGGTGCAGTGAAACATAAAAGGAAGAAATCATACTTAGCTGTTATCAGGTAACTGAACCATCCTATCAACAACTACAGAGCAGTCCTGAGCTACTATCTACCTCATTGGTGACCCTCAGACTACGTTTGACTGGACATGACTGGACATTATCTTGCACTAAATGTTATTCATGTTATTCTCTTTATCAGTAATTTGTACACTCTGGATGGCTCGATTGTAATCATGTATTGTCTTTCCTCTGACACAACAAATGCTTTTCACTGTACCTCGGTACATGTGACAATGATCTAGACTCAAACTCAGCCTTGGGATTGGACCGAAGACCTGGGAGTATCTTTAAACCACTATCTCATGGAATCTGGTTCTCCATGTGAGTTGGACAGATTGTGTAAGTGGGCGGATGCATGGCAGATGCAGTTTAATGTGGATAAGTGTGAGGTTATCCACTTTGGTGGTAAGAATAGGAAGGCAGAGTATTATCTGAATGGTGTCAAGTTAGGAACAGGGGACGTACAACGAGATCTGGGTGTCCTAGTGCATCAGTCACTGAAAGGAAGCATGCAGGTACAGCAGGCAGTGAAGAAAGCCAATGGAATGTTGGCCTTCATAACAAGAGGAGTTCAGTTTCGGAGCAAAGAGGTCCTTCTGCAGTTGTACAGGGCCCTAGTGAGACCGCACCTGGAGTACTGTGTGCAGTTTTGGTCTCCAAATTTGAGGAAGGATATTCTTGCTATTGAGGGCGTGCAGCGTAGGTTTACTAGGTTAATTCCCGGAATGGCGGGACTATCATATGTTGAAAGACTGGAGCGACTAGGCTTGTATACAATTGAATTTAGAAGGATGAGAGGAGATCTTATCGAAACGTATAAGATTATTAAGGGGTTGGACACGTTAGAGGCAGGAAACATGTTTCCAATGTTGGGGAAGTCCAGAACAAGGGGCCACAGTTTAAGAATAAGGGGTAGGCCATTTAGAACTGAGATGAGGAAGAACTTTTTCAGTCAGAGAGTTGTGAATCTGTGGAATTCTCTGCCTCAGAAGGCAGTGGAGGCAAATTCTGTGAATGCATTCAAGAGAGAGCTAGATAGAGCTCTTAAGGATAGCGGAGTCAGGGGGTATGGGGAGAAGGCAGGAACGGGGTACTGATTGAGAATGATCAGCCATGATCACATTGAATGGCGGTGCTGGCTCGAAGGGCCGAATGGCCTCCTCCTGCACCTATTGTCTATTGTCTATTATCTATTGTCATTTCCCTGCCTGCTGAGCTTGGGCGAGACCATCTGGATATCCCAGCAACAACTCCACTGCAGAGCTGTGACATTTAGATGCTCAAGCCTGAGACACAGTCCTGCCCAAATTTTACAACAGATGCAAATCCTATCCCAAAGAGTCCTCTCCAATTTTCAACGGTTTAATGGTTCAATGATGCTTTTTTTTGTCACATGTTATTCCGTTATACTCTAAATGTTATTCCCTTATCATGTTTCTATACACTCACTCTAGTCAGTAATTGGCTCGATTGTAATGATGTATTGGCTTTCTGCTGACTGGATAGTATGCAACAAAAGCTTTTCACTGTATACGTGACAATAAACTAAACTGTAACTGTAACATGTGCGAAGTGCAAATGCACGATTAAATTATTTTCTTATGAACGGTCCAGTAGAGTATCGCCAGAGCTAAGCACATCCCCGATTAGCAAGTGTACAGAAATAGTCCACTCATCCTGTATGCGAGAGGCACCATGTTTTCTGGGGACTGGAACACTGTCAATTTGAAGGAAGTGCATACATCTTTAAATCGGTGCTGGACCCATTAAAAATCCAATCCTCTGATTGCTGGTGTGCAGGGCAGGGGTAGAGTGGATGGTAATCTACTTTCGTTGGAATGGGCAACCCACCGAGGAAATGTAAATAAGACCTAGATGTCAAAATAGGATTAGCTGGAGAGACAATTGAGTGAAAGGTTGACTAGAAGGAGAATGGCGAGTGTGACGGGTGTTTGGGAAATTGACTGAAGCAGGGGATCGGAGAGATGAATGGGAATTTTTATTCAGAGTTTTCAGGAGCTGCTGTTCAAGTGAGTGATTAATGGGACTGTTAAGGGAAGTGATTTTAGTTGTTGAAAAGCTGATTGAGAGAAACAGAAACTTACAGTAAATGATTGAGAGATAGGTTAGTCCGAAGAAGGTTCTCGACCCAAAACGTCACCCATTCCTTCTGTCCAGAGATGCTTCCTGTCCTGCTGAGTTACTCCAGCATTTTGTGTCTATCTTAGGTTGGGAAGATGACTGGTTACATCAACTGGGAGATGATGGCAGGTGATTGTGAAGGTGAAGGGGGAAGCTGTTGGGGAGATGATTAAGGGGCATGGAATTGTTTGAGCTGGCCAGTCAGGGAGACGATTGGGACACCTTTAGAAATTATGATTAGGGAGAGTTGGGCAGATGGGGAAACAACATAATGGGATATTTGGAAGATGATAGGATTAGTTAGAGAGATGTTTGGGTTGAATATCAGGGAAACAATTGGAGGGGTGTTGGGAAGATCGGGGCAGCCTGAGGACATTGGAAGTGAGTGGACATGGGGTAGAATCCCAACACCAATGAATGGACTAGAAATTGTAATGTGGATTAATGTGGGGCTGCATAGGGCTTTGTTGGTTTTTCTAAGTTGTTTCTGGGCTAATATGTTCTATCATATATAAAATCTTACCTAACATGTGCAGCAAATTAGGCCTTGCATGATAAAGCTTACTCATAGGGATTCCTTATGCAATATTTTATCCAATGTGATGAATGAAGATAATCGTGAATGCAGGAGAATGGATTGGAGTTGATTTGGAAGAGGGGTGCATATTCAATGAAATAACTATTCTAATGTAAGGACTTTCATTGCCCTAGAATTTTAGTTTTATTTCCATTTTCATAAATATTGTCTGACCTGCTGAGTATTTCCAAAATGTTCTCATGTTATTTCACATTTTCAGCGTCAGCAGATATTTTACTTTGCTTTGGAACAACCACTTGATTGGTTCTGCCAGTCTTGAAATAATTTTATTACTGTGGCCCTTTTCCAAAATGTTCTCTTTAAAGTTTAATAGAATATATAATTCAAGGCAAACATCAGACCTTTAATGGAAAGAATGTCAATTATTAGGCTGGAGTCGTGTCTTCACAAATGCTTGTTTTTTAGCACTCTTGAAGACAAAATCTGATAAACAGGTAGCTACTCCTCTCTGGATGATCATAGCAAGAGCCATATTAAAAATGGCACTCTGTTACAATTTTTAATTCTTATTTTGCTTCGTTTATCACTTTTTTGTCTTATCCCATTTTAAACGAAAGCTGACAAAATGCCAGCCCTCTGTGCCTTGAGAGGGAATGCATGTTCAACAAGCATTTCATAGAGAATGTGGACTGATTTGTACGTGGATACTGAAAGTGACCTTGCCCTCAACACCATAGTCATCTGAGCAGTACAATTATAAATAAATGAAACAAATTATCTTCTGAATTAATAAAACCAAGTTAAATTACTTATTATGTTGACTTAGGAAGCACAACCAGAGAAAATGGAAATAATACGAGACATTTAGCTTTTTGGGGCTGGGTTCTTCACTGCAAAGTGTGTGAGCATGGAAGTAGTTCTGTGCATTTTTGTTATTAACGAGTATAAAGGCAGCCTTCATTTAAAGGAAATCTGAGAACTCCAGTGGGAATCCTTACCAGTACAAACCCCCAAGGCATACTGTTAGCATAAACCATCAATTATCAACAGGTTTCTATAGGCATGGAATGATAAAAAAAAACAGATGTGCTATGAGACAGAAAAAATCACATGATATATGCAGCCAATGCACATTTGAATGACAAATATACCTGCAAAGTACTTGGCTTGCCTTTAACCTTCCAGCCCAGTCTTTGCTGTATGTCTGTCCGAAGAAGTAATTTGAGGCACAAGTGATTATTCATTTAGTGCTATAGGATTTTTCTTTTATTAATTCTTTATATAAATATTTATTGGACTTGTTGATAGAATCATGTATTTGGCAACCAGAAAAGTTTTGGTGATGTGAATTAAGAGTCTCTTAAAACGTGTTCACTCCACAACATGAGTTAAGGGTAGCATTGTGATCACACCAAATTTCCACAGTAATCGTAGATCTCTTCCTTTGCTAATCTTCCTAAGTATTTGTTGAATTAGACAGTGATGTTAACTTAATGGTAACAATTTGCAGTAATGCAAATGAACTTAAACAGAATTACTTCACTTTATCAAATAGCCATTTTAAAATGGATCACCTAATTGGGGGTGATCATAGCCATTTATTCCATCTTATTTCATCCACAAAGGAAGAGGTATCTATTTGAAGAATTTTCTTCACTCCTGGATATCTATTCTATATTTTGATCACCCTTTGTGTGAAATCTAAGGATCAAATGAAACCTTTTGAACATAAACATAGCACAAAAAGTAAGGAAATTTGTGTTTGGTAGATTATTTCTTTGTTGTAACAATGCTTCTTGGCAATAAATCTTATACCGTTGGAAAGCCTGTTTATTTCCCTTTTAAATGGTGCCACATTTGTAAGGAACATGCATTTGTGGGATGAGCAGCAGAGCTGAGTATGTGGGTTGCGCCCATGAAAAATCTGCCAAATCTTCTTTGCCAATGCCAAACAGCTTATTCTGCCATTGACTCTTATTCGGTGTTGTTTGGTGGATTGGATGATTGAAGTCTGAAGAAACAAGACATATTTGCAATTTAACAATTTATTCATTTAATAAACAGGAGCCTCAGTAGCGTGTGGAAGAACCATACACAGCCTCAACAGCCTGGCACCTCCTCCTCATGCTGGTCACCAGCCTGGTCACACACTGTTGTGGGATGGCATCCCATTCTTCAACCAGCATTTGTCGCAAGTCAGCCAACGTGGTTGTGTTGGTCACTCTGGCACGAACAGCACGCCCAAGCTGATCCCACAAGTGTTCAATGGGGTTGAGGTCAGGACTGCTGGCAGGCCATTCCATCCTCTCCACTCCCAAATTCTGGAGGTAGTCTCTGAGAAACCCTGCTCTGTGGGGGCGAGCATTGTCATCTTGGAGGATAGAGTTCGGTCCCAGACTTTGGAGATATGGGATTGCCACTGGTTCCAGAATCTCATCTCGATATCTCTCTGCATTGAGATTGCCTCCAATGATGACAAGCCTCATTTTTCCAGTGAGGGAGATGCCGCCCCACACCATCACACTGCCTCCACCAAAAGATGTTACTCTATCGGTGCAGCAATCAATACAATACAATACAATACAATACAATACAATACAATACAATACAATACAATATATCTTTATTGTCATTGTACCCAGGGGTACAACGAGATTGGGAATGCGCCTCCCATACGATGCAATAATTTAGGTAATTTAGACAGCAGCAACCCAACGAAACGAACAGTTGTAACAGTTTTGGACAGGGTAAAGTGCAAGTTGATCTATGCGTTGTGGCCATCCGGCTCAGCAGGACCGGTTCATAGCAGCTATGGCCCTAGGGATGAAGCTGTTCCTGAGTCTGGAGGTGCGGGCATAGAAGGCCTTGTATCGTCTGCCCGATGGAAGGAGTTTGAACAGACTGTTGCAGGGGTGTGAAGAGTCTTTGTGGATGCTGGTGGCTTTTCTGAGGCATCGTGTGTTGTAGATGCCCTCCAAGTCTGGTAGCTGTGTTCCGATGGTCCTCTGAGCTCTATGGACTACCCGCTGTAGAGCTTTCCTTTCTGCCTCCGTGCAGCTGAGGTACCACACAGGGATTCCATGCGTTAGGATGCTCTCTATGGTGCAGCGGTAGAAGGTCGTCAGCAGCTGTTGGGGTAGACCAGACATTTTCAGTGTTCTTAAGTAGAACAGTCTTTGTTGTGCCTTCTTGACCAGCGCAGCAGTGTTATTGGACCATGTTAGGTCCTCCGAAATGTGAGTGCCCAGAAACTTGAAGCTGGACACTCTCTCCACACTGACCCCGTTGATAGAGATCGGGGCATATTCCCCGTTATGTGACCTACGGAAGTTGATGATCAGCTCCTTGGTCTTGGTGGTATTTAGGGACAGGTTGTTATCCGAGCACCAGTCCGCCAGGTTCTGCACCTCCGCTCTATAGTTTGTTTCATCCCCGTTGGTGATCAGCCCGATCACCGTTGTGTCATCTGCAAACTTGATCAGCATAGCGTTCTCCGCGTCTTCTCCACACTTTGACCCTATGATCCAACTGCCGTAGGCAGAATCTGGACTCATCGCTGAACATAACGTTCCTCCACACGTTCAGGTTCCAGTGCACGTGTTGCCAACACCAGCGCAAACGGGCCTGACGGTGAAGGGCAGTCATGGCAGGCCTCCTGGCAGCCCTATGAGACCGGAGATCGGCTGCGTGCAGTCTGTTCCGAATTGTCTGGGCAGAGAGCCGTCGGCCATATCGTCCTGCAAACCTTGACTACAAATCTGTAGAAGACAGCCTACGGTTCCTAAGTGCTGACAGGGTGAGGAAACGGTCTTCTTCGGGTGTCGTCTTCTTGGGACGCTCACTTCGCAGCCTGTCTCTGACATCCCCCGTTATATGGAACTTGGCCTTCACTTTGGAGATGGTACTAGGGCTCACTCCAAATAATGCCGCAACTTGGTTTTGCGGAACACCAGCTTGAAGTTGCCCTCTCGCACGGGCCCTATCCAGATCAGTCAAACGTGGCATGCCGATTCTTAGAGCAGACACCTACTGACCACTGTAGCAGGGCCCATGCTCACAGATGCTGCCAATCAGGTGCCAATCAGGCACCTGATTGTCAGCACCTGGGGGTACCAGAAGCTCAAAACAAGAGTCAATAGCAACAGCAGAATAAGCTGTTTGGCATTGGCAGAGAAGATTTGGCAAATTTTTCATGGGCGCAACCCATATACTCAGCTCTGCTGCTCATCCCACAAATGCATGTTCCTTACAAATGTGGCACCATTTAAAAGGGAAATAAACAGGCTTTCCAACGGTATAAGATTTATTGCCAAGAAGCATTGTTACAACAAAGAAATAATCTACCAAACACAAATTTCCTTACTTTTTGTGCTATGTTTAGATGGAATCTAAAACAAAATAATCACTTTATAAAGTGCACAATTGAAGTGCACCATGGGATAAATATTTATTAAAGGTGTTACTTTCAAATACTTCTATTCGTTCTAACTCTTGCAGAATGTGGCAAGAATGCTGTAATTAAAATCTAAACAATTCATTAGCAGGTCTTAAAAATCAAAGACAACTGGAGATGTTGGAATTCAGAAATAAAAACTGAAAATATTGGAAATACTAAGCAGATATGCCAGCATTAGTGGAAAGAGAAACTAAGTTAACATTTCATGTTGAAGACCATTCATCAGAAAATCAGTTTCAAGTTGCAGAGGAGGAAGGAGGGAAGGAGGCCTATGATATGGTGAGGCCAGGATTACCTAGGTGACTCCAGTGTATACAGAATTGATTAATGAGGGTTGTGGGAAAGAGAGAGAGTAAAAAAAGGACATGTTAATACACAATTTTATAGGAACGCATATGGTATGCTTGTCTTCATGAGTATTTATGGTCAGGAAACTTCCTCGGCCACATTTGGACCGTTGTGGGCAGTTCTGGTAGCTTCATTACAGAATAGATGTGGAGAGTAGGCAAAAGAGGTTCATCAGGATGTTGGCTGGTTGGTAAGGACAAGTTATAAGGAGAGGTTGGACAAACTTGGATTCTTTTCTCTAGAACATCAGAGGCTGAAGAGCAACCTGATAAGAAAGATAAAGTTAGGAGAGGTGTAGATGTGGTACATAGTCAAGTTTTTTTCTCAGGGTGGAAATATCAATTACTCGGAGGTATTGGTTTAAGTTGAGAAGGGGAAACTTTAAAGGAGAATTACGATGCAAGTTTATTTACATAGAGATTAGTACATATCTGGAATGCGCTGTCAAGGGAGGTTGTAGATTTAAGACTCTTTTAAACCGGCACGTGAACAGAGACAGGGGATGGAATGATATAGACCATACATAGGCAGATGGGATTAGTTTAATGGAGCATCATGTTGAGCACAAACTTTGTGGGTTGATGGGCCTGTTCCTGTGCAGTAGTGCTCCGTGCTCTATATTCTATGTAAAAGGCAGGATAAAGCTATTGCTGAAACTTGAAATCAAAATCAAGCGTAGGTTCACGAGATTGATCCCTGGGATGGCGGGACTGTCATATGAGGAAAGATTGAAAAGACTAGGCTTGTATTCACTGGAGTTTAGAAGGATGAGAGGAGATCTTATAGAGACATATAAAATTATAAAAGGTCTGGACAAGCTAGATTCAGGAAAAATGTTCCCAATGTTGGGGGAGTCCAGAACCAGGGGCCACAGTCTTAGAATAAAGGGGAGGCCATTTAAAACTGAGGTGAGAATGAACTTTTTCACCCACAGAGTTGTGAATTTGTGGAATTCTCTGCCACAGAAAACAGTGGAGGCCAATTCACTGGATGAATTTAAAAGAGAGTTAAATAGAGCTCTAGGGGCTAGCGGAATCAAGGGATATGGGGAGAAGGCAGGCAGGGGTTACTGATTGTGGATGATCAGCCATGATCACAATGAATGGCGGTGCTGGCTCGAAGGGCTGAATGGCCTCCTCCTACACCTATTTTCTATGTTTCTATGTTTCTAAAAAGAGAATACCGAAAATGCCCAGCAGGTTAGGCAGTGGGGAGAGAGATACTGTTAACATTACAGCTTTATAACAGAATTGCAACGATCTGAACAAACAAAACGTGGGAGTCCCAAAGGCTACAATATGCCTCAGTGGGAATGATGTACTGTTACTCAAACTTAAGATCTGTAGGAGACCACAGACAAGTATGAGTGAAATCGGGTGGAGAATTAAACTGATGGGCAACAGTCACCCTTGCCTGAACAGAAGGTCACCTAATCTGCGTTTTGTTTCCCCAATGTGAGCGAGTGCTGAATGCAATGCCGAGACTATATGAAATGCAAGTGAATTGCTTCTTTTGCTGGAAGGATTGCACCATCACTGCAAGGTGAGAAGGGAAGAGTTAAAAGAAAAGGTGTTGTAATGCCTGTATGAGAAAGTGGCGTGGGATGGGAGGGCTTGGAGGAGATGGGAAAGCGGAGATTGGAACTGCAAAGGGTTGGCCCTTTCTGAATGCCAAAATGGGAGTGGAAGGGAAATGTGTTGCCAACAGATCTGTCTTATAGCATCTATTTATTTGAAGGGAGTGCTATGCTGAACAAAGCTCTTGTTAAGACTTGTGTTTAAACAAAGATTTGTCAAAGTATCTCATTAGTTTAAATGAGATCATCACTACCACACAGGCATTGCACAACAATCTGTCTATTCTTCACTCCTGAACTAGAAACAATGGTCCATATATTCCTTCTGCGCCATTTTCTCAGGAATAAAAATGGTGCTGTTTATCTCCCTGATATTGTTTCAAAAATCTCTATAAATAATGATGATATTCCAAGGAGCATTTTTGTAAAAAATAGTGTGGTTAAGCTCCTATCTACTGCCAAGCTGCTTCATCTTCATTAGTTAGCCAAGAACAGGAGAATGCATCCTTTCTGAAATGGAAACCCAATGGCTGGAGAAAAAGGTTTCTGCCTTTTTCGAGGCACAATCCCAGTCTTCGAGAGCTCTGCTAACCCAGCAAAAATGAATGCTACAAGTATGTAATATCGCTTTATCGTGTGATGGTCCATACTTGTCATAACCTACATGCAGAATTTTAAATGGGATCCTAACTGCGTGAAACCAATTGAGGAGGCCATGTCTGAGGACCACATAGTGTTACCCAGACGATTTTACGAAGTCTGGCATTAGTGACTTTTAGTTCCCAGGCAGCAAAATGATTTAATGTTCAATGGCGCTTTATTGTCAAGTGTGCACTGCACAGTGAAATTCTTTTTGTATAGATCCCACATGCACGAGTCACCATATTTTGGCGCCATTTACAAAAAAGTGCACAGTCCGGAACATTCGCTCAATGTACTGGAGCAGCTTCCGACCCAGGTAAGCCCCATTTTGCCGCAGGGCCTTCTCTGTCACCCTTGACCCACTTGGCCCATGAACAAACGTCCCTCTCCTCGCCCGACCGTCTCTGTGTCCTGGTGGCGCTTCCTGCGAAGGCACTGGAGGCAATACCCTCTCCTGCCGGCCCACTCCTTGCATTAGTCGTTACGAGTGGCTCCCTCCACGACTTTCTGGTCATCAGGGGTGAGCTCGAGCCTCCCCCAGCGGCCGTCAGATCTTCCTTCGCAGTGGCGGGCCAGGCCCACAGCCTTCCCGGCACTTTCCACGAGCCTTCTTCTGCGGTGCGGCGCATCCCAACGATGGGTTTATGCCGATGATTTACAGGATTATGTTGAGGGTAACTTATTACTAAGGTAGTGCTTCCATAGAAATTGTACATGGGTGCAGAATGATGTATCGGTGAGGGTGATCTCATTTACAAAGAGCCAACGACATTTGGGCTAAGCTGCTTTAGAAAATGTCAAGATGTTCTCAAATTAGCAATTACAAAGACAACATGGGAGCTGCCATTTTAGGCGAGGCTGTGTGACGGTGACTTGCCTTGTGGAGGGCAAGTGCACGGCTTTTGCTCAAGTTGCTCAGACCGATTTCAATAAAACTACTTGCATTATCACTAAAGTGACAATGGTGAGTAAGGTGGGCCTAAAATTGTCACGCTATCATGTACCGTTTTGGCTGAAGTTCAGTCACAAACAAGATAACAAATGAGAGTTTTAGTATATAGATTTCGTAAATCTTCCTGTCCAGTGCAGTAGAGATGGCAGGTAGGATAGTGGAGTGCTCCTCGTGCAGGATGTGGGAGGTCATCCATCTCCAGCTCCTTACGGACCACGTTAGGGAACTATAGCAGGGGTTGGATGACGACAGAATCATCCGGGAGAATGAGGATATCATATATAGGAGTTATAGTGAGTTGGTCACACCGAGGATGCAGGCACAAAGCACGTGGGCAATCACCATGAAAGGGAGTAGGCAGTGAGTTCCTTGTGACCATTCCGCTCAACAACAGATATAAACTCTCAGTCTGAAGAAGGGTCCCGACCCAAAACATCACCTATTCCTTTTCTCCAGATATGCTGCCTGACCCACTGAGTTGGTCCATTCTGAGTCTAACAGATATGAATCTTTATATACTGTTGGGGAGAATGACTGGTCATGGGAGAGCACCAGTAGCAGTGGTCTGTGATGTTGGGCTTGGCCCTGAGGTACAACAAGGAACGGTGAAGTCAGACAGAACCGAAGTGATAAGAGACTCATTAGTTAGGGGGACAGGCAGGAGATTCTGTGCAACAAATGAGAATCCAAGATAGTGTGTTGCTTCCCTGTTGCCATGGTGCATGTCTCGGAGTGGCTGCACAACATTCTCAAGGCAGAGGGTGAGCAACTGGAAGTCACTGTGCACGTTGGTTCAAGTGCCATAGGTAGCAAAAGAGATGTGGTCTTGCAGTGTGAATGGGGGATCTAGGCAAAATGTTAAAAAAGCAGGACCTCGTGCGTAGCAATCTCTGGATTTCTCCCAGTCCCACGTGCCAGTGGGAGTAAGAACAGGAATAAAGGACAGGTGGATGAGTAGCTGAGGAGTTGGGGCAGGGATTCAGATTTCTGGATCATTGGCATCTCTTGTAGTGAAGAGGTGACCTGTACAAGAGGGAGGGGATGTGCCTAAACTGGAGCAGAGCCAATATCCCGGTGAGGAGGTTTGCTAGTGCAATTCAGGAGTGTTTAAACTAATTGGCAGGGGGTGAAATCTGAATGAATTATGACTGACATTTTCAGACCTATGTGTTTCAACATCTCACCAATGACAAATTTTACCGTTGATGTTATTTCAATGAGTTTGTCACTGGGAAAACGGACAAATAATATTGGCTACTAGTGGTAAGACGCCCAGAAATGCTTGTAAAATTACTGCACTCTGCATAAATGATATTTCAACACTTAATGCTCTTTTCATTTGGTGCCGCACCGATGAATTTCTACATCAATGTGGCAATACTCGTGGTAGGGGGACTAATAATAGTGTGATCCAACTGGACATGCTGATTAGTCCCAACATGGGGACACATAGTTAGTGCTGAAACACTTGCAATATTAGATCTCGGTACATCTTTTTGATCTGAGAATAAATGTAATTTTCCTGATGTAAATGAATTAAAATTGTAATATTCACTAAAATAAATAATGGGAACAAAGCAAAAACTCTGACACCAATCTATTCGATCAATGAGAGTGGCTACATTATAGGACCAGATTCAAAGCATATCCTTCCTCTCTGTTTAACTGGTTGGCCTCCCTCAACAACCTACGGTGGCAGTTGTACCTCTGCTGGCTTCCTTGGAAGAGGTAACCTGAGTGTAACCCCACAGCAAAGTTCTATCCTTGGACTTGGTCCAGTGGTGGAACAGGAGGCCATATGCTCTGGTCACCGTTCCCCAGCACATTTCTGATATCTGCATTGTAACACACAGGAACAGAGTCATAGAGTCATAGAGTCATGGTGTGATACAGTGTGGAAACAAGCCCTTCGTCCCAACCTGCACACCACGACCAACATGTCCCAGCTACACCAGTCCCACCTGCCCGTGTTTGGTCTTTATCCCTCCAAACATGTCCTATCCATGTACCAGTCTAGCTGTTTCTTAAATGGGATAGACCCTGCCTCAACTACCTCCTCTGGCAGCTTGTTCCATTCACCTACCTCCCTTTGTGTGAAAAAGCTAGCCCTCAGATTCCTATTAAATCTTTTCCCCTTCACCTTAAGGTTTAGGGTGACAGAAGACAGGAATGCACTGGAACACACTATGGTGTGTTCCATTTTCCTATTTTCACTCCTTACACTTCCTTATCTATGTATTTCCCTCTCCCCTGACATCAGTCTGAAGAAGGGTCTCGACCCGAAACATCACCCATTCCTTCTCTCCAGAGATGTTGCCTGTCCCGCTGAGGTATGCCAGCATTTGTGTCTGCCTACGGTGTTAATCACCTATCACCCAGAGAGGAGCACAATCTGAACCATTTTTAAAGAGAATGCAGCAGCAATAAAGCATGACTGAGTTTAAAATGTATAATGTTTGTCTATTTATTGTTGAAACTCCCGAGAGTGCTGAACAGCCCACAATTTTGTTCCTAGAATTACAGAGATTTAATTCAATCCTGAAATATGAACCTTTACATGTTTTTCCACTAAAGAGTACATGGGCCAATTTCTGTCTTCACCCATATTACATCAGAAGTGAGTGCATTGTTACCAGCTGCATCTATGTCTAAATTAAGCTGGCAGGACTAGCTGTAATGTCTAGTAAAGTTAAACCATATTTCTGTTACTGTATTTTTGTTCTTTTTTCTCCACACATACAAGGACAATTAATGTATACTTTTCCCATAGACAATGACAAACTAAAACAGTTTAAAGTTTTATAATATTTGAAATGTTCAAAGATGTACTGTTTCATGCTGTGGTAAATTATGCACTGGTATATCAGAGTGAAAGGGCAATATATTTATAAAGTAGTAACTCTAAATGAGTGATGAGTTGATGTAATCACAGAGAGAACAGACAGAATAAACTTAAATTATGAGACTATAGACTGCCATCTTGTCTAAAGCCCAACTTTTATACAATTCAAAAGAAGCTCATGACACCATTTTATGTAATTCACTGTAAAAGTGGGTGTATAAGTTGTAAACGATAGTTGGATTCTTTGCCATCAAAGCAAGTCTGGTTACTTTTACCTCTAAATATTTGTCATAGTGATTAAACAGAATGCATCTGGCCATCTGTTTTTTATAACTTTTTTTTGTGGGTTTCTATCCAATTTCCCCAGTGAAGAATAATTTAATGTTTTGCAGTCAAGTGATGGATCTATTTCCAATTCTTCGTTGCTGGTCATGCTTTATGTTCCAGTAGCAACAGTCAGATGAATTGTTAGGAGTCCACCAAAGGCTAAACCCCTAAACATGCCTTAGGCGCCATATCTGAATTGAAATGATCCAACATAGGGACTATGCACTGATTCCCTACTGAAAATGTACTGATTGCCATTTGTGAGAAGTGTTGATACAGAATGTCAAACTTACATTTATTTGTGTCTTTCCTCCTTCTATTTCTAATTATTTCCATTCTCTTGATCTGTGAAACAAATTCCCATTTAGGATATGAATAGAAGATTTGAGACCAGTCTCTGACACGGGGTTGCACCCAAAATGGTGTCAAAATTGAGAGAAATTAATTGCAAATTCATTGCAAAAGGTTTGCAGCTTGAAAGCCATTGTTTTGAAAATGTTGCTTGAGACAATCAAGAAAAATCTGCATGCTTTTCAACCCACTGAATTGTTATCAGAAGATAGACACAAAATGCTGGAGTAAATCAGCAGGACAGGCAGCATCTCTGGACAGAAGGAATGGGTGAAGAAGGAGACTGAAGAAGGGTCTTGACCCAAAATGTCACCATTCCTTCTATCCAGAGATACTACCTGTCCCACTGAGTGACTAGAGCATTTTGTGTCTATCTTCGGTGTAAATCAGCATCTGCAGTTCCTTCCTACACAAATTGTATTCAGAGTTCTATCAAGGTTGTAGTAGTAGGCCCCCCTCGATCATGGCTGACCATGAATCAAAGTTGCCGACTGCAATTTTCTTACAAAATGTCAATAGGCAGGGTAGACAATCTTCAAGAATGAATGTCTTCCATGCAGAATGGGGTTTATGGTTCACTGTTTTGTTTTGCACACCTAAAAGATGGCACAGTGGCACAGCTAGTAGATCAGCTGCCTTCCAGTTCCAGTAACCCCGGTCCTTCAGTGCTCTGTGTTTGCAGATTCTCCCTGTGAGCACATGCATTTCCCTCGGGTGTTCTGCTTTCCTCACACATTCCAAAGATGTGCAGAGTGATACCTCCTGTAACATTTCCCCAGTGTGTAGGTGGGTGGTTGAATACATGGGGAGATGAAATGGGAAAGGGATTGCTCAGTGAGCTGGATGAACAATGATGTACGGTAACATTATATGGAAATGGAAATATAACGACATTTACAAAGTTTGGGATTGAAATAGAGATTGTGGAGTTCTCATGGCGATAAATCTCTGTCTTTACACCAAGGGCATCCTCCATTATTAAATTAAGTAAGCTCTGGTAGCACAAATATGGACATTGATGAGGTGATGAGATGCTGTGCACCATCAACAGCTGAAGAAACATACATTTCCACAATTTGAAGTCTCATGGCCTAATTATCCATTCGTTCTATCAAGCAAGGTGATCAAACCTGATTCAGTGAGGACTATTGAACAGCATGTCAGGAGCTGCAGCAGTCTGACCGATAAATGAGATGCAAATAAAGCAAAGCAGAAACACAGGAGTACACACATGTGTACTTCATTCTATACACGGAGCTAAGTGATATCAAATATCAAATATCAAATGAAAGCTCTGCAAATCTTGCCACTCCCTTGCAAATGGTGGTGTCAATTAATCAGCTATCTTCTCCTGGGATCCCTGACATCGCAATGTCCGTGCCAAACAAATCCAGGGAATTAAATCTAAACCTTATCTCCTCTGTGTTTTAGTTATATCCTGAGGCAACATTTCTATTTCTGTTCTCGGTGGCTTGAACATTTTCAGCTTCTGTAAACTTCAGCTCATCCAAAACTTTGCTGGTGAAATTCTAACCTATATTTATCTAATACTCCATCGCACACTCTCTACATCTCAATGATAACATTTTCAATCCTTCCAACTTAAACTAGTTCTATGTTACTCTTTGTACACCTCCAATTTTGGTCTCTTATGTGGCTACCTCTTCATTGGCATACTTCTCTTTATTAGTCCAGGCTCTAAACCCTGGGTTTCACACACTTCTCTTTAGGTCATTCTCTAATGCCTACTTCTTTGGCAATAATTCTCTTTATAAATCTGTGCCCAATTTGCTACATCATGTTTAAAATAGTGTAAAGGGTAAGTAGTTGTTCCTGAATTCAGTTTGCAGGAAAATTACAGTTTCAAGGAAATGGTTTATATGTAATTTTTTGCTATTAGTTCAGAGTAGATTCTACATGATATAGTTCAAAATCAAAAATGAACCACATTTCTTTAAATTTGGTGACTAATTTTAAAGTTATTAACTATCATTATAAAATGGGTCTCAAATGGATTTTGACTGCCCCAAAATATTTATACATAGTACCACTATTAAATCATTCTTCACATGTCAATAAACTCATATTGAATTTTGTTATATTTTTATTCAGATCCAAATTTTGCTTCAATGAATGGCTAAGGTTTGACAAATACTTATGAAGATTTACCACATTGTCAGACTCCATCCAAACTTTCCAAGGTGATTGAAGGGAATAACTGCACTCTTCCAGCATGGTTTTGCAAACAATAGTCATGAGCACAATTTCCAGATGTTACATCATAGCTGTAAGTTTGTCAGTTTCCAGCCTCATGGCTAATTGAATGTTATCTTTGGCCATTATTTTGAGTATATCATGGATATGTATGTAATTCAAGTAGAACGCATTGGAAGCTTTTATTTCAAACAAACCATCTTGTTGTGGAATATTTGCTTGATTTGGGAGGTGTTTGAACAGTTGACCCAGTTAATGATTTCAATCAGAGATGAAATATATACACCCTTCAAAGAAATCCAAAGAACACAACTCAAATGCAACAACGTGAAGCTTATTACTTGCCAGAACTCTGCAAATGTGCAGAGCTTGGGACACAGCCAGCCAGCAAACAGATTGAACTTTCACATTCTGCAGCATATTTTACAGCCACATTGTACGGATTACCACAGCTCTGGCCATGGCAATCATTTGCATCTGTACCACCTTCCCACTGAAAACATTCTTGGGAAGCATGAACTTGTAAACGAATAAACTTCTGAAAGCATTCAACTCCATACCCTTTGATTCTCTTTTATCTGACAATGAAAGTCAACTGGCCCACATGAGCTGAATTCATTGCAATTAAATGAAACATGGAATCTTTTTAGCTCTTTGTTGATAATGAATATATTTGTTTAATATATTACATGATGAATTTGTAGGAGAATGTTCAAGAAAAGTAGGAGTTGTTGACAGTAACTCAGACTCTTGTTGTTGGAGCACTAATATGGCAGAATGCCTCACCCACCCATTGTGATTTCATTTAATGTTCAGATCAGTGGAATTAAGTGGAAGCAATTCTCATCTTTGTCCCCTGGAAAGATCACTTGCACTTTATAGACCTTCGCAGATTCTGATCCATGACTTTTAATGGGACAAGAATAGAGCAAGCACTACATTGGCTCATTTAGAATTCCATCCAGGTGACGAAGATAAGGCCAGATCTTTTGTCAGCTTTCATAACAAATGAACCACAGGCAGCACAGTGGCACAGCTGGTAGACCTTGGGTGCTGCCTGTATGGAGTTTGCACGATTTCACTGTGACCATGTAGGTTTCAAAGGTTTCAAAGGTTTCAAAGGTCTTTTTATTGAACAACTCCAGGTGTTCCAGTTTCCTTCCACATCCCCAAGGTTTGCAGGTTAATTGGCCTGTATAAAAAGAATATATTGGTAGTGGCTGAGAAATAGGATGACATAAAACTAGTGTGAATGGGTTTTCTATGGTTGGCATGGACGAGAGTCTGAAGGGCCTCTTTCCACGCTGTATCTCCAAACAAAATTAAATTATTGTTGCTGGTGATATTTATTCCTGGGAACTTGAAACTTTTGATATTTCTACTTCGTCGCCATTAATGTATAACGGAGTGTGTGTACTGCTTCACTTCCTGAAGTCAATCACAAACTCCTTTGTCTTGCTGACATTGACAATAGACAATAGACAATAGGTGCAGGAGTAGGCCATTCGGCCCCTTCGAGCCAGCACCGCCATTCAATGAGATCATGGCTGATCATTCATTGAGGGAGAGGTTGTTGTCTTGGCACCAGATTACGTAGTTCTCAATCTTCTTTCTGTACGCCATTTTGTCACTGATATCTGGCCCATTACTAAGGTGTTGTCTGCATACATGCATTGAGTTAGATTGGAATTTGGCTACACAGTCATGAGTGTGTACAGAGTATAATGCGGAGCTGAGAATGCATTTTTGTGGGGCACCAGTATTGAGGATTATCAAAAAGGATGTTATGTCACCTATCCTCACTGATTGTGGTCTGCTAGTCAGGAAGTCGCGGCTCCAGTTGCAGTGGGGAATGCTGACTCCAAGTTCCACAAGTTTGGAGATGAGCTTGCTTGGGATAATGGTATTGAAAGCAGAGCTATAGTCTACGAATAAAATAGTTATTCCCTTTCGCAGTCCACATCTGCACATCTATACATGTGCACACCCTTCAATGTGGCTTGTAGCAAAAAAGGCACAAGCAACTAATAGATCAAAAATTTGCAAAACATACAAAATCATATAAATTATTGATGAGCTAATGGGTCAGATAAGGGCAAAGTTGGCAATGAAACAAACCTGTAAAATCTTATGTGTAAGAAAGAACTGCAGATGCTGGTTTAAATCGAAGGTAGGCACAAAATGCCAGAGTAACTCAGCGGGGCAGGCAACATCTCAGGAGAGAAGGAATGGGTGGCGTTTCGGGTCAAGACCCTTCTTTGACCCGAAACGTCACCCATTCCTTCTCTCCAGAGATGCTCCAGAGATGGTCCCACTGAGTTACTCCAGCATTTTGGGTCTACCTGTAAAATCTTATGTTTGCTTTTCAGAATTAAGAGTAATAGACAGTAATATGTTCAGGCCACACCTATAAACCTTCACATGAAGGATTTAGAAATATCCTTTGGATTAGTGGATATGAATTGTTGGAAAGCTGTAATAATATGTGACATTACTGCACTCAGAATTGTAGCCAAGAAAACCTTCAGCACTCATAACTCATGGTAAACCACTGTAGATTAAAAGTTGACCAAAAATTATGTCCAGCACGTCATGTATTGGCCTTTTCAAACAGCCTGTGTACTGTGAGGAAACACCGAATAATGTGTTTATATAACACAAACTAGCTTCTCCAATCCCCTGCAGTTCAGTTGTCATCGAAGGTTTACAAGCCCATACATAGGTAACAGAATTGACTGTGACTTGGCTGCAGCCTTTGAAAATGGGAGACATCAGAATTGTCACTGCAGTAAAACACATTTGCCAATTTATCAGTATGAGGTTAAGCTGAGGTTTCAACATTTATGTTATGCAGTTAAGCTCGTGGCTGAATACCAAACAATTTCTATATTGAACAGTCAGAATCTTGCAACAGACAATCAGAATGAAGATGGTACAATCAAAGCAAATGCTATGTCAATCAAATCGTCATGGATGATTTTTTGTATTATAAAGTGAGGAAGGTCCAGGGCAACTTCAGGACAGAGTGTTTGAATTTATAGTGTTTGCTCAGTCTTGAGAACATTTAAAAGAGTTCTGCTGAGTGAAGCTCTGAGAGCCTTAACGAGACCTATCCCATCCAGATTCAGGAGTTCAGATTTAGCTCTTAGGGCTAACGGAATCATGGGATATGGGGAGAAAGCAGGAACGGGGTACTGATTTTGGATGATCAGCCATGATCAGCTGGCTCGAAGGGCCGAATGTCCTACTCCTGCACCTATTTTCTATGTTTCTATGTTTCAGGACAACCCATGTCAGAGGATAATTATAAGAGACAACTACTGAGAATTTTTCTGTGTTGAGTTAATTGAGGTAGATTTGAAACCATCCAGCCTGCAGAAATGGCGATAGTGCTCAGACATGTAAGTATAGTTCTTTTTGGGGTCTCTATTTAAAACTCTGCATTCCCATGGATTTACCGATATAATTGGCCAAAACAAGGTGTAAGCTCCTTTAATGTATAATCATGTTCCTGTGATATACATATAATCCTGGCTTTTGTTTGCACACATTTGATTCTTGCAGACAATATGTTACTGATAACTGGATTAGGGTTCCTATTTTCAGAACAGATGGGTACATAGTATGATTCACTATCCTTAAATGCCCAGAGCTCAAACAATGGAGATTACACGGAGTCAGCCATCTTTCAATTATTCTCACTCTTGCATTAATCAGAAAGTTGTGTTTAAAGACCCTCTCCAGAGACTTGAATACAAAATCTAGGCCAACAGTTTGGTGCTGGAAGTAGCGTATTTTGATCAAGATGTTAAACTAAGGCAGTATATGTCCTCATATAACTTAATTTCAAGGAGGAGCAGGGGATTTTGCAAAAATTGACTCTCATTTCTTACATTACAACATTCCAAAACTATTTAATTAGCTCTAAAGGGTTTGGAGACATGTAACGTCATTAAAGGCACGGTTGGATGAATATATTTATCATTGAAATCTTGTTTGTACAAGCAGGAAGAGTTTTGTGTTACAGATTGAACTACAATGTACCTTTTGTTTTATAGTGAGAAGAGGATTACCCAGTAAACTAAAGACCGGGAGCATAAAAATCAATTACATTACTTTCCAAAAACAATTGCTGTGCTTACTTGGTAACTTACATCTCTAATATCCATTATAAGAGTAAAAACATAGATGAAATAATAATATGAATGCATTTATTCACAATATCTGTGTGTGCGTGAGGAAGTGAACGAGAGAAAGTGAGAGGGAGTGAAAGTGAAGGTTAAGTAGACTGGGACTCTATTCTTAGGTTGAGTAGGCTGGGACTCTAATCCTTGGAGCGCAGGAGGATGAGGGATGATCTTATAGAGGTGTATAAAATCATGAGAGGAATAGATCGGGTAGATGCACAGAGTCTCTTGCCCAGGGTAGGTGAATTGAGGACCAGAGGGCATAGGTTTCAGGTGGAGGGGAAACTATTTAATAGGAATCTGGAGGGGTGGGGGGGGGGGGGAAACACAGCATGGGTTGAAGCTGGGGCCAGCAATGGGAAGGGGGCAGTGGGGGGAGATGCTTGGAGGGGAGGGGTGGGGGAGGGGGTGGTGGTTGTACAGAGGTGGGAGGTAGGGGGCTCAGAGGAGTGAGGGGAGGAGGGGTGCTGGATGTTGCCAGAGTTGGGGATAGTGGATGGGGGTTAGTGGCAAGGGAAGAGCGGTGAGACCTGTTTGTATCTATGGCTATGGGGGCTCCAGCTTAGAGATTTGGCTTAGTTTAGTTTAATTTATTGTCACGTGTACCGAGGTACAGTGAAAAGCTTTTGTTGCATGCTAACCAGACAGTGGAAAAACAATACATGATTACAATCAAACCATCCACAGTGTACAGCAACATGATAAAGGGAGTAATGTTTGGTGCAAAATAAAGTCTAGTAAAGTCCACTTAAAAATAATCCAAGGGTCTACATTGAGGTAGATAGTAGCTCAGCACTGCTCTCTAGTTGGTGATAGGATGGGTCAGTTATCAGTTGACATCTCCCCAGCGACGTCTGGGGAATTGTGGGATCTGGTGGCATTGGCATCAGTCCAGGCGAAGAGTCCCAACTGGAAACGCCAACTCCAGCTTTTTGTGTCCATCTCGAAATGTCAACTGTTCATTTCCGTCCATTCCATGGATGCTGTCTGACTCATTGAGTTCCTTCAGCAGATTGAGCTTTGCTCGAATTTCAAGCATTCACAATCTCATGTGTTTCCAAATGAGAGGAAATTACTGTTTCTCTGCCGTGATCTCCGTGCATTTTCCTGGATATACCTTTACTGTTTTCTCAGGTGTGTTATAGATCATTTTGACAAAAGGTTTTTCAGAGAAATTGAAGGACAATCTTTAATATTTTTATTCAGATAATCGAGAAGTGGAGATTTTAGTCTCCAGTATGTTTAGTCAGCTAATGACACTTGACATTGCCCATAGCAATTTGTGGCTTTTCTCTGCAAGTTTATCTTAGCCAACTATTGAAAAAGTGCAGCACTGTTTATCATCATATCATCATCATATCATATATCTACAGCCGGAAACAGGCCTTTTCGGCCCTCCAAGTCCGTGCCGCCCAGTGATCCCCGTACATTAACACTATCCTACACCCACTAGGGACAATTTTTACATTTACCCAGCCAATTAACCTACATACCTGTACGTCTTTGGAGTGTGGGAGGAAACCGAAGATCTCGGAGAAAACCCACGCAGGTCACGGGGAGAACGTACAAACTCCTTACAGTGCAGCACCCGTAGTCAGGATCGAACCTGTGTCTCCGGCGCTGCATTCGCTGTAAAGCAGCAACTCTACCGCTGCGCTACCGTGCCGCCCAAGATGTTTACAAAACACCCAAGATGTTTAGAACAGGCAAGTGTAATCTGCTTAACTACTCAGACTGAGGACTCAGTATTAAACAGTGCAGAGTCTGAATCAGGAAATATCATTTAGCATATTTAATTCAATGGTAAATCAGTTACCAAGGAAATAAATAAAGGGAAAGAAACAAAATAAGGTGACAGCGCAGATAGACACGGTGTCAAATAAGACATATGGATTACTTGGCTTCATTAGTAAAGGGACAGGATGGAAGGGCAGGTAGGTCTTGGTACAACTTTATTAATCATCAAGAATGTCACAGCTGGATTACTGTTCTGGTCACCTCAGTATAGAAAGCACATGATTGGATAGGGTGCAGTGGTGATTCGCCAGCATGTTGCCTAAGGTTGAACATTTCAGTCAAAATTAGCTCTTGGATAGATTGAAGAGAGCAATGCTGAACTACTACCAACCTCATTGGTGACCCTCGGACTATCCTTGATCGGGCTTTGCTGGCTTTACCTTGCACTAAAGGTTATTCCCTTATCTTGTATCTTTCCACTGTAAATGGCTCAATTGTAGTCATGTATTGTCTTTCTGTTGACTGGTTAGCATGCAACAAAAGCTTTTCACTGTACCTCAATACACGTGTCAATAAACTAAACTGAGTTCCTGTTAGTCAGCCAATCTTCTGTCCATGAGTTTTTATTTGCTGGAATATTCTTTGATGTAGCACCTTATCAAAGCCTTCTTGAAAATATGCTTAATACATCTACTTTTAACCCTTTATTCACTGTAATTCTTATTTCTTAAGTGAGCTCCAATAAATTGGTCAAACATGACTTCCTTTTCACAAAACCACTTTAACTTTTGCTGATTACCTTGTACTTTATTAAGCATCGATGCAATCCACACTTGCATGCAACATAACAACATTCAGGCATGGCTGATAAGTGGCAAATAAAAATCAGACCACACCAGCATCAGGCAATCGCCAAGGGCAACAAGAGAGAATCTAACCATCTACCTGTGACATTCAATACCATTGTCATTGCTGGGTCAGTCACCAGCTGAAGAACTGCACCCAAACAAGTGCGATCCTCCATGTATATTTCATTGTGATCACCACATCTCTTCCATTTGGAGACCAGTGGACACCATCATTACCATCTGTGCTGCTACATCAGCATAGAACTGTTTTTGCAGGAAATTACATTGCAACCATCTAACTGCCTTGTGTTATGTCTTTGCCTGATGTTGCCAGATGCCCAATGTTTCCCTCTCCCTAGAAGAGAAGTGAGCAGAGCAGGAAGAGTGTGACAAATAGGAGAAGACATTTGAGAGAGGAGAGGAGGAGGAGGAAGAGGAGGAGGGGGTCAGATGAAACACGCCATAGGGGAATATAGTGGGCATTAGTGGGCTGCAGTCTGGCATGAGTCCCAAGGAATTGAGAGTCTGGGTCTGTTTATATATTACAGGGCATGGAGAAGTCCATCTCTAAACTCTCAATGATGGTTGTACGCAATTAGGACACACATTTATCTGCATGGACTTGGTAACAATTCTGTGGTGCTATTACTTCGAATGACCTGGCCATGAAGATAGAGGCTATCCTTTTGGGCAATTATCCTTATTTTCAGTCCACCAATGTTACTCATCGAATGTTACTTACACTGCCAAAATTTTGGTTTGTCTCCAGTTGAGACATAACATGGCATGAATAGGGTGCTTGAACTTGAAGAGTGTATATATTACCTTTGAATACCAACTCCTTGCTGCTTTATAAATGCTTATCCATTATCAGCCCACTTCTGATGGAGAGGATGCTATAAGGAATAAAGAAATACGGGGAGTAAAAAAGAAAATTTAGCTTTTTTAACTTGTTGCAATTATGAAATAAATTCTAGATCCATATGGATGCTATCTATTTGATAAATCCTACATTTCTGTATTGTCATGAACATAGAATTATGGAGATTTTTAAAGATCAACAGGGTTACACAATTTGACAATTACAACTAAGATATTCATTTTATTAAGAATGCAGTGAGAAAACCTTCAACCTGCCATTTATAGTCAACTGACCTTTCTTATTCAGAAAATGAATTGCAAGTGATTATATATCATACGAAAAACTTTGTTGTGAAATAAGGAAATGCCTTGGGAAAAGCATTTGGGAACACTGGATTCTGAAATGGACATGTCTAATTGCAAACCGACAGAACCAATCTGATCACATTTCTCAGGAAAAATCGGTGCCTCAACTTAAAGGGATGGTTAACATTACTGTTTGAACTTTCCCGATATAAAAATGACATCAGCTGTTATTCATCAACAGCCAACTGTCGCTTCCAGCCAAAGTTTTTACTAGTGATGAGGTCTGTCAAAATAGTTAAGCTGGTTTCAATTAGCAAAGTCTACATATTTTTGAAATGCAGTCTGTATTCTGTTTTAAATGAAGATTATTTTGAAAGTTGAATGTGAGTACACAAAAGATTCAAAGCAAAATTATTTTCAAATGTTGGAGAAAAATGAAAATCCTCCAAGATGCACAGATAAGCACGGTTAGATAAGGAAAATCAGATTAATTTCATCTGTCATATTTTTGTTTTCGTATTTTATTCCATGTTTGAAGTTGTGAAATCTGATTTAATCGCCAAGCAGTAGAATATATTCACAGGTTGTTTTTAGATGACAAAGAGAATTTAGGATTTTCTAATTTACTTTCAAAGCACAGCCACAAGAAACTAGCCGTTTGAAACTTTTGCTTCAATGCCACATCACAATGGATATGCAAAAATAATCAAGAGAAGACATTCATAATCGGTGGTGTTAACAAATGTGGCACTTTCCCTCGTTCTGTTTATGCGGCTTTTTGCTAAAACTATGCCAAACCATCTACAAGGCTAATCTTTCCCAAATTTCTGCTCCTTATCCATTCACCTACATACTGCTCTGGTTAAATGATTGATTCACCTTTTTCTTCAAATGCACAGTGGATGAGAAAATCCCCAAATTGATCAGATAAAGCTGGCATCATCTGTGGCATTCTCTGCCACAGAAGGTAGTTGAGGCCAGTTCATTGGCTATATTTAAGAGGGAGTTAGATATGGCCCTTGTGGCTAAAGGGATCAGGGGGTATGGAGAGAAGGCAGGTACAGGTTACTGAGCTGGATGATCAGCCATGATCATATTGAATGGCGGTGCAGGCTCGAAGGGCCGAATGGCCTACTCCTGCACCTATTTTCTATGTTTCTATGTTTCTATGATATATCGCATCTCCACCTCAGTTCAAGATGAAATATTATTTATGTAATGATGAGTTAGAGTATAGGAGCAAGATTGATAATCTGATTGAATGATGCTAAACCAACAGTCTTGCTCTCAAGATAGTCACAGAAAGCTGGAGTAACTTAGCGGGACAGGCAGCATCTCCGGAGAGAAGGAATGGGTGACGTTTCGGGTCGAGACCCTTCTTCAGACTGGTTAGGGATAAGGGAAACGAGAGATATAGATGGTGATGTGGAGAGATAAAGAACAATGAATGAAAGATATGCAAAATAGTGACGATGATAAAGGTCTTGCTCGCAACATTAGCAATACCAAGGAGATGATTGTTGACCTTAGAAAAGAGGAGCTGAGGATCCACGAACCTCTCTTCATTGATGGGTTGGCAATGGAGAGAGTCAACAATTTCAATGTTTCTGGATGTGCATATCTCTGAAGATCTTTCCTGGGCCCAGCACATTGAAGCAATCACAAAGACATCTCATCAATACCTCTGGTAGACACAAAATGCTGGAGTAACTCAGTCGGACAGGCAGCATCTCTGGAGAGAGGGAATGGGTGAAGCTTCTTCACACCCTTCTTGAGATCCTCTCTCCATCTTTGCCCCTACTTGTTTAGGAGACTCAGTTAGTTGTCGAATACTCTCTTGAGCTTCTACATGTGTATGGTAGAGCGCATATTGTGTGGTTGCATGACAACCTGATTCAGCAACTCGAATGTCCAGGAAGGAAGGTGATCACAATGAACAGTGGACACTATCTAGTTCATCACGGGTACTGATTTCCTCAGCATCAAAGGGATCTCTAGGAGGCACTGCCTCTAAAAGGCACCCAGCATCCTTAATGAGCGGCATCAATAGGGTAGATAGTCAGAACCATTTTCCTAGAGTATAAATTTTAAGTACCAGAGGGCACAGCATTAAAATGCGAGTTAGAAAGTTTAAAGTAGATGTGCGGGGTGAGTGGTGGGTGCTTGAATCATGCAACCCAGGTTGACAGTGGAAACAAATACAATAGTGATGTTTAAAGGGCTTTTCGTCACATGAATATGAGATTAATGGAGAGATTATTTAGGAGGTTTACCAGACTAGTGGGTATTAGCTGCAGGGAGAGGTTGGACAAACTTGGATTATTTTCTCTGGAATGCCAGAGGTTGAAGGGAGACCTGCTGGAAGTACGTAAAATGATGAGAGCCATTAATAAGGTAGACAGTCAGGACCTTTTTCCAAAGATGGGAATGTCAAATACTAGAGCGCATAGCTTTAAAGTAAGAGGGTAAAGTTTAAAGGAAAAGTGCATGGCCATTATTTCTGTATACAGAGAGGGGTGAGTGCCTGGAACAGATTGCCTGGGGTGGTGGAGGGACAATAGGTGGGATTTAAGGGACTTCTGGATAGGCATATGGATGTGCAGAGAGTGGAGGGATATGGATTATGTGCAGGTAGATAAGACTTGGTTGGCATCACGAAAGGCCTGTTCCTCTGGTGTGCAATTCTATGTTCTATGTTCGATGTTCTATGTACAGGCAGAAAGGAGTAGTTTAATGAGGCATCATGCTCAGCACAGGCATCATGGGTCAAAGGGCCTTTTCCTTTGGTGTACAATTCTATGTTCTATGTCCGATGTTCTTTGTGCCGGCAGAAGGGATTAGTTTAATGTGGCATCATGTTCGGCGCATGCATCATGGGCTAAAGGGCCTGTTCGTGAACTGTACTGTTTTAGGTTCTTGATCTCATGTACAACAATAATCTCAGCCCTGCCATTCCATCCTTGTCACTTCCATTGTTCATTAGACTCCAAATGAACAATACCAAAAATATGGTGGAGGTAAAAGGTTATCAACTTCCAAATTCTGGAGAAAGAACATACTGCTTGTTGAGTTACCATCTGCCATGGAGTCTTGATTATATAGTTGCTATTCTCCTTTACTTAGCTGGGTCATCATGGAGTAATATGTCCTCGTCATTGAGATCAATTTTCACTGTCTTTTACCTCTGTGACAGAGCATTGTGCCCAGACTGGAACCTGTTCCCATACACATAGCATGTTGGTTCACAGCCACGTTGAAATATCATTTTGAGAATTCTTCAAACAATTTAGTCATAGAGTCATAGTGATACAGTGTGGAAACAGGCCCTTCAGCCCAACTTGCGCACACTGGCCAACATATCCCATCTATGCTAGTCCCACCTGTCCTATCCATGTACCAACTGTTTCTTGAACATTGGGATAGTCCCTGCCTCAACTACCTCCTCTGACAGCTTGTTCCATACACCCACCACCCTTTGTGTGGAAAAGTTACCCTACAGATTCCTATTAAATCTTTTCCCCTTCAACTTAAACCTATGTCGAGGACCCAACGAGAGAACAGGCCATTCTAGACTGGGTATTGAGTAATGAGGAAGGGTTAGTTAGCAGTCTTGTTGTGCGAGGCCCCTTGGGCAAGAGTGATCATAATATGGTAGAGTTCTTCATTAGGATGGAGAGTGACAAAGTCGATACAGAAACAAGTGTTCTGAACTTAAAGAAAGGTAACTTTGAGGGTATGAGGCGTGAATTGTCCAAGATAGACTGGCGATTGATGCTAAAAGGGTTGACGGTGGACATGCAATGGAAGGCATTTAAAGGTCGCATGGATGAACTACAACAAGTGTTCTTCCCAGTTTGGCAAAAGAACAAACCAGGAAAGGTAGTGCATCCGTGGCTAACAAGGGAAATCAAGGATAGTATTAAAACAAAAGATGAAGCGTACAGATTAGCCAGAAAAAGTAGCATACCAGAGGACTGGGAGAAATTCAGAGTCCAGCAGAGGAGGACAAAGGGCTTAATTAGGAAAGGGAAAATTGATTATGAGGGAAAACTGGCAAGGAACATAAAAACAGACTGCAAAAGCTTTTATAAATATGTCAAGAGAAAAAGATTAGTTAAGGCAAATGTAGGTCCCTTGCAGTCGGAAACAGGTGAATTGATCATAGGAAACAAGGAGATGGCAGACCAATTGAACAAATACTTTGGTTCTGTCTTCACTAAGGAAGACATAAACCGTCTGCCGGAAATAGCGGGGGACCGGGGGTCTAAAGAGATGGAAGTGGTGTTAAGTAAATTAAATGGATTAAAGGCAGATAAATCCCCAGGGCCAGATGGGCTGCATCCCAGAGTGCTTAAGGAAGTAGCCTCAGAAATAGTGGATGCATTAGTGATGAATTATAGACCAGTTAGCCTAACATCGGTAGTGGGGAAAATGCTAGAGTCAGTTATTAAAGATGTGATAGCATTACATTTGGAAAGTGGAGAAATCATCGGACAAAGTCAGCATGGATTTACCAAAGGCAAATCATGTCTGACGAATCTTATAGAATTTTTCGAGGATGTAACTAGTAGAGTGGATAAGGGAGAACCAGTCGATGTGTTATATCTGGACTTTCAGAAGGCCTTCGACAAGGCCCCACATAGGAGATTGGTGTACAAACTTAAAGCACACGGTATTGAGGGTTCAGTGTTGAGGTGGATAGAAAATTGGTTGGCGGACAGGAAGCAAAGAGTAGGAATAAACGGGTCCTTTTCGGAATGGCAGGCAGTGACTAGTGGGGTACCGCAAGGCTCAGTGCTGGGACCCCAGTTATTTACAGTGTATATTAATGATTTGGACGAGGGAATTGAATGCAACATCTCTAAGTTTGCAGATGACACGAAGCTGGGTGGCAGTGTTAACTGCGAGGAGGATGCTAGGAGGCTGCAGAGTGACTTGGATAGATTAGGCGAGTGGGCAAATGCATGGCAGATGCAATATAATGTGGATAAATGTGAGGTTATCCACTTTGGCGGCAAGAACAGGAAAGCAGAGTATTACCTGAATGGTGACCGATTGGGAGAAGGGGAGATGCAACGTGACCTGGGTGTCATGGTGCACCAGTCATTGAAAGCAAACATGCAGGTGCAGCAGGCAGTGAAGAAAGCGAATGGCATGTTGGCATTCATAGCAAGAGGATTTGAGTTTAGGAGCAGGGAGGTTCTGCTGCAGTTGTACAGGGCCTTGGTGAGACCGCACCTGGAGTATTGTGTGCAGTTTTGGTCTCCTAACCTGAGGAAAGACGTTCTTGCCTTAGAGGGAGTACAGAGAAGGTTCACCAGATTGATCCCTGGGATGGCGGGACTTACATATGAGGAAAGACTAGATAGACTGGGCTTGTACTCGCTGGAATTTAGAAGACTGAGGGGGGATCTTATAGAAACATATAAAATTCTTAAGGGGTTGGAGAGGCTAGATGCGGGAAAATTGTTCCCGATGTTGGGGGAGTCCAGAACCAGGGGTCACAGCTTAAGGATAAGGGGGAAGTCTTTTAGGACCGAGATGAGAAAACATTTCTTCACACAGAGAGTGGCGAGTCTGTGGAATTCTCTGCCACAGAAGGTAGTTGAGGCCAGTTCATTGGCTATATTTAAGAGGGAGTTAGATGTGGCCCTTTTTGCTAAAGGGATCAGGGGGTATGGAGAGAAGGCAGGTACAGGCTACTGAGCTGAATGATCAGCCATGATCATATTGAATGGCGGTGCAGGCTCGAAGGGCCGAATGGCCTACTCCTGCACCTATTTTCTATGTTTCTATGTTTCTATGTTAAAGGTTTCAGTCCTCTCACCCTTATGTATGGTGGGAAGTTAGAACTGACAAATTAGCACAAGCTGAGAGTGTCTCCTCATGGGCTCCATCACAGTGATACCAATGAGAGGTTTCCTGACTGCTTCCACTGTTGTTTGTTTAGTGAAGGTAATAACAAAGTCAATTGTTTTTTTTTGCAATAATGCTGTTCTAATCACTTCACACACACTAAAAACGGCACTTAACCTCATCAGAGAGTTTTTGTTTCATTTTTCCCACAGCCCTGCTTGCTCTGTATTCCAAGGTTGACACATGACTTTTTTTCACAGCCTCCTTTAACCTGCAATCCATCCTCTCTCTCCTCTGGTATTAACACCACATGCCATCATATCACAGACTTTCCATAGAGTCATAAAAACAGGCCCTTTGGCCCAGCGTGTCTGTGCCACCCATCTTGCTTCACTACACTAATTTGCTAGATAGAGCTCTTAAGGATAGTGGAGTCAGGGGGTATGAGGAGAAGGCAGGAACGGGGTACTGATTGAGAATGATCAGCCATGATCACATTGAATGGTGGTGCTGGCTCGAAGGGCCGAACGGCCTACTCCTGCACCTATTGTCTATTGTCTATTGACTTGCCTGTATCGGTTCCATTTGTCTTCTTCACATCAGCCCCTTCTCTGTAACTTAACACATGTATGTCCATTGGCAAATCAGGAACTGGAGAGAATAGTTGTAAGTGGGGAACGATTTAAGCAGAACCTGAGGGTGGGAGATAAATAGAGTCATAGAGAATTGCCAGAGGAAATTTTTAAGTCAGGTACCATAACAACATTTAAAAGACATTTGGACAGGTACTGGATAGGAAAGGTTTGGAGGGACATGGGTCAAATGTGAACAAATAGGATTTGATTAGATGAACATCTTGGTTGGCATAGGCGAATTGGGCCGAAGGGCCTGTTCTGTGACCCTATGACGAACTTTGCCTCATTCTGATGTATGGTCTTTGACATGAAACATTAACTTTATTTATTTTTCCACAGGTGCTTCCTGACCTGCTGAGTGTGCCCAGGATTTTCTGTTTCTCTTTATATTTCTGAAGTTCTGCACGATAAAATACTTTCTGAGATTCTATTTTATCAAATGGAACCTTGAAAAGCATTGGAACATAGAAAATACAACAGTACAGTAATGGAACGGACACTTTGGCCTGTGGTGACCATGATGCCAAATAAAACTAACATGTTAGTTACACTAGGAATTTTTACCTAACTAATGTTAGTAACTACTATGTAACTCAGTAATAAACAAACTGTTTAATAAAAAGCTTTTTGGCAATTTATCAATGAAATTCAGCAAGAAGGGCACATCTAGAATGTCGTTGTATGTTTATTGATGTGTTTGGATATTCTAAGGGTATGAAAAGTGCATTCAGTCCTCTCAGGTTACAAACAGAAGCAGCAAACTTGATTCACCAACAGTGGTTTACAAACTGCTGCTGGCGGATCATAAACTCTGTGAAAGACACAGTTTAGTCTGCCCGAAACATGTTGGCCTTCCTGGGAAATGGGATGTCCATAAGTGAATGCCACCAGGTGGCACACTCTAGGGTGCAGGACAGCATGTTGAGAGATGCCTTTAAACTTTGTTGCAACCACCACAAGAGCTTTTGGACGAAGAACTACAGTCTAAGGTCCTTCTGCCACTGGAGCTGGGTTCTGTATAACAGCCCTTCAGTCACTTCCAAAAATAAAGCATGGGTGTACTGTCTGAAACGAAAACATGAGTGAAAATAATGTATTGCATTTAGAACGTATTGGTTTGATGGCACAATGAATGTAATAATAAATGTGTATTGATTGCACTGTATTTCATGTACATTTTTTTACAAATAAAGTATATTTTTGAAATTAAAAAGTGGTTTAAAATGACCCGGAACATGGGCCCAACATTCACCAGTGGTTGAGCCAATAGACAATATACAATAGACAATAGGTGTAGGAGGAGGCCATTCGGCCCTTCGAGCCAGCACCGCCATTCAATGTGATCATGGCTGATCATTCTCAATCAGTACCCCGTTCCTGCCTTCTCCCCATACCCCCTGACTCCGCTATCCTTAAGAGCTCTATCCAGCTCTGTCTTGAATGCATTCAGAGAATTGGCCTCCACTGCCTTCTGAGGCAGAGAATTCTGAGGCTGAGCCACTGCCACAGTGTGCCGCCAACAGAAAAAGGTGGCTGGTACAGTCCATTCCTTTCTCGGTATGGACATGCTTAACACTAGCTCACTTGTGCAGCACAATTCGTGCTGACCTGCACCAAAATAATCTATTCATTGTATGATGTTCATGACAGCTATTGAGAGGAATAATCTATCACTTCGAAAACACCTAATAAGGACCTGGAGGTGTGGGTGAGCAATTAAACAGTTGCTGCTGGTGTTCTGATACTCTGGTGTCCAGAAACCCAACCCACAATGTGAATAAAATAGAGTGCTGAGGATAGACTGCCAAGATAAATGGAACTGCGTATATTTGAAATGGTACAAAATTGACCCAAGGTGAAAAGAATAAACAGAAAACATTGGAAGTTTGAACTAAAAACAAAAAAAGAATTGGAAACACTCAACAGCCCTTAAAAGTTGAATTTATTTTTTCTTTTCTCACATTCCACTATACTGGGCCAAAACCTCCAGCCCTTTTTGTTCCTGCGACTTACTCCAGCTATTGAGAATTCATTGTTACTCACTATGAAGGTATGGTAATTCATGTATGTAAAGCATTGTCTATGATTTTCACACATCGATATAAACCCGAGCAGCACTTGCATCCATGAACTGAAATACGCCACACTGCAAAGCAAACGCAGCTTGGGAATATTTTAGCATCATCTCAGATCCAGTTTAATCACATTTTCTGCGGTAATCATTGGCATCTAATATTGAGAATCGTGCAACCAGGGAGAAGTCTGATTATACATGACCACCTGCGAACTTGAATCTGTGTCTCGGCAAACAACCTTTCACAACACCTTTTCTAGTGAAGTAAAAAAAATCTGAAAGCCACTAAAAAAATGACCAAAAAAAATCTGTTGCTGAAACCAGACAGCCCCCCACAAACATTAACTGAATTCACATTTATTTCAGTAATGAATGGTTTCATTTTACATTCTAGTCTTTTTTAATGAACTTCCTAACAGTGAGATTTGAGGCTTGTACTTCCCTATACATTTTGTTAGCAATTGCAAAATTAACATCTTCATTCAATGGGCAGGAAAATTCTCACAAGATCTCTGTGCCCCATCTTAGGCCTTTTCACACTTGCTCCCAGTCCCTTTGTCTGTTTTATAGATCAGACTGCCAAGTTCAAGCACCTTCCTGTCTGGTAGCATTGACAGCCTGTTTATTGGCCTCTTTCGACTCTAAGGATTATGGACTGAATTGCAAGGAATTCCTTTTCAGTGAGAACATTCATTGCTGGGTATGAAGAGTTGTGTTAAGAACTTGAAAGTGAAGCTTTAACGCCTGCTACAGCAGCACATTTCATGGCTAATTAGAGTTCGTTTTGCTTTGGAACAATGGCAGATTAATATTTATTTTAATAAAACAATTCTTATATAGAGGTAATGTGTGTTTTTTCCCCCAATGTTATAAAATGAACTTGAAATTTAACGAGTAATATTGAGAACATGACCAAATATAATCAAATCAAAGCATTGGGTGTGTCTATAACCACAGCCTGGATAAAAATACTTAAAAATCAGCCAATGGGGGGGAGGGGGGATCCACTGCTTCTTTACTTTCTGTTATTTAGAGTAAATCCCTTCTTCCTTTCTCATTGCTCCACAGCCATGACTAGTGGCTGAGCAGAACAGAAGTTGTAATGGCTTCAAATTCACAAACTTTTAACAGCAGCATTAACTTGAGGATGGTTCAGCCAGCATATTCGCACAACTTCAGATAAACTAATGTAATCAAGAGTATGCTTGCAGAGTTAAACTTAACAAATTACCTCCTTTTCATTGCTTATGTTGGTTTGATCTGCTTTTATCCTCGAGTGACTATGTATTATAAGAACAGTGTGAATGTGTTTTGCTGTCATGGCAATCATGTCATGCTTGGTTAAAATTTGCCATTTAGCATTCGATATGTGGGATTTTTGCAATTAAAAATGAGTGGAGGGAATTCCTGTTTGAAACTTTTGCGCATTCAGACAGAAAGCATTTATTATATAAAAATACAATGGTCTGACGAATGCATTTGCATTTAGTTCAGTTTTGTTTAGAAAACAGCATGGAAACAGACCCTTCGGCCCATCGAGTCCACACTGACATCAATCAACATTCACTCGAGTTCTGTGTTATCCCACTCCCTATACACTAGGGGAAATTTACAGAGGCCAATTACCCTACAAACCCTGATGTCTTTTGGACATGTGGGTGAGAGGGAGTGGACACTGTGAAAGGTGTTCACATTATACAACGTGAAAACATATTGGCCTGTATTTTGTTGGCAAGCCTAGGTCTCCTGCACAAATGCCGAAGTCCCATGCTTATTTACCAAACTGTGATTTCATGGTTGCCCTGAATCCCAAACAATAAAGTGGCGCATCTTTGAATTTCCCAACATTTACATGAGTAAATCTGCTCTCAGATCCTGAAAGTTGTAAGATTCAGTGCACGATCTCTCAGCCTATTTGTGGTGGATCAGTTTTAGATTTGTGGAAGAGGAAAAAATATTAAGAAAATAATATGTGCTAATTATTTGTATTTGTAATGATTTAAAATGGTTTACAATCAGCATATTCGGAAACATTGAATAAACATGATGTGACCCCTTATACATCACCATGAACACTCCGCTCACCTTGAACAATGCAGGGAGGTGCAAGGAAGCAAAAGAGACCAGGAAGTTGGGGAAATTGTACAGTGATTTCTATCAGATCGCTTCTCTAAGATTAACTACATTTTTAAAGAAAAAAGGTATAACTGATACAGATTCAGAAACAGCTGTTGGTCTCATCCCAATATCATAGTTTTGATAAATTCTGCAGATCTAAGTTGAGGGAAGGTGTCATCATCCTACTACTGCTTTAGACTGGGGCTGTGGGAAAAGGCCATTTGTTGCATTGGATATTACAAGACTCAATTTCATACCAACATACGTTCTGATGCTATCGATAGGTTAGTGTGGAGTAGAATAGAATTTCAATAACATGTTGGATTATTTTCATTCAGTAGCACATTCCTGTATTAGGCATCCATCTAATCAAAATGTAACTTTACTTCGTATTTTTTGATATTTCCAATTAACGCAATTTACCTCACACTCAGTGTTACGATTTGGCAGTGAGATGAGATAGAGGTATCAATGTACACATGCATAATTGCATTTGGTTTTATTTCTTAGACAATAGACAATAGACAATAGGTGCAGGAGTAGGCCATTCGGCCCTTCGAGCCAGCACCACCATTCAATGTGATCATGGCTGATCATTCCCAATCAGTACTCCGTTCCTGCCTTCTCCCCATACTCCCCCTGACTCCGCTATCCTTAAGAGCTCTATCTAGCTCTATCTTGAGAGCACTCAGAGAATTGGCCTCCACCGCCTTCTGAGGCAGTGAATTCCACAGATTTACAACTCTCTGACTGAAAAAGTTTTTCCTCATCTCCGTTCTAAATGGCATACCCCTTATTCTTTAACTGTGGCCCCTGGTTCTGGACTCCCCCAACATTGGGAACATGTTTCCTGCCTCTAACGTGTCCAACCCCTTAATAATCTTATATGTTTCAATAAGATCCCCTCTCATCCTTCTAAATTCCAGTGTATACAAGCCTAGTCGATCCAGCCTTTCAACATATGACAGTCCCACCATTCCGGGAATTAACCTAGTAAACCTATGCTGCACGCCCTCAATAGCAAGAATATCCTTCCTCAGAATTTGGAGACCAAAACTGCACACAGTACTCCAGGTGTGGTCTCACCAGGGCCCTGTACAACTGCAGAAGGACCTCTTTGCTCCTTTGCTCCTATACTCAACTCCTCGTTGTACGTCCCCTTTTCCTAACTTGATACCATTTAGATAATAATCTGCCTTCCTATTCTTACTACCAAAGTGGATAACCTCACACTTATCCACATTAAACTGCATCTGCCATGCATCCGCCCACTCACACAACCTGTCCAAGTCACCCTGCAACCTCCTAGCATCTTCCTCACAGTTCACACTGCCACCCAGCTTTGTGTCATCTGCAAATTTGCTAATGTTACTTTTACCCCTCCATCCAAGTCATTAATGTATATTGTAAATAGCTGCGGTCCCAGCACCGAGCCCCACTAGTCACTGCCTGCCATTCTGAAAGGGACCCATTTATCCCCACTCTTTGCTTTCTGTCTGCCAACCAATTTTCTATCTATGTCAGTACCCTACCCCCAATACCATGTGCTCTAATTTTACCCACTAATCTCCTATGTGGGACCTTGTCGAAGGCTTTCTGAAAGTCAAGGTACACCACATCCATCGGCTCTCACCTGTCCATTTTCCTAGTTAAATCCTCAAAAAATTCCAGAAGATTAGTCAAGCATGATTTCCCCTTTGTAAATCCATACTGACTTGGAATGATCCTGTTACTGCTATCCAAATGCTCCGCAATTTCGTCTTTTATAATTGACTCCAGCATCTTCCCCACCACCGATGTCAGACTAACTGGTCTATAATTTCCTGTTTTCTCTCTCCTTCCTTTCCTAAAAAGTGGGATAACATTAGCTACCCTCCAATCTACAGGAACTGATCCTGAATCTATAGAACATTGGAAAATCCCCCTCATTCTCACCTTCCACCCCACCAGCCAGTGTATCCAACAAATCATCCGCCAACATTTCCGTCACCTACAACGGGACCCCACCATTGGCCACATCTTCCCATCCCCTCCCCTTTCTGCATTCTGCAGAGACTGTTCCCTCCGTAACTCCCTGGTCCACTCATCTCTTCCTACCTAAACTACCCCATCCCCGGGCACTTTCCCCTGCAACCGCAGGAGATGTAACACCTGTCCCTTTACCTCCCCCCTCAACTCCATCCAAGGACCCAAACAGTCTTTCCAGGTGAAACAGAGGTTCACCTGCACATCCTCCAACCTCACCTATTGCATCCGCTGCTCTAGATGTCAACTCCTTTACATCGGCGAAACCAAACACAGGCTCGGCGATCGTTTCGCTCAACACCTTGGCTCAGTCCCCCTCCCACTCCCAGTCTGACCATTCTGTCATGGGCCTCCTCCAGTGCCATAGTGAGGCCCACTGGATATGTGGAGGAACAGCACCTCATATTTCGCCTGGGCAGCTTGCAACCCAGCGGTATAAACATTGACTTCACCAACTTTAGATAGTTCCTCTGTCCCTCTCTTCCCCTCCCCCTTCCCAGATCTCCCACTGTCTTCCTGTCTCCACCTATATCCTTCCTTTGTCCCGCCCCCCTGACATCAGTCTGAGAAAGGGTCTCGACCCGAAACGTCACCCATTCCTTCTCTCCTGAGATGCTGCCTGACCTGCTGAGTTACTCTAGCATTTTGTGAATAAATACGTTCGATTTGTACCAGCATCTGCAGTTATTTTCTTACACCAATGCGTTCATGATTTTTTAGAGCCACCTCCACCCTGGGATGCAGACCATCAGGCCCTGGGGATTTATCAGCCTTCAGACCCATCAGTCTACCCAACACCATTTCCTGCCTAATGTGAATTTCCTTCATTTCCTTCTTGACAAAGTTAGTCAAATAAGTTTGCTTGATTCTTCATTTATAAGAAGCCGGTATCTCTTAGTGAAGACAGAAGGCATTTTTAATCCAGTCAACCACTAATGTGCTCCATAACCAAACTGCTTATTCCCTTTGGCCATGCTTGTTATTAAAGGATGAAGTCTGAGCAGTATTCAGTGATAATATGCTTGTGTTGTAAATAGATTTCTTGTTTTGGTTGGACCTATAAAACAAATGTTATGTGCTGAGCTTAATTTCTTCAAGATACTTATTTCAAAATGGCATTCTTAATCATATAATTAAATAATAAGCTTTACTTATTAATGTCAAATCTGTTTTTTTTTCTCTACGGAATTTATCTTTGCAGAAAGGTTAGTTAATAAACCATAGCTTTTCATCTCCTGATCCTGCTGTCAAAGATAATTTCTCATTGTGTTTGACTGCACACCCTGCTTGATGATTTTATTGAGTTCCCTCTAAGTGATGCCTGATTACAACTGATCTGCTTACCTTAGCGATGTTTTCTGGCTGTTTGCCAATCCTCCATAGAAACATAGAAAGTAGGTGCAGGAGTAGGCCATTTGGCCCTTTGAGCCAGCACCGCCATTCAATATGATCATGGCTGTTCATCCAGAATCAGTACCTTGTTCCTGCTTTTTCTCCATATCCCTTGATTCTGTTTGCCCTAAGAGCTATATCTAACTCTCTCTTAAATACATCCAGTGAATTGGCCTCCGCTGCCTTTTGTGCAGAGAATTCCATAGATTCACAACTCTCTGGCTGAAAAGGTTTTTCCTCATCTCAGTCCTAAATGGCCTACCCCTTATTCTTAAACTGTGACCCCTGGTTCTGGACTCTCCCAACATGGGGAACATTTTTCTTGCATCTCTCATGTCCAATCCCTTAATAATTTTATATGTTTCTATAAGATTCCCTCTCATCCATTCTTTCAACATATGACAGACCCGCCATCCCGGAAATTAACCTCGTGAACCTGCGCTGCACTCCCTCAATAGCAAGAATGTCCTTCCTCAAATGAGGAGACCAAAACTGCACACAATACTCGAGGTGTGGTCTCACCAGGACCCTGTACAACTGCCATAGGACCTCCTTGCTCCTAAACTCAAATCCTCTCGTAATGAACGCCAACATGCCATTCGCTTTCTTCACGGCCTGCTATACCTGCATGCATATTTTCAATGACTGATGTACAAGGACACCTAGGTCTTGTTGCACCTCCCTTTTCCTAATCTGACACCATTCAGATAATAATCTGCCTTCTTGTTCTTTCCACAAAAGTGGTTAACCTCACATTTACCCACATTATACTGCATCTGCCATGCATCTGCCCACTCACCCAACCTATCCAAATCACCCTGCAGCCTCATAGCATCCTCCTCGCATCTCACACTGCCACCCAGCTTGGTGTCATCCGCAAACTTGATGTTACATTTCCCTGTCCAGATCCATATCTTATCCCACATAATCCTCTCCAGGATCTTGCCTACCACAGATATTGGGCTCACTGATCGACAGTTCCCAGACTTTTCCTGCTGCCCTTTTTAAATACAGGCACAACATTAGCCACCATCCAGCCTCCAGGAAGTTCTTGCTTCATACCTTTAAAGTTGACCTTGTGCCAATTCAGAATTTTAACTTGTCATTCAGTCCTGACTTTATCCATAATTATCTTAAAGCTAACAGAACTGCGATCACCAGTTCCCAAATGCTCACCCTCAGACACCTCAGTCACTTGTCCATCCCAATTTCCTAAGAGTAGATCAAGCTTTACCCTTTCCCTTGTAGGGCCCTCTACACATTGCCTGAGGGAACTTTCCTGAACGCAGTTGACAAATTCCACCCCATCTCAGCCCCTTGCACTATGGCAGTCCTAGTCGACTGCCCAGACCATCACACAAACCAACCTCCTTTCCATTGACTCCAATTATACCTCACACTGCCACAGCAAGGCGACCAGCAGAATCAAGGATGAGTCACACTCTGGCCATTCCCTCTTCTCCCCTCTCCCATCAGGCAAAAGGTATAGAAGTATGAAAACACACACCTCCAGATTCAGGGACAGTTTCTTCCCAGCCATTATCAGGCAACAGAACCATCTTACCAACAACTAGAGATTAGTCCTGAACTACTATCTACCTCATTATACACTTTTGGACTATCTTTGATTGGACTTTACTGGCTTTATCTTGCACTAAACGTTATTCACATTATTGCCTTTATCATGTGTCTGTACATTGTGGATGGCTCAATTATAATCATGTATTATCTTTCCGCTGACTGGTTAGCATGCAACAAAAGTTTTTCACTGTATCTCGGTACATGTGACAATTAACTAACCTGAACTCAACTCCAGAGTGGTAAAAAAAAAATGTAAACTACTTTGACAACCCTATTAGTCTTGCAGCTACCTGCAATCTCCCCACACATTTGTTCTTCTACTTCTTACTGACTATATGGGGGCCTATTTTACCAACCAACAATGTGATTATCCCTTTTCAATTCTGAACTCCACCCATATAGCCTCACTGGACAATCCATCAGCAAAGTTGCCTCAGACTACTGCTACGATGTTCTCCTTAGTATAAAGCAACCTCTCCATTTTACTTTTTAATACTCCAGTCTTTACCCAGGTTTACGTTGAGCCAAAATCTTCATGGTGGAAGACCATGAACTATTCTCCACTAAATCCTCTGCATGTTGTGCAAAATAAAACAAAAGCCCCAAGTCCCTAGTGGAACTAAGACAGTTTGTAGTTTGACATTTAGTTGGTGTTTATCGTGTTCAATAGCCTGAGGGTTGTTGAAAAGTAGCTTTTCCTGAACCTGGTGGTTCCTGATGGCAGGAATGAAATGAAGGTGTGGCCAGGGTGGTGTGGACCCTTGATGATGCTGGCCACCTTTTTGAGGCAGTACCTCCTATAGATGCCTTCAATAGTGATGATAAAGTCTACCACTTTTTGTAATCTCCTTCGATCCTGGGTGTTTGAGTTGCCCAACCAGGCTGTGATGCAACCAGTCAATATTCTCTCTGTCAGACATCCGTAGAGGTTCAAGAGAGTGAAAAAATGAATGAATGATTGAATGAATGAATGCTTTTTGTCATATGTGACAGGTCATAGTGCAATTCTTTGCTTGCATACCCAAGGTTTGCAAATAGACGCCACATAGAGGGTGCTTACAAAGTTACAAAGTATCCCCGCGCCAGGTCCCACTTTGTTCTCTCCCCCCCTCGACTCTGCCCCTCCCCCTCCGGTCCCCCCGGCCAGTTCCCCTTTGTTCTCTCCCCCCCCCTTCGACTCTCCCCCTCCCCCTCTGGTCCCCCCATGCCAGGTCCCCCTTTGTTCTCTCCCCCCCCCCCCCTCAACTCTCCCCCTCCCCCTCTGGTCCCTCCACGCCAGGTCCCCCTTTGTTCTCTCCCCCCTCAACTCTCCCCCTCCCCCTCTGGTCCCTCCACGCCAGGTCCCCCTTTGTTCTCTCCCCCCCCCCTCAACTCTCCCCCTCCCCCTCTGGTCCCTCCACGCCAGGTCCCCCTTTGTCCCCCCCCCCCTCAACTCTCCCCCTCCCCCTCTGGTCCCCCCATGCCAGGTCCCCCTTTGTTCCTTCCCTTGGCAGCGGCGTCATCACTTCCACATTGTCCGTCCTCTTCCGTCGATCAGTGCCATCATCGACAGCCGCACCGACCTCTCCACTATCATAATCATAATCATAATCGTAATTTATTAGCCAAGTATATTTTGCAATTTACGAGGAATTTGATTTGCCAAGATCGAAGAGGTGCTATACTTAGCCACACAGCCATGGGAGTAGGGGGAGTAGAGCAGAGGACTGAGCACACAATCTGGAGGAGCACCAGAGATGATGGTGAGGGTGGAGTAAATGTTATGACAGCGTCTACATGACTGAAATCTACTGGTCAGGATGTCCAGAAGCCAGAGAGAAGATCTGACCTCTGCCACGGAGATGTATGGATCAGAGCCACCTGAGGATGGGAGGATGTGCCTTGCTGGATCTCAAGGGCATGATAGCATTGAGCCGCATGCCAATGACATTGGCATTGAATAGAGATGCAATGCTGCCAGGGATGACCCCAGATTTCTGCTTTTGGCCATTGTAGACATGAGACTTTGTCAATAGAACTGATGCTCTGCAATGCTGAGAACTATATTCTGCAGTCTGTATCTTCCTCTTTGCTCTATCTATTGTTCTTGAGTTTGAACATATCATTCTATTCTATTCTATTGTCAAACATATTACTATGACAGGAAAAAGAATAACTCCATTTGGATAATTGTTTGAGACATCATGGACAAATTGGGCTGAAGTGCTCATTTCTGTGCTACATTACTTTATGACTGTATGACTAAATCCCAGGGCATTTAAACAAGCCTGGTGAATGATGTGCGCCAGTATCCACTCCCAATTAAATTTAATGTTCTGAATAAGACTGAAATCATGGAGGTCTGCACGTCAGGCTTATCAGAAATCATAGGTTAAGCACATATCTGGCCCAAGAACCTCATTCTGCTTTAATATTCAAGGGCACACAGATGTAGAGTATAGCCTTTAGACTGCAAAATCAATCAGATTTTTTTTCTTATTGAATCTAGAAGCACTGGGGTCATTGCAAGTCCTGTTCTACCACCCGAACTAAGATTCAATCATTGAGCAGAGTAGGAACTGAACCAGAGACAGTCCTCTTATGTGCAACTCATTTATATCCTAGGAAGCAGTGCCATTGAGCAGCTTGCGGAAATGTTTTTTTCCAATATAAAGCGCTCAAAAATGAAACAAACTTATAACAATAATTAACACAAGTTGAAGTGAAGTGACACACAAATAGTGTGTCACTAATTGTCAATTTATTGCAGATCCTGCAATATTCTCCTCAGCATCCCTTTGGAAGATATTTCAATTTTTGGAATGAAGATCAATGGTTTCATCCAATACATCTGACCTTTGTTAATCGCCCCAGGTTCCTGCCAATCATAGAGCCAAAGCCCAGGATGTTGGAGCAGAGGTCAGCTGTGTAGAACCTGTGTTCTACTGAAATTGATCTGTTGCTGCAATGCATTAAGGATCTTCCTGACAGATGACAGGGGATGCAATGTTTTGTCAAAGGCAACCTTCTCCATCTCTTACCTTCATATAGGCATCAAAGCAACAGGAAGTCATTACAATTAAATATACATTGATAATCCTATGAGTTAAATCAGGATTAATGACTATTTTTGAATCTGTAGTGTAATGTAGTATTTACAAATGTTAATTAATCCTAGCTGAATTCACAGAATTGTGAATGAGTGAAATGCATTCAGTATTTATATTGAAAACACTATTTGACGCATAATAGCATAGATCTGAGAAGAAAATGTTCTCATTTTATAAACTTTTTATGGATAGGTGAGTGCTATTTCCACATCATAACTTTTATTTTTACCATGTATATAAAATTGCATTTGTATTTTTCATTTTCTACTGATCAATGTTGCCCACAAACAGCTATACTGTGCTACATAGATAAACAGTGAATGCAATTCCTGCAGAATATTGTTAACTAATGCAAAATGCAACCGATTTTCCCATGCGCGAGAATACTTCAGTAGGACACCTTGGTGCAGTAAATGTTCTAAATAAGAAGTGAGACCATGACCTTGACTGTTAGCTTGCGCACATCAAAGTTGCTGCCTGGTTAGAAATTACTCTCCTCTCAAACATGTTTCAGATCTGGACACACTTCATAAATCATTGTGCCAACTATCTTTCCAGAATCTAAACCAGATGGCATGAAATTGTACTTTGATCCCAGTCTTCCTAATTTTACCCATCTTAAGGCATGGTTAGATCCTATAATCCTGGTTAGGTAGATTCCATGAGGTCAACATGTGACCTCCCCTCCCTCCCCCCCCCCCCCTCCCCCCCCCCCCCACCACCAAATTGACAAATTTTACCTGCGGCATTAATGTTTACCATATGAATCTTCAGTATCAATCTAACACATGCAGCTGTATGAACCAATCTATTTCCGTGGCCAGTGATGTTTTGAGATTTTTATTAACCATTTACTGGCCCTCATTATCAACGCTGTTGGGTTAGAACGCACCCATGCATTTCTGATTCACACCCTGGCGTACCATCCGCAATGCGTTCTGGGTGACACCAGGCTCAACCGTCTGTCAGATTGTGATGTAGAGCACACCCGGTGGTCGAGGCCTGGACATTTGAAGAGGCAGCAATTTTATTTTTGGAGTGAGGGGTCACAGATGGTCACATTCGGAAGCTGAGCCCCAGCACTCCTTGACCAGGCATGGTTCCATTGCAGTGTGATGTCTTCTTCAGTGGACGGGTGCCCCAGATATTCCCTGCCATCCTTACAATTAACCTCTGGCCCTGAAACCACTTCAGACACCACTGCTGTCAGTCCAGACTTTATGCTAGGATATATCACCAGGAACTTTTCAATCTCAGAGAATTCCTATAGCTTTTGATCATTAGGACGGCCGTGAAGACCCTTGTCTGCTCAGGGGCAAACTTTGTGAATGCTCAATTCTGAGATAATTCTCCATCCCATTATTCTGTTTTGCCTGCATAGATTTTGTAAGCCATAGGTTTTGCTTCATGTATCATGTCATGTATCATGTATGTACAGCCGGAAACAGGCCTTTTCGGCCCTCCAAGTCCGTGCCGCCCAGCGATCCCCGTACATTAACACTATCCTACACCCACTAGGGACAATTTTTACATTTACCCAGCCAATTAACCTACATACCTGTACGTCTTTGGATAGATTAAATAGTAAAACAAAAGTATTGTTTGAGTTCACAGCCTACTAAAAACAAACATAAGAAACTATGAGCAGGAGTAATGGCATGTGGCCCCTCAAGCCTACCCTGCCATTCAATATGTGTAAGAAAATAACTGCAGATGCTGGTACAAATCGAAGGTATTTATTCACAAAATGTTGGAGTAACTCAGCAGGTCAGGCAGTATCTCAGGAGAGAAGGGATGGGTGACGTTTCAGGTCGAGACCCTTCTTGAGACTGATGTCAGGGGGGCGGGACAAAGAAAGGATATAGGTGGAGACAGGAAGATAGAGGGAGAACTGGGAAGGGGGAGGGAAAGAGAGGGACAGAGGAACTATCTAAAGTTGGAGAAGTCAATGTTCATACCGCTGGGCTGCAAGCTGCCCAAGCGGAAAATGAGGTGCTGTTCCTCCAATTTCCGGTGGGCCTCACTATGGCACTGGAGGAGGCCCATGACAGAAAGGTTAGACTGGGAGTGGGAGGGGGAGTTGAAGTGCTCAGCCACCGGGAGATCAGGTTGGTTAAGGCAGACTGAGTGAAGGTGTTGAGCGAAACGATCGCCGAGCCTGCGTTTAGTTTCGTCGATGTAAAGAAGTTGACATCTAGAGCAGCGGATGCAATAGATGAGGTTGGAGGAGGTGTAGGTGAACCTCTGTCTCACCTGGAAAGACTGTTTGGGTCCTTGGATGGAGTTGAGGGGGGAGGTAAAGGGACAGGTGTTGCATCTCCTGCGGTTGCAGGGGAAAGTGCCCGGGGTTGGGGTGGTTTGGGTAGGAAGGGACGAGTGGACCAGGGATTCAATATGGTCAGGACTATATGATTCAATATGAATATTCAATATGATTCAATATGACCATATGGTCAGGACTGATCTATCCATGCTTCAACACCACGTAATACTCAAGATAAAATAATATCATCTAAATATTCCAAATTAAGCTTTTAAAATGATCATGTCAATAACATTCAAAAAGAATAATTTCTTTAATCATTTCATTGATACCTACAGTGCAGAACATATTTCAAATCATTCTCCTTAATTGCAGTATTACCTGCTGAATTGTTTAGAATCCTGAAACTCCATAATCCCCCGTTGTTAGATCCACCTGGATGTTCATTAGATCTGATATTGGAGCATTAAAATATCATTGCTCAGTGTGAGCAGACTGAATCAGTCAGCATAATAGCACAGCAATCTGAGTGCTTCAGCACCAGTTTCTGGAAATTCATCCATCTAAGGAAAACAATGTGGTTGCTAATATTTACACTTGGAATTTCACATATCCCTTAAAGCAACACTCCTCACAATAGCAAGATGGAATCTAATGCTATCGTAGATGAAAGAGAGGCAGGAGAGTGTAGGAAATGAACTGGAGATTTACATCAAAGAAATCCTTGCCCAGACATTGCATGACTATGCTCTAGGGGAGATTGAGGCCTTTATAGGCAATAGTGAGGTGAAGTTGGTAGGAGATGGTTTAAGTGGCATTTTCTGTATTCCAAGTAAACCCTGTTAAATATGCATCTAACACCATGGTGCACCAACTTAGATATTGGCAATATGAGATCATAAGACTATACCACTAAGGAGGGATGTGACCCGTTCATCTATATAGAATCTGTTCCAGGGTGTAAGCAGCCAGCAATCCCCTATCTCTGAAGATAGACACAAAATGCTGGAGTAACAGCGGGACAGGCAGCAACTGTGGATAGAAGGAATGTGTGACTTATCGGGTCGAGACCCTTCTTCAGACTGCGGACTCCAGCATTTCATGTCTATCTTCAGTGTAAACCAGCATCTGCAGTTCCTGCCTACACAATCCCCCCATCTCCATTGGCTCTTGGGCAATGTCTTTGTTTTAACCTCAGAGTCACCTATGATTAACAGCAATTCTGAATAACTTTACACAAAGGTTGAAATTGGCTTTTACAGAACATGGTATTTTCATAGAGACATTGTGGACTTTTCATCCCTCCAAGAGAGCAGTCTTTCAGTAGCCTGGGTACAGCCACAGTACTAGACCATCTACATCCAACTGGAAAGCCCGTAGGGGATGCATTTGGATGTGGATTGTTAAATAATGCAATTCTAGTTAATTTAATTTTGATGCAATTATGTTTAATATTATGCTAATGAATTATTTTGATTAGACATTATCTTACCAGCAATCCATTTTAACTCAGGCAGGCTAAATAGATAGAATGCTGAGCAAAGAATTAATGCATGGCACATTTGTACCTCAGATTGCCTCATTTGCCACTCACTGAAATGGGTACAGTCAATGAAAGATTGTACAGCAGGACTGGTTAAATCAATGAGAAAGAGCAGCACTGGAGTCCCTTTCTTATGTTAAATAGACAATAGACAATAGATAATAGACAATAGGTGCAGGAGGAGGCCATTCAGCCCTTCGAGCCAGCACCGCCATTCAATGTGATCATGGCTGATCACTCTCAATCAGTACCCCGTTCCTGCCTTCTCCCCATACCCCCTGACTCCGCTATCTTTAAGAGCTCTATCTAGCTCTGTCTTGAAAGCATCCAGAGAATTGGCCTCCACTGCCTTCTGAGGCAGAGAATTTCACCGATTGACAACTCTCTGACTGAAAAGGTTTTACCTCATCTCCGTTCTAAATGGCCTACCCCTTATTCTTAAACTGTGGCCCCTGGTTCTGGACTCCCCCAACATTGGGAACATGTTTCCTGCCTCTAACGTGTCCAATCCCTTAATAATCTTATATGTTTCAATAAGATCCCCTCTCATCTTTCTAAATTCCAGTGTATACAAGCCTAGTCGCTCCAGTCTATCAACATATGACAGTCCCGCCATTCCGGGAATTAACCTAGTGAACCTACGCTGCACCCCCTCAATAGCAAGAATATCCTTCCTCAAATTTGGAGACCAAAACTGCACACAGTACTTCAGGTGCGGTCTCACTAGGGCCCTGTACAAGGAAAGACTACTGTTAAAATATGGAAGGGGATCACTGAAGTGAGGATGCCTTTTGGCCAGTCAGTTCCTCATAATTGCAGTATTGGTGTTCAAATGTTCTGAATAGGTGAATGATCTCACTGACCCGGAAATGTGGAAGCAAATTAGGCATGATGTGGCAATTTTAAACATGCTCAGTCATTGATTAACAAGTGATGCAGAGATATGTTGAAATTTAGTTTTTAGGCCCGCTTCAGCCAATTGGGTTACAAACTTGGGTCAATGGTTACTTGAACGTAATGAAATCTGATGATGCTTGTGAATCAAAGTCGTGATTGTGATAAATTTCACATGCCTGGCGTTTCGTCCATGAGATCTGTTCATATGATAATGTTGCGAGGCACAAAGCTCAGGAATGTAGAATATATCATTGGTCATAGGTGGAGATGGAGGCTAAATAAGCATTAATTTTCTCTTGCCTATTCATTGCCTGAGATGGATTCAATAGAGCACAGAAGGGATGCCGACAATGAAAATTTCAGAGTCAGAAAGAATCTATTTCCAAGAGATTTTTCTACATTGCTCCATCTTATTGGTTTGAAAATTATATTCATTGAGGAAATTAGACCATTAACCAGATCAATTGTCATCCATTACATTTGTAGCTGGAATAACCTCAACAATTCCTTTAAGGAAATCTCATGATTCACCTATTAGGAGTAAACTTAAAATTGATCCCTTGATGCAAGATGTACTTTTCCAATTGGAAGAGTGCCCTCTGAATTGGCTACTAATCAAAACTAACTTAAAAGTAAAGAATCCTTGCTGAACTTGCTATTGAGGGAGTGCAGCGTAGGTTCACAAGGTTATTTCTGGGGATGGCGGGACTGTCATATGATGAAAGAATAGAACGACTGGGCTTGTATTCACTGGAATTTAGATGGATGAGAGGGGATCTTATAGAAACATATAAAATTATTAAGGGATTGGACATGCGAGATGCAGGAAACATGTTCCCGATGTTGGGGGAGTCCAGAACCAGGGGCCACAGTTTAAGAATAAGGGGTAGGCCATTTAGAACTGAGTTGAGGAAAAACTTTTTCACCCAGAGTTGTAAATCTGTGGAATTCTCTGCCTCAGAAAGCAGCGGAGGCCGATTCACTGGATGCATTCAAAAGAGAGTTAGATAGAGCTCTTAGGGCTAGCAGAATCAAGGGATATGGGGAGAAGGCAGGAACGGGGTACTGATTGTGGATGATCAGCCACAATCATATTGAATGGCGGTGCTGGCCTGAAGGGCCGAATGGCCTACTCCTGCACCTATTTTCTATGTATCTATGAACTGATAATTCTCATTGTTTTGAATGGCAGAGCAGTCATGAACTGCAGAATGACTCAATCCTGCATTTCTTTCTGACAGTATGTTCTTTTGTTCTCTCAAGTTATTTGTAGTATAAAGCACTTTGTGGGTAAGACTTGCCTGGTTTCTCCAAATCAAGAAATTTGTTGGGATGACATGTGTTGTCTTCTTGTCCCTTGGAAGGTTCCTTAGGTTGTCCCTTGGGGTTGAATGATATCCTGGCTTTGAGAGTTCAAGGGAGACTTATGAGGCTTATGTGAGAACCACAATTGACTTTGCACCTGGGACAGGAGGTGACTGCTGGGGTGGGTCATTGGGAGATGTTAGTGAGATGTGTGTGTTCATTCTGTCTTTCTGTCACTGACCCAGGGCTTCTCTGAGCATGTTTCACGAGATTCTCAATACCATCCTGAAAGCTTCTTCTCCATTTTGAATGGTCCTGGGCTAGAGTTCCCAGAACATTCTGGGTACCCCCTCTTAGTTTAAAGCAAAATTCAACGTGACATGTGAAGCACACTGAGGTTGAATTGAATAGTGCTAAATGCATAGTATTACTTGACATGGCTCCCTGTACTTTGAGTGAAGTGGCAATTAGTCTCACACATCTATATGTACCATGATATGTGAAAGAACTATGGCGTGTGGTTCTCATGAGAATCACTGGGCAGCTGTCCTCATTACGCATCCAGTGAAGGCTTTCCCCATTTATGGTTTACAACATAATCATCATCCACTGCCACATTTTGGTGCTGATCTGGTGCTTCTCTTTCTACTTGGGTTCATTATCTTCCTTATCCTGCCCTACTTTTTCAGCATGATCCCAAGAGTAGTGTTTTCCTGTTGGTTATGTTGTAACAAATGCAGCAGGCAGCATTTCAAGGGGAAGCTCAAGTGCTGCATCGATGCAATCTATCAACATGTGTAATGTGAGGATTCCAGCAATGCTGATTCAGCCTCATCTTCTTTGCTAAAGAACAAAAAGGAAACGGCGTTACTGAAGTCAAGAGCGCTCATGACCTGAGTGTGGTTAAACTGGCAGATGGCGTAGATGAATTTCAATGGCATTGATAGTTTGCAGGGTTATTGACTGCTAAGGACAGAGCAGTCCAGGCATGGAGTCTGGCTGGATGTTCACTCCAGAGTTGCCTCGATCACAGCGACATCAGAAATCTGCGGACTGCAAAAACAGTGCTTCATAGGGAAGGCCAGGTAGAATCATGTATCCCCATGGACTCAATGGAGATGGAATCTTTAAACATGACACCTCGATACTATATCACTTTGGGTTCCAGAATTTGCATTTAGCATCTACAACAGCTGGCCTGAAGGTCCTTTTCAAAAAGAGCAGCTGGTATGGGATCACTGCAGAACTACTAAAAGTAATTAGTTCCCAAATGCTTATGTTGTAGCGGAGCTAAGTTAATGTCCTGGTGTCCAAGAGCAGTCATTCACTCTCCAGACAGCCTTACAGCATGCTGAATCAGATTAAAATTTGAATTAAACTTGGTCTTTAAATGGCATTGTCAGAGCAAGCAACTTGGTTTGAGACTGACAATGTGGATGTATGTCATGTTATGTTTTGCAAAGATTGATCTCATTAGACAAAGTGTATACCACCAATGGGTTACCATTAAGACTTATTTATAAATGTGATATGTGGTTTCGAAAATTGTTCTTCCAGCCACTGCTGTTCTTTTGAGTTATTGCCTTCAATTATCTCTGTTTATCGCTGTATTTCTGACTAAATATTTACACCTATAGAAAAGGAAGCCCACAACCAATGTAAGAGGAGTATGTCCAAAACAGAATCTTCAACTCAACCATGCATCATAAATGGAAGTCTTGTTAGGCTGAACACTTGCGCTCAGTCTGCCAAGGCCTACTGAATCTCTCGGTTGCTAACCATTTTAACTCCCCTTCCTATTCCCGCACTGACCTTTCAGTCCTGGGCCTTCTCCATTGCCAGAGTGAGGCCACACACAAACTGGAGGAAGAGCACTTCATATTCCACTTGGTTGCTTATAACCCAACGGTATAAACATTGAATTCTCCAATGTTAGGTAACCTCTCAACACATCCCCTGCCCCCCCCCCCCCCACCTTTCTCCTACAAACCCTTCCCTCTCTTTCCCCCCTTCCCCTTCCCTCTCCTGTGCCTCTCCTGGACACCCACCTATTGCTCCCCTCCATTCACCCCCTCTCCCCTCCTGCCAATGTCTTCCCTTTGGCTTTACAATCGGCAACTCTTCAAACCTGTCTTACACCTTCCTTCCTTTCTTGTCTTTGTCCTTTGTTCCAACCAGCTGCCTATTGAACCCCCCCCCCCCTCATCTTTGTCGACCTGCCACACAGGTCCTGCCTCTCCCCTTTTCCAGCTTTCTTCTCTCCACCCTCACAGTCAGTCTGAAGAAGGGTCTTGACCCAAAACGTCACCTATCCATATTCTCCAGAGATGCTGCCTGACTTGCTGAGTTACTCCAGCACGTTGTGTCCTTTTGTGTATTAACCAGCACCTGCAATTCTTTGTTTCTATATTCTTCAGAGATGCTGCCCGATCCGTTGAGTTACTCCAGCACTTTGTGTCCTTTTTTTAATAAACCAGCATCTGCAGTTTCTTGTATCCTGATAAATAACTCAAAATTATCACAATGAAACTTATCGTCACAATGCTCACAATGAAACTTCATTCCTTGGTCACCAAATTTCCAGACAATTTTATTCTTTAAAAAATTTAGATGACCACATTGATATGTCTGTCATGTACAACTTCGAGATTTTTAATTATATATCCTTACTTTTATGATATTTCATGCCCTCCCTGGATGTTTTTTGATAATCTGAATCAACAAAAATAATACTGTTCGAGTAAACTCTAAAATGTGAGTATCCATCATTATACAGCAACAAGAAACAAAAAAGAAAAAGTGTGAAGCGTTATTATTTTCACAAAGTTTACAGTGCAATACAATCAATAATGTAAGGTTGACTACCCTCACACAAAAGAAAGTACTGGGCACAAAGTAATATGTATTTTGAGAACAAAATTAAAATCTTCAATTGAGGTGCAGATATGGAAACTTATTGCAATGATTTGTAATGAAGTGGAAAATTACTAGGCTGGGTTAAAGGAGTTCAATTTATGAACTGCCATTATATAATTCAGGAAGATTGTGGTAATTACCCTGTGCATGGAACTGAAGCCACAGAATTAAAGTGCAACAGATGCAAGATACTTGAAAATGTGGAAAAGCAGAAGGAAGCAAAGTAACCGTTTTTCCTATTATTAAGACTCCAGCTTTGTGCCATGCCAGCAATTATCCAGTTACCCAAAGCAAAATTGTATTACCCATGGGTTAAAGTACATAAAGGCAATATAAGTTTCAAAAATCTGTTTTTAATTTTCTCTTTTGTGTAACAACCATAATGTCATTAAAATTCCATTTACTTCAGTTTGGAAAGAGTAAGGATCAGTACTTGCTGTTTTTGACACATTTGGAACATATTATCATCACTTCTAGCATTTGAATACTGGAATGCATGGCACTCAGTGCAGTTGAAATATAAAGTGAGAGGTTATTTGCACTGCCAAAAATCATAACCATCGAGTACGTTTTTCCATTCAAGTTAATTAACGTTGTGAACGACATCTGAATTGCAGTGAATCATCTATTTAAAATTATTACTCAAAAACTGCAGTTATGCAATGGGAGGCAAATGCTAAAGTTTAACTTTGCTTAATAATTTTTTTTTCATCCAACTTTCATTCTCATTCTCATGATTTTTAATATTCTGGTGCTGCCCCACCCAAACATTGGGTCATAAAGTAACTGATTATTGTGGCAACTTTATTTTTGAGTGGAATTTGTGGAGCCAAAAATTAATAATATTACAAGGCTCCACACCATGTTCTAAGGATGCCTTCAAAATGTCCAATAAATTGTCCTTGGAGATATAAGAGACTGTGGATGCTGGAATCTAAAGCAATAAACAAAATCATCAGATCAACCAGCATCTATGGAGGAAAATGGACAGTCAATATTTCAGGTATCTGAAGAAGGGTCTCGACCTGAAACGTCACCCATTCCTTCTGTCTGAAGAAAGGTCTCGACCCGAAACATACAATACAATACAATACAATACAATACAATATATCTTTATTGTCATTGTACAGGGGTACAACGAGATTGGGAATGCGCCTCCCATAGGATGCAATAATTTAATTAGCTAGTCCAGTATTAATTTAAACAACAACAACCCAACGAAACAAATTGTAACAGTTTCAAGACAGAATAAAGTGCAAGTAGATCTGTGCCGGATCACTGTGCGTTTTGATCATCCGGCTCAGCAGGACCGGTTCATAGCAGCTATGGCCCTGGGGATGAAGCTGTTCCTGATTCTGGAGGTGCGGGCGTAGAAGGCCTTGTATCGTCTGCCCGATGGAAGGAGTTCGAACAGACTGTTGCAGGGGTGTGAAGTGTCTTTGTGGATGCTGGTGGCTTTTCTGAGGCATCATGTGTTGCAGATGTCTTCCAAGACTGGTAGCTGTGTTCCGATGGCCCTCTGAGCTCTATTGACTACCCGCTGAAGAGCTTTCCTTTCTGCCTCCGTGCAGCTGAGGTACCACACAGGGATGCCATGTGTTAGGATGCTCTCCCATTCCTTCTATCCAGAGATACTGTTGAGTTGTTCCAGTATTTTGTGTCTATCTTCGGTGTGAATCAGCATCTGCAGTACCTTCCTACACATTTCAGGTGAGTCCTTTTTTCAGTGTGAAGAAGGGTCCCCATACTTCAAATTGAACTGCCACGACCCAAAATGTCATCTGCAAGATTTCCAACTGGCTGTTTAAAAAATGAAATAGGCCCTTTGCTAAGATCCTCCTATCATCCTCCTTCAGCTGATGAATCCATGTTTATCCATGTTGAAAAATTAATTAGAAGCATTCCAAATAGCAAAGGATCAAGTGTATTCTGGGTGAAGGCTTTCAATGTTCATCACCAAGAGAGGCTAAATGGTTCCAGCCCTGCCTGAGCCAGTCAAACCCTGAAGGGTGTAGCTGCCAGACTGTGTCTGTGTCAGGGAGGGAACCAAATTGAGGGATAAACCAAAGTGACGGTGCTCCTCAATATACTGTGGCAACTGTGACATGGCCATGGCAACCATGGAATAAGTGACAGATGCAAATGCAAATGTGGTGTGGGGCTACCATTATGCTAAGTGGGATAGGCTCAGAGCACATCTGGTAGCTTGAAACTAGATATCCATCAGTTGTTGTGTACCATAAAGAGCAGCAGAAAAATACACACCACCGCTATCTGTAATCTCATCTCCCACACTCCAACATTGCTATCAGTCCGCTGTATGAATTGAGGAATGCAGTGGAACAGAGGGATCTGGGAATAACTGTGCATTGTTCCCTGAAGGTGGAATCTCATGTGGATAGGGTGGTGAAGAAGGCGTTTGGTATGCTTGCCTTTATAAATCAGAGCATCGAGTATAGAAGTTGGGATGTAATGTTGAAATTGTACAGGGCATTGGTGAGGCCGAATCTGGAGTATGGTGTGCAGTTCTGGTCGCCAAATTATAGGAAGGATGTCGACAAAATGGAGAGGGTACAGAGGAGATTTACTAGAATGTTGCCTGGGTTTCAGCACTTAGGCTACAGAGAGAGGTTGAATAGGTTGGGTCTTTATTCTTTGGAGCGTAGAAGGTTGAGGGGGGACTTGATAGAGGTTTTTAAAATTTTGAGAGGGACGGACAGAGTTGACGTGGGTAGGCTTTTCCCTTTGAGAGTGGGGAAGATTCCAACAAGGGGACATAGCTTCAGAATTGAGGGACAAAGGTTTAGGGGTAACATGAGGGGGAACTTCTTTACTCAGAGGGTTGTGGCTGTATGGAATGGGCTTCCGGTGGAAGTGGTGGAGGCTGGCTCGATTTTATTATTTAAGAGTAAATTGGATAGGTATATGGATAGGAGGGGATTGGAGGGTTATGGTCTGAGTGCAGGTAGATGAGACTAGGTCAGGGAGAATGGTCGGCGTGGACTGGTAGGGCCGGACAGGCCTGTTTCCATGCTGTAGTTGTTATATGTTATATGTTATATCTACCCTTGTTCAAAGAGAGGTGCTGAAAGAGCATAATTGGGCACATAATTGTGCGATAATTGGGCACCAATCTGGCCAAGCTGCAACACAAAGCTGCAATAGACAGAGGTAAAAGATCTCACGACCAATGGATCACATCAAACTTTTATAGTTATGCCACATCTGATTGGGATTAGTGATGGTTAATTAAACCACTGACAGATGGAGGAGGCTCCAGAAACATCCCCATCCTCAATGATATTTTCTCACCAATTACTTACTCACTGACCCAAAGTTTATGTGTCAGGGTGACTACTCTGCTCCAAACATCATAAAACCCATGATCCTAATGTGGACCAGAGCTGAATTCAAGGGGAAAAGTGAGAACAAATGACATCAGGCAGCACTTGATCAAAGGTGGAATCAAATAGCACTGGTAAAACTGAAATCAGTCGGAATCGAATGGAAAACACTTCCACAGTTGACCTCATTACCTGCATTGTAGAAAATGAATGTGGTTAGTGGAGGTCAATTATGCCAGCCCCCAGGAACATCAATGGAGGAGTTCCTAAGGTCTATGTCCTGCTCTCAATCATCAACTATTTCATCAACAATCTCCCTTTCATCATAATGAAATAAGTCAGGATTGTACAATATTTAATTACATTCACAATTCCTCACCAATGAAACAGTCTATGCCTGCATGCAAAAATATTTAGATCCTATTCATGTTTGTGCTGATAATGGCAACTAAGATTCAAGCTTTAGAAGTGTCAGGCAATGACCATCTCCAATAAGAGAGAGTTAAACCACCTACTTTGGCATTCAGTAGGTTTACCATTGTTAAACACAATATCCTGGGCATCACTATACCACCCACTTTTTAAGAAAGGAGGGAGAGAGAAAACGGGTAATTATAGACCAGTTAGTCTGACATCAGTGGTGGGGAAGATGCTGGAGTCAATTATAAAAGACAAAATTGCTGAGCATTTGGATAGCAGTAACGGGATCATTCCGAGTCAGCATGGATTTACGAAGGGGAAATCATGCTTGACAAATCTACTGGAATTTTTTGAGGATGTAACTAGGAAAATTGACAGGGGAGAGTCAGTGGATGTGGTGTACCTCGACTTTCAGAAAGCCTTCGAAAAGGTCCCACATAGGAGATTAGTGGGTAAAATTAGGGCACATGGTATTGGGGGTAGGGTACTGACATGGATAGAAAATTGGTTGACAGACAGAAAGCAAAGAGTGGGGATAAATGGGTCCCTTTTGGAATGGCAGGCAGTGACCAGTGGGGTACCGCAAGGTTCGGTGCTGGGACCCCAGCTATTTACGATATACATTAATGACTTAGACGAAGGGATTAAAAGTACCATTAGCAAATTTGCAGATGATACTAAGCTGGGGGGTAGTGTGAATTGTGAGGAAGATGCAATAAGGCTGCAGGGTGACTTGGACAGGTTGTGTGAGTGGGCGGATACATGGCAGATGCAGTTTAATGTAGATAAGTGTGAGGTTATTCACTTTGGAAGTAAGAATAGAAAGGCAGATTATTATCTGAATGGTGTCAAGTTAGGAGGAGGGGGAGTTCAACGAGATCTGGGTGTCCTAGTGCATCAGTCAATGAAAGGAAGCATGCAGGTACAGCAGGCAGTGAAGAAAGCCAATGGAATGTTGGCCTTCATAACAAGAGGAGTTGAGTTTAGGAGCAAAGAGGTCCTTCTACAGTTGTACCGGGCCCTGGTGAGACTGCACCTGGAGTACTGTGTGCAGTTTTGGTCTCCAAATTTGAGGAAGGATATTCTTGCTATGGAGGGCGTGCAGCGTAGGTTCACTAGGTTAATTCCCGGAATGGCGGGACTGTCGTATGTTGAAAGGCTGGAGCGATTGGGCTTGTATACACTGGAATTTAGAAGGATGAGGGGGGATCTTATTGAAACATATAAGATAATTAGGGGATTGGACACATTAGAAGCAGGAAACATGTTCCCAATGTTGGGGGAGTCCAGAACAAGGGGCCACAGTTTAAGAATAAGGGGTAGGCCATTTAGAACGGAGATGAGGAAGAACTTTTTCAGTCAGAGAGTGGTGAAGGTGTGGAATTATCTGCCTCAGAAGGCAGTGGAGGCCAGTTCGTTGGATGCTTTCAAGAGAGAGCTGGATAGAGCTCTTAAGGATAGTGGAGTGAGGGGGTATGGGGAGAAGGCAGGAACGGGGTACTGATTGAGAGTGATCAGCCATGATCGCATTGAATGGCGGTGCTGGCTCGAAGGGCTGAATGGCCTACTCCTGCACCTGTTGTCTATTATTGTCTATTGTCTATAAATATAGTGGCTACCAGATCATGTCATGGGCTGGGAATTCAGTGATGTCTTCCACCTCTTGACAACTCAAAGCTCTTCCACCATTTATAAGGCATACGTCAAGATTGTTAAGCAATATTCCCTACTTGCCTGGCTGTGTGCAACTCCAACAACTCTAATGGAGCTAGAAATATCTGGGACAAAACAGCCTTTGATTGATACTCCATCCACCACTGTAAATATTCACTCCTTTCACCACTGGTACATGGTTTACCATCTACAGGATACATTGCAGTTCCTCTCCAAGGCAACTCTAACAACCCCTCCCAAACCTATCATCTCAAGCCTAAAAATGGACAAGGGCAACTGAAGCTGTGGAAGTCCACCACCTGAAGGTTCTTTCCTAAGCTGCACATAACCTTGACTTACAAACATGCACAGTGTAAAATCCTCTGGTCTCGACTGCCTGAACCAGCAGAGAGTGGTGAATGCAGCCCAGTGCACCACAGGCTCACATTCCCTTCTACTGAGTCTAGTTCACGATACATTGCATCAGAAAGACTGGAAGTATCATCAATGATGTCTGCCACCCTGGCCATTCCCTTTCGTCTCTTCTACCTTCTGGGAGAACATACAGGAGCTTGAAGCTCAGACATTCAGACTTAAGAACAGCTTCTTCCCCACTGCTATCAGATGCATGAACCAGTCACCACTTTCATATTCACTTCCCAAAGGTGCTGCCATGCCCTCTTATTCTTCACTCTACTTATTTTGTTATTCTGTTATTGCACTTTTTTCGCAATACCTCAGACTGCACTACCACGCTGGCACGTTGTGCTGTTTTGCATTAGACATTGTATTTATGTATGTATCATTGTCATGTTTATTGATCATGATATACTCATCGAAGGTATTTATTTCACAAAATGCCGGAGTAACTCAGCAGGTCAGGCAGCATCTCAGGAGAGAAATGAATGGGTGACGTTTCGGGTCGAGACCCTTCTTCACACTGATGTCAGAGGGCGGGACAAAGGAAGGATATAGGTGGAGACAGGAAGATAGAGGGAGAACTGGGAAGGGGGAGGGGAAGAGAAAGACAGAGGAACTATCTAAAGTTGGAGAAGTTAATGTTCATACCGCTGGGCTGTAAGCTGCCCAAGCGAAATATGAGATGCTGTTCCTCCAATTTCCGGTGGGCCTCACTATGGCACTGGAGGAGGACCATGACAGAAAGGTCAGACTGGGAGTGGGAGGGGGAGTTGAAGTGCTCAGCCACTGGGAGATCAGGTTGGTTAAGGCAGACTGAGCGAAGGTGTTGAGCGAAACGATCGCCGAGCCTGCGTTTGGTTTCGCCGATGTACAAAAGTTGACATTTAGAGCAGCGGATGCAATAGACGAGGTTGGAGGATGTGCAGGTGAACCTCTGTCTCACCTGGAAAGACTGTTTGGGTCCTTGGATGGAGTTGAGGGGGGAGGTAAAGGGACAGGTGTTGCATCTCCTGCGGTTGCAGGGGAAATTGCCCGGGGTTGGGGTGGTTTGGGTAGGAAGGGACGAGTGGACCAGGGAGTTACGGAGGGAACGGTCTCTGCGGAACGCAGAAAGGGGAGGGGATGGGAAGATGTGGCCAGTAGTGGGGTCCCGTTGTAGGTGACGGAAATGTTGGAGGATGATTTGTTGCCCGTTGTAGGTGACGTTGTAGGTGATATACTGATCATGTATCGTCATAAACTGATCATGTATTGTCCTTCAGTTGACTGTATAGCACACAACAAAGGCTTTGCACTGTACATGTGACAATAAACTAAACTAAACTATGTCTTGTACTCCATCAGCTTTGTGCAAACAAGAAAGGTCATTGCATCCTTGCGTATATGACAATAAAATAATCTGAGTCTGAATGACTTACCCCTGTTTTTCCTTCTCCTGGCATTTATGAGGTGGATATTGACACAAGGCAAGTGACCTGAAGTTGCTTGGCTGAAGTGGAATTGCCATTCAGAAGAGATGATCATAATTGAGATCTGGCTGTGCATCTCTTTGTTCAGGTGTACGCCGATGTGCAACAGGAGCATTGGTCCCAGAAACTGAGCGCCCTCTTTATTACAGGGCAGGAATCGTATTTGTTGTGCACTTCACATTTGCCTAGTAACAAAATGCATTTTTATTCCTTTCACTTTGGAACCTTTCGCACGCTTCTGCATAGCACATTAGTTAAAATGATCAGACTAACACTCAATTCAAGATATTAATTCCAATACTGTCATTGAAATCATGTAATTTAAATTTCAATACTTAAATAAATCTGGAATAAAATGCTAGCATGATATCTATGGAACTGCTGGGCTGGTGTAAAGATCCATCTTGTTCACTGATGTCCAACAGGAAATCTGCTTTTCTAATCCAGTCTGACCTGTGCTCGTTAAATTTGACTCTTAACTGCCTCATCAGTTCATGAATGATTTGGGATTTTTAGTAAAAGCTGACCTTGCCATTGATATCCACATCCAGTGAATGAATGATTAATACAATTTCTTAATGAGCTTGGAGTACCATGTAAAGTAGCTATTGAAAATCTTGGCAAATCCTATTACTACTGAGAGTGCAACTGCAAATTAGTGAAAAAAATAACATACTTCGAAGCAGCCAAAAGCAGAGCAAGTGCTTATTCCAACAATTAACAATATCGGTGGTATTAGGCAAAGTATCAGGGCAAAAATTGGCACCAAACATTTCATTTGGAATCATATTGTTTGGGGATAAAGTGCCAATAACAACGAATGGTCTAGATAAGATTAAATATTTATTTAAAATAGATTCTATTTTCAATCATTTAAAAAAAAGGGAAAAATAAGGCATTAACAAGAACATTGCAGGAATAAATGCCATTTGTATCTGTCTTTGCAACAGGGCGGCACAATGGTGCAGCGGCAGAGTTGCTGCCTTACAACGTCAGAGACCTGGGTTTGATCCTGACTATAGGTGCTGGACAGAGTTTGTATGTTCTCCCCATGACCTACGTGGGTTTTCTCCAGGAGCGTTCTCCCACACACCAAAGACATACAGGCTTGTAGGTTAATTCGCCTGGCAAAATTGTAAATTGGCCCTGGTGTGTGTAGGATAATGTTAGTGTGTGGGGATTGCTGGTCGGCGTGGACTCGGTGGCCCAAAGGGCCTGTTTCCCTACTGTATCTCTAAACTAAACAAAGAAAATACGATAAATGAGACAGAAATGTCAGAGAGCCAAAGGTCCAATGACAGTGAAGAATTTGGTCACTAATATCACAAAGGTGGTGCTGCAGAAATTTGGCTGGACCAAGTTAGATGTCAATTCATGTCAAGTCAAGTTGATTTGTCACATACACATACACGATGTGCAGTGAAATGAAAGTGGCAATGCCTGCGGATTGTGCAAAAAAAAGTTACAATTACAGCATATAAATTAAAATTGATACAGAAAAGAAAATTTAGTCCCTGGAGTTATAATAGTTAACAGTCCTGACGGCCTGTGGGACGAAACTCCGTCTCATCCTCTCCGTTTTCACAGCATGACAACGGAGGCATTTGCCTGACCGTAGCAGCTGGAACAGTCCGTTGCTGGGGTGATAGGGGTCCCTCATAATGTTGCTTGCTCTTGATCTGCACCTCCTGATGTATAGGTCCTGCAGGGGGGCGTGTAGTTCCCATGGTGCGTCCTGCTGAACGCACTACTCTCTGCAGGGCCTTCCTGTCCTGGGAAGAGCTGTTCCCAAACCAGACTGTGATGTTGCCGGACAGGATGCTCTCTACAGCCCCAGAGTAGAAGCATTGAAGGATCCTCAGAGACACTCTGAATTTCCTCAGCTGTCTAAGGTGAAAAGGCGCTGCTTTGCCTAACCCACCAGTGCGGCAATGTGTGTTGTCCATGTCAGATCCTCTGTGATGCGGACTCCCAAGTATTTAAAACTGCTCACCCTATCCACAGTAGACCCATTTATTTCCAGTGGCGTGTACGTCCTTGGATGTTGAGCCCTTCTAAAGTCCACAATCAGCTCCTTAGTTTTTTTGACATTCAAGAGGAGGCTATTGTCCCGACACCAGAGTGCCAGATCAGCCACCTCCTCCCGGTAGGCCTTCTCATCGTTGTCTAAACTCACTACTGCATTATCCATCTGCCAGCTCGTACCCTTGTTGAATAATATCACCATCTGTACCCAATATGCATCCCATAAGGTGGAGCTGGTTGCAAGATGTGTGTAGCCCTCAGGCAATGCACCCATTCATGGAAAGCTCTTACTGCCTTTGACACCACCGTCAAAGGAACTTTCTTTTTTCTCCAAACTCTTTGATTATCAGACACATTTCAAAACTGTTCACAACGATTTAGATAATAAAAGAAAACAGGTTCAAATATTTAAAAAAGAAAAATAAATGAATTTTCTGACGAATAAAATACCAACAAATAATTAAAAGTTCAAAGTAAAATAATTTGAGCAGTGTAACTGACGCAAAATGTTTAATTAATACTTATTCTCACTTATACATATCTAACAAGTCTATTTAAATGAATTGTATCCCAGCCACAGCACAATCTGAGAGGCCACATATAACCTGCACCTGGCCCTTCAGTCTTGCATGTCAGATATTGCTACTGTGCACCATTTTAAGTTCTGAATTGGAATGGGAGCTCCTAGTTTGGTCATGTAAGCACACAAGTGGGATTTAAACTGATCTGTGAACAGTTGCTAGCTTCCAGTCACCTCAGTGGCCCTATTTAGGGAGCAAAAGCCAGGCATCGCCTTTGATCTAAAATAAAGAACTACTGTGATGGCAGAGGTCCTAGCGTTAATTTTCCAATATCTCTAAGTGTATGAAATAGGCTGATCAAGTAGACATGTATAGGGCGTGTAACAGTTAGGCGATTTTTAAGGCGACTACCAGCGACTAGGCTGTCGCCGCATGTTCGCCGGGGTGTCGCGGGCATGATCGTGATTAGTCTCCAATGAGCCATAGCATATCTTGGGTCGTCGCGGAAAATTGATTCTGTTCGAAATTTTTCGGCGACAGCTGGCTTGACACCAATGATCGTAGCTTATCGCGGGCGCTGTCGCAGGTTGTCGCCAGGTGTGCTAGGTTGTCACCGGTACTGAGGACGGATGAATTTCATTGGCGACTACCAACGTCAACTGGCGACAGGTACCGGGATCAGGAGAACACAAGGTGCGACAGGAACTGTCAAAACCCGTCCACGGAAGTCCAGCTGCAACAGCCAGCTGTGGAATGGGGGCGGAGACCACGATGCTGTCAAAGGGGGGGCGGACACCTGACCATACCGACAGCAAGGTCCGGCCAGACAACTTTTTAGGTATATTTTGTAATTGTTTGAAGTTTATGTTTTTTTTTAAAGATTTTTGCATGTAGTTATACACCTTTCATAGGAATATCCTTTGTTTGAATAAAGTAGATTTTGGACATTTTAAAAAAAAATGGAAGTTATTGCATTTCTAAGTACTTTCTCATGGCACCTCTTTCAAATATTCTAGTTTCATTTATTTTGACCAATAAAATAAACACTGACACATGCATTGCACTGCATTTAAAAAAGAACTCTTTTCATTTATTTAGATCAATGAAGCAAACACAAAGACAAGCAATTCACTGCATTGAAAGGCGAACTCTTTTCATTTATTTTGATCATTGAAACAAAACCAATACAACCAATGCACTGCATCGAAAAATAAACTCCTTTGGGAGGGTGTGGGGGTCACTGAAAAAGGGCTTGGGTTGTGGTCTTTTGGGGGCTCTCTTCCTGGAGTGGTGAACCTCTGCTTGTGGAGTAGCCTGTTTGCTGCTGGTCTTCAGATAATGTCATTCTGCCATGGTACGCTGCCTAGTTCGGAGTTGTAGTAAATGCAGGTTGACGTCGGTTGTCGTAGCTTGTCGTAGTCCCTGTCGTAGTGGACGTCCTAGGTTGCGAAGACTGGGTCGCCGGTTGTCGGCAGCTTGCCGTCGCCTAGGTGGTAGGTTGTCGTAGCTTGTCGTGGGCATTGTCGTGGTCATTGTCGTAGACATTGTCGTAGGGTAGATGAAGTACAAGGGGAAGCTGGCCAAGAATATAAAGGTCAGAAAAAGCTTCTTTAGATATGTTAAGAGAAAAAGGGTAGCAAACCCGGCCCCAAGAGACTGGCGGCCAAGACCTGCTTGTCCCGAGATCAATGGGCTCCGACTGTGCAGGCGCGGACGCGTTTGTTCTGCGCACGCGTGGATGCTGCGGTCATCTTACATAAGTACCAGATTAATGTGGCCCCAACTGCGCTTGCGCAGTTTTAAAAACTTTAAAATGTGAATAACTTTAAAAATATAACACCGATTTCAATGAAACTTCTTCCATAGGACCACAGGACGACGGGTGAGTAAGGTGGGCCTAAAAGTGTCATGCTATCGTGTACCGTTTTAGCTGTAGTTCAGGAACATTTGTTTGTTTGTTCCTGAACTACAAAACGGTACATGATAGCGTTTTAGTTTTAATATATAGATTTTGAAGAACTGTAATTAGTTAGAAAATCTTAGTATAATTAAGGATATTAGTGATAAAGTGGCACAGTCATTAAAATCACTACTAGTGACCCATAGTTAATGCTGACCTGTGCTGTCTCTGTAGTTTGCATGTTCTCCCTGTGACCACATGGGTATCCTCCATCCGAAAGACATATGAGTTAGTAGATCAATTGGCCATTGTAAGTCATCCCTACCATGTAGGTGAGTGTAGGGTTGATGTATATAGGTGTTTGAATTGGACTCGGTGGGCCAAAGATTCTGTTTATGTGCTGTATGGCTCTGTGACTATGAATTGATATATAGATACATATACAATTCCCATCCTTTATCCACTAGCGGTTCAACCTTCTCCCGAGTTAACCTCCTGTTATGTGCTGTATGGCTCTGTGATTATGAATTGATATATAGGTACAAACACAATTCCCATCCTTTATCCACTAGCGGATCAACCTTCTCCCTAGTTACCCTCCTGTTTTAATGTAGGTTTCGGATTCTCTTTAATTGGATTCGCCAATTACATTTCTTGGCCTATTCGGACCCTCCTAATTACCCGCTTGAGTTCTTGCCTTATGTTCCTAGAAGTCCCTGTCTAGCTTCATCTTCTTAAACCTTCCTTTTTGCTTGTGACCAAATTTACTACCTCTTTGGCCATCCAATGTTCCCTTACTTTTCCATCCTTATCCCATCTCCTTACTGAAACATGCCAGTCCTGATTATTGATCAACTGGCCTTTAAACAAATCCAGAGTTCAAGAAATTGGCTCACTACTAACGTCTCAAGGGCAAATATGGATGGGCAATAAATACTGGCTTTGCAGCAGTGTCTTTAATCTGAATATGAATTTAAAAAGTGAAAAGACATAGAATTTGACAGGACTAAGGTGTGATTGATAAAAGTGATACATGATTTAAGAAGGATCATGAGAGAAGGTGACAAGGGAATAACAGGAAACATAATAGTTAAGGACAAGTAAATCTTCAGAAGGCGTGAACAATGTATTCAATGGATACTCTGTCTTTATGTGGCAAGGTAAAGATACTTCGCTTGGCGGAGGTGATGGTGTGGATAAAAACATAATGAGAGGGTCTGGCACCAATTTAGCAAACTGTGTGGCCTAGGGAACTGCTGCTGGACAGACAGCTAGAGGATAGGAAAGGTTTAATAAAAGGGTGAGAGATAGATCTGGCAAGACGTGTGTTTAAAACCTACAAGCTAAGAATCAGTGGAGACCTTGTCAAGGGCAAAATTAATGCCCACTCAGAGCAACAAGGGTTTGAAAAGGACTGTCAGCACAGATTTGTTCATAATAAATCAAGCCTGAATAACCTGATTAGGTTCTTGATGAAGTAGCAGCATGATGAAGTTATTGTACTAGATGTTTTGAACAGACTTTCAAAACTTTGATGAATTACCACACAGTTGACATATTCAAAATAAGAAAGCTTGGTGGTACAAACTTGGCCAAGAGAAGGAAGAGGAGGACAGGTGGTAAATGGATGCTTTTATAATTAGAGATAAAGATGCAGCAGTCTACAAGGCGTCCAGGGAGTCAATTGCCTTTCTACTTTCATTTCCATGGTGGTGCGGCAGGTAGAGTTGCTGCCTTAGAGCGCTTGCAGCACCGGAGATCCGGGTTCGATCCTGACTACGGGTGCTGTCTGTATGGAGTTTGTATGTTCTCCCTGTGATCGCTTGGGTTTTCTCCGAGATATTGGGTTTCTCCCACACTCCCACACTAATGTTAGTATGTGGGGATCGCTGGTCGGTGCAGACTCGGTGGGCCAAAGGGCCTGTTTCCGCGCTGTATCTCTAAACTAAACTAAATAATCCAAACCTGTGAATGGAACATTTTGACATTAGTGAATGATGCAAAATTAAACAACCAATTATGTGAGTTCAAGAAACATGGACATCGCAGATCAAATAGGAAAAAATTTACACAGAATATCATTCAGTTATGTACTTTGAGACAATCTTAAAAGTAGCATAATCTCAATGTTGTTTGTTGTTTGACAATGTTAAACAATGATATGTTGTTTAATTCTGAGAACAGTTGCCTTGAACATGAGGGTGATGAGAAAGTATAGAGGACGCAAAGTTCCAGAGAGATAAAATTAGAAAACTGGGTTCCTTAATAAGAGCATATGTGGATGTTTCAGATGCATTTGGTAGCTCAAGGGTAGAGTCATAGTCATACAGTGTGGAAACAGGCCCCTTTGGCCTAACTTGCCCACACCGGCCAACATGTCCCAGCTACACTAGTCCCACCTGCCTGCATTTGGTCCATATCCCTCCAAACCTGTCCTATCCATGTACCTGCCTAACTGCTTCTTAAACATTGGGGTAGTCCCACCCTCAACTACCTCCTCTGGCAGCTTGTTCCATGCACCGACCACCCTTTGTGTGAAAAAGTTACCCCTCAGATTCCTATTAAATCTTTTCCCCTTCACCTTAGACCTCTGGTCCTCGATTCACCTACTCTGGGCAAGAGACTCTGTGCATCTACCCGATCTATTCCTCTCATGATTTTATACACCTTTCTAAGATCATCCCTCATCCTCCTGTGCGCCAAGGAATAGTGTACAAGAAGGCTAGTCAATTATCCTGTACGTGGATCCTGCGGAGTTTGCTCTTTGTGGATGACAATATTGCTGAGGTCCCTGCAAAAGTTAAAGCACAGAGCAGTGTGCAAAGCTTGAGGCGAGGAAGGTAAAATTGCTCCTGGAACAGGGACAAATAAAGCATTAGTGTGTCCATCTGTGTCTTGAACCATAGACAAGTACAGAGTAAAATCCTCGAAGAGACTCTTCCGTTCATGGAAGTGACTGAGATAATTTAAACAAAGCAGGTTAATACGATGGTCCTATAAAGGAGAGAATGGCCACCCACGGAGATGACATGAAACATTGCTTGGAGTATTATTCTGGGGATCGGACAGGAAGCAAGCCAAGAGAAATAATTTTCTTCCACTCAACCAAGTCACTTGGATGTTGCAAATGGTTCATAAGATCATAAGTGATAGGAGCAGAACTAGGCCATTCAATCATGGCTGGTCTATCTTTCCCTCATAACCCCATTCTCCTGCCTTCTCCCCATAACTTCTGACACTCGTACTAATCAAGAATCTATCTATCTCTGCCTTATATATATATCCACTGACGGCCTCCACAGCGTTCTGTGGTAAAGAATTCCACAGATTCACCACCCTTCTGCAGGTTCTGCAGAAATTTGCAAGTCATATATGTGCTAAAGCTGGAAAGACTATGGGTCGCATGGATGAAATATTGTAGGTTAATTGGCCTCTGTAGATTTCTCCTGGTGTGTCGGGAGTGGATGCAAACGTGGGATAACATAGAACTAGTGTAAACGGGTGATCAATGGTCAGCATGGTCTGAGTGCACTGAAAGGTCTGTTTCCATGCTGTATTTCAAAACTAAACTAAACCTCCACAAAGGAAAATCCTGTTATCCCAGTATTCAATCTAATGAATGCACTGCAGCAATATCAAGGCAGTTATCATCATCCCTAGTTACAGAGACCAGTTGTTTGCTGTACCTGCCTATTTGCATTTAGATAGACACAAAATGTTGGAGTAACTCAGCAGGACAGGCAGCATCTCTGGAGAGAAGGAATGGGTGACATATCGGGTCGAGACCCTTCTTTAGACTTTAAGTATCTAGTATCTGTCATGCATCTGCAGCTTCTGTACAGTGGAGTCAGGGGGTATGGGGAGAAGGCAGGAATGAGGTACTGATTGAGAATGATCAGCCATGATCACATTGAATGGTGGCGCTGGCTCGGAGGGCCGAATGGCCTCCTCATGCACCTATTGTCTATTGTCTATTGTCTATCTGCATTTAGTATCTGATGAACCAGCTTATCAGGATCTCTCTGAGTACCGAATGGCTTCCCATTGTACTCCCTTCTTGTTATTTATTTCTTGATCAGAACTGAGTCTTGAGAGAGGAGTACAAAGGATAGTTACTTCTCTGTTACCATTCAATGGTTGCAACAAAGGACAGATTTATAAGCCGTCTATTCTATTGAAATGTTGGAATATATCCATACTTTAGATAATGCGGCTGCAGTATGAAGGTATATGAAACATTACCTATCCATGTTCTCCAGAGATGCTGAAGAAGGGTCTCGACCCGAAACATCATCCATTCCTTCTCTCCAGAGATGCTGCCTGACCCGCTGAGTTACTCCAGCATTTTCAAGGTTTCAAGGTTAGTTTATTGTCACAGGTACCAATTAAGGTACAGTGAAATTCAATTTACCACACAGCCATACTCTATCTCCAGAGATGCTGCCTGACCCATTGTGTTACTCCAACATTTGATGTCTGTTTTTGTAAACATGCATCTGCAGCTTCTGGTATCTACATTTTATTGCTCCACAGCAAAATCTCCTCAAGGTATGCCTACTTTGAAGAAGTCTGACAGGAATTCAGTGAGACCCTCTCCCATTGCTCCTCCTCAGTGAATCCAGCTGTTCTCAGCCTGAAGAAGGGTTACGACCTGAAACGTCACCTTTCCATATTCTCCTGTGACGCTGCCTGACACGCTGAGTTACTCCAGCACTTTGCATCTTTTTTTATAAACCAGCAACTGCAGTTCTTTGTGTCCACCATTTAAAATACAGACTGGCAAAGAATCATGGAATAAAAACCTACCATGACTTAATTAGATTATGCCTAGTACTTGGGCATTATCTAAGCCTAACACAAGGCAGAAAATATTACAACGTAAAAAAATGATTTTAAAATGGAATGCGAATTAAAATATTCAAAATCGTATTTTACTTCTTTCTATTATTTACTGACTTCTGCCTGATCCTATAATAAAGCAACTGTGACTTGGCTTTAAGAATTGGCTCGATGCTGGAATGAATGATACACACAGACAGCTGATAATTTATGGATGAATGATTGTTTTCATCTTCTGCTTGCGTGTAACATTTTAAGCTCAATTGTTGCTTACAGGTGATTTGCTCCTTTGCTGTTCGAGAAAGCAGATTTAGTGCATTAGAACAGTTTATATAAAAAACAAGAATGCAATCACTGTTCGAAAATAATGGATTTCTATTTAAAGTAAGCAGATGCAGTAGTCTGCAATCTCAGTAATTGGATTTCCTATAACAAAAGAAAATCAGTGTTATCAGTTTTCGCAATTTGGCATTTCTTTCTTTTAGAAAAAAAAGGTAAATGGTCGCTGACAGCTTGCTTTCAAGCTTGAATGATAAAAGAAAAACAGCACCATACCACATCTGGACAGCTTGCTGTGAACTAATGAGCCTGAAGCAATTCAAATCCTGGCTACAGCAGTATGACCACATTTCTGTGTTAATTTGAAAGGAAAGGGAAAAAAGGGGTTACAGCTATGCCAAGTGATTTCAACACAATGTCGAGGTTTGGGGGAAAATGCAGTTAAAAATATCGCAACCCATATGTATCATCACTATATATCATCTGAGCACTCAGATGAGATTCAACAAAATGGTTCAATTAAGCTGTCAGGATGGTGCAGCTGATGCAGGATTGCAACAGAGCTCACTGCTAACCACTTGCCAAAAGGATTAATGACAGGGCTTGAAACGGCAGGCTGTGGCACCTCAGAAGCTGACAGACTGGCAGCTGAAATTAGCAGTGACTACAGGTACTCATAAAACGCTAAGAATTAAATTATGGAGAAAGAATATGTGACTGGAAACTGTAAGTGAATATTATTAAGTCTTTTGGGAAAAATATGTTTCAAGGCAAACGCGTTGTCACGTTCAAGTGTTCCTTTTCACTCATTGTAACATATGGGATGAATTACAGCTGCTTACTTACTATTTATACATGTTCTTGCCTATTTCATTAAACACTAAAACACAAAAGGCCATTAGAAATATTTTATGACAAAGTCAGGTATTTTATTATTTATATATTGTAAAATTCAAGCAATTTAGAGTGATTCATATTGACAAAGCATTGAATCAACAATTAAGAAATATATATTTTTATTCATTTATTTTCCCTGCAAAACACTGAATTTATTTTTCTTGCAGTGACGACAAAAGTATAAACAAAAGTGATTGGCAAGTAAAACTAGCTGATCTCATACTACTATGCATATTTAAAGGAGGTTGTCCTTTTTTTTGACAATAAAATATTTGTGCATTGTATTTTGTCTGATTTAATTCATATCTCAGAAGCTAGCTGAGTTCTGCTGCTTAAACAAAGCTTTGGAAATAAGGATTAGCATTCAGTGGATGTGCAAGTACAACCTGAAGTGTGTAACACATCCATAACAAGGGCAAAGAAGAGTGCCTCAACATTGCTCATATCTGAGGTACATGAAGGAGACTGCCAACAGTCAATAGACAATAGACAATAGACAATAGGTGCAGGAGTAGGCCATTCGGCCCTTCGAGCCAGCACCGCCATTCAATGTGATCATGGCTGATCATTCACAATCAGTACCCTGTTCTTGCCTTCTCCCCATACCCCCTGACTCCGCTATCTTTAAGAGCTCTATCTAGCTCTCTCTTGAAAGCATCCAGAGAATTGGCCTCCACTGCCTTCTGAGGCAGAGTTCCACGCATTTACAACTCTCTGACTGAAAAAGTTTTTCCTCATCTCCGTTCTAAATGGCCTTCCCCTTATTCTTAAACTGTGGCCCCTGGTTCTGGACTCCCCCAACATTGGGAACATGTTTCCTACCTCTAACGTGTCCAATCCCTTAATAATCTTATATGTTGTAGTGAGTCCAGACGAGTGGTTTTATCTGAATCCTTTATTAGTATCAAAACCCGTAACAAACGCGACAGACTTCTTCCTGGACAAACACTACTTTACTTATTAATCTAATCTCTAATCTGGTTTGGCGCCAAGCATTTAAATACCCCGCGCTTCCTTAACCCATGACCGTAATCCAATCCGAGGGTTCTATTACCTGGCCAATCCCTATGTCCCTACATGACCCCCCCCAGAACCCTCGAAACCATACCTCACGGGTGGCCGAACCTCCCGCCCAGAACGTGTACGGATAGGGGAAACCGATACCCCCAGTGTGACAGGAGGCGGGGGGGACGCCGCCGCTGGAGGCGATGGGAGGTTCACCGGAGCGGCGGGTGCAGGTGACGTGGGGCACTTGATAAACAACGGCAGCCCGGGACCAACCATAGGCGGCGGAGGCCCAAAAGGTGGTAAACTGGGCGCCGCTGACGGGACCAGTCGAGCAACCACAGGCCGACCCCGGCGCGGCGGCTGAGCCACCGACACGGGGAGGTCCTGGTCTAAATGGGCCGGCTTGAGACGGGACACTGAAACCAGCTCCTGACGATTTCCTACCTGCAAGGTGAAGGTTACAGTCCCTCTTTTGAGCACCTGGAACGGGCCCTGGTAAACCGGCTGCAGAGGGGGACGGTGGCAATCTTTCCGAAGAAACACGAAATCACAGCTCCGCAATTCCGAAGGAACGTGAACTGCTGTGCTTCCGTGACTAGAGGTGGGGACTGGAGCCAGAGAACCCACCCGTTCCCGGAGGGAGCCCAAGACTGACGTGACGGATGGTGGCAAGGCGGGAATGGAAGGGAGAATATCGCCCGGCACCCGCAGGGGCGAACCGTAGACGAGCTCGGCCGAAGATGTGCCCAGTTCCGCCCGCGGGGCCGTACGGATGCCGAGGAGGACCCAAGGCAGCTGGTCAGCCCAATCGTAGCCAGTCAGGCGAGCACAGAGGGACGCCTTCAGCTGCCGATGGAAACGCTCAACCATCCCGTTGGCTTGGGGATGATAGGCGGTGGTCTGCTGTAATCGAGCACCATACAGCTGCGCCAGCGCGGCCCAGAGACACGAGGTGAACTGGGCTCCCCGATCTGTGGTAATAATAGCCGGGACCCCGAAACGAGCCACCCAATGCAACGCCAGGGCCCGTGCACAGGAGGCCGCCGAGGTGTCCGACAACGGGAGCGCCTCCGGCCAACGAGTAAACCGATCAACCACCGTCAGTAGATGAGTGTAACCCCTAGAATAGGGCAATGGACCCACCAAATCCACATGGATGTGGAAAAAACGGGCGGGGGGAACCTCAAATGTCTGGTGCGGGGGCTGGACATGACGATGGACTTTGGAGGTCTGGCACGGAATGCAGGCGCGTGCCCAGGCTGCCACCTGCTTCCGCAGGCCATGCCAGACAAACCGGTCGGCCACCATGGCTGAAGTCGCCCTGATGGACGGATGTGCCAGGCCATGAATGGCCTCAAAAACCTTACGCCGCAAAGCGGCCGGCACCACCGGGCGAGGACGTGGGAGAGTAACGTCGCACCACAACTTGATACCTGTGGGGCCACACGCCACCTGTTCTAAACGCAGTCCCGAGGTTGTGGAGGCGTACACCGCGGCAGTTCCTTCCAGGCGCTGAGCCTCCGCTAGCTCCTGGAAATCCACATGGTCACCAACCACGGCTACGGAGGGAATGGCCGGCCGGGACAGGGCATCAGCAACGGCATTCAACCTACCCGCAATATGACGGACATCGGTCGTGAACTCCGAAATGAGGGTTAGGTGCCGCTGCTGGCGAGCCGACCACGGATCAGAAACCTTAGCAAAAGCGAATGTCAAAGGTTTGTGATCCGTGTAGGCCACGAAAGAACGGCCTTCTAAAAAGTAGCGGAAGTGCCGGACTGCTAAATACAGGGCCAGGAGCTCCCTATCGAACGCACTGTACTTGAGCTCCGCCCGAGAGAGCTGCCTGCTGAAAAACGCAAGAGGCTGCCACTCACCATCAACCTGCTGCTCCAAAACCCCACCCACTGCCACGTCTGAGGCGTCCACCGTCAGAGCTGTGGGGGCGGAGGAGCGCGGGTGCACCAGCATGGTGGCATTGGCGAGGGCCTGTTTGACCGCAACAAAAGCCGTCTCCGCAGCTACGGACCATACCAACTCCGCGGGGTTACCTGCGAGACACTGAAAAAGGGGACGCATAACCCGAGCTGCTGCAGGCACGAACCGATGATAAAAATTGACCATGCCCACAAATTCCTGCAAGCCCTTGATGGTAGTCGGGCGGGGGAAAGAGCGGACCGCGTCCACCTTAGCTGGTAAGGGAGTGGCACCGGCCGGAGTAACCCGATGACCCAAAAAATCCACCGCGGACAGACCGAATTGGCACTTGTCCGGATGGAGAATCAGGCCATGGTCTTGCAGCCTCTGGAACACGGTGCGGAGGTGGACCAAGTGCTCCTGGACCGAACGGCTGGCAATCAATATATCGTCTAGATAAATAAAGACGAACGGCAACCCTCGACCCACCCGGTCCATCAGACGCTGGAATGCCTGAGCTGCATTTTTAAGGCCGAAAGGCATTCGCAACCACTCAAACAGTCCGAACGGGGTGATGGTCGCTGTTTTCGGAATATCCGGCGGGTGGACCGGGATCTGATGGTATCCCCGCACCAAATCAATTTTTGAAAATATTGTAGCCCCCTCCAGGCTAGCTGAAAAGTCCTGAATGTGTGGAATCGGGTATCGGTCCGGCCGTGTTGCCGCGTTGAGTCGACGGAAGTCACCACATGGTCTCCACCCCCCAGATGCTTTGGAAACCATGTGCAAAGGGGATGCCCACGGACTACTTGAAGGCCGAATGATTCCCAACCTCTCCAAGTTTAGGAACTCCTCTCGCGCCCTGGCCAGCTTGTCGGGTGGAAGGCGCCGTGCCCGGGCAAAAACCGGCGGCCCTTCGGTTGGAATGAAATGGACGACCCCGTGCTTCTCCGAAGGTGAATCAAAACGCTGGACGAGGAGCTGCGGGAAGTCGGCCAGGACCGCATCGAACTGACCGGGAGCCGTGGTAATGGACTGGATGACTAGGCTGGGTGGGGCGGCGCTTGTAGAAGCCTCTGGCCCAGTATCCCGAGGCCGTACATCAGCCAAGGGTTGTAGGCCCCTCCCTCGGACGTCTGCGACCAAGGAAAACGCCCATAGAAAATCTGCCCCCAATATGGCCTGGCCCACATCCGCAACGATGAATTCCCAACGGTAAGTCCTGGACTCGAAGGACAAGGACATGGTCCTTTTACCGTACGTACGGATGGTGCTACCATTCACTGCAATTAGGGGCGGGCCCTTTTCCCCCACTCGAACTTCACAGTCATAGGGGGCACAATACTTACAACCGCTCCCGTATCCACCAGGAAAACGATCCCGGTAGTCTGATCCGTAGCGTAGAGGCGGTGGTTACGGCCAACCGAGACTGCCTCTACAGTCGATCGGCCCCGGCGTTTCCCGGAAACGAACACGGGGATCTACAGCTTCGGGCGTCGCTGCCCCACCGCCGATGGAAAGAGCACCAGCGGCGCTTATCCGGCTCTGTTGGTCGAGCCCGCTGCCAATGAACAGGCGCCGCCGCCCTCTCTTGGCGGGCCGGCTGCGCAATAGCGGCCGATGCGTCGCTCTCCCGGCCGCACTCCCGACTGCCGCTGGGCCTCGAGACCCGGTTAACGGAGCCGTCTCGGGCGTTGCGTTCCCTCACCAGCGTGTCTGCCTTCTCGGCGAACGCTACCGGCTCTTCAAAAGGGACGTCCGCCAACACCAACCTGACGTCCCCAGGTAGCTTCTCCCGGAAGGCCGCCTCAAACATCATACATGGCTGATGGTCGCCCGCCAACGCCAGCATCTCGGACATCAGCTCCGACGGCAGCCGCTGCCCCAGGTCTGGCAAATGGAGGAGCTTCAGAGCCCGCTGGCTCTGGGCCCAGCCGAAGGTCTGCAGCAGGAGCTTCTTAAGCCCCACGTACTGCTCCGTTTGGGGTGGACTGGTCAGGTATCGGCTGACCCGCGCAGCCACCTCCGCCTGCAGACAGCTCACCACATGATGGTACTTCTCCTGGTCTTCCTCCACCTTCTTGAGATGGAACTGTGACTCTGCCTGCACAAACCACAGGTGCGGCTGATGGGCCCAGAATGGCGGTAGATGGATTTCGCCCGCGCTCGCTCCCGCCTGCGACATGCTGCTGCTTTCTTCGTACGTTCGAGGTCACCAATGTAGTGAGTCCAGACGAGTGGTTTTATCTGAATCCTTTATTAGTATCAAAACCCGTAACAAACGCAACAGACTTCTTCCTGGACAAACACTACTTTACTTATTAATCTAATCTCTAATCTGGTTTGGCGCCAAGCATTTAAATACCCCGCGCTTCCTTAACCCATGACCGTAATCCAATCCGAGGGTTCTATTACCTGGCCAATCCCTATGTCCCTACAATGTTTCAATAAGAATACGTCAAATGTACAGCTTATTGCTACCAGATCCAACTTCCTTACTCATTTGCCTCCAATCGGCTTACATAACAAAATGCATGAGGTTTTACTCATCTGTGTAGGGAGGAACTGCAGACGCTGGTTTAAACCGAAGATAGACACAAAATGCTGAGTAACTCAGCAGGGCAGGCAGCGTCGCTGGAGAGAAGGAATGGGTGACATTTCGGGTCAGACCCTCCCTCGGACTAAAATCAGGGGATAGGGAAATGAGAGATATAGACGATGAAATAGAGAGATATAGGACGAATCAGTGAAAGATATGTATAAAAGTAACGATGATAAAGGTAGCTGTTTGCTAGGTGAGAACGAGAACCTGGTGTGACTTGGGTGGGGGAGGGATGGAGAGAGAGGGAATGCGGGGCTTACTTGAAGCTAGAGAAATCAATATTCATATTGATTTGTAAGCTGCCGAAGCAAAATATGAGATGCAGTTCTTCTCATTTTTACTCACTTTTACTCATCTGCACAAAAACAGACTGGCAAGCATCTCCTAATTCTTTAGAAAGGATATCGTGGACTCAGCTTCATGTAATTCTGTTGAAATATGATTAATGTAGTATCACTATTTATTTTCCATGTGCATTCTTTGCATTTGGTTCCTGGTTTCCAGCTGGAGTTCATGAGTCGCTGCTCGTTCTATGTGCAAGTAGTGATATTTAACAGCAATGTTCAGAAGCTTATTTTGCACTGCTTGATTAAATAATGTCAGAAACAAATGAATCATTTTCAAAGAACAGCACACTAGTGACAATGTGGGATAATCCCTTGAATATTTCTAAATTTACAATTCTACCTCTTTAAGTATTGCACATTCAGCTTCATATGTCAGGTAACAATACTTTAACATGACCTCTATGTCCCACTTGGAAACATGTATTACTGAATCGAAAGGCATTAAGTCAAAAAAACATAACCATAGGAAATTCCAATACAGTTACATGTATGCAGAGATGAGCAAAATAATTACCTCAGAATTTGCTTGTTCTCTCTGGGAAGATAAAAACAATATGCTTTATTTTCTTACGTATACAACCATATATCACATGGAGCTCTTGCTTTTAACAGAAGGCTGCAAGGTGATTCTGCTTGGGGCCAACATCAAAATTTAGATCAACAGTCCAGTGAGGTACTGGTGGAGTGCTGCATTTTTGGTGGTACAGTCAACCCTTGCTATAAAGGACCTCTCTATATTGGATTTTAGTTATAGAGGACAAAATCTGTTGTAACCGAGGTGTCCATTCATATCAGGAGACGAGTTGCCTCACTTTACCAGTGTCCCATTAGAAAGGCAACAGGAAGCAAGCAGCCTTGTGTTGCTCTCGCCACTTTAACAGGGTGCAACAGGGTGACAGAAACATTTGCTGAAAATCATCTGGTGAAATCTACACCTTTCGTAAGTGAAGCACACATAGGCAACCCGGGTAATGAAGGGGTTCTGTGTTTACGGACATTCACAGGTCAAAAAATACATAAAGATATACACCCAAAGTGGTAATCAGTGCGTTTCTTATGGACAAAACCTGCCGGCACACATATTGTTCCTTTTGGTGTCTATGGCGGATTGGTGAACTATAAGCAGTTTTAGTTGTTTAGGGGGTTGATGCCAAATTTAATTAAGAAATTTTATTTAAAAAATCTCAGTAATCTTTTTGTAATATTAAAAATGTGAAAATGAAGTTTATTCCCATCCTGTTTCCTGTAAAGACTCTATCCCCTATTCCCCATTCCTCCGTCTACGCTGCATCTGCACCCAGGATGAGGTGTTCCATACCAGGGCATTGGAGATGTCCTCATTCTTTAGGAAATGGGGGGTTCCCTCTTCCATTATAGATGAGGCTCTCACTAGGATCTCCTCAATATCCCGCAGATCCACTCTTGCTCCCCCTCCCCCTATTCGTAACAAGGACAGAGTCCCTCTTGTCCTCACCTTCCACCCCATCTGCCGTTGCACACAGCATATAATCCTCCAATATTTTTGCCACCTCCAACGGGATCCCACAACTGGCCACATCTTCCCATCTCCACTCATTTCTGCTTTCTGCAGAGATCGTTCCCTCTGAAACTCCCTGGTCAACTCGTCCCTTCCCACCCAAACCACCCCTTCCCCAGGTACTTTCCCCTGCAACCGCAGGAGATGCAACGCCTGTCCCTTTACCTCCCCCCTCAACTCCATCTAAGGACCCAAACAGTCTTTCCAGGTGAGGCAGAGGTTCACTTGCACCTCATCTATTGTGTCTGCTGTTCCAGGTGTCAACTTCTCTACATCGGCGAGACTAAGCGCAGGCCTGGTGATCGTTTCGCTGAACACCTCTGCTCAGTCCATCTTAACCTACCCGATCTCCAGGTGGCTCAGCACTTCAACTCTCCCTCCCATTCCCAATCTGACCTTTCTGTCCTGGGACTCCTCCATTTTCAGTGAGGTAATTTTCGTTGTTTGTAGGAATGTTTAGATGCTTCATAACAGCTGGGAAGAAACTGTCCCAGAATCTGGGGGTATGCGTTTTCACCCTTCTATACCCTGTGCCTGATGGGAGAGGGGAGAAGAGGGAGTGGCCGGTGTGCGATTCATCCATGATAATGCTGGTGGCCTTGCCGAGGCTGCGTAAGGTGTAAATTGAGTCAATAGTAGGGAGGTTGGTTTGTGTGATGGTCTGGGCTGCATCACAATTGTCTGCAAAATGTTGCGGTCTGGGATGGAGCTGTTCCCAAACCCTACTGTGATGCATCCCGATAAAACGCTTTCTACGACACATTTGTAGAAGTTGGTGAGAGTTGCTGAGGGCATGACAAACTTCCTAAGCCCAAACTTCCTAAGCTTTCTAAGGAATTAGAGGCCTTGGTGTGTTTTCTTGCCCGTTGCTTCAATAAAGAAAGTTCCAGAAGAAGTTCCTAGGAATTTGAAGCTTTCAACCATCTCCACTTCGGGGCCATCAATGCACACCAGGGTACGTGTCCTGAAGTCAATCCCTATCTCCTGTGTCTTGCTGATCTTGAGAGAAAGGTTGTTGTCTCGACATTGTGGAATTTCAAGATAGACACAAAATGCTGGAGTAACTCAGAAAAGGAATAGTGACATTTTTGGTCAGAATCCTGCTTCAGATTGAAAGATCTGAGGTGGGGATGGGGGGAACTGGGCGGGGTGGGGGGGGGGGGGGACTGGAGGCAAGAAAAGGTCAGATCAGGGCCAGCCAGCAACAGATTACCTCTGGAAAGTTGGTCCATTAGTGCCTAAAATGTTGATGCCCCTTCCCATGTTAACCTTTCTGACCTGGGCCTCCTCCACTGTTGGAGTGAAGCCACATGAAAATTAGAAGAACAGCACCTCATACTTTCCTTGGGAGGCCTCCAACCATGCGATATGAACGTTGATTTCTCTAATTTAAGGTAACTCCTGCATTCCCCCCCCCCCCCCCTCCCCTCCACCCTAGTCATCCTACTAGTTTACTAGTTCCACTGTTCACATCTTTGTATCCTTCTCGTTAGCACATCTTCCCAGTCTACAATTGGCCATTATTGGGACACAAATTGGATGTTGTATTTGCTACATGGAAGTGCCTCCAGTTTAAAAATGTCTACACCAGTGGAGTCATGCTGCGATATGGAAAGCTGCAATATGAGAAGACACCTCTTTTTTGTTTACATGGAAAACACTCTGTCCTCTCACACATGTTGGCCACATTATCAATATCACATTACAGTACACAATTTATTCCCTTCTTGCCGCCTCACTGTCTGAACCTATTATCGTGTTCAAAACTAATTTGAAATTAAAATATGATTTTGGAATTCTGTCACATGATGTGGCCTTTTTGTAATCACAAAAACGAACCAAAAACGATCCCTGGGACGACAGGACTTTCATATGAAGAAAGATTGGATAGACTCGGCTTATACTCACTGGAATTTTGAAGACTGAGGGGGGATCTTATAGAAACATAAAATTCTTAAGGGGTTGGAGAGGCTAGATGCAGGAAGATTGTTCCCGATGTTGGGGAAGTCCAGAACTAGGGGTCACAGCTTAAGGATAAGGGGGAAGCCTTTTAGGACCGAGATGAGAAAACATTTCTTCACACAGAGAGTGGTGAGTCTGTGGAATTCTCTGCCACAGAAGGTAGTTGAGGCCAGTTCATTGGCTATATTTAAGAGGGAGTTAGATGTGGCCCTTTTTGCTAAAGGGATCAGGGGGTATGGAGAGAAGGCAGGTACAGGCTACTGAGCTGGATGATCAGCCATAGTCATATTGAATGGTGGTGCAGGCTCGAAGGGCCGAATGGCCTACTCCTGCACCTATTTTCTATGTTTCTATGTTTCTATCTACCATTGGCAAGCAATCAGATAGCTCGTCATACTAGTTGCAGATCCTCCCTGCACACGGAGAAAACTTCACAACAGTACAATGTATCTGGCGCATTGTAATATCTGGATGATGACCAGGTTGGCTGTAAGATTTGGAATTCTTACACATTACATCGATTAGCATATAAGTTATTGGACATGTGCAGTGGCATCAAAAAGCAGGCAATGTTTTAGCATCACTTCTGCCAAAATCATTTATGTGTGCAAGGCACACAAAATGATGGGGCCCCCTCAAACAGAAGCAAGTTCAGCATGAGGAAAGCATTGGCTCTCTCTGTGCTAAAGACAATCATCTCATCTAGTCTGTAACCATTGAGTCCTCTTGCAGATATGTTTAGTTTTTAGTTTAGAGATACAGCGCGGAAACAGGCCCTTCGGCCCACCGAGTCCACGCCAACCAACGATCCCCGCACACTATCTATCCTACACACACGAGGGACAATTTACATTTATAGCAAGCCAATTAACCTACAGACCTTTGGAGTGTGAGAGGAAACTAAAGATCTGGGCGAAAACCCACATGGTCACAGGGAGAACATACAAACTCCGTACAGACAGCACCCGTAGTCGGGATCGAACCCGGGTCTCTGGCGATGCAAGCACTGTAAGTCTTGTCCTACCTAATCATTTCTTTCTCTGTCTGCTTTTGGCAACATATACAGCAGCTTGAAAGTACATTTCTACTATGTTAGGGTTCTGTTTGATTAATCTCTACCCCATTGCGAACATCGAACTTTGTTCATGTGCACAGGTGTGCTACAAATGCCAAGAACTATATTCTGCACTATGTATTTTTCCCTTTGCTCTACCTGTTATACTTGAGCTTGATTTGATTGTATTTATGAATAGTATTATTTGATTGGAAAGCAAGCAAAACAAAGCTTTTCTCCGCACCTTAGGTATAGGTGACAATTAAAAATCCTAAACCTGAACCTAAATTATAAATGTGGCAAAATGCTGAGATCTCAGGAAACACTAATCACATTCAACCAATTTGACTACATATTACTTCTCTTTGTTTTTTACCCGCTTATCAATTTCCTACCCATATATTTATATACGGAAGAACAAAGGCGCATTTTTTACGTTTACTATTTCTTTGTTTATTTGACTAAAGACTATCTTATCAATTGAGTGAAATCAGTGCAGTGTGAGCACATACTGAAATGCAACCCATATTAAGTGTTTATGCATTTCATTTGTTCTTCAAAATAATATTTTGAGTTTAACGTCATTTATAAAGCAAAAACATTTAGCTAGAATGTTAAGAAACATAGAAAACATAGAAAATAGATGCAGGAGTCGGCCATTTGGCCCTTCGAGCCAGCACCATAACCAAGAGCAACATATATATTCAATGTTGCAGTGCTGTTTTTTGGTGCCGGAGCTGTCATTGGTGCCGGAGCGGCCGCTGTTAAATTCTCCGCTAATTAAAATTCCACGCTGTTTATTTTGGCTTTTTGTTTACAGACGGTGAGCTCTGGCAGCACTGCACCCTTGTATATATTCTGTGTCACCTATCAAGTCTTTGCAATTCAGAAAGAGCTTCAATAACTTTAAGTGCTGAGGTGAAATTCATTATCACTAATTTGTTAGGAAATGTGATGTTATAATCAATGACTTTTAAATTGCTCCAGCTTCATGGTGTCAAGATAATGGTTAGCTGACCAGCTGAAAAAGTAAGTTCAACAGTTAAGTTTAAGTTGGCAACCAATATTGTAAACAGCTCAATATCACTGAGCACTATAAACTGTTTGTGAACCCTAGGTTTTCTAAACAAAGAAGCGTTGTTGCTTGGGGTGGTTTAAAGACTGCGTGAGCAACTGAAAAAAAGTTAATTGTGATGAAACACGTTATACATATGATCGATTGCTTTGACAAATAAGATAAAGGAGAATCCAAAGAAATATATTAAGAGCAAGAGTAACTAAGGAGAGAATAGGGCTCCTTGAAGATCAACAAGGCACAGGTACAGGGGAGAGCTGCTAAATGAATATTTCTCATCTGTATTTACAGTGGAGAAAGACATGGAAGTTAGGGAACTCAAGAAAGTTGTAAAACACATTAAGATTGATAATTCCCCCTCGACCAAGTGTATCTCAGGATATTGTAGAAGCTAGGAAGTAAATTGTGGGACCCCTGGCACATATACTTGTATCATCGAAAGCTATGAGTAATGTTGTCCCTATATCTAAGAAAGGTTGTAAGGAAACGCCTATGAATTACTTGTGAACATGATGCCTAGCTAAACTGATCTCATCTGCCTGCACATGATCCATATTCCTCTATTCCCTGGACTTCCATGTGCCTATCCAAAAGCCTCTTAAATGCCACTATCACTTTTGGCTCCACCACCACCACCTGCACTTTGGTCAGCTGGTCTTTAAACTACTCCCACATGTCACCTGTGGATTTACCCAATAACAACTGATCCCAATCTACCCTCCTTAGCTCCAGCCTAATGACATTGGAATCTGCCTTGGCTCAAATAAATACCAACCCCCAACATCCAGACATGTCCCTCTGCAAAACAATCTTTTAAGAGACTGTCCCATTTAGGCGATTTTAAGGCACCTGCCGGCGACTAGGCTGTCGCCGACAATTTGCCGGGGTGTCGCAGGCATGATCGTGAGGAGTCTTCAAAGAATCATAGTGGATCTTGGCGCGTCGCTGAGAAATCAACCGGATTGAAATTTCTCGGCGACAGCTGGCTTGTCGCCAGGTATCGTTGCTTATTGTGGGTGATGTCGCATGCTGTCCCCAGGTTTGCTAGGTTGTCTTACATGCATTTAGAAGCACGTAATATTAAATTAAGTAAAGTCATTTGAAGATACCATAAAATACTTGTGTTTAACCAATTTATTTACCGTCAGGACATTTGACAGGTCGATTGGAGGCGACAGTTTGACGGTCAGGTAAGCGTGGAAATTTTTGCGATGTTTATGGCCATCAGCGATTACATTTAAAGTAGGCTCCCAACCCAGATATGCAACCCAGAAACAAGATATGCATCTCCCGTACATTTTCAAAGAATGCCCACACTCCGCACAAAAATCCATTTAACCAAGTTTAAAATTAAATTTCTTAATACTGCTAATAGTAAACTGGAAGTCAATCCAGTCGAACACTGGATTGTTCCGGAGAACACTGATAAGAGTGGGAATTTTGCGATGATTCGGAAGACGGTGTAATCTCGACCTGACTCGGCATTGTTGTGGTCATTGTCGTAGGGTAAAAGAAAATTTTGGCGATCTGCCACGACTTTGACAGTCGCCGGCAGTCGCCTAAAAAATCGCCTAAGTGGGACAGGCCCTTTATGGAGTTGCAGATCACCATCCCTGCATCCTTCACCCACCGTACCACCAGTCAACTGGCCAGGCTTGTTTTCCAATATCAGGTCCTGTATGGTCCCTCTCGAGGTCCACATACTGTTTAAGGAAACCTTCTTGGATGCACCTAACAAATTCTGCCCCATCTAATCCTCTTGCCCTGAGTAAGTCGCAATCTATATTGGGGAAGTCAAAGTCACCCACGACAACAACCCTGAGGTTATTCCATCCTTCCACAATCTGTCTACATATCTGATCCTTTATCTCCCGCTGGCTATTAGATGGTCTATAATATAATCTCATATGTAATTGCTCCTTTCTTATTTTTGAGCTCAACCCATATTGCCTCAGTAGACGTGCCCTCCCGTATGCCCTCTCTGAGTACCACCGTAACATTCTCCCTCATTAGCAAAGCTACTCCTCCACCTCTTTTACCCTCTTTTCTACCTCGTCTGAAACATCAAAACCCAAGCCAGTCGTGTCCCTCACACAACCATGTTTCTGCGTTGGCCACAACATCATAAATCCAAGCACTGACATAGGCTCTATGTTCATCAGCTTTACCCACGATAGTCCTTGCATGGTACTGGATTGCTAGTCTTTTCGACTTTAGTCTTTAGACATATAGAGCGGAAACAGGCCCTGTGGCCCATTGAGTTCTCACAGACAAGCGATCGTCCTGTACACTAACACTATCCTACACACTAGGAACAATTTACAATTTTTACCAAAGCCAATTAACCTACAGGTCTGCACTTATTTGGAGTGTGGGAGGAAACCGGAGCACCTGGAGAAAACCCAAGCGGTCACAGGGAGAATGTACAAACTCCGTTCAGACAGCACCCGTGGTCAGGATCGAACCCGGATCTCTCACACTGTACGGCAGCAAACCTAACTGCGCCACTGTGCCGCCCCCTTAAATATACCATTTTTGTCCTTCAGCAGATTGCCGGTCTCCTGGTTCATCCAAGTTTCGGGTTGAGAAAGACTCAATGTTTTTGTAGGCATATATATAGATGACATGGGCTGAAGGACATGTTTCCATGCTGCACACTTCTATCATTCTATATCTCTATGATCCCAATTGTGTGGATTACCATGAATCAGAGACCATGTTTTTTAACAACAGAAGTGTTAGGTGGCATAACATAATTTATGATAAACTAATCATTAATTTACAGTAACTGAATAAGTCAGACTTTTTTTAAATTCCAAGGTATATTGGGTGGTTTAAAATTTAAAGTTAGGTTGAATGGAATTGATTTTACATCCTGACACATTTTCCTTTTCACTTGCAGTCATTCTCCTTTTCTTTCTGTAAACTATAAATCATAGGTCTTGATTTCAAGAATGCACAATCTCCTGACCTTGTTCTCACAAAACAGAAGTCTTTATAGCACAGCCCAATGGTTTAACTCAGTGTATACATCAGAGAAACAGGCCTTTCGGCCCAATTCATCCATGCCAACCAAGGTGATCCATCTTAGCTAGTCCCATTTGCCACAGTTTGGTCCATATCCCTCTAAATCTTTTGTAAACCTGTCCACATGACCTTTCAATGGTGTTATAGTATCTGCATCCACAACCTTCTCTGGTAGCTCATTCCATATATCCACTACCTTCTGAGTGAAAAAGTCCCTCAGGTTTGTATTAAATCTTGCCTCTCTCACCTTTAAACTTATGTCCTCTTTTATTTGATTCCGCTACCCTGGAAAAAGACTGTGCATTCACTTTATCTCTTCTCCTCATGATTTTCTACACCTCTGTCACATCATCCCTGTGCTCCAAGGAATTAGGCCCGAGGCTTCCCAACCTTTCCCAATACCTCTGCTCTTCAAGTCCTGGCAGAATCCTTGTGAACCTTCTCTGCACACCTTCCAGCTTAATGACATCCTTCCTATAGCAGGGTGACCAAAACAGAACACAATACTCCAAGTCTAGCCTCACCAATGTCTTGCACAATTGTTATATAATGTCCCAACTTCTATATTCAATACTCTGACTGATAAAGGCCAATGTACCAAAAGCCTTCTTGATCACCCAATCTACCTGTGATGCCACTTTCAGGGAAACATGTATACATACACAACATACACATGTACCCCATGTTTTCACCCAGAGAGTTGTGAATCTGTGGAATTCTCTGCCACAGAAGCCAGTGGAGGCCAATTCACTGGATGTTTTCAAGAGAGAGTTAGATAGAGCTCTTAAAGATAGTGGAGTCAGGGGTTATGGGGAGAAGGCAGGAACGGGGTACTGATTGAGAATGATCAGCCATGATCACATTGAATGGTGGTGCTGGCTTGAAGGGCTGAATGGCCTCCTCCTGCACCTATTGTCTATTGTCTAAAGCAGGAATGGAGTACTGATTTTGGATGATCAGCCATGATCATATTGAATGGCGGTGTGGGCTCGCAGCATCGAATGGGCTACTCCTGCACCTATTTTCTATGTTTCTATGTCTATGTTTCCATACTCTCAGATTCCTGTGCTTTACAATACTCCTAAGGGCCTACCATTCACTGTGAAGGTCCTGCCCTGGTTTGACTTCCCAAAATGCAACTCCTTGCACCTATCAGCATTAAACTCCATTAGCCATACCTCAGTTAATTTGTCCCGCTGATCAAGTGCCTGCTGTAATTTTTGATAACCTTCTTCACTATCTATGATACCCCCATTTTAGGATCGTCTTCAAACTTACTAATTATGCCTTGTACATTCTCATTCAAATCATTGATATAAACCACAAACAGCAATGTCACAGCACTGATTCCTGTCTGAAAAACACCCTTCCTCTGCTTCTCTGCTTACTTGAAGTCCATTTAGATATCTGTGGCCTTACCCTCATCAAGTTTTAGTTATTCTTCTATTAAAATAATTCAGAAAGTGATGTGGTATAAGTGGATTAAGTACTCGTAAGTAAATAAACATAATAAAGCACTTTCTTGCACCTACTGGGATATAGCCACATGACATATCCCAGCAGATGAAAAATGCAAAGATAATTAGCCTATGCAATTAAAGAGGACAGAGCCAATATCACTACTGACTGTGATCAGCAAAGTACTTGCATGAATCCTATGAAAATTATGTCCATGCTGAGAGTGTCTGTTCTGTGGAATCATAGCTGGATGCCCCATGAAAGCGATGCGCCATGCTTCAAGAAAAAGAGCTATGTTTCCCTGATACTTATGTAGTGATTATTAATGTAAAATTCTCAAACAAGATCTATTGAAGGTGCTCTTCTTACTCAAGGAATTGCATGAGAGAAAAGGTAATCTTCTGCTTTGGAAATTAAATATCATCTTAATTTAGCATTAATATTGGGATGATGCAAGGTCAAATCTTAATAATTAAAGGCCTTTGCATCTCCATCCCAAATTTTCAAAATATTCTTTTCTAAGTTATCAGTTTGGCAGGCTAATTGAATTAAGGATGGAAGTCAGTTTATCGCACATTGGACAAATTAAGGACTAATAATAGCTATAGCTAATAGCTATTAGATATAATGTAGCTCTTAGGGCTAACGGAATCAAGGGATATGGGGAGAAAGCAGGAATGGGGTACTGATTTTGGATGGTCTGCCATGATTATGTTGAATGGTGGTGCTGGCTTGAAGGGCTGAATGGCCTACTCCTGCACCTATTTTCTATCTTTCTATGTAATAACATGTCACTGTTAGAGATTTGCTATGGACAATCACACTGTTGTATCTAATTCAACTGAAGAAGTGAAGATCGCAACAAAAAAATCCTTGATGCATGTGCCAAGCAAGAATAAAACATTTGTCATGTCACAGAATCAGGCATTGAAAATAGAGCTCTGGACAACACCTTTCTTAAATGCTTATATTGCCTTAATAGATATAGAGATGCAAAAGTCAGCAAAGCCCTTATCACTTTTGGCAAACTTACCTTTCCTAACAAGAACAACAAGCTACAAACCTTGAATACAATGCTGTCCATCTATCAGGGCAAACTGGACTATCTACTACAAAATGGAAATGGACCAGCTTCCATCGTCTGCATCCTTCAGAAAAATTCTTGGAGTCAATTGGGATCACATGTCACCAATAGCAGAATCCATCAACACTCTGGTTTAAGGTCTATGCAGGCAATACTAGATGCTCACAGGTTCAGCTGCCTGGGCCCACATGCAAGCTATTCTATGAATAAGACCAAACCTAATGATGTAATGATATAAATACTTAGAGATGTAAGAGATAGCAGAATATGGAGCAACAATCTGCTGGAGGAACTCAGCAGGACAGGCAGCGGATCGATGCAACCGCAGGAGGTGCACCACTCATTCTTGCACCTCCTCATTCACCACCATCCAGGGACCTGAACAGTCCTTTCAGGTGAGCCAAAAATTCATGACCATCTCCTCCAACCTCGTCTACTGCTTTCAACGTGAGGGCAAGCGCAAACTAAACGACTAGTTTGCAGCTGACTTCTACTCTATCCACATTGACTATTTTAAGCTCCTTAGTTACATGTCATTTCAACTCACCTTCCCATTCCTACATCATTGGTCTGTCCTTGTTCTTCTCACGTAGTGAAACCAAACGTAGAATACACAACCATTTTGCCAAACTCGTGCACTCTGTCCATAAAGGTCTGCTGGAGCTTATGATTGCTATCCGTTTATCCATTTTAACTCCCCTTCTTATTCCCATACCAAGATTTCTGTTGTTCGCCTCCTCCATTGCCAGAGTGAGGCCACACGCAATCACCTCATATTCTGCTTGGGTAGCTTACATCTCAACAGGATGAACATTGAATTCCGTAGTTTCAACAAATACCCCCCTACAGCTCCTCGCTATCTCTTGACATCCCCCATTCTCACACACATTTCTCCCATCATCTCCCATGATCTCCCATGATCGCATGTGTATGAAGGAACTGCAGATGCTGGTTTAAACTGAAGATAGATACAAAAAGCTAGAGTAACTCAGCAGGGCAGGCGGCATCTCTGGAGAGAAGGAATGGGTGATGTTTCTGATCTAGACCCATCTTCAGACTGGCAGTCTGAAGAAGGGTCTCGACCTGAAATTTCACCCATTCCTTCTCTCCCGTGATGCTGCCTGGCCCGCTGAGTTACTCCAGCTTTTTGTGTCTATCCCATGACCATATGTTCACCTCACATCTGAATCCCATATTTCCTGTTTACCTCCCCTCTTTTCCCTCCATTTGAACCTTTCCACCCAAATCCCTTTTTCTAGTTTTACATTTCACTCCAGCTCTCCCTTCTTATCTGACACCCTTTTGACCTCTAGCCTTGTCACTTACTCCACCCATCCACTAAACACCTCACCCTTATCCACCCCTCACTTGCCAGACCTTAACCCACCCTTACATAGAAACATAGAAAATAGGTGCAGGAGTAGGCCATTCGGCCCTTCGAGCCTGCACCACCATTCAATATGATCATGGCTGATCATCCAACTCAGTATCCCATACCTGGCTTCTCTCCATACCCCCTGATCCCTTTAGCCACAAGGCCACATCTAACTCCCTCTTAAATATAGCCAATGAACTTACCTTTCTTTTACAGTTTTCTTCCCACTCCTCCAAACAGTCTGAATAAGAGTCCAAACCTGCAACAACCCTGGCCCATAAATACTACCTGACCCACCCGAGTTCCTCCAGCACTTTGTTTTTTTGCTTTCTTTGTTGATGCCAGTGGGCAGGGAAGATAGCCAGTATAAAGATGAATGTGACAAACTGACAGGAAATTATGGACATTGGACAATTTGCTCTACCTTTATCAACCTCTACAATTTAAAACCCAGATGGATAAATTTCAATTAATGACAGCTGCTGCGAACTATGTTGCACATATTAAATTTTAAGATTAATTATGGTAAAGTTGAATTGTTGCTGATGAAAGTTCTCAAAGGATGCATCAGCATTTCTGTAATAGTAAATTATTAAAGTAATCAGTAATTATTAAAGCAACCAGCAACCAGATAATTTCACTAGTAAGGAAAAAAACAACCTTCTAATCTCAGTACCATTTCTAATCTATTCCATGTGCTGGATAGATTTTGATTAGATTAGATTATTGTCATTTACACCAAGGTGCAAAGAAATGCCTTGTTTACATGAACCACATAGGGCACACAGTATACATACATACAGTACTGATAAATATAGGTAGTTCTGCTATAACACAATGTTTGCATTCCTCAAAAACTTTGTGCTATGGAAAGTCCCATTATAAAAACTGCTGGAAGGTGGGCCAGAAGAGATTCACCAGGATGTTACCTGGATTTAGGGGCTTGAGGTATAAGGAGAAGTTACATAAACTGATTTTTTTTTCATTTGAGGCTGAGGGGTGACCTCATTGAGGTGTACAAGATAATGAAGGGCTTGGATAAAGTGAATGCTCACAGTTTTTTCCTCGGGTAGGGGATTCTAAAAATAAAATGAATGCAGAAAGATTTAAGAGGAACATCATGGACAACTTTTTCCACTTTGAGTAGTCCATATCTGGAATAAGCTGCCAGAGGAAGCTAATGAAGCAGATACAATTATAACTTTTAAACGGCACTTAGACAGATATATAGATAGGGTTTGAGGGGCTATGGGCCAATAGCAGGCAAATGGAACTGGTCCAGAATGCCAGCTTAGACATCGTGGACAAGGTGGTCTGAAGGGCCTGTTTCCATGCATTATAACTCTCTACATCTCTATAATTATGTCAATGGTGGAAAGGAGATTAGGAGCAAAAGTGTTTCAGATTCACAATGCAAAGTTATTTTCCCCACAAGATTTTCAAAAAGTAAAGATCTTTTCAATAGCAACTTTGATCTTGATGACTGCAAGCTAAAAATGCAAAAGAGTATTGTTTCACATGTGTTAATAGAAGTGATTGCTTGCCAATTTCTATGGCGATTCATAGTTAAAGTAGCAGCTATGTTCTTAAGCGACAATGGTGGCTGATTACTGCAGGGAGGTAGTGTGGAAATGGGGCTTTCCCCCCTATCCAGTTTAAATCCAATTCAGCTCTGTCTGCTTGTCAACTTTCAAAGTAACTTTTGAGCGGTTCCCTAGTTCCAATTGAAATCATGTTATAACCATTTCAGCCTGTGTGATGCAAATAGTATCCACCAATTCATCACTTCCATTATATCATGTTCATAATAACAGATATACCTGTACAATGATAAATACAGTGCAAAAGAGCAGAATGTCTCAATATTATGGTGCAAAATCCAAACAGTGCAAAAAAATTAAAATATAATCATGGAATAACTGAATGAGATAGCAGTAAGAAGAAGAGTGCTTGGTAGCATCTCTGGGATTTGAAGGAGGTCAGACAACAGTAGGAAGAAGCTGTTGTTACATCTGGACAGCTGAGCTTTCAAGCTCCTGTATCTTCTCCCAGAGCGCAAAAGAGAGGAAAGAAAAGACCAGTTGGCCAGTGACATGGATGCCTGGGAAGGCGAAGCTGTTGACCGCTCTACAAGAGCCCTATTGACATGAGCAGGATTGTGTTCACTCCCTCGCTACTTTAGGTCAACAACCAACTCTTTCGTCTTACTGACATTAAGCGCTAGGTCGCTGTACTGACACCATCCCTGCCCTGTACTTTGTCTCATCACTGTGGTAGATCCAGCTGACAACAATGAAATCAGCAGAGAACTTAAAGTCTGAGTTGACATTGTACTTGGCTACAAGGTCAGGGCTGTACAGGGTGCAGGGCAAAAGACTGGGCACACATCCAGTGTTAAGGGTCAGGATGGAAGATATGTCATAACCAATTCTAACTGACTGAGAGGCCTGCTTGTCAGGAAATCCAAAAGGCAGCTGCAGATGGAGGCCAAAAGCAAAGTTTAGGGATGAGCTTATTCATTATTATGGCTTTGGAGGCTGATCTGAATAGCATCTTGATATAGTCTGAAGAAGGGTCTCGACCCGAAACGTCACCCATTCCTTCTCTCCTGAGATGCTGCCTGACCTGCTGAGTTACTCCAGCATTTTGTGAATAAATACCTTCGATTTGTACCAGCATCTACAGTTATTTTCTTATAGCATCTTGATATAGGTGTTCTTATTGTTAAGGTGATATAGGGCTGAATGCAATACAAGAGAGATGTAAATGAGGGTCATTCTTTCAAAGCACTTTATGGGGACAGTTGACTGTTGAATTGGGAGGTTAAAGATGTCGGTGAAGACTGTGGCCAATTGTGAATTTTATAATCTGACTGTGGATTCTGTTTCTTCCGCTCCACCTCTTCCACCTCCACTAAACCCTCCAGTGCAGCATCCATAAATTGTTTTTCTTTGAAGTTAAAACCACCTCCGCATTGACTTTCTCTACCCATTTCAGTGACAATGTGACTCTCCCTTAAGAGGCACAGTTTGTCAAACATGACAGTTTGAACTGAAGGGCGGTCAATCATGAAACTGGGATCTCAGCATTCATAATACTGAAGTTCTGATAATGGGCAAACAGCATGAGTCTGATGTAATGGGTTGAAAGGACAAATTGAAAAATGGTTGAAGCAGGAGAGTCACGCATTCAAGCCAACATACTTTGTTTCATGGAAACATCTTAGCCTGTTATTCATGTTTAGCATATTCTATGTGTTTTTCTGGAAGTTATTCAAAATGCATTGTTCACTCATTGACGTCAACAGCATTAGTAAATGTAGTAAAAACAAATCCCATGCCTATACTTTACACTATTTTATTTGACCCCAAGCTGTCAGATGTGGGCTTCCCACAGAAAGATGAAAAAAACAAGCCTTTGATTCATGCAGATGAACACACTTCATCTGATAATGAAAAGAACATTTGAAAAGAATGGGATTTTACAAATATGTGAACGTATTCAGATTAAAAAAAATGAAACAATCAAATTCAAATAGTGGTAGGATTACATGGTTTGTTTCAACAAAGTAATTATTAAAGATGACTTTATCTAAAATGATCTAAAATCCTGACTTCTACAGCACAAAAATCTATCATTTCTACTGCTGAAGAATAAGAATTAAAATGCAACGGGATCACAAATATTCAATTCATGTTTTTCTTCTTTTTTCTTTGTTGCAAACTAATTTCCATCCAATAGTACAAAATGAAATTAATTTTGGAGCTAGACAACGACAGTACTGCTCCATGTTCATTTAATGGCACTGACTGCAGTATTCTGCCTCTATCTCAATAGTGTCTCAGTAAGATTCTGCTCAGGAGGAAGTCAATCCATTTGCCTATCCCACCTCTTTGAAAATGTTTTCTGAGTCCCCTCCCTTACACCATTTTTCCATCGTTTTGCGTATATTTTGCAGAGGTTGCTATTGAACCTGGTCCTGCCATCCATACAAACAGATAAATAATTGCTAAATACATTTTAACCGTCTTACATTTCTTAACTTTGGCCAAGAAATTTAAAATCATTTCTCTGAGTAATATAGTTGGTCAAAAACAGAATGACTGCATTTCTCCTACTGACCCCTTTTGATTTATATTAAACTAATGGAACACAGAATTTGTCCACTCCCTGTTTTTCAGTGGTGACGCAAAAGTATATTTAAAGAAATATGGAAGTGCTTTGCCAAGTCTTCAGTAGTGAAAACAAATTTTCACTTACCATTTTCACAAGAAAAATAGTTCCTGCGATATTGATCTCTGAACTTTTCAAACATCCCCAGCTATTGATGTGTTATGATATTCCCTACAGATCTTCTTTCTTTAAAAAAATTAATTCATGCCATATTCTGTGGGTTCTTGTTTAGTCATTTCTGTGCTCGTTACAAATCTACAAAGTGGTCGACAACAGCTTTGCAACGCCTTCTGACCTAAAAATGCTTGATGATTAAGAGTGTTCTGTTTTCACATGTATTGGCATCCATGCAATACAAATTACATAACATGAACTGCTGTACTTCCACATAACATTTCAATACACATTTTCAATCCAAAAACATACACACATATTTACTCAAGTTATTGTTTTTATGTTAAATGTTGGTATGTACATTTCCTTTTTGGTTCGGTTTTGGAGGGAAGTGATTCGGACGTTCGAAATCTAAAATAAATATAGAAAATTCAGGAGATACTTTGCAAGTCAGGCTGCGTAAGTGGGAGGAGACGCGGAGCTAATGTTTCAGGTTGAAGACTCTTTACTGGAATTGGAAAGGAGAGAAAATAAGTTTGTTAATCTGTAGGGAGGATGAGGAATGGGTAAAATCAAGGTGACGATGGGAGAAGGTGTAAACAAGATTAACTGGTCAATGAGTGAATGGCAGAACATGCACTAAAGAAAATAGGCAAAAAACATGAGAGTTGCACCATGCAGAAGAGGAGGACATGCCCAAGAGATCTGTACTGTAGGTCCTGCACACCCAGAGCTAAAAAAAGAAAATAAATAAAATGAGAAAAACAGACACGCTAAGCCAATACCACAGATGGGCTCATTTAAGAGGGACCAATTTGTTCATGACTCTGCTTTTCCATTCTCACCAACCACCCATCCCCTTCTCATGGCATTTCCTTTACAATTGTAGTTGATACAACACATGTCCTACACCTCTTCCCTCCCCACCTTCCAGGGACCTGAATCATCTTTCCAGGTGAAGCACTAATTCATTTGCTCTTCTTCCAATCTGTTGTCCTGCATTCAGTGGTCACAATGTGGTCTCCTCTCAATGGAGAACTGAGTCGCAGTTTGGGTGATAACTGTATGGGGCAATCCACAGGAGCAACTCTGAGCTATCCATGGCCTGACACTTTAATTCTCCGTCCACTCCTATTGATCTAAGGCCTCATAGACAATAGACAATAGACAATAGACAATAGGTGCAGGAGTAGGCCATTCAGCCCTTCGAGCCAGCACCGCCATTCAATGCGATCATGGCTGATCACTCTCAATCAGTACCCCGTTCCTGCCTTCTCCCCATACCCCCTCACTCCGCTATCCTTAAGAGCTCTATCCAGCTCTCTCTTGAAAGCATCCAACGAACTGGCCTCCACTGCCTTCTGAGGCAGAGAATTCCACACCTTCACCACCCTCTGACTGAAAAAGTTCTTCCTCATCTCCGTTCTAAATGGCCTACCCCTTATTCTTAAACTGTGGCCCCTTGTTCTGGACTCCCCCAACATTGGGAACATGTTATCTGCCTCTAATGTGTCCAATCCCCTAATTATCTTATATGTTTCAATAAGATCCCCCCTCATCCTTCTAAATTCCAGTGTATACAAGCCCAATCGCTCCAGCCTTTCAACATACGACAGTCCCGCCATTCCGGGAATTAACCTAGTGAACCTACGCTGCACGCCCTCCATAGCAAGAATATCCTTCCTCAAATTTGGAGACCAAAACTGCACACAGTACTCCAGGTGCGGTCTCACCAGGGCCCGGTACAACTGTAGAAGGACCTCTTTGCTCCTATACTCAACTCCTCTTGTTACGAAGGCCAACATTCCATTGGCTTTCTTCACTGCCTGCTGTACCTGCATGCTTCCTTTCATTGACTGATGCACTAGGACACCCAGATCTCGTTGAACTCCCCCTCCTCCTAACTTGACACCATTCAGATAATAATCTGCCTTTCTATTCTTACTTCCAAAGTGAATAACCTCACACTTATCTACATTAAACTGCATCTGCCATGTATCCGCCCACTCACACAACCTGTCCAAGTCACCCTGCAGCCTTATTGCATCTTCCTCACAATTCACACTACCCCCCAACTTAGTATCATCTGCAAATTTGCTAATGGTACTTTTAATCTCTTCATCTAAGTCATTAATGTATATCGTAAATAGCTGGGGTCCCAGCACCGAACCTTGCGGTACCCCACTGGTCACTGCCTGCCATTCCGAAAGGGACCCATTTATCCCCACTCTTTGCTTTCTGTCTGTCAACCAATTTTCTATCCATGTCAGTACCCTACCCCCAATACCATGTGCCCTAATTTTGCCCACTAATTTCCTATGTGGGACCTTGTCGAAGGCTTTCTGAAAGTCGAGGTACACCACATCCACTGACTCTCCCTTGTCAATTTTCCTAGTTACATCCTCAAAAAATTCCAGTAGATTTGTCAAGCATGATTTCCCCTTCGTAAATCCATGCTGACTCGGAATGATCCCGTTACTGCTATCCAAATGCTCAGCAATTTCGTCTTTTATAATTGACTCCAGCATCTTCCCCACCACTGATGTCAGACTAACTGGTCTATAATTACCCGTTTTCTCTCTCCCTCCTTTCTTAAAAAGTGGGATAACATTTGCTATCCTCCAATCCACAGGAACTGATCCTGAATCTATAGAACATTGAAAAATGATCTCCAATGCTTCCACTATTTCTAGAGCCACCTCCTTAAGTACTCTGGGATGCAGACCATCAGGCCCTGGGGATTTATCAGCCTTCAGTCCCATCAGTCTACCCAAAACCATTTCCTGCCTAATGTGGATTTCTTTCAGTTCCTCCATCACCCTAGGTTCTCCGGCCCCTAGAACATTTGGGAGATTGTGTGTATCTTCTTCAGTGAAGACAGATCCAAAGTAACAGTTTAACTCGTCTGCCATTTCTTTGTTCCCCATAATAAACTCCCCTGCTTCTGTCTTCAAGGGACCCACATTTGCCTTGACTATTTTTTTCCTCTTCACGTACCTAAAAAAACTTTTGCTATCCTCCTTTATATTATTGGCTAGTTTACCCTCGTACCTCATCTTTTCTCCCCGTATTGCCTTTTTAGTTAATACAGTGAGACCCAGGCAAGTTTGAGGATCAGCATCTCACGGAGTCATAGAGCATAGAAGCAGCCGTTCAGCCCAATTCGTACAAGCTATTTATGTACTTTGGCTTGCATTATTATGGTCTGGTTATCTAGTACAACTGATAAGTTATAGTATTCATGTTTATTAGATATTTATTTGTTGTATTGTTGCAGTTAAGTGCCTGTAAACCTGCAGCAAGTAAGAATTTAATTGACCTGGAGTATATGACAACCTGATTTCTATCTGTATCAGTTACCCTTCTGTAATAATGGCATAGGTTGTTTGTTTTACTTTCTTTATTATTTATTTTTTCTTCTTGAGTGTGGAAGTCTTGCCCAGCCTAAGCTTCCTGGTATGCCTTCCTGCTCTAAATTTCACAGCTCCCAAGTTCTTTTCCCTAGGTTCTTTAATCTATGTTCAGACTCTCGAACTGCTCTCAAACATTCACTGACCAGACAACAATGTTTACAGATTATCCCCATGGTCATCCCAGTTTTACCAAATTGGAGATACCCACCTGCCTCCCGTCCCCATACTCTCTGCAGCCTAATAAGCTTCTTTTGTCTCCTTTCCAGTCCTGACAAAGTGTCTTCAACCTGAAACGTTGACTCTGTTCTCTTCCAATGATTCAATTATACTTTATTGTCACACATACCTAGGTAAAACAAAATCCTTTATTTTTGCATACAATGCACAAACTACACAAAGAGTCTCCATGTATCTGGCGACAACAAAGTTACAAAGTACTCATGATAGGCCCCGTGGTCCCTCTTTGTACTCAATGCTGCCCGCCCTTCACCCCAGGTACCTCTTTGTTCTCGGTGGCCCAACCACCTCTCCCTTTCATACATTTCACAGGTAAGCTGTCCCTCTCGACTCTGGTACTTTAGTCTTCATGCCTCACAGATGCAGCCTGACCTGCTGAGCATTTCCAGCATTTTCTGTTTTATAAAATAAAAGAGGGAGATAATTAGGGTTGCCAACTTTCTCACTCCCAAATAAGGGACAAAAGGTAACCTCATCACCCTGCGCCCCACGTAACCTCACCCAGCCAGTGGCCACATGCTCACGCTCCACCAATGACGGCCGCCCGGGCTGGGAGGCGAGTTGCTACGCAACCTCCGTTAGGTGGCGCCCGGGCCTCCAGGCCTACACTGTCCGGGCCTACAGCGGCCCCCGGGCCTACAGTGTCCGTGCCTACAGTGTCCAGGTCTACAGTCTGGGTTGAGCAGGCTTGGACTCTATTCCTTGGAGCGCACGGATGAGGGGTGATCTTACAGAGCTGTACCATATCATGAGAGGAATAGATTGGTTGGATGCACAGAGTCTCTTGCCCAGAGTAGGTGAATCAAGGACTAGACAATAGAGGATTAGGGTGAGGGGGCAAAGATTTAATAGGAACCTGAGGGGTAACGTTTTCACACAAAGGGTGGTGGGTGTATGGAACAAGAAGCCTGAGAAGGTAGTTGAGGCAAGTACTATCACAATGTTTAAGAAACATTTAGACAGGTACATGGATAGACACAAAATGGATGGAATGGAATGGAATGGAATATTTTATTGTCACATGTGACAAGGCAAAGTGAAATCCTTTGCTTGCATACCCAAGGTATACAAATAGCGGCCACCTACTGCTCAAAAAAACTTACAAAGTACGCCGGCTCCTCCTTTGTTCTGCCCCCCCCCCACAGCGGTTTCCCCCATGCCGATGTCTCCATTGTCTTTTGTGTTCCCCCCTCACCCCCTTCACCCTCCAATGTCCATTGTTCTTCCCCCTCCTTCACGATGTCCCCCACGTTCTTGTCGACCACCGACCGACCCGCGAGGCTCCGCCACCGAGGCCCCATCACCATGAAGCTTCACCGCCGCCGCCGAGGCCTCATCGCTGCCGCCGAGGATTCACCGCTGCAAACACCCCACTTCACATATCTGTCTCATCCGTTGGTCAGCACCATCATCAGCCGCCGCACCGACCTCGCCACGACGCTGCCGGGTCCTCTCCTGAACTCAATGGGACAGGCAGCACCTCTGGAGAGAAGGAATGGGTGACATTTCAGGTCGAGACCCTTCTTCAGACTGATGTCAGGGGAGAGGGAGATACATAGATAAGGAATTGTAAGGTGTGAAAATAGGACAAAGGGAATGCAGATTAATAAAAATGTAAAATAGATCATTGTTAGCTGGGAGAAGGTAACAACAAAGCAAACAGAGATAACGTAGTCAGAGACAGTAATTCTGGTTGGAGAACTGGGATGGGGAAGGATGGAATGAGAAAGGAAGGGTTACTTGAAGTTAGAGAAGTCAATATTCATACCACTAGGGTGTAAGCTACCCAAGCGAAATAGGAGGTCCTGTTCCTCCAATTTGCACTGGGCCTCACTCTAACAATGGAGGAGGCCAGGACAAAAAAAGCCAGTGTGGGAATGGGAGGGGGAGTTAAAGTGTTTAGAAACCGGGAGATCGTAGGTTTAGGTGGACTGAGCGGAGGTGTTCAGCGAAACGATCGCCGAGCCTGGATAGGACAGGTTTAGAGTGATATAGGCCAAATGCAGGCAGGTGAGACTGGTGTGGATGGGACATATTGGCTAGTGGCCAAGTTGGGCCGAAGGGCCTGAAAGTCTCAATATCAAATTCCTAGATATTTATCCTCAATTTTTCTCTTTACAGTTATTTTATTCCCATCGTTCAATTTCACCAGAACTAGACAATGGTTAAAACACTGTGTGGTTTGATCTTCACTTCCTCTGAAATGTATTCCATTATTTTGGCAACTCCGTTCAACATTTCATTTATTACCATTCCACAATGATTAGATATGGAGCTGTGATAACGTCCAGAAATCCTCCAAGGAAGATTGGTTTCCAACATTCCAGCTGCGTCTGAATACACAACACAATTTGCTCATCGACAATGACATTTATTTCCTCTCATTTTTTTAACTCCCACCAGATTCAATATTGTAACTAATAATAAATGATAACATCTCCAGAATAAAAACAGAAAATGCTGGAAACAATCAGCAGAGCAGGCCACATCAGTGGCAAGAGAACCAGAATTAATATTTTGGGTTTAAGACCCTTCGTCAGAACTGGGAAGGAAAGAAAACTAGTAAATATAAAGCTACAGGGAGGTTGGGAGGGAAAAGAATAGGAAATATTTCTGACAGGATGAGGCTCGAGTACTATGGGAATGTTGAAAACCAGGACATCTGGTCAAGGGTGATGATGGAAGTTGTTTTTTGGACTGGACCAGTGGTTGTGCCTCTGTGAGGGTTCTAGGCTCATTGTTTTTGATAGTTTATATCAACAATTTGGATGAGAATGTAGAAGGCATAATTAGTAAGTTTGCAGATGACACCAAAGTGGGTAGTTTCATGGACAGTGAAAATGGTTATCAAATATTACAGGAGGCTCTTGATCAGTTGGGCAAGTGAGCTGAGGAATGGGTAATGGAGTTTAATGCAGATAAGGTGTAACATTTCTCAAGTCATACCAGGGCAGGACCTTTGCAATGAATGACAGGGACCTGGGGAGCTCTGTAGAACAGAGGGATCCAGCAGTATAGGTACACATTTCCCTGAAAGTGGTGTCACAGGTAGCTAGGATGGCAAAGAAGGTTTTTGGTACATAGGAGGGAGAGCAACTCTGTAGAGCAGGCTACGTAATCCTCTGTGCAACTTGATAACATTTATGTTACCATCACTACCACTCTGACCGTGCCAGCTCGCCTGTAACTAAGCCCGAACGTCTGCCAAGACAATGCAGTCCAAAGCTGGATCATCCATGACCAGTGCTGTTCTGAGTCACCCTCCCTGATGATCTGCAATCCCCCTCCCTGATGATCTGCAATCCCCCTCCCTGATGATCTGCAATCCCCCTCCCTGATGATCTGCAATCCCCTTTAATGCATCTGAGCAACATTCCATGAGCTTGATTTGTTAACATCTTTAAAAAGAATTGATTACAAGCAACAAATGCTGACTTCTAAGAAATAAGAAACAATACAATTTGGAGAAATTCAGTCTGAAGAAGGGTCTTGACCCGAAACGTCACCCATTCCTTCTCTCCTAGATGCAGTCTGACCTGCTGAGTTACTCCAGCATTTTGTGATACATACAATTTAGAGATGTTATTTTTCAATACTTGAATCTGTTCTTTAAAGTTATAACTTAACAACAGGATGAGGTTAGAAAAGTTTCAAGACTCTTGCGAATTCTTTCCGTCAGCCAAGCACAACATTAGTGCTTTATTTTGCTGAGGCTGCAGACTTGTCCAGTAATGAACCAAGCTTGCATCTTGAGCTTCTCATTGACCCACCACTTTGTATAGTTAGTCTGAATAAAGTGCAGAGGCCAACTCTGCTTGTGGGTGTCTCGTGGATATTTAAATCAGGTGGAAAATGACAGTGAGCAAGTCACCACGTCAATTGAACAACTGACTACATGCTTCAGATAATGTGCAGCTTGGGAAATAGTTTTCTGTTTATGCAGTTATAGAAAAGTTGATTTATAATGACAACTTAGTTAAGGAAGTTTTCCTTGGCATTATACATATAAGAAAAAATTCTCTGAATAAGAGTGTCTTTGTTTAAGATTAGCACCACATCTGGCCAATAACTCTACTGACCTCTTCTAATTATCTCTGACTTGAGGAAAGCAGCAATTATTTCTTTTTCATGAACTTATTCTCGACATTTAAGGTCCAAATGCATAAATTGCATAAATGTATTATTTTGTTATTTACTTTAATATAGTAGAAAATCAGTTTGCCGATAACATTGGAGTTTTCAAAAGATGAACGCGAATTCTTGCACACTGGAAGTGTTTTATAATTAAAAATAGGAGTCTGCACTACAGCAAATACATTTCTTATCATCAGTAGCCCAACCATGGATTAAATGAGAAATAAAAGAATCTAAGGAAAAGGCTTATAAAGGCTTATAAAGTTGCCAAAACAAGCAGTAGACGTGTGAATTAGGAGCATAGTAGAATTTAACTGTGAATGAACCACTTCTAGAGATGTTAATGAGCCTGAAAATGTATAACTTCCACGACCTAAAAATTACACCCTAGATTTTTGACACTAAGTGGGATTGTGAATAGCAATTAGGATAAAAGAGGGATATCGGCAAGCAAGATGAACGGACAACAACTATAGTTTAGATTTTTTTAGATTTAGATTTAGAGATACAGCGCAGAAACAGGCCCTTCGGCCCACCGGGTCCGCGCCACCCAGCGATCCCCGCACATTAACACTATCCTACACCCACTAGGGACAATTTTTTTATTTATTTTTTACATTTGCCCAGCCAATTAACCTACAAGCCTGTACGTCTTTGGAGTGTCGGAGGAAACCGAAGATCTCGGAGAAAACCCACGCAGGTCACGGGGAGAACGTACAAACTCCGTACAGTACAGCACCCGTAGTCAGGATCGAATCTGAGTCTCCGGCGCTGCATTCCCTGTAAGGCAGCAACTCTACCGCTGCGCCACCGTGCCGCCAGTTCCAGGAAACTATAGGCTAATGAGCCTCATGTCAATGGTGGGGAAACTATTGAAGATAATCCTTCAAGATAGGATTTACTTCCATTTAGAAGAGAATGAGCTAATTAGAGATAGCTAGCACGGCTCTGAACATGACAGGTCATGTCTCGATAACTTGATTGAGTTTTTCTGAGGAGGTGACAAAGGAGATTGATGAAGGTAGGGCAGTGGATGTTGTACACATGGAATTTAGTAAGGCTTTTGATTAGGTCCCTCATGGTGGACTGATCCAGAAGATTAAGATGTATGGGATTCACGATGACTTGGTTATATGATTTTGGAACTGATTTAGTCATAAAAGACGGAGGATTGTGGTGGAAGGTGGATATTCTGGCTGGTGGTTTGTGACCAGTGGAGCTCAACAGGGATGTAGAAGGGTTGGTGAGCAAGTTTGCTGATGTCACCAAAATTGGAGGACTGGCAGACAGTGAGGATGACTGTCAGAATGTACAGCCGGATATAGATTAGCTGCAGAAATGGGCAGAGAAATGGCAGCTGCAGAAATGGCAGGTGAAGTTTAACCCACACAAGTGTGAAGTGTTGCACCTTGTGGGACCTTGTCAATAGCTTTTTGAAAGTCCAGATACACCACATCCACTGGCTCTCCCTTATCCATTCTACTTGTTACATCCTCAAAAGTTTTCAGAAGTCAACTTGGATTTCCCCTTCATAAATTAATACTGACTTCAACCGATCCCATCACTGCTTTCCAAATGCGCTGCTATTATATCTTTAATAATCGACTCAAGCATCTTCCCCACTACCGATGTAAGGCTAACTGGTCTATAATTCCGTTTTCTCTCTTCCTCCTTTATTAAAAAATGGACTTTCATTGGATCAGTTCCTGTAGACTTGAGGGTAGCCAGATTCGAGAGAACATTGGAAAATGATCACCAATGTATCCACGATTTCTAGGGCCACCTCCTTGAGTACTCTGTGATGCAGACCATCAGGACCTGAGGATTTATCTGCCTTCAGTCCCAACAGTTTACCTAACACCATTACCTGACTAATGTGGATTCCCTTCAGTTCCTCCCTCCCACTAGATCCTCGGTCCCCTAGTAATTTGGGGTGATTGTGCCTTACTTGGTGAAGACAGAACCAAACAAAGTATTTGTTTAACTGCTCTGCCATTTCCTTGTTTCCCCATTATAAATTCACTTGTCTCTGATTGTAAGGGACCTACATTTGTCTTCACTAATCTTTTCCTTTTTACATATCTAAAGAAGCTTTTACGGGCAGTTTTTATATTCCCCGCCAGCTTTCTTTCATGCTCTTTTTTCCCCCCTCTTAATTAACCCCTTTATCCTCCTCTGTCGAGTTCTAAATTTCTCCCAGTTCTCCGGTTTGCTGCTTTCCTCTGGCCAATTTATATACCACTTCCTTGCATTAACAATATCATTGATTTCCCTCGTTAGGCACGGTTGAGCCGCCTTCCCCGTTTATTTTTCCGCCAGATAGGGATGAACAATGTTTGGAGTTCATCCATGCGGTCTTTAAATCTTTGCCATTGCATCTCCACCGTCAACCCTTTAAGTATAATTTAAGTACAATTTGCCAGTCTATCCTAGCCAATTCCCATCTCATACCTTCAAAGTCTCCTTTATTCAAGTTCAGCACCCTCACCTCTGAATTAACCGTGCCACTCTCCATCCTAATGCAGAATTCCACCATATTATGGTCACTGTTGCCCAAGGAGCTCTGCACAGCAAGATCGCTAACTAATCCCTCCTCATTACACAATACCCAGTCTAGGATGGCCTGCCCTCTAGTTGGTTCTTCTACATATTGGTTTAAAAAACTACCCTGCATACATTCCAGGAAATCCTCCTCCTCACCGCTGTTACCAATTTGGTTGGCCCAATCAATATGTAGATTAAAGCCACCCATGATAACTGCCGTACCTTTGCTAGGCTCTATCACAACCTCCCTACTGCTGTTTGGTGGTCTGTACACAACTCCAAAAAGCGTTTTCTGCCCTGGCTATTTCGCGATTTTACCCATACCGATTCTACAGCATCCAAGCTAATGTCTCTCCTTGCTATTGTATTAATCTCCTCTTTGACCAGCAATGCCACCCCACCTCCTCATCATTTCTGTCTATCCTTCCTGAATATTGAATACCCCTGCATGTTTAGCTCCCAGCCTTGGTCACCCTGGAGCCATGTCTCCGTAATTCCAACTATATCATATTCCTTAACTACTAACTGCGCATTCAATTCATCCACATTATTACGAATGCTCCTCGCATTAAGGTGCAAAGCTTTCAGGTTTGTTTTTCTCACCTCCCTTCTACCTTTTGCTTCTGTCCTCCTTTTATGGCCCTCTGTCTCCTTGCATTGGTTCCCATCCCCCTGCCCTGTTAGTTTAAAGATAACCTGTCCTGCACGCTCTTTCCCATTAACTGCACGCATTCACATCCGCGTTGTTGACTCCACCCCCCCACTGTTTAGTTTAAACCCGTGCAGCACGAGCAAACCTGCCTGCCAGAATGTCGATTCCCCCTCCTTGATGGGCTGAATGACCTAATTCTGCTCCTATCACTTATGAACCTAATTAAAATTGTTGGATTCCATCAGATAAACATAAAATAGTTATGATGGAGAAGAAACTTATTTGGCTTATCTGCTCTCACTGAAGGAATCCCATCAGTCCATTTCCCCATTCTTTTTAATTGCCCTGATAATTATTCACCTATGACTGCCTGCCCATTCCCTCAATTCATTTTCAGCAGGCAATAGATTTCAAGTCATATTTATTCATACTGTTTAAGAACATTTTTCCTCATATCTCCTTATATCTTTCACCCAAAAATGTAAACCAGTCATCTGGGGTCATATTCCAAAGAGAATGGGTTTCTCTGATCACTCTAAAGCAAGAGGTATTAGGATGAAATAAGATGAAATAGTTTTAAAGGTAATCTGAGGGAAGTTTTTTTGCATACATGACATTGATCTCTGGAACACGGTGTCACAGGAAAGAGTGGACTCAGATGTAATCACGACATTGAAAATAAATTTATACAGGCTGTTGAATATGCAGATTATAGAAGGATGCAGCCCTGATTTGGACAAATGGGATTAATATAGATGAAGCAAAATGTTGGCATGGACATGTTGGACTGAAGGGCCAATTTCTGTGCTGTATCACTAAATGACTCCAGTGCACATGTATAATCCAGATGCATATTTATCAAAATATTCCTCACCTTGCTTGCTCCAAGGAGAACAATCCCTTTTGCAGTCTTACCTTCTACCTGAAATACCTCAACTGTAGCATCATACCAGCAAATATCTACTACACCCACCCTAAAACCTTTATATCAGTCCCAAAATGTAGTGTCTGGATTCAATTGCGAACACCAGTTGTGACTTACTCTGTTCTTTTTTTTTTACACACAGGTTTAACATAACTCTAAACTTCTATTTAGAAATCCAATGATTCCATAAGCTGTATAAATGCTTTTCCCTGTGTACCTTCCACTTTCAAGGAAGTGTGCACATGAATGAATGAATGAATAAGTTTTTTGGCCAAGTACGCATATACAAGGAATGTGCCTTGGTGCTCCGCTCACAAATGACAACACAAACATACAGTTAACAATTAAGAATAAAGCATACCCACATCAAAACAATAAGGATACAACATTACGGTCTAAATATGTGGGTGAAAATAAACCAGAGCAAAAAAGAGACTACAGACTTTGGTTATTGAGCAGAACTATCACTCGTGGAAAAAAGCTGTTTTTATGTGGCTGCTTTGACAGTCCGGACTCGCCTTCCAGAGGGAAGTGCTTCAAAGAGTTTGTGGCCAGGGTGAGAGGGGTCAGAGATGATCTTGCCCGCTCGCTTCCTGGCCCTTGCAGTGTACAGTTCATCATTGGGGGGAAGGTTGCAGCCAACAACCTTCTCAGCTGTGCGAACGATCCGTTGCAGCCTCTGGATGTTGTGCTTGGTGGCTGAGCCAAACCAGACCATGATGGAGAAGGTGAGGACGGATTCAATAATAGCAGTATAGAATTGGACCATCATTGCCTGTGGCAGATTGTGTTTCTTCAGTTGCCGCAGGAAGTACATCCTCTGTTGGGCCTTTTTGACTGTGGAGTCGATGGTGGCCCCCTATTTAAGGTCCCTGGAGATGATGGTTCCAAGGAACTTAAATGACTCCACAGATGTGACTATGGTGTTGTTGATGGTGAGTGGGGGGAGGGGAGGGGGATCTCTTTGAAAGTCTACAATTAGTTCCACTGTCTTGAGAGCATTGAGCTCCAGGTTGTTGTGATGGCACCGGGACGCCAGCTGTGTCACTTCCCCTCTGTAGGCAGATTCCTCCCCATCCTGGATCAGTCCAATCAGGGTAGTGTCATCCGCAAACTTGACAGAGGAGTCTGTGGAGGTGCAGTCGTTGGTGTAGAGAGAGTAAAGGAGAGGGGAGAGTACGCAGCCTTGCGGAGCTCCTATGCTGGGGATCTGCAGGTCAGAGATGTGCTTTCCCAGCCTCACATGCTGCTTCCTGCGTCGCGGTCCGCTCCGTGTAGTTGAAAGCCAGCCAGTTGCAGCATGCTGTCCGGGGTCGACTCACACAGCCAGGTCTCGATGAAGCACAGGGTAGCTGCTCGAGAGAAGTCTTTGTTAGTGTGGCACAGGAGTTGCAGTTCATCCACTTTGTCGTTGAGAGAACGTAGATTTGTGAGGAATATACTCGGGAGCGATGTGCGTAATCCTCATCGCCGGAGTCGGGTGAGTGCTCCAGAGCGCTTCCCACGGGTCCTCCTCCGTTTCAAGACCTTGAACGCAGCCACAGCCCCGCCGACGAGTATGTCCAAATAATCCAGCGAGTAAGAGAAATCCAGAACAATGTTTGAAGGTACCGTATGTCTGATGTTAAAGAGTACCTCTCTCGTGAAAGTGATCTTTGTGGGATTACCGCAGACAACACAAACAAACAAACACATACAAAACAGCAAGGAGCAGTACACCGTGGCAGCCATCATCAGCACCACAGAGCATGTAAATCTAGGCCCCTCCATTCTGGTACATCCTTTGCAACCATCCATATTGTTTTGTCAAAGGGTATTGTTTCATCTTTCTCTATATTCAATTTAATCTCCCACTTGTCTGCCTGTTCAGCTATCATATATTCGTCCTTACACTGTTTTTTACTTCAGTAATTTATACTGCAAGATATTACAGTGCCCATAATTACCACCACAGAGCTTAAAAATATGACATTCCAAGTGATTGCTCACTTTTTAAATATTATGTGAAACCTTTTTATTGCGGTAATTTCCAATGAAGAAGCTCTTTCATTCTGATAACCATTCTGGTGTACAGCATTCTTGGCTCGTACTTTACTTCAAATCCAGCTGCAGTGCTAGTATTTTTTCTAACTTTTGTAATAAGTGTTAAGTATTTTCTGTGAATGAAAGCTTTGGTTTTTTTCTGCTTGCTCCAGTGTTGGTCAGAAGCAGCATATCTAATTTGAGAAAAGCATAAGGAAGCTGGTATTACAGGCTCCACAGGGTTTGGATGAGGTGGGGGTAGAGAGGGCAGTTCAGAATGTATTGTGTTCTGGAATTTAGAAGGATGAGGGGGGATCTTATTGAAACATATAAGATAATTAGGGGATTGGACACATTAGAGGCAGGAAACATGTTCCCAATGTTGGGGGAGTCCAGAACAAGGGGCCACAGTTTAAGAATAAGGGGTAGGCCATTTAGAACGGAGATGAGGAAGAACTTTTTCAGTCAGAGAGTGGTGAAGGTGTGGAATTCTCTGCCTCAGAAGGCAGTGGAGGCCAGTTCGTTGGATGCTTTCAAGAGAGAGCTGGATAGAGCTCTTAAGGATAGCGGAGTGAGGGGGTATGGGGAGAAGGCAGGAACGGGGTACTGATTGAGAGTGATCAGCCATGATCGCATTGAATGGCGGTGCTGGCTCGAAGGGCTGAATGGCCTACTCCTGCACCTATTGTCTATTGTCTATTGTCTAAGACAATTTTGTGATGTTACCATATTTCTGCCTCAACTTGCACACTCGTTATGTTTCTCACGCTTTTAATGCATATATTATAATTCCCAGGATAATCAAATGGCAGACTCATTCACTTAGATAAAATAATTCAGAAATGGCTATTAGCATGATAATTGTGAGTTCTGATCAGCAGTTTGTAAATGAGGCAGCTGTTATGTAATTGCCAATGAGGTTTGCAAAATGCAATGCAGATCATTATCTGGATGACCATCTTTAGCATTAATATTTTCATTTCATGTTTATGTTTAGAATTATTTAAAATCCACAATTTTCTGCATGTCTTCTATTTGCTTTAATCAAAAGTACGGGCTGTCTGAAAATGCCACAAGAACATTCTGTGTAGTTAAACTATTGTAATTTGTTGATACAGCATTAGATGAACTTGTGTATATATAAGAAATGCATGGGAATGTTTTGTTAGATTACAAGACAATGGCTGAAGGTTGCTCATAACAACATAACTTTTATTAAATGCTTTTGATACCCAACGCAGCTGCATATTTTTCCACCCGAGTCATTTAACTTGCATTAACACATCTTCCATGAGTTAATTGCCCTTAAATTAATTGAATGAAGAGTATTTGAATTTTACAATAAGCCTTAATATTAGGTCTACTGACATCATGGAGCTGTAGGCCTTGCTCGAGGCTGACTTGACTCGAGTCCCACAGTGGGGCCATGGACTTACCATCCCTTGCCTGGGATTGACACTCTAACCGCGTCGATTGGATTTCAACATCGAGGGGCTCGCAGTCTCGGGTAGAGACTGATGTCGGGAAGCTGCAAAGTCACAGGAGATTCGACTAACCCCGACCTGGGGTCTGATCACTCGGCGCGGGGAGCTGAGATCCCCCCGATGTGGGAGCTTGTTCGCCCCGACAGGGAGGGCTCGAACGCTGGCTACAGGAGCCAAGATCGCCCCAACAACGAAAGGTTCGAGTTCAACGACTGCGGGAGAACAAAGAAGGGAAGACGATTGAACTTTTTTTGCCTTCCATCACAGTGAGGAATGTGGGGAGTAGCTGTGGTGGATGTTCATGTTAAAATGTATTTGGGTGTCTTGTTGCTCTTTATTGGTATGACTGTATGGCAAATCAAATTCCTCGTATGTTGCATAACATACTTGGCTAATAAAGTACAATTATGATTATGAATATGAGCCAAGCAACTTTGCAACACAATATGCGACATGATTTGTTTTTTTCCATATTTTAATTTGGATTCACTGATAATTACTTCCAAGATAGACCGAATCATGACTTCCAGAAGGCTTTCGACAAGGTCCCTCATAAGAGATTAGTATGCAAACTTAAAGCACACGGTATTGTGGGTTCAGTATTGATGTGGATAGAGAACTGGCTGGCAGACAGGAAGCAAAGAGTAGGAATAAACGGGTCCTTTTCAGAATGGCAGGCAGTGACTAGTGGGGTACCGCAAGGCTCAGTGCTGGGACCCCAGCTATTTACAATATATATTAATGATTTGGACGAGGGAATTGAATGCAACATCTCCAAGTTTGCGGATGACACGAAGCTGGGGGGCAGTGTTCACTGTGAGGAGGATGCTAGGAGGCTGCAACGTGACTTGGATAGGTTAGGTGAGTGGGCAAATGCATGGCAGATGCAGTATAATGTGGATAAATGTGAGGTTATCCACTTTGGTGGCAAGAACAGGAAAGCAGACTATTACCTGAATGGTGGTCGATTAGGAGAACGGGCGATGCAACGAGACCTGGGTGTCGTGGTACACCAGTCATTGAAAGTAGGCATGCAGGTGCAGCAGGCAGTGAAGAAAGCGAATGGTATGTTGGCATTCATAGCGAGGGGATTTGAATATAGGAGCAGGGAGGTTCTGCTGCAGTTGTACAGGGCATTGGTGAGACCACACCTGGAGTATTGCGTACAGTTTTGGTCTCCTAATCTGAGGAAAGACATTCTAGCCTTAGAGGGAGTACAGAGAAGGTTCACCAGATTGATACCTGGGATGGCAGGACTTTCATATGGCTTGTACTCACTGGAATTTAGAAGATTGAGGGGGGATCTTATAGAAACTTACAAATTCTTAAGGGTTTGGACAGGCTAGATGCAGGAAGATTGTTCCCGATGTTGGGGAAGTCCAGAACAAGGGGTGACAGTTTAAGGATAAGTGGGAAGTCTTTTAGGACCGAGATGAGAAAGTTTTTTTTCACACAGAGAGGTGAATCTGTGGAATTCTCTGCCACAGAAGGTAGTTGAGGCCAGTTCATTGGCTATATTTAAGAGGGAGTTAGATGTGGCCCTTGTGGCTAAAGGAACCAGGGGGTATGGAGAGAAGGCAGGTATGGGATACTGAGTTGGATGATCAGCCATGATCATATTGAATGGCGGTGCAGGCTCGAAGGGCTGAATGGCCTACTCCTGCACCTATTTTCTATGTTTCTATGAACTATCACAGTTGAAGTTAAGATTTTTTTAAGGAACATACCATTTTTTGTAAACTTCTTCCAAAGGATTTTCCAACATTCTTATTGTCTATTGTCTATTCCACTTTTTAAAAAAAATCTGTTTCTTGTTCATTTTGATTTTTTACTCTTTGAAAATCTTTTGGACCTATTTCTGTATTGTACAACGATATGGCTGAATTATTCTGGTCATAATGTTGTGATATATTTTTTATAAAATGACAGAATCTGGATTAAACCAAGGTGTGAAATAGAAATCATGTATCAAGGCTGAGAAAAGGAATAATACAGCAATTGGAAAATAGTACATTTGGATGTTGAGAGATATAAATAGTAGGGGGATCCACCGCCGGGGATGTGCACACATTCTCGGTGTCCGAGCATGAGGTGAGGTGGGCTCTGACGCGTGTGAACACGAGGAAAGCTGGAGGCCCAGATGGTATATCTGGGCGAGTACTAAAGTCTTGTGCTACTCAGCTTGCTCCAGTGCTCACCACAATATTCAACCTCTCCTTGGCAAAGTCCGTGGTCCCTGCATGCTTCAAAAGATCCATCATTGTACCGGTGTCAAAGAATGCCTCTCCAGCGTGTTTAAATGACTACCGACCGGTGGCCCTCACCTCGGTTGTCATGAAATGCTTTGAGAGGCTAGTCAAGAAGCACATCTGCGCCCTCCTTCCTCGCAACATGGACCCACTACAGTTCGCATACCGTCCGAACAGGTCCACGGATGATGCGGTCTCCCAGGTTCTACACACCGCTCTCTCTCATCTGGACAGCCAGGGGGGCTATGTGAGGATGCTGTTCATTGACTTTAGTTCAGCATTCAACACAATAGTCCCCTGCAGACTGGTTGAGAAGCTGCTGGAACTGGGGCTTAGCACCCCTCTGTGTGCCTGGGTCCTGGACTTTCTTACTGCCAGGCCCCAAGTGGTCAGGATGGGGGAACACACATCTAGCTCCCTCACCCTGAACATAGGATCCCCCCAGGGCTGCGTCCTTAGCCCCCTACTGTACTCCCTGTACACACATGACTGTGGGGCCAGGTTCAGCTCAAACTCCATCATCAAGTTTGCTGATGACACTGTGGTGGTGGGCCGGATCTCCAACAACGATGAGAAGGCCTACCGGGAGGAGGTGGCTGATCTGGCACTCTGGTGTCAGGACAATAGCCTCCTCTTGAATGTCACTAAAACAAAGGAGCTGATTGTGGACTTCAGAAGGGCTAAACATCCAAGGACGTATATGCCACTGGAGATAAATGGGTCTACTGTGGATAGGGTGAGCAGTTTTAAATACTTGGGAGTCCGCATCACAGAGGATCTGACATGGGCAACGCACATTGCCGCACTGGTGGGTAAGGCTAAGCAGCGCCTTTACCACCTTAGACAACTGAGGAAATTCAGAGTGTCTCTGAGGATCCTTCATTGCTTCTACTCTGGGGCTGTAGAGAGCATCCTGTCCGGCAACATTACAGTCTGGTTTGGGAACAGCTCTGCCCAGGACAGGATGGCCCTGCAGAGAGTAGTGCGTTCGGCAGAACGCACCATGGGAACTACACTCGTCCCCCTGCAGGACCTATACATCAGGAGGTGCAGATCCAGAGCAAGCAAGATCATGAGGGACCCCTGCCACCCCAGTAACGGACTGTTCCAGATGCTACGATCAGGCAAACGCCTCCGCTGTCACGCTGTAAAAACGGAGAGGATGAGACGGAGCTTCTTCCCACAGGCCATCAGGACTGTCAACTTTTATAACCCCAGAGACTAAATTTTTGTCGACACTAATAGTAACTTATTAACTTTATTTATATGCTGTAACTGTAATTCTTTTTGTGCACAACCCGCAGGCATTGCCACTTTCATTTCACTGCACATCGTGTATGTGTATGTGACAAATAAATTTGACTTGACTTGACTATAAGGAATAGAAAACAGTCCAATTGGCATTTGGCTCTAATCATTGCAAGCAACATAGATTGACAATGCTTCAAAGAACAGGAACATCATAAATCACACGGGAGCCTCATTATCTATGTCTGGAGAAATTGCTGGAGAAGCAGCAGTTTACAAAAAGAGCTCTTAGGTTCTTCTGCTGTTGGGTCAGTCATATACCTTCATCTCTGTTCCCTCCCTCTCGACCATGTTTTAGCTCATCAAAACCCCAGAATGATGAGCTGCAGGTCATTTCCCTCTCGCAACTATGTTTCTGCAAAGGCCACAACATCACCGTCCCAAGCACCGACCTAGGTTCAAAGTTCTTCTGTTTTCCCCACAATAGTCCTTGCATTGAAATAAACAAACTTCAGCCCATCCCTGTCTATCCTTCCTTCGGCACTTACTAGTCCTAAACTATACTCAAACGTCACACTTTCCAAATGTTGACTAACTACTCGGATTTCCACCCCATTGTTTCCCAGTTTAAACCCTCCACTTCAAATAGTGGTCCTCCTCCAGTTCAAATGCAAGCACCTCCTCGTGTACAGGTCATGTCTGCCCCAGAAGAGATCCCAATGGTCTAAAAATTTGAATTCCTGCCCCTGCACCAATTACTGAACCACACATTAATTTGTCCTATTTGCCTATTCCTACCCTCACTAACTCACGGCACCTCGTATAATCCAGAGATTACTACCCTCGAGGTTCTGCTTTTTAATCTTGTGCTCAATTCCATATATTCAGTCCACAGGATTGCATCTCTTTCCCTATTCATGTAATTTAATGCAGCGAATTGTGGACACAGCCCAGACCATCACACAAACCAATTTGCCTTCCATTGACACCATTTATACCTCACGCTGCCTCGGCAAGGCCAGCATCTTAATCAAAGATGAGTCACACCCTGGCCACTCCCTCTTCTCCCCTCTCCCATCAGGCAAAAGTGTGAAAACTCACACCTCCAGAGTCAGGGATTGTTCCTTCCCAGCTGATATCAGGCAACTGAATCGTCCTACCACAACCAGAGAGCAATCCTGAACTACTATCTACCTAATTGGTGACCTTGGACTATTCCTTGATTGTGCTTTGCTGGCTTTACCTTGCATTAAACATAATTCCCTTATCATATATCTATACGTTGTAAATGGCTCGATTGTAATCATGCAATGTCTTTCCTTTGACTGGATAGCACGCAACAAAAGATTTTCACTGTACCTCGGTTCTTGGTTCTTGGTCCTCCAAAATATTCCAAATGGAATTTAAACTGGAGGTGCACATGAAAATAAAATAAACTGTAATTTGTGCCAATGTGCACAATGACCTCTGACTCCTCCCTCTCCCCACCCCCACCCACCCCGAGAATGTTCTACAGCTGATCAAGAGCGACTGCAGACTCATCATCCTGGAGTTTCATGTGCTGCCACAGAATCTCTTTGTCTCCCTGATGAGTCTCCTATCACTCAGGCTATGCCTAACTTTTCCCTTTTGGGCTGTTCCTCAAGGCCAGGTCCACCCCAGACCTGACCATTGCTGCAGCTCTCCCCTGAAAGCTCACCCTACCACTATCCCACCTAAAAATCTATACTGCATGAAAGCCAAGGAAGAAACACACACAAAGAAAAAGACCGTACCTAAACCTGCCAGGGTCCTCTGCTCAATCCTCTTGCCGAAGCCTCTGAAGCTTCTGCACTCTCTCTCTCTCTCTCTCTCCCTAACACAGCACTCCGCCCAACATGGCCTTTCCCAAAAGGGCGCTCCACTAAACCATCCCTCCCTTTTATTTGCTGCCAATTAAATATCCCTCATCCCAGTTTTGATAAACATCCCTTGTGTTGTAAACGGTTGTTTTCTGGACTCCCCAGCTGAATTTTCATCAAATCTTTCTTTGCTCTGTAGAATTAGATAACAAAATGGAAACGCTACTTAATTATCAGTATGTGTTCTGTTCCCAACACAGATCCTGGGTCTTTCTGTATTAATGTAACCAAATTAATTAACTTTTTCAAGTTGCTTAAAAAAATCTTTGGTCTCTTTATCATTATCCAGAGCCCTTATGGAAATCACTGCCACTTGAGGATCAGTTGGAAACTTCAAAAATAAAATCATGGATGAGGTCGAGAAAATATCCACTGGAAAGAAAATGGCAGCTAATAGTCGAGGGAGCAGCGCCAGATGGATGGACTACATTAACTGTAGTGGTCCCTATGCCCAGTTTGACATTACTATTTCTAACACAGGTTGGGTTAAGATCTCTTTGGAACAAGATATACTATGCAAGAATTGGCACAACATGGTAGAGTTGTGCCAATCCATGTTAGGACTGGTCCTTGCATGGATCGTGATTTGATACCTCAATGGAGGAAGACGTTTGAGAATTGTTCAATCCATTGTTCAATGGGCCAAAAGAATAGTCAATGCATTTCAGGGTGTACTCTCTTTCAGTTTGAATGATCAGGTCGGTGTGAAAAGTATATCCTGGCACCTGGCACGATATTCAAGTTAAGTAAATTCTGAATGGGTCTGATTTCTCCATTCTCAATGGCTCATATCACAATAGTTTGCAATCTGGTACAATTTCTGAATAGATCCCAAGATATTTTACACTAGAATATAAACTAATTTCAATTCATGCCAAGAAATTATAATTCTGTTTCTCTCTCCACAGACACTGGTTGAAGATTTGAATATCTTGAGCATTTTCAGTTTTTATTATAGCAAAGGGGCAGATGGTGGGGCAGATGTCAGGGAAAATAAATCTGTCCTTAAAAGTTCATTTATGTTTCCAGTAGCTTTCTAGCATCGAATGAAATATTCAATAGAATGAGTGATAGAGTAAGAGGAAGTTTTAAAAAATTTAAGAAGTGCTTTTAAAATAAAATAATAATAACCAAATAAAAATAGTTGCATATGGTTATCCCTCAACCATATTGATTTTGTAAGCTTGTGAGAAGAAAGCAATGAAGATGATGAAAATAAATGGCTTGGAATAAACGAAGAAAGAGAAGCTGCAATAAAGGAGACACATGTACATGATGAAAGGAAGTCAATGAGACAGCTAAATGACTCAAATATTGATGGACAGGTGTGAGATATAGCTGCAGCAGGAACAGTAACACTCAGAATTATCTCTAACAAGATCCATCAACCACCAATCGCAGTTTAAATCAATGCTAGAAAATGAATACATGTGGTATAATCAGAGGCAACTGAAGGTAATGACCATAATTTTAATATAAATCTACTCAGTCTGATGATTTAATCAAATCATTGATTGAGCAGTCTGAGGATTTAGCAAAACCTTCTATAATTAAGGAATAATGAACACGAAGGCTACATTCATCTTGAGGTTTAGCACACCGGGGATTGTTTTAACATGATGCAAATTTGAACACCAAAATGCACTCTTGTGTGTTAATACCTAGATTAACAGAGAGTGGTGTGTTCATAATTACTTTAATTGACATATATTTTTAATACCATTTGTGAATATATTATCGATTGCCTGATCATGCTGACTTCAGAACAGTAACTCTGTTTCAAATCAGTGAAATTGAGAGTGGAGGCTTAAGTAAGATTAGGACCCACAGTAATATTTCCCGGTAATCATGATCCAAACATTATTTTAGCAATTCAATCTGCCAATGGGGAGCCTTATTTTCAAATAATTCAATGCAAAGAATTGTAATTGCAGACAGTAACATATTAACCATATAACCATATAACCATATAACAATTACAGCACGGAAACAGGCCCGTTCGGCCCTACCAGTCCACGCCGACCACTTTCTCTGACCTAGTCTCATCTACCTGCTCTCAGACCATAACCTTCCAATCCCCTCCCATCCATATACCTATCCAATTTACTCTTAAATAATAAAATTGAGCCTGCCTCCACCACTTCTACCGGAAGCTCATTCCACACAGCCACCACCCTCTGAGTAAAGAAGTTACCCCTCATGTTACCCTAAACTTTTGAACCTTAATTTGTTGCCACCCAACAAATTAAGTTAGCCAGCCAGGCAAATATTCGTTTATTTTAAAGAAACTACCCATACATAAGGGGACAGTTGCAATTTTTATAAAACTGAAAACATCCATTCAAATTATCAGAAAACAATTGCATTGATTTTAAAAGAGACCGGACATTGGCTGAAATCTTTACCAGAGATGTTGGAGCTTGATAACTGAAGAAAATAATCCACAGAAGGGTCTCAACCCGAAATGCCACCCATTCCTTCTCTCCAGAGATGCTGCCAGTCCCGTTACTCGGGCTTTTTGAGTCAACCTTCGACTTAAACCGGCATCTGCAGTTCTTTCCTCCACAGTTTCTTCAATGTGGATGAAGAAACGATGGTTTTCTTGCAGTTTCTTCACAAAAATAAGCTGTATGTGGCCACCAACGAGACAAAAGGGAATTCTGAACACAGAATAGGAGTTAGTGGTCTTGGGATAGTTGTATAATTGGTGATAAAAATCAAAAAGTGACTTTAAATCAAGGATGAGAATGTTAAACATGAAACTCATGAAACAGGCAGTGGAGTTCTCAACGAACATACATTTTAATGGGAGGAAGTCAGTACCAATAGCTTGGCTGAAGTGGTGGTTCAGTGGTGAAGTTATATGTTTTTGAAGGGGAAGAAACCTATGTTGCAATTTTTTAATTTTTTAAGGGAAGCAGTAACAATCCTTTGCAAAAGAGAGAAGCTGGAAGAACCTGGCGGGTCAGGCAGTATCTGTGGAGGGAAATGGACAAGCAACATTTTGGTTCGAGACCCTTCATCTCGACTGGGTGCAAGGAACAACCTCCTGCGTTGCTTGGCCGGATCGTCATGGGGCGCCAGGCCATCTACTCTCCGAACCAGTGCTCTTGCACTCGTGTACTGCGCCGCTGAGTACACCGCCCCAGCATGGTGCCGCAGCGCTCATACTAGCAAGCTAGACGCCACCCTCAACGACACCATGCGGTTCATCACTGGCTGCCTACGCTCTACTCCGACGGATCTCCTGCCGGTGCTCGCAGGTATCGCACCCGCCAAGCTTCGCAGAGAGTTCTTCACTCATAGGCTGGTGTGCAAGGCCACATCGGACGCCAAACATCCTTTGCACCACCTCGCCCAGGATTCACAGCAACTGGGACCTCAACGCCTGTCATCTCGTCACCCTCTTTCCCATCATGCAGCGACCCTCTGTGGCTCCAGTTTCAACATACTAGGAGCATGGAGAACCAGCTGGGAACAGTCATCACGACCTCCTCAATTCACTGTTGCACTGAACACAACAGCCCCACCCGGCTCGGACATGCCCCGCAAAGAGTGGGTCGTCCTGAACCGGCTCCGCACAGGGGTCGGCCGGTTCAACGCCAACATGCATTGTTGGGGGTTGCATTCATCAGCAGCCTGCGTGTGTGGAGCAGACCAGCAGCGCAGCACGTCATTTTCGACTGCACTGTCCTCCGTCCCCCTGGTGGAGGGGTAGACCTCACGGCTCTCGACAACAGCACATTGCACTGGCTACAGCGCCTGGAGGGCGTGAGGAGGAGGAGGAGGAGGAGGAGAAGGAGGAGAAGGAGGGGAAGAAGCCCCCTTGCAACATTCTTTTCTTCTGACTAACATTTTTCTTTCCGACAGTGAAAGTAAAAAAATGCTGGAAACACTCGACAGATCAGACAGCGTCTCTGAGGGCAAAACAATGATCGTTTATCAGAAATTGAAAATGGTTAGCTGTCAACAATGTTTAAAATTGGTGGAAAAACAAAATGGAGAACAGGAGGAGGCCAGGAGAGTTTTGAGTGACTCAAGCAATGGTGGCATCAGCTGAAAGAGTTTGATACAGTCTAGTTAATAACAAAATATTGGAAGGAGGTGAGAATAGGAGGAATGAAATTTGAAATACTGGATGAAAAACCGATGGCTGTAATATAAGAAGCAAGATTGGCAGGGGGAGAGTCGGCAGCTGATTATCTGTATTTGTCAGATTCAACATCGAGTTCTGAAGGCTGCACTGTGCCAAATTGGAAGGCGAGATGCTGTTCCTTGAGCTTATGCTTGGTTCTGCGTGGTTAGTGTAGGAGGCCAAAAAACAGGGAGAGCAGAATAGGAGTTGGATAGACAATTAAGGTGACAGGCAGCTGGAAGTTTACCTTTGTGGATTGAACAAAATGCTCTGCAAAGCTAACTCTTTTGTTGGTCTTTCAAATACTGCAGCAATGGTAATGTTTCCATCCTAAATACCAGATGACTGGTAACGATGAGACAATTTCAACAATCTTGGAAGTGGTGGATTTTGGCACTACCCATGACTGGGAACCAGGAATATTGGTTGTCCGTACAAAATGCAGATTGTGTAGTTGTAGAAGTTTACAGTGCTAGGAAATGACAGCAACATTGTGTGGAATGGCTGTGAGAAGCGAAATAAATACACTTGTTGCTTTAATTAACTTACCAGACTTCCTGGCTTTTAAATAAAAATTCCTCACAATTACCGGCAAGATTTTATATTCACTTTCCAGGCGCTCTCCCAAAAATAATTTCCTGCAAATTCAATCCCTAACTGGTTCTGGGCATTTTACTTATTTCTCGGATGTCTAAATTAACATATGTAAAAAATGATTTCAAAGTTTCCTACATTTACTGAAAGTATTACTTACATCAGTCTTGGTTCATAAATATAGTGTTAATGTACGGGGATCGCTGGGCGGCACGGACTTGGAGGGCCGAAAAGGCCTGTTTCCGGCTGTATATATATGATATGATGATATGATACATGATAAATTAGTAAGAAGTTTTCTGCAATTCCTGGCAAGAGTTTTCTTTTCTTTCATAAGTTGTTTCATCTGTATTTTTGTCCATTGACGCTACTTCTGTTTTTAATGCAACCATAGTCACCCTTAGCCAAATGTATTAATTATTGACAAGGTGCAACCAATTCGTACGTATGCTACAAAGTACCGACTCACTGCAGTGAGCTCACAGCCCATTGTATCAACACATGTACCAAAACTCATAATGTATCTTACAATGAAGGAACTTCAACAGGAGAGGACTTTTTCTACATATAGGAAAACTGTGAGAGGCACAGCTAGAAACAACGGTGAATGTGCTTAATTGATAGCTATTGGAGGCAGATTTCCAGCAAACACAATCCATGAGGAATCATTTAGGATACATAGCTAGACACAAAATGCTGGAGTAACTCAGCAGGTCAGGCAGCATCTCTGGAGAGAAGGAATGGGTGACGTTTCGGCTTGAGACACTTCTTCAAACCTCTTGTGTCCAGGGCCGTTTTTACAGCATTATGGGCCCCCGGGCAAAGCAGTGTACTGGGGCCCCCACCGTTACTCTCCCCAACCCCCCTTTCCCTACCAGCCCCCCCCTGTCGTGCCAGCGAAAAGCACTTACCGAAAAGCACTTAGCGATGGACTTAGGGTGCTACATTGTTGCGAAAAGCACTTACAGATCGCTGTGAGAAACACTGAAAATGTTGTGAAAAAAGCACTTATTGAACCTACATTTTTAAAGTAGTATTTATTTATTGCAAGTCACTTAACATACACAGATCAGCATGGGCCCCCCGGGCAAGTGCCCATCAGGCCCATGTGTTAAGACAGCCCTGCTTGTGTCTACCTTTGATTTAAACCAGCATCTGCAGTTTTCTTTCCTGGGATACATAGCTGATAGTTAGACATAAAATGCTTAAGTAACTCAGCAGGACTGGCAGCATCTCTGGATAGAAGGAATGGATGAAGTTTCGGATCTAGACCCTTCTTCAGATCCATTGCTAATTGTCACTGAAATACAATGAGGCAAGTAAATGCCAATTAGGTCTCTCAACTCCAACTTGTAGAATTATTGCTCAATTGGAAGTATTATGTACTAGTCAGGTTGATTTCTGGGTTCATTTAACTTAACAAAATGCAACAGAGAGATGCTCCTGATATCTGCTGTTTGACAAGAGTTTAGGTCCATCTATGGGTTCATACACTATCAACATGATTCCACCACCAGTCACAACTTCTCGTTCCCATCCCTTTCCACTTTCCCTAGATACCACTCCCATCACAATTCTTTGGTTCATTCACCCCGTCTCACTCAACCCGCCCCAGCCCAGGTTCATTCTCCTGTAAGGGGCGGCACTGTGGCGCAGCGGTAGAATTGCTGCCTAACGGAGCCCGAGATCCGGGTTTAATCCTGACAATGGGTGCTGTCGATACAGAGTTTATATGTTCTCCCTGTGACTGCATGGGTTTTCTCTGGGTGCTCTGGTTTCCTCCAAAGATGTGTGGAGTCAGCTCTGCCCTTGCAGGTGCGGCTTGCCTGCAGTCCGTTTGTCTTTTTTGTTGTTTTTGTCTTAATTGTAGTTTAAATATGATGTAGTGTTTGTGGTTGTGTGTTATGTGGGGGGGGGGGGGAACTGTAACATTGTCTCTCCCGAACGGAGATCCGACCTTTGTTTTCTGTGTCGTGTCTCCGTTCCCGCTGCGGCCTACCACCGGCCATGCACCTGGAGCTGGCGGGCTCCGGCTGGGACCACCTGGGCTCTGGTTCGCAGAGCCCGCGGCCCGGATGCACCACCTGCGGCACTGGCTGCCTTCGGATGCTGCGGGAGCGACTGCGACTCGTCTCCGGAGGCTTTGGCACGGGCCCCCTGGACATCGGAAGCTCGCAGGCCCCTGGATGGGGTCCGAGATCGGGAGCTCCGGCAGCGGCAGCTTCTTCGCCCGCCCCGAATCGCGGGGCTTGGGTCGGCCCGCCGCGGACCTTTCACCGTCCGGCGCGAAGCTTCAAATGTCGGGAGCCCCGACCGCCCCGATGTGGTAACTCCAACGGCCTGACCGCGGGAGAAGACGCAGGGGAAGAGAAAAATACATTCTGGCCTTCCATCACAGTGAGGAGGTGACTGGAGGAGACTCACTGTGATGGATGTTTCTTTTGTTTGGTGTTGATTTATGATTGTATGTGTTATTGCATATTTTTATTGCTTATTCTTATTGGTCTTATTGTTGAACTGCGGGTAATTTTTCATTTCACTACACATTTATGTGTATGTGACAAATAAATTGACTAATGAATAAATTGACTATTGACTATTGATTTATAGGTTAATTGGCTTCGGTGAAGATTATCTCTTATGTGTAGGATAGTGCAAATCTACAGGGTGATTGCTGGTCGACACGGACTCGGTGGGCAGAAGGGCCTGTTTTCACATTGTATCTCTAAAGTCTAAACCACAGGAAATGCAATACCTGTCCAGTTCCTCTCTCACTTGCATCTAGAGACCAAGCAGCCTTTCCATGTGAGTCAAAGGTTCACAAGCACCGCTTCTAATCACATCTACTACATTTAGTGCTCTCTACGTGGCCTCTTTTACATTGGCAGTGAAGAGACAGGAAACATGTTCCCAATGTTGGGGGAGTCCAGAACCAGGGGCCACAGTTTAAGAATAAGGGGTAGAACGGAGATGAGGAAAAGCTTTTTCAGTCAGAGAGTTGTGAATCTGTGGAATTCTCTGCCTCAGAAGGCAGTGGAGGCCAATTCTCGAATGCATTCAAGAGCGAGCTAGATAGAGCTCTTAAGGATAGCGGAGTCAGGGGGAGAAGGCAGGAACGGGGTATTGATTGAGAATGATCAGCAATGATCACATTGAATGGCGGTGCTGGCTTGAAGGGCCAAATGGCCTACTCCTGCACCTATTGTCTATTGTCTATTGACAAGGCCAAGCGTAGACTAAGCGATAGTTTTGCTAAACACATGTTTAGGCCTGCCAGATGTCTCAGCTGCAAACCATTTTAACCCCCCTTCACATACCAACCTTTCTGTTCTTGGCCTCCACCATTGCTAGAGTGAGGCCAAATGCAAACTGATGGAACACCATCTCATATTCCAGTTGAATAGCTTACATTCCATTGGTATGCACATTGAATTCTCCAATGTCATGTAATAGCCCCTCCCCTCTTTTCCATGCCCCTCAACCATGGTGAATTCCCATTTCTCCTACTCCCATAGTTATTCATAGTTTATATAAAGTTTATATAATTATGAGAGGCATAGATAAGGTAGTCAGTTGGAATCTTTATTTCATGGAGACTAGAGGGCATAGCTTGAAGGTCAGAGGGGGGATATGTTTAAAGGAGATCTGTGGGGCATGTTTTAATTTTTTTTAAATATAGTGTGTGGTGGGTGCTTGGAACACACTGCAAAGGATGGTTATGGAAGCAGATATGATGGTGGCATTTAAGATTTTTTTAGATAGGCTCATAAGTTTGTAGTATATTAACAGATATGGATAATGTCCAGGCTGAAGAAATTAGTTTAACTTAGCATCATGTTTGGCACAGGCGTCATGGGCTGAAGGGCCTCTTGCTATACTGCACTGTTCTATGTTCTATGTTGCATCAGAATATTCGTATCAAAACCTAGATCTGTCAACAAAGCCTTTGAAAGGCCATGAAGCACACAGTCCTGGAGGTCCCTTTACATTGTTATTCATTTCATTCATTTGCAAGCAATATCACAGCATAGTAAACAAGCTCTCAAATGACTGTAAACAAGTATTGGCAAGGAAAAAATGCTTGATATCTGCGTCACCCTAGATGAATATCATTAAGATTCCCTTACCAATGGTTCTTCCTGAAAGAAAATAGAAGATTCTGATTGTCTTTTTTTTAAACCGTGAAGATAAAAATAGGAGTAATTAAACAGCATTACTTCATGGAATAAACACACCGGAGTTTAATAAGAAAGAAGCAATATTAAAACAAATAAAAATTAATGCTAAACTATATAGAAAAATGTGAGCAAAGGCTGGGCGCAGGGATAGGTTAATAGCAAGTGTCTTTAGGGTGGTGCTGAGAAAAGCCTCAGAAACTAACATTAAAACAAAGCCATGCAAAATACATTTGAACACATTTTTCATTTGGGCATCTGCTTCTACTCCGGTTATTATTGGGATATGTTATTATAATTGGGAAGAACAGGCAATAGAAACTGTGTCAAACAAGCTCTCATCAAATATATGCTATCTTGTTGGTCAAAGCTCTGCTGCACTTTTGGGTGGCTCTCTCTTCAAACTGAGGAGACTTCATAGAAGTGTTATTTGGCTCATATTATGCACTTTTCCTGGAGAAAATGTAAGTGAATTATTGTGGAATCAAGTACAATGTACACATTAACCATCGTATTTGATGTTAACATTTGCACTCAAGAACAAATTTCTACCCTGTGGATTTCATTGAGCAAGGAATGTTGTCAATCACCCATGCATATTTTCTGTGGTTTTCCCATGCATGGGAAAACTACACTAAGAACTTGCAGGTGCTGTTAGATAATGTTGCTGCCTGCAATTTTTCATTGCCAGTACTTGTCTGGAGTCATTTGGGAGCTCATTTGAAGTGCTATGATGTTGCTCGGAATTTAATGAGATGGAGACCATAACTGTGTGGGTGGAGGCAGACTCCCGAACAGGATAATAGTTTTAATATGTTACATTTATTTTTCATCTCCTGCCGAGGTTATTGAATATTTTTTTCTTACACTACATCCATGTCTTTCAGACAAAGGTCTTCATGTTTATAGAATCTGACATCTCATTCCATGCTCTGCACATTATGGATTTTAGGAGCTTGTATTTTAGGAGCTTTAGGAACAGAGGCCTCCTCTTTTGTTCTACTTTATACATTATTACTCTTTCAACAACTTGTCAAAACACAGTGCCCATATTGTACTAGCCTTTCTGCCTGACCTGGTAATGCTTTCCCTTGGTCTGTTAAAATAAGAATTCTTCCTTCTTGGCACTTATTTAGAAAAAGTGAACTATTGGCATCCCCAAAAGGGCAAGACACAACAGGATTGTTGGCAGCAAATTCCATATTGCCAGCAGATATTTGCTAACTCCACTGTGCAATATTTACTCTCCAGTCTCTTTGACACACAGAATGTGTGGTGACAGCCTCAGGCTCTAAAGGTGTGCAGCAGCAGCACAGCGATGGGCTCTGCCCCCAATGAGATGTAACAATTCAGCACCATCAGTAGCTGACCACATCAGTCATTGACCTGGACAAGATTTTTGCTTGCCTACATGTTGCAAATCAGGCAGGATTTGAACTTATGTTCAACTTATATATCAGACTATTGCATGCATTACTCATGTAACTATGATGGGCCATTAGGCCTTTGCTATTTTTAAGTACAAGTCTATTGTAAATAAATATGAATTAAGGGGTTTGTTGAACAAGGTTGATCGTTAGGTGCCACTATAATAACTTACTTCATTGAATATTTATTCAATAGACGAGGCAAGCTCCTCTTGATAAAATTCAAAAGAAAATAAAACCTCTTGAGATCCATGCAACCTTTCTACTTCCATTATCATTACAATCTCATTGAATGCGATAGTTGACCCAGTGCCAATTAAAACCAAATTATTGCAGTTCTGTGCCGTGGATTAATGCAACTGGAGATTGCTTAGCTTTGGGTTCCTGACTGATTGGGAGGCTTTAAAAAAAATCAACCTGCTTAAGCAAAGATCAAGTCCAGGCCTTAATACTGGGGAGAAGTAGCTTACTTCAGTTGTGTCATGCAGAAATTTGATGACTGTTGAAGATTTTAAATGTGCTAGAGGCCATTTATGAGCCGCATTTCAATCATGTGAATTCAACAGCTGTTCATGTGAATTCAATGCCATAGAATTGAATTCTATGGCATTGAATTCACCAATCTTTATGCAATACTTATCTTATACCTGTTCTACAGCAGAGCTGTGCACAAAGTACCTGGCCAATGTGTAGGGCATCAGGCTTGTATAGAATGAAAATTTGTTCCACTTGAGCTTTTTAAAGGGATCTTTATATGCTACCCTATCTATGCCTCTCATAATTCCACTGAATGGAATACAGCAAGGCAACAGACCATTCGGCCCAACTGATCCATGCCGATCAATGTGTCTGTCTGAACTAGACCCGTGTGCCTGCATTTGGGCTATGTTATTCTATACCTTTCCTGTCCATGCACCATTCTAAATGAGTTTTAAATGAATACAGGGATCGATACTTTTTCTGGCACCATTCAATATTGCTCAATCAAAGGAGGTGATTGCAAAACCAAGGAGGTGATCATTGGCTTCAGGAAGTGAAGAAGGGTCTGAGTTCAGTCTGAAGAAGGGTCTCGACCCGAAAAGTCACCCATTCCTTCTCTCCTGAGATGCTGCCTGACCTGCTGAGTTACTCCAGCATTTTGTGAATAAATACCGTGGATGCATTGGTGATCATTTTCCAATGTTCTCTCGACTATGGATCAGTTCCTGTGGACTGGAGGATAGCCAATGTAACTCCACTTTTTAAGAAAGGAGGAAGAGAGAAAATGGGGAATTATAAACCAGTTTGCCATACATCGGTAGTGGGGAAGATGCGAGTCGATTATTAAAGATGTTACAGCTGCGCATTTGGAAAGCAGTGACAGGATCGGTCAAAGTCAGCATGGATTTATGAAGGGGAAATCATGCTTGACTAATCTTCTGGAATTTTTTGAGGATGAAACAAGTAGTATGGATATGGCAGAGCCAGTGGATGTGGTGTATCTGGACTTTCAAAAAGCTTTTGACAAGGCCCTACATAAGAGATTAGTGTGCAAAATTAGAGCACATGATATTTGGGGTAGGGTATTGACATGGATATAGAACTGGTTGGCAGACAGGAAGCAAAGATTGGGAATTCACGGGCCCTTTTCAGGCAGTGACTAGTGGGGCGCCGCAAGTCTCGGGGCCCCAGTTGTTCACAATATATATTAACGATTTAGACAAAGGAATTAAATGTGACATCTCGAAGTTCGCAGATGGCACAAAGCTGGGTGGCAGTGTGAGCTGCGAGGAGGATGCTATGAGGCTGCTGGGTGACGTGGATAGGTTGGTGAGTGGGCGAATGCATGGCAGATGCAGTAAAATGTGGATAAATGTGAGTTTATCCACTTTGGTGGCAAGAACAGGAAGGCAGATTATTATCTGAATGGTATCAGATTAGGAAAAGGGGAGGTGCATCAAGACCTGGGTGTGCTTGTACATCAGTCACTGAAAGTAAGCATGCAGGTACAGCAGGCAGTGAAGAAAGCTAATGGCATGTTGGCCTTCATTGCCAGATAATTAGAGTTTAGGAGCAAGGAGGTCCTACTGCTGTTGTACAGAGCCCTGGCGAGACCACACCTGGAGGATTGTGTGCAATTTGTCTCCTAATTTGAGGAAGGACATTCTTGTTATTTAGGGTGTGCAGCGTAGGTTCACTAGGTTAATTCCGGGAAGGCTGGTCTGACATATCATCATATCATATATATACAGCCGGAAACAGGCCTTTTCGGCCCTCCAAGTCCGTGCCGCACAGTGATCCCCGTACATTAACACTATCCTACACCCACTAGGGACAATTTTTACATTTACCCAGCCAATTAACCTACATACCTGTACGTCTTTGGAGTATGATGAAACAATGGGTCGACTGGGCTTGTATTCACTGGAATTTAGAAGGATGAGAGGGGATCTTATAGAAACCCATAAAATTCTTAAAGGATTGGACAGGCTAGATGCATGAAAAATGTTGGGAGAGTCCAGAACCAGGGGTCACAGTTTAAGAACAAGGGGTAGGCCATTTAGGACTGAGTTGAGGAAAAAGAAATTCAGCCAGATAGTTGCAAATCTGTGGAATTCTCTGCCACAGAAGGCAATGGAGGCCAATTCACCAAATGTTTTCAAGAGAGTTAGATTTAGCTCTAAGGGCTAAAGGAATCAAGGGATATGGGGGAAAAGCAGGAATGGGGTGCTGATTTTAGATGATCAGTCATGATCATATTGAATGGCGGTGCTGGCTCGATGGGCCGAATAGCCCACTTTACGTTTCTAAGTAAAATTGCTCACAATATTCCAAATGCAGCCTTACCAGCACCTTATAGAGCCTCAATATTACATCCCTCTTCGTTGTATACAAGCCCTCTTGAAATAAATGCTAGCATTGGTTTTGCTTTTTTTACTACCGATTCGACTTGCAGATTAACCTTTTGGGAATCTTGCACCAGCACTCCCAAGTCCCTTTGCACCTCCAATTTCTGGATTCTCACCCCATTTAGAAAATAGTCCACGCCTTTATTCCTACTACCAAAATGCACGACTCCACACTTTGCTACACAATATTCCATCTGCCACTTCTCTGCCCACTCTCCCAACCTGTCCAAGTCCTTCTGTAGAGTCCGTGTTTTCTCCATACTACCTGCCCCTCCACCTATTTTCATGTCATCCGCAAACTTTGCCACCAAGCCTTCAATCCCCTCATCCAAATCAACAATACACAATGTGAAGAGTAGCGGCCCCAGCATCGACCCTTGCGGAACCACTAGTCACTGGCAGCCAATCAGATAAAGGCCCCTTTATTGCCGCTCTTTGTCTTCGGCCATCCAGCCAACCTGCTATCCATGCTAGTATCTGCTCTTTGATACCATAGGCTCTAATCTTCCTAAACAGCCCAACGTGTGGCACCTTATCAAAGGCTTTCTGAAAATCTAAGTAAACAACATCTACTGACTCTCCTTTGTCTGTCCTGCTATTTACTTCTTCAAAGAATTCCAGCAAATTTGTCAAGAAAGACCTCCCCTTCACAAAGCTATGCTGACTTCGGACTATTTTATCGTGAACGTCTAACTACTCTGTAACCTCTTCCTTTATAATGGACTCCAAAATCTTACCAACCACTGAAGTCAGACTAACCGGCCTAACCAACTAATAGTGGGAATAGTTCCCACTATTCTGCCTTGCTCCCTTTTTGAGCAGCGGGGTAGTATTGGAAATTTTCCAATCAGCTAACTCTGGTGATTCCTGAAATATCACTATCAATGCCGGCACAATCTCTAAACCCACCTCTTTAAGAACCCTAGGGTGCATTCCATCTGGTCTAGGTGACATCAATCTTCAGCCCATTCAGTTTCCCAAGCACCTCCTCCCTAGTAATAGCCACTCCACTAACTTCCACCCCCTGACTCTCTTGCATTTTAGGTACTTTGCTGGTGTTTTTCACTGTGATGACCGATGCAAAAAAAATATTCAACTCCTCTGCCATTTCTTTATTCCCCATTATCATTTCTCCTGCCTCATTCTCCAGCAGTCCAATGTCCACTCTTGCCTTTTTCTGATTCTTTATATAACTGAAGAAGCTCTTGCTATCCTCTTTTATATTGTTGGCTAGCTTACCTTCGCATTTCATCTTTTCTCACCGTATTTTCTTTTTAGTTACCCGCTGTTGTTTTTTTTTTAAACTTCCCAATCCTCTGGCTTCCCACTAATCTTTGTTATGTCATACGCCTGCTCTTTTAGTTTTATACTGTCTTTGACTTCCCTTGTCAGCCACGGTCGCCTCTTTCACCCCCTAGAATCTTTCTTCCTCTTTGGAATGAAAAGATACTGCATCTTCCAGATTATTCCCTGAAATTCTTGCCATTGCTGTTCCACCATCATCCCTGCTAGGGTCCCTTTCCAGTCGACTTTGGCCAGCTCCTCCCTTATGCTTCTGTCCTCCCCTTCACCCAACTGCAATACCAACACATCCAATTTAATCTTCTCCCTTTCAAATTGCAGATTAAAACTTATCACTTGGTGGTAGCTACCTCCTAATGGTTCCTTTACCTTGCGTTCCTTTATCAAATCTCGTGCATTACATAACACTAAAGGGCCTGTCCCACTTAGGCGATTTGAAGGCGACTAGGCTGTCGCCGAATGTTTGCCGGGGTGTCGCGGGCATGATCGTGAGGAGTCTTTAATGAATCAGAGCAGATCTCGGCGCGTCACGGAAAATTTTTCCAAATAGAAATTTCTCGGCGACAGCTGGCTTGTCGCCAGGTATCGTAGCTTATTGCGAGCACTGTCGCATGCTGTCCCCAGGTTTGCTAGGTTGTCACAGATGCATTTAGAAGCACGTAATATTAAATTAAGAAAAGGCATTTGAAGATACCAGAAGATAGTTTTATTTAACCAATTTATTTACCGTCAGGACATTTGACAGGTAGATTGGAGGTGACAGTTTCACGGTCACGTAGGCTTGGAAATTTTGCGATGTTTCCGAAGACGTTAGCCAGGTGCTAGTTTCACAAAAAAAGTAACTTGTATCGACCTGACGGCATTGTTGTGGTCATTGTCGTAGGGTAAAAGAAAACATCGACGATCTGCTACGACTTCGACAGTCGCTGGGAGTCGCCTTAAAAATTGTGTAAATGGGACAGGCCCTTAAGTCCACAATTGCCTTTTCCCTGGTAGGCTCCACTACAAGCTGCTCGAAGAATTCATCTCGGAGGCACTCTACAAATTCTTAGTGTCCCAATGTAAATGACAAAAAAAAAGCACTGGCATATAAAAGGAAACTGTGTAAAGTTACACAAGGTCATTTGGGAGTTGAGTACCACAGCATCCTTTCAACCCAAAGATATAGGAGAGAAATCATCCTGGCCTGCTGGTGCCAAAAAATTCATTGAAATCCACCATCCCTGATGAAATAGTTCACAAATTCTCAACTTAGTTCCTCAAAGTAGGAATCTACTACTCAAAATTGTCCAAACTTTTGACACTAAATGGTGATCACCGACTTTTATTTAAAAAAGAGGTTGAAAGGAGAAATAAAAAGATTAAATTAATAAGGGAGGAAGTCATTCTTGGGGAAAAATGAGTAAATTAAATTAAAACAGAAAATCACATTGTCCAAGTTACATTCAAACAAGCATTGGATGCCTGGACACTAAGATCACCGTGAGTAAGCAGTTGATCAAATTATAATCAGCTTCTCTGGAAAGTGACCCGGCTGCATACAATAATTTTTATGTTTCTCATGGGCTAGGCACAATAAACGAGCTCAGTCTTACTTTTCCACTTGGCCTCAAAGGGTTTGTTCAATTATTAATTTCTATAAATTCATAGGAATTGAATTATACATTTGGCGACCTAACAATTCAAAAAGTCACATGGACACAAGACCTGCCTTAAAGCTACAGAAATTCACGAGTTTAACAAGGATCCCAGTCACAAGTTCAGAAGTCAGAAGAGCTGAATTAGGCCATTCAGCCCATCAAGTTTACTCTGCCATTCAATCATGGCTGATATATCTTTCCCTCTCAACCCCATTCTTATGCCTTCTCCCCATAACCCTTGATACCCTTACTAATCAAGAATCTGTCAATCTCCATCTTAAAAATACCCATTGACGGCCTCCACAGCCGGCTGTGGCAATGAATTCCACAGATTCACCACCTTCTGACTAAAGAAATTCCTTTTTATCTCCTTTCAAAATGTCAATTATTTTGAGGCTATGCCCTTTGGTCCTTGACTCTCCCACTAGTGGAAACATCCTCTCCACATCCACTCTATCCACGCCTTTCACTATTAGGCAAGTTTCAATGAGGTTCCCTCCTCATCCTTCTAAACCCCAGCGAGTCCAAGCCCAGTGCCATCAAACTCTCGTCATACGTTAACCCAATCATCCCCAGTCAAAAGCAGTGGCAAACATGCATGTTAATGATAAACAATCTGTAAAACCCGGAAACATTTCTGACAATCTCTTTGCCCTATAAGCTGCAAAGGTGTCATCTCCACACAAGGTTTTTCAGATATTTCACTTTCCATCCTTTCACAAGCTTCAATTTGTCCAGCATTTGAAAGAATGAATAAGTTTATTGGCCAAGTATATACACATACAAGGAATGTGTCTTGGTGCTCCACTCACAAGTAACAACACAAACATACAGAAAACAAGAATAAAGCATATAAAATATTAAAATATTAAGAATACAACATTACAGTTTAAACATGTGAGTGAAATAAACCAATGCAAAATGAGACTAGAGACTTTTGGTTATTGAGTAACCACATTTTAGCCCTTCTATCGCTTCTGTCCACACTAACGTAAACAGCATCTGTCTTTCAGTGTTTCTTACTTAAAGCTCTCAGAACTATCTGAAAACCTTAAAGTAAAGCAATACACTGGGAGCACAATTTGGCCAATTGCTTCAACAGGTTAATTCTGCCATTTTGCTCCATGTAAGCATTCTTCATTAATCTTTGTTTAACTTCATCATAGGTCAACCTTTTAGAAACATAGAAATATAGAAAATAGGTACAGGAGGAGGCCATTTGGCCCTTCGAGCCTGCACCGCCATTCATTGCGATCATGGCTCATCATCTACAATCAGTAACCTGTGCCAGCCTTCTCCCCATATCCCTTGATTCCACTAGCCCCTAGAGCTCTATCTAACTCTCTTTTAAATTCATCCAGTGAATTGGCCTCCACTGCCTTCTGTGGGAGAGAATTCCACAAATTCACAACTCTCTGGGTGAAAAAGTTTCCTCACCTCAGTTTTAAATGACCTCCCCTTTATTCTTAGACTGTGTCCCCTGGTTCTGGACTCCCCCAACATTGGGAACATTTTTCCTGCATCTAGCTTGTCCAGTCCTTTTATAATTTTATATGTCTATAAGATCCCCTCTCATCCTTCTAAACTCCAGTGAATACAAGCCTAGTCTTTCCAATCTTTCCTCATATGACTGTCCCACCATCCCAGGGATTAACCTCGTAAACCTAAGCTGCACTGCCTCAATAGCAAGGATGCCCTTCCTCAAATTAGGAGACCAAAATATGGGTAATAGATATGCTCACCTAGAGTGGTCTACCCACAGACTCTACACAATTGTAAAAGTGTTATTAAGTTCTATTTCTAAAATCAAACATAAGGCTTTATTTTCTTTTTGTACGATCATATTAAACTTGTCGCCATTTTATTGATGATTTGTGTGTTTGTAATTCCAGTACTTCTGTTCCTGTGTCTTATTTAGACTTTTATTTCTTAAGGAGTCCACAATCTCCCTCTTAAATTCATACTTTATTTCAATTTAGTTAATTTGCCAGTTAAACACACACATTCTCAAATGTTAGGTTTGGGTTTATGATTGTCATATGTATTGAGGTACAGTACAAAGCTTTGCTTTGCATGGTATCCAATTAAATTAGGTATAGAGTCATACAACGTGGAAACGGGCCCTTCAGCCCAACTTGCCCACACCGCACAACATGTCCCAACTACACTAGTCCTACCTGCCTGTGTGTTTGGCCCATAACCCTCTAAACCTGTCCTATCCATGTACCTGTGTAATAGTTTCTTAAACATTGCAATAGTCCCTGCCTCAACTACTTCCTCTGGCAGCTCATCCCATATACCCACTACTGTTTGTGTGAAAGGTTACCCATCAGATTCCTATAAAATCTTTCCCCCTTCACCTTACAGCCATGTCCCCTGCTTCTCGATTCCCCTATTCTTGGCAAGAGACTCTGTGCGTTCACCCGATCTATTTGGGTAATATTAATTGGTATAATATCGGTAACACAGGTAATATTATGCATAAATACAAAGAGGCCAAACTCAAATTCAACAGGTTGAGTAAATAGGAAGATGCACCGTGCAGAATATGGTTCTCAGCAGTGTAGTGCACCAGTTCCATACACAAAGTCAAATGTTTTTAATGGGCTAGAGGGGATTTGGACAGTACCAAATCTTATGGAAGAACCTTTCTGAAGCCTGATAGCAGAGGGGATGAAGCTGTTCCCGAGTTGGGTGGTGCACGCTTTCAAGCAATGTAGACGGAGTCAATGGTGGGAAGTCTGTTCTATGTGATGGACTGGGCTAAATCTACGGCCCTGCAATTTCCTGGTGACTTAGGCAGAGTTGTTCCCGAACAAAGCTGTGATGCAACCCAACAGTATGCTTTCTAAAGTGCATTTGTAGAAGTTTGCAAGTCGTTGCAGACATAGCAAATTTCCTCAGCCTGATGAGGAAGTAGAGGTGTTGGTGTGCCTTTTTGGCTGTCAATTCAATGTGGCTGGCCCATGACAGATCATTGGTAATATTAATGCTATGGCGAGTCTGGAAGCTTGTTCTTTGTTAAAGAAGTTTATTGCGGCAGCAATATTCGATTACAAAGTATAACAAACGGATTTACAGACAACCATTAAATCAAACTGTTCGCTTCGAAGTTCTCTTCCCACTGACTGGTTTTGGGCGCCAAAACCACCACCTGACCTAGCTGGCCAATCCGAGGGTTCGACTCTCAGGACCAATCCCTATGGTCGCTACAATGCCAAGGAACTTGAATTGGCCATTTCCACTTTAGCATCATTGATGCTGGTTTGGACATGTACTCCACCACATTACCTGAAGATGATAACTAGTTCATTGGGCTTGCTGACATTGAGGGAGAGGTGGTTATCCTGACGCCATCTTGTTAAGTTCTCTATCTCCTTCCTGTACCACTGCTCCTGTATTTGCTGTACTCTGCTGATCCAAGTTCTTTGGTCCTCTGCCTCCAGTTTCTCAGACACACTCCCTTCATCCCAATACTGTGTGCCTTCAGCCCCTTCAGTAATTCCCTCTTCAAAACCCCATGGTATCTATTGCTATTTCCTAATAGATCCTCCTTAAAAATCTACTTTTAATAAAGAAATTACACCTTTTGTGACCAGAACTTTTCTTCTTTACATCAAGATCTGTCCCCCCTTCCCCCCCCCTACCCGACCCCCAAGGGGCAAGCACTCAAAACACTACAATAATATTTAAATGCCTTTGCACGTTGAAGGCAGATTGCATATTAAAAATGTACATTGTCACAATTCCTTTAAGCAATCAACAGTATTTAGACATTGGTTTGGTCTCAGAGCAGAGATGATTATTAGAAATCTTTACTACAATTATCTGACAGCTGCTGATTTTTTATGTTCTACATATTACAGAGAAATGAATAAAAACATCTAATCATATCCTGTTAGGTTTCCTATAGCCATATCTCTGGCCAAGATCGGTTTAGCGCAAATCACACCCAATTTGGGAACTGTAGCAAAATCCATACATTTAAGAATGGTGCTGGCTCGAAAGGCAAAATGGCCTCCTCCTGCACCTATTTTCTATGTTTTTTAAACTCCACTTGTGTATAAGCAGACTCTGGCTATGACTTGCTTACTCTCAAGCACCTTACCTTGATCAAAGATGATCAAATATGAAATAGAGAGATGAGGGCGAGTAAAAATATAGGCCCAATAAATTAATCAACTCTGGTTTGAATGAGTATCATTATACATCACCAAAGGAATGAAAATTTAACAGGAGATTTGAATATTGGTTCAAGTAGTATATGATATCCCAGAGTAAAGAACCAACATGCAGAATGACACTGATGAAATATACATTAGCTTGATATAGACACTGAAAGATGCGCTGCATTGCTGTGCGCTGTCTCAAACTCAAATGTGAATACATTAACATCTAAAGGTTATCCAAATTTAAAGAGATACTGAATGTTCAGATTAGACTTTAATATGCATCTCAGACAGATGACAGTCAAATTACATAGTCCCAATTTGTAATTTTTATGTAGTAAAATTTAGACTTAATTATTACAATGTAAATTTCAGTGTGCATCATTTTACAATTTGCTTAACTCGTAACAGTGAACAAACAAATAGTGTGTAATCCCTCAATAAGTATATAAAATTAAATGATTCAGAAGAGGTTTAACATTAATTTGGTGAAGCTGTACTCCACCAGCAACCAGCTGCTTTTGAAATTATATTTTTGAATTTATAAATATTGGGTTATGTGTTCAATGTATTTCTATATGCACATACCCATAAGAAAGTTGATGCAAGTGCATGTAAAGTTATAAACAATCACAAATTCCATACCACCATGATTTCGATTTTAAATCTTTGAGGTGTACTTCGATACAATGACCTCCATGATAAAAACCTGCTACCTTAACAACATTGGTTGCATATTCAGTTGCTTAGCAACTCACTGAAAATGTCTCAGTGGCTGTGTGTTCCATTTTTTTCCCTTTTTTTTCCTGGCAAGCAATTTTTTTCTTTGTACTAATGAACACGGCCAGAGAACATGGAATTCATGTTCTTAAAATTTACCAACTAATAAGTGTTACAGCAATTATTGAGCTGGTCCACTGTTGTTTGACACTGTAAGCTCTCAGCTCATTCGCATGTTTAAGCCATGCATGGCTACCAGTACACAGCTCCAGAGTGAGAGGGGAATTCCTGAGGCAATGGTCAGACATGGAGTCTTACAGCGTGGAAACATTTGGCCCATATCCCTCTAAACCTGTCCTTACAAACGGCAGACGTGAGGCGGTCCTTCAAAAAGGTCAACGACCGCAAAGCTCCAGGGCCAGATGGTATTCCAGGGCGGGCCCTCAGAGCGTGTGCTGATCAACTGGCAGAGGTGTTCACCAACATCTTCAACCTCTCTCTGAGTCAGACTGTGGTTCCCACCTCCTTCAAAGCATCCATCATCCTTCCTGTTCCAAAGAAACCAGTAAGCTCCTGTTTAAATGAGTCACACTGTCACACTGACATCAGTCATCATGAAGTGCTTCGAGCGACTAGTCAAAACTCACATCTGTTCCTCTCTCCCCGACACCTTGGACCCTCTTCAGTTTGCATATAGACCAAACAGGGCCACAGACGATGCCATCGCCATGGCAATACATACTGCGCTCACCCACCTGGACAAAGGAAATACATATGTGAGAATGCTCTTTATTGACTACAGCTCAGCATTCAACACTATTATTCCCTCAAAACGCGTCCCCAAGCTCCTCGATCTTGGACTGGAGACCTCCATCTGCGGATGGATATTCAATTTCCTGACGGGCAGGCCCCAGGTGGTGAGAATTGGCAGCTACACCTCTTCCTCACTGATCCTCAACACAGGCATACCACAGGGCTGTGTGCTCAGTCCTCTCCTGTACTCCCTGTTCACGCACGACTGTACTGCTAAGCACAGCTCAAACAGCATCCTAAAGTTTGCTGACAACACGACCATCTTGGGCCTCATCACAGACAACAATGAGATGGCCTACAGAGAGGAGGTAAAGGCACTAAACAGCTGCTGCCAGGAAAATAACCTCTCTCAATATCAGCAAAACTAAGGAGATGATCATGGACTACAGGAGACAGCAGGGGAGTGGACACCTCCCCATCCACATCGGTGATGCTGAGGTTGAAAGGGTCAGCAGCATTAAGGTCCTCGGTGTGCACATCACTGAGGACCTTTCCTGGACACTGCACATGGACATAATAACAAAGAAGGCCCACCAGCGGCTCTTTTTCCTGAGAAGAGTGAAGAAGTTTGGCATGAACGCCAGCATCCTCACAAACTTCTACAGATGCACCATCGAGAGCCTGCTGACGGGCTGCATTACAGTCTGGTACGGGAGCTGTTCGGCCCACAGCCACAAATCACTACAGAGAGTGGTGAAGATGGCACAGCACATCACTGGCAACTGTCTCCCGGCCATTCAGGACATTTTCAACCGGCGGTGCCTGCGGAAGGCACGCAGCATCATCAAGGACCACAGCCACCCAGCACACAGGCTGTTCTCCTTGTTACCGTCAGGCAGACGATACAGGAGTATGGCTGTGTGTACCACCAGATTTAAGAACAGTTTCTACCATCAGGCCAACAGGCTTCTGAACTCATAAACACATTTCAAATCATATGTTGATTATTTTTAATATTGTCTTTTTAACTATTTTTAATATTGTCTTTTTACCTTACTAATGTCATTTTTAAAATCTTATTTATCCTTGGAATATTACTGCTGAGGTGACCCGTTGTCTTGTCAAATACATTTCATTGTACCGTTGACCCTGTGCCAACCTACATATGACAAATAAAATGTTTTATTATTATTATATCTATGTACCTCTCTAAATTTGCCAAAATAATATGTAGCTCATTCCATACCTTGTGTGAAAAAGTTACTCCTCAGGTTCCTATTAAATCTTTCCTCAATTGCCTCAAACCCATATCCACTGGTTCTCAATCCCCCTACCTCATTGGTGACCCTTAGACTATCCTTGATCAGACTTTCTGGCTTTACCATTCACAAAACTTTATTCCCTTATCATGTATCTGTACACTGTAAATGGCTCAACTGTAAGCATGTGTAGGAAAGAACTGCAGATGCTGGTTTAAATCGAAGATAGACACAAAATGTTGGAGTAACTCAGCGGGACAGGCACCATCTCTGGAGAGAAGGAATGGGTGAAAGTCTGAAGAAGGGTCTTGACCCGAAATGTCACCCATCCCATCTCTCCAGAGATGTTGCCTGTCCTGCTAAGTTACTCCAGCATTTAATGTCTATGATAATTGTAATCATGTAATCATGTATTGTCTTTCCACTGACTGGATAGAACGCAAAAAAAGCTTTTCACTGTACCTCGGTACACGTGACAATAAACAAACCTGTTCAAACTGTTCACAATTCACGTACAAGAAGTGCCACGTTTTGGCTCTATAGTCACTGCCCTGACCGATGAATGCAAGCATACCATACGTTTATTTTACCACCCTATCAAATGGTGCTGCCAGATAATTTAACAATATTGAAGAAATAGCTTGATGACCACATGGACAGCCAAAGTATGATCATACAATAAAGCAGCCAGAAACAGGTCCTTCATTCTAGCATCTCCATGCCAACCCTCAAGTAGCTTATCGATTTATTCACAAAATGCTGGAGTAACTCAGCAGGTCAGGCAGCATCTCGGGAGAGAAGGAATGGGTGACGTTTCAGGTCGAGACCCTTCTTCAGACATCAGACTTGTACCAGCATCTGCAGTTATTTTCTTATACCTCAAGTAGCTTATCTGGTCTATACCAATCTGTATTTAGCTACGAATCTATGTCTCTAATCTCATTTGCAATTACATGGTCCTTAAACCTCCAAGCCTTGCCCATTAAAGTGTTTGGGAAACAATGAACTGCTCGACTCCAGTTCAGTTTAGCGATACAGCGCAGAAACAGGGCATTAGGCCCACCGAGCTGACAAGCGATCACCCACACACCAGTTGTATCCAACCCACTCGGGGCAATTTATTGAGGTCCAAGAAACCTACTATCCTGCATGTCCCTGGAATGTGGGAGGAAACTGTGGCACCCAGAGGAACCTCACGCAGTCACAGGGAGAATACACAATCACCATACAGACAGCACCCAGAGTCAGGATCGAACCGGGGTCTCTGACGTTGCAAGGCAGCAAAACCACTACTGCGTCACTGTGCTACCCATGAAAGAAGAGAGTCAGTTTTACTCTTTATCTAACCCATGCTACTGGCCTGGCAGCCTTTAATGGGAGAGTGTGGAGGGAGCGTAATCCTGTAATTAATCTTTACTGTCACAACTCGGTGATTATGTGACGGGATAGTGAAGAGGGAACCTCTCTCACCTTCTCCCTATGCTGGCCTGCCCTAGGAGTGCGATGGGACAGTACTGGACTGAGGAAGGTTTATTCTGCCTTTCACTTGTCCTGTCGCCGCCTTGTGGATAATTACTTACAGGTTCACTGAAGAATCTTCAACCTTTGAAAGGTTGAGTAGGCTGGGGCTATTTCTTGGAGCGCAGGAGGATGAGGGGAGATCTTATAGAGGTGTATAAAATCATGAGAGGAATAGATTGGGTAGATGCACAGAGTCTTTTGCCCAGAGTAGGTGAATCTAGGACTAGAGGATAAAGGTTTAAGGTGAAGGGGAAAAGATTTAATAGGAATCTGAGGAGTAACTTTTTCACACAAAGGGTGGTGGGTGTATGGAACAAGTTGCCAGAGAAGGCAGGGACTTTCCCAACATTTAAGAATCAGTTAGACAGGTATATGGATAGGACAGGTTTGGAGGAATATGGACCAAGAGCAGACAGGTGGGATGAGTGTAGCTGGGACATTACTGGCCTGTGTGAGAAGTTGGGCCGAAGGGCCTGTTTCCACGTTGTATCACTCTATGACTCTTATTTGGATCTTATAATCTGAGGAGAAGGAAGAGGGAAGTTACTTTGAGGGGAGCAACTGTTCAAAATTAATTAACTATAAGGTAAGAAAATCACTTAACTTCGCTTGCCTTTTTATCGGGGTTAACTATCCCATTAAAGTGAAAGGGATCAGGCGATATTCGCCAGACATCTCTGATTTAATGCTGAGAGGACGTTACTCAATCCATTTGTTCTATGTAAACCTTGTGTGACATTCAGCTTGTAACAGAAGTCAGAGAGAGAGAGTGCTGGCATGGGTGTGAAAAGGGCTGACCTGTGCAGAAGACAATCCTGACTAAATTCTGGGACAACACTGTCAAATCATCGGGAGCACAAGGGCCACATTGGGTGTTGTATGGAATCACTTCCCTGTAATTTTGCTTTAGCTCATTATTACATCAGTGACTGGCACTGAAAAAAATTATATCTCCAAACTACATTTGTTCTTGGATCTATGGGAAAATGTCCTGGAAATGTAATTTTGTCTATAAATTTACAGAACTTTATTGTCATTCGGTACAAATACCGAATGAAATTACAGCAGTCACAGAACACAACAAAAAAGAAAGGAACACAGGACACACGACCCCAACACAAACATCCATCACAGTGACTCCAAACACCTCCTCACTGTGATGGAAGGCAACAAAACTTCCACTCTCCTCCCCCCGCGCCCACGGACAGACAGACAGCTCGACCCCTACCGAGGCGACCGACACGCACAGCCCCCGTGGTTGAGCCGCACCGGGCATTGAAACGTCCCGTGGCCGAGCTGCGCCGGCGATGTTAAGCCCAGCGGCCGAGCCGCGCCGGGCGATCGAAGGCCCCGCGGGTGATGGAAGGCCCCGCGGCCGAGCCGCATCGAGCGCTGCCAAGTCCCGCGGACGAGCCGCGCCGGCGATGTTAAGTCCAGCGGCTGAGCCGCGCCGGGTGATGGAAGGCCCAGCGGCCGAGCCGCACCGGGCGCTGCTAAGTCCTGCGGCCGAGCCGCGCCGGCGATGTTAAGTCCAGCGGCCGAGCCGCGCCGGGCGATGGAAGGCCCCACGGCCACACCGGGCACTGAACCGTTCCGCGGCCGAGCCGCGCCGGGCGATGGAAGGCCCTGCGGCCGAGCCGCACCAAGCGATGAAGCGTCCCGCGGCCGTACCGGGCGATGGAAGGCCCGCGGCCGAGCTGCGCCGGGCACTGAAACGTCCCGCGGCTGAGCCACGCCGGCGATGTTAAGTCCAGCGGCCGAGCCGCGCCGGGCGATGGAAGGCCCCGCGGCCGAGCCTCAACGAGCGCTGAAACGTCCCGCGGCTGTACTGGGCGATGGAAGGCCCCGCGGCCGAGCCGCACCGGGCACTGAAACGTCCCGCGGACGAGCCGCGCCGGCGATGTTAAGTCCAGCGGCCGAGCCGCGCCAGGCGATGGAAGGCCCCGTGGGCGATGGAAGGCCCCGCGGCCGAGCCGCACCGGACGCTGCCAAGTCCCGTGGTCGAGCCGCGCCGGCGATGTTAAGTCCAGCGGCCGAGCCGCGCCGGGTGATGGAAGGCGCCGCGGCCGAGCCGCACCGGGCGCTGCTAAGTCCTGCGGCCGAGCCGCGCCGGCGATGTTAAGTCCAGCGGCCGAGCCGCGCCAGGCGATGGAAGGCCCCACGGCCGCACCGGGCGCTGAACCGTTCCGCGGCCGAGCCGCGCCGGGCGATGGAATGCCCTGCGGCCGAGCCGCACCGAGCGCTGAAACGTCCCGCGGCCGTACCGGGCGATGGAAGGCCCCGCGGCCGAGCCACGCCGGGGACTGAAACGTCCCGCGGCCGAGCAGTGCCGGCGATGTTAAGTCCAGCGGCCGAACCGCGCCGGGCGATGGAAGGCCCCGCGGGCGATGGAAGGCCCCGCGGGCGATGGAAGGCCCCGTGGCCGAGCCGCACCCCGGGGAAGAGACCTAAAAGAAGAAAGGTTTCCCCCACCCCACCCCACCCCACCCCCCCACACAGACACAGCCAAAAACAGAAACAAAAACCATCCCAACACCGACACACAAACAAAAAAAAAAGGAAAAAAGACAAACAGACTGCCAGCGAGCCGCAGCCGTTAGGCGCAGCCACACGTGACTTTAATCCAATAAGATAGCACACAAAGAAATCTTAGGACATAGTCATCCAGCATGGGAACAGACCCTTTAGCCCAACTTGCCTATGGCAACCAAGATGCCCCATCTACACTAGCACCACCTGCCTGTGTATGGCTCATATCCTTCTAAACCTTTCCTCTCTATTGTCTGTATCTGTTCAAATATTGCTGGAGCAATGAAAATTAATGCCAAGACAATCAAGGAAGGTTGTCTATGCTTTTTACTGAGTTAAAGTGGTGGACTGTAGGTCGAGGTCCATAGTGATCAATATAGATTAGCTCCCTGGTGGCCTCAACACCTGTCAATATTTAAAAAATACCATGTATATCTATATTTGCTACGAAAGTGGATGACCTCATATTTTTCCACATTAGTTTCCAACTACTAGGTGTTTATCCATTCACCACACTTGCCTATATCCTCCTCAACCAATTCTACGTTCTGTCCACTACCCACGCTCCCAGCTTTTTATCATCAGAAAACTTGGACATATTACACTTCCTACCATCTTTGTTTTGCACATCATTCTACCTTCTTCCGATACCAGAATCCACTGGGATTGTATATCACACCCCTCCAGACTTCAGATATATATATATATGATTGAATGAATATATTATATGATTGAATGGAATACATATACATACTGTATATATTATGATTGAATAGATTATATATTCTATTCAATCTTATAATATATATATATATATACACACAATTGAATGGGATATATATATATACCCTTCATGCACCCCTCTAGTTTCATTCACCTTTTGGTGAACCATTCACCAGTTTAAGAAGTACTGGATTATATGATTGAATTGAATATACTTATATATATTCAATTCAATTGTATAGTTCAAACCAGTATAATCCAATCCAATCGTATAATCCATATATCCCTCTCCTCTTTCCTTGCCTGGCCCCAGTGGAGACCGAGCAGGTGGAAGATGGTCGTCGTCCCCATTGTCTAATCGTTCCCCTCCGTTTCCTCCAGCGCCCGCTACAACCAACAGCATCGTCGACCACTCCAACATCAATGGCAGCCGCTCTCCTTCTCCACCTCCTCCTCCTACGTCTCCTCCAGCGCTCGCTTCAACCGACGGCCTCGAACATTCCTACAACAATGGCGGCCACTCTCCTTCCGCTCCTCCCCCCGCTCCTCTATCTTGTGCTGCCTCCCGCCTCTGTGCTGCCCGCTGGGAGGTGTAGTCCCCGTTCTTGCCCGGCAGCCATCTTGTGCGTGCCTCCAACCGCCGGGAGGTGTAGTCCCCGCTCCCGCCCGAGTGCCCCGGACCATCACCGGACTACAACCCGCCATGGGCAGCATGGCACATACACACACACCTCCAGGGTAATAATAAAAATAATGATATAATATAATAATAAAAATATATAATAATGTAAGAATATAAAATGTTATATTGTATATATATTAATATATATTAATCTCTTGCAGCAGGAGAGGGGGATGTGGGGGGGGGGGGGGGGCTGACTGATTCTGGAGGATGAGAAGGGTGCTAGACCAATGCAGGAGAGGTTTGGAGCAGATTGGGGTTGTGGTTCAAATGCAATGGTTATTTAAGTATAAACTGGGATCTTGCTATGTATTGCAAGTGGGGGTCTGACTGTTTCTGTGGGAGGGGGAGTCTGGAAATAATTTAACTGGCCGTCATATATATATATATATATATACACACACACACATTCCATTTCAACTGGAATCGAAGACTTCAAGGTTGGATAACAATGTACAGGGAGATCAAACTTACTTTAAGTTAGGAAGCCATTGTTGTAAGAAAATGGTGTACAGAGCTTAGGACAGATTGATGAAGTGAAGTATTCTTATTCATGAAGCTTGATATAACTGCCTTTCTACTGTTAAGAAATGCATTGTCCCAAGGGGAAAAGAAGACTTCAACAAACCTGTACACTTACTTGCCATCAGTGAAAATTGATACCAGATGTACCAATGATTTCAATAGAAAATTGCTATAGAAATTAAGTATTGTAATAATTCTTCTTTTAAATGTTCATAACAGTGTTATCATTTACTAATCGTGCTCAGAAGCAATATTTACCATCTCAGGAGGACTTATCACATGTTTCTGGAAAGGTTCCTCTTTAAGACACTTCACATCAATTAGCAAGCTCCAACTCAATTAAGAAATAACCACAGGCAGGTCAGACTATATAGAGTAATTTAATTGGTGGCATTAAAGAAGAAGCACTCAGCAGTAATTTATTCCCATGTAGAGCTGCTGTGTAGAATTGAAAGTTAATTGAGTATATGCAATGCAAACATTCTCCATCTTTATCCATTCTGCAAGTACAAGGCATCATCAAATACATCCATGTTTTTTTTTAACTAATTGGTCAGTCTCTCTATTTCACAATAGAGTGTTTATAACAGATATATCTGAGCGATTAATTCATTATCTTTCTGTGTGTTGATACTGATGGCTGGAAAGAGCCAAATTCATCACAGGTGCACAACAATGTACCTCAATGAACTCAGGGCCAGGGAGGGGAAATAATCAGCTCACGTTCCTGGCCATGATTATTGTCCTGAAGGTCTTGCTGGAAAACAGCTGCATGGGGCCTATGAGCAGGAACTAATTAGTCTTTCAGTCTGAAGAAGAATCTCAACCTGAAATATTGCCTATCCACACACAGTCGAAAGACAGGTCCCAACTGAAATGTTGCCTATCCATATGCTCCAGAGATGCTGTCTGTCACGTTGAGTTAATGGCACTTTGCATTTTATGCATAAATTAGGCTTTGGCAGCCTCCACCCTTGGAGTTGGATTCTGCATCTATAAGTGTGAGACATCTGGAAGTACAGGTTAGTAACCTACAAACCTTTATTTTGTATCTCCTAGGCTCCTGAAAGAGCAAAATATAGAAATAACGGAAAGTTAATTATCTGGATTGCCCACAGTTGTAGTTTCAAATCTTGGACTCAAAGATTCCCTGAACTCTGCAGTATTATCCTGCGGGACAAAGGGGAAAGGGACGGGAAATGCCTGGATAAAGTGGATGTGGAGGGAATGTTTCCACTAATGCGAGAGTCTAGGACCAGAGGCCATAGCCTCTGAATAAAATGACATACCTTCAGGGGGATGAAGAGGAATTTCTTTAGTCAGAGGGTGTTGAATCTGTGGAATTCATTGTTGCAGAAGGCTGTGGAGGCCAAGTCAATGGATATTTTTAAGGCAAAGATTGATAGATTCTACGCCGCATCTGTGCCCAAGATGAGGTGTTGCATACCAGGACATCCAAGATGTCCTCATTCTTTAGGGGACGGGGGTTCCCCTCTCCCATCATAGATGAGGCCCTTACTGGTGTCTCCTCAGTACCCCGCAGCACCATCCTTGCTCCTCCTCCCCATAGTCGCAACAGAGACAGACTCCCACTAGTCCTTACCTTTCGCCCCATCAGCCGTCACATTCAACACAATCCTCAGAAATTTTCACCACCTCCAACGCGATCCCAACACGAGTCACATCTTCTCATCTCTACCTCTTTCCGCCATCCGCCGAGACCGTTCCCTCCGCTACTCCCTGGTTAACTCATCACTTGTTAACCAAACCACCCCCTCCCCAGGCATCCCCTGCAACTGCCGAAGATGCAACACCTGCCCCTATACCTCCTCCCTCGACTCTGTCCAGGGACACAGACAGTCCTTTCAGGTTAGGCAAATGTTCACTTGCACCTCCTCCAACCTCATCTATTGTATCTGTTGTTCAAGATGTGGACTCCTGTACTTCGGCAAGACCAAACGTAGACTGGATGATCGTTTCGCTCAGTCCGCCTGAACCCTACCTGATTTCCCAGTTGCCAAACACTTTAATTCACTTTCCCATTCCCACACTGACCTTTCTGTCCTAGGTCTCCTCCATTGTCAGAGTGAGGCTAAATGCAAATTGGAGGAACATCTCATATTTCGCTTGGGCAGCTTACAGCCCAGTGTTATGAATAATGATTTTTCTAACTTCAAGTAACCCCAGCATTCCCCCTCTCTCTATCCCTCCCCCACCCAAGTCGCATCAGCTTCTTGTTTTCACCTAACAAACAGCTAACAATGGCCTGTTTCCTTTATCATCGTTACTTTTTTGCATGTCTTTCATTCATTGTTCTTTATCTCTCCACATCATCATCCATATCTCTCGTTTCCCTTTCGGTCTGCAGAAGGGTCTCGACCCAAAATGTCACCCATTCCTTCTCTCCATAGATGCTGCATGACCTGCTGAGTTACTCCAGCTTTTTGTGTCTATCTTGATAGATTATTGATTAGCACGGGTGTTGGGGTTACGGGGAGAAGGCAGGATAATGGGATTGAGAGGGAAAGGTAAATCAGCCATGATTGAATGATGGAGTCGACCTGATGGGTGGAATGGCCTAATTCTTCTCCTTCTCTAATTTATGAAGTGGTTGCTATGATCGTAAAGCATATGTGTACATTTGTGCAGGTATGCCCAGTCTTTGTTGCTGCACTGCATTTATCTGATGGATTTTCAAGCAGATTAACTAACAATTATTAACTGTTTGTATGAATTAACAAGTGGAGTTGGATTTCCTCTGTACCTTCAAGGACTATGGAAATTACTTGGGATATTAACTTACAGTTGCAGAATTATATGATGTGGACACAGACTCTTGGCTGAAATTGACTATGCTGACCCATTTACAGTATGCATCTCAGATAATCATTTAACCTGTGTTTAGTCCAGATCTCTTTAAGTCTTTCCTATTTATATAGTTATCCAAATATCTTTTGAACATTGTAATTGTATTCAATTCTACAGCTTCCTCTGGCAGCTCCTTGCACATACCCATCACACTCTGTGTGAAAAGGTTGCCCCTCAACTGCCCTTTAAATCTTTCCCTTCTCACCTTAAACCTACACACTCCATTTCTAGACTCTTTTATATTGGGCAAAAGATTGAGGACATCTACCTCGTGATTTTGTATACCTCTTTCTTTTTTAATCACCCCTCGGCCTTCATTGCTTCGGAGACAAAAAAAAAGTATCTTCTTATAAGAGAAGCCCTGAAGTACTGGTGACATGCTTTTGAAAATGTAATGGGCAACACATTGGCATCATTGCCTTTATCTTAGCATGACGTTATGAGAGGTGTACAATGGAAAACGCCATGCCGCAAGGGTAACCAAGTGTAGAGTGCAAACACAGCTGAATTACTACATCTATTTTAAGAGCAGACAGATTTCCGGTCCCTTGTCTCCATATGAAGTGTTGTTAACATTGTTGTGCTCTTTTTATGGGCCTAAAGCTCATCCTAAAATAACTAGTACAGCAGGGTTGAGGCGCGAGCCATATGGGGAATTCTGTACCACTGCTAAATGATTGGAGTATTTTTTTTAGTCTGCTCTGGCAGTCAGATTAAAGAGCCTCATTTTATTTCAGCTCATGATATTATTGCCAGATGTCACAGTCTGCAGCTAAGAGTTCTACATATTTGAAGCCAATCTCCCACCAGCAAAGCCCCCCCCCCCCCCCCCCCACCTCCAGCCCAACCACTCCACACTAGGGAGTAGCATAACTATCATTTAAAAAAACAGCCTATTTTAATTACAGTTGGTCAAAACAAATCCTAAAAAAATGCAACCTACAGCCCCAACTCCATGATTTAAAATTTTATTTTGTATATTTGAACCAAAAATGCAAGCAAATGAATGGTTTGAGGTAGCTCTTCACATTTGGGCGACAAACACTGGACATGCCAGCAATGTTCACATTACCTAATTACGTGAAATACTAAGCATTGTTTGAAACAATGTTCTTTTCCGAAGGAGGGAGGTGAGTGGAAAGATCCATGCTAAACTTTCAAATGGTCCATATCTCCCCCCAACCTGTCTTATCCATCTAACTGTTTCTTAAATGTTGGGATAGTCCCTGCCTCAACTACCTCTTCTGGTGGCTTGTTCCATCCACCCACCACCCTTTTTGTGGAAAAAGTTACCCCTCGGATTCCTATTAAATCTTTTCCCCTTCACCTTAGACCAGTGGTGTCCAAACTTTTTTCAAAGAGGGCCAGATTTGATAATGTGAAAATACCGAAGGGCCAATGCCCCCCCCCCCCCCCCAAACCTTTAACTAATACGCCCCCCCCCCCCCCCCGGACCTTTAACTAATACGCTCCCCCCCCCCCCCGGACCTTTAACTAATACACTCCCCCCCCCCCCCCCCCGGACCTTTAACTAATACACTCCCCCCCCCCCCCCCCCCCCCCCCCCCCCCCCCCCCGGACCTTTAACTAATACGCTCCCCCCCCCCGGACCTTTAACTAATACGCTCCCCCCCCCCCCCCCCGGACCTTTAACTAATACGCTCCCCCCCCACCCGGACCTTTAACTAATACGCTCCCCCCCCACCCGGACCTTTAACTAATACGCTCCCCCCCCCCCCCCCCCCCGGACCTTTAACTAATACGCTCCCCCCCCCCCCGGACCTTTAACTAATGCGCTCCCCCCCCCAGACCTTTAACTAATACTCCCCGGGAAGGTGTAATCGCCGTCGCCTCTCCCGCTGGAGGGGGATGCGGCACTCGCCCGACTGACAGGAGCGCCTGCCAATGAGCGTGCGGGGTGAGGAGAGCTCAGCTGCTGCTCTCCCGTCCCCCCGCCGCCAGGAAGTGTAGTCGCCGTCGCCTCTCCCGCTCGGGGGGGGGGGGGGGAGTCGGGCAGCGCTGACCGCCGGGAGGTGTAGTCGCCCTCTCCTCTCCTCCTCTCCCCCTCCCCCTACCTTCATTCTGTTAGACAGTGCTGGCGGGCCATAAATAATCATTTTTAAGACGGAAGCTGCGGGCCGTATAAAATCTGACCTCGGGCCGCGATTGGCCCCCGGGCCAGACTTTGGACATGTCTGCCTTAGACCTATGTCCTCTGGTCCTCCATTCACCTACTCTGGGCAAGAGGTTCTGTATATCTACCTGATAAGACTACTACCTGCATTGGTTACAAAGTTAAACATTTGAATAGTGCTATAATATAGTAGTTAATTTCTGTGCATATAAGGGAACTCCAATATGCTGATGATGCTGCATGCATTGCCCCAATGGTGAAAGACTTCAGCAGCTGATGGTCAGACTGTCATGTTTGCAGCGAATACCGACTAAGCTGAGAAGGTTGTTGGCAGCACGCTTATCCCCCTCCCAATTGATGAACTAACTGTACACTGCAAGGGCCAGGAAGCGAGTGGGCAAGATCATCTCTGACCCCTCTCACTCTGGCCACAAATTCTTTGAAGTACTGCTCTCTGGAAGGCGACTCCAGACTGTCAAAGCAGCCACAGCCAGACATAAAAACAGCTTTTTTCTTGCGAGTAGTAGCTCTACTCAATAACCAAAAGTCTGTAGTCTCTTTTTGCTCTGGTTTATTTCATTCACATGTATGAACTGTAATGTTATATTCATTATGTTTTATATGCTTTATTCTTAATTGTTTGCTGTATGTTCATGTTGTTACTTGCGAGTGGAGCACCAAGGCACATTCCTTGTATGTGTACATGCTTGGCCAATAAACTTATTCATTCGTGCAATCAGCCTTAATGTTGTTGTGGGTCAGGCACTCCATCCCTCCCTCTGCAATCGCCCTAAATACCACTCTGCTAGAAACTGTTAACAAATTCACCTGATAGCCACTCTCTGGATGATTGATAGCCATTCTCTGGATGAGGATATTAATTCACGTCAAGGAAAGGCAGCAAACACTTTCAGGAAGCTAACCAAGTGGACACGGAAGAACAGGAAACTCTCAATCAAGACCAAAATAACTGTCTACAAAGCATGCATCTTGAGCACATTATTGTCGAGCAGTGAAGCTTGCATGTTTTGTCTATATCAAGAACAGAAACTGAATAATTTGCACTTCCAGTGTCATTGTCGCTTTCTGGGAGCTTTAAAAGGAAGGGGAATAGGGGGTGTGAGAGGTAACATAGGGTTAATATAACTGGGTTCTGGATGTTCAGCCTGGTCATGACGGCCTGTAGGCCCTATTTGATTGTTATGGCACCATGACTGACTCCGTGATCATAAGACTCGCTTGGAAACCTTCCAATATACCCATGCAATTGTGAATTGTCTCAAATATAATGATGTTATCACCTTCCACAACTGCCATAAAATGGCCACCCCATGTAATTGCGCTGATTGTAAGACCCACCTATAATCAGTGTGTATTCTGTATTTCACATTTTGATGCTGTTTATTATCTTCTATATTTCTGGAAGATTGCGTCACAGATATCTCTCTTTAAAGATTACAATTTTTATCTTTTCCTCGCAGCAAAATCTTTTGATCCTGATGTCCCAACATTTGCAAGGGGGTGGAGAGGATACAATTGAATGAGTAATGCATGTAACTTGAGATGAGGTTGCAGTATCATGCTAAAATATCTTTCATTCCTCATCTGTTGGCTGGTCAGATTGACCAGCTGCTGCATACCAATATCAAACAAAATGTTCCATCAGAAGAGCCGAGATCAGGGGTAGGTCAGTTTCTCCAAGGCCAGGAGATCTCACAGGGAAAATGCTGCTTCACAATCGGGCTCCAAATACAAGGTGGAGCCTTATTTTCATAGAAGATGTCTTCAAATACCATGACATTTGGCATGCTGGTCACTTGGAAAAGGATACCAGGCCTGATGTGGCTCACTGCAAACATCATCTCACTCAACAACCCTGCCTCTCCCCACTAACCCACTCCTATCATCAATAGCATTTGGTATCAAGGCTTTGCAATCAGTCAGGCATTCTTTACTGATTCTGTCCTTTGTTTCAGTAACCAATTCAATGTTTTTTTAATTATCACGTACCAAAGTATGCTGACTTATTTTGGAATGCAGCTCAGTAAAATTATTATCATACGTAAATACAATCCCAGATTAAATACTGAATGTATAGAAACAGCCCACTGTGTCCATATGCAAAAGTCGCCAGGTTTTGGTACCATTTTCAAAGTCCCAGCTGCAGCTGGTCATAAAGGCCCGGTCCATCTGGATCATCCAATGAACCATTGTCCCTCTCGTCGCCTGGCCACTTTCAGCCTTTGTGCCCCATGTGGGGCCTCCTGCAGCCGATCTTGAGGGCCTGGAAGGTAAGACCCCAGTTCTTCTTACTGGCCCTTTGTCCTAGCGTCTGCCGCTATTGCCAACTCCCTGCACCCCACCTCTACCATTCATGGTCCTTGGGCGCGAGCAGGAGCCAGTCCTCGGGCGAGCAGCAGCCGGGCTTGCTGGCTTCCCTCTCCAGGCAGATTCCCAGTTCCGCAGTGGGCGAATCTGGCCTGCTGCCGGGGTGTGTCAGTGGTGGGCGGCCCATCGGGATCTTGATCTGGACTTGAAGTTGCTTAACAAAAATACTAAGTCATTTTAGCTTGAACTCTTCCATCATGTTCTCTGTTAATTTTGTGTGATTCGTTCGACATTCATTCTTGGTGTGTTGATTGGGTGTGATAAAGAGACATGCCTGAGAAATCTACACGAGTGTAGATTTGTAACTTCAACATTTTTTTAGTTATTTCATCACCATTTATGCAATATGTCGGTGGCTTATTTTGTCCTAATATTCAGTAGTTTTCATGTTTTTTAGAGAAAGAAGCCTGACAACTTTACATTTTGTAATTCTCAAGCTGCCCCATCAAGTTAGGTATCTAATGCAAATGTAACATTTCTTTCCATTCCTTATCTCACCAGCTAGTGAGCTGCAGAGCAACCTTTTGGGTAAAAGGCTAGTGACTTTTGGGTGAAAACCAATTGCAGTTAAATATCAGCACATTTTCAATTATTTGATAATATTGGCTTTACCCAAGATCACCAATATATCAATTGAATATACTATATCATTTATACTATTATTAACAATCACTTTTTGTAGCACTAGTTTTAAGATTTTTTACTAAATTAGTTGTGTCATTGTTTTTTAAACACTTCCACCATTCATCTGAAGTAACAGTGCTTGGAGCAGCAACCCTGTGTTATTCCATCCATGATATCAGGGCCTCAGTACATTCAATAAATTTAAACCATATGATGCCAGCACATCCTGTAACTGGGTTTCTGCATCATATTTTATTCATGAATATATATTGTGATCCTGATTAATACTGTATGTTCCTTGTTGGATTTGCCCAAATTTCTGTTTACAGCTTGTCCATTTGACTCCCAAATGGAGAATTAACTTTTTTATTCCATGTATTTCAATAGTTTCCACTTCCAAGACCAAAACATGTTCATTGTAGTTAACTCTGAGTACAATGACTTGTCCTGGGTTTACATTATTAATGTATTAAGACACTCACTACATAGTTCAGCACAGCCTGAATTAAGATGGAGGAGTCTATTATCACCTGACTGCTCAGAAAAAAATTCAGAGGAAAAACCAGCACAGTCTTGAAAAAACAGTTCACCTGCCCATGACAGTGAAAACCTTTTTTAGTCGATCATGCTGAAAATGGTTCCCCGCTTCTTTCTGTAAACTCCAGCATTAAAACTAATAATATTAATACTAATAATTATTAAATTGCTATTTGAGTTAATATACTATATCACCTTTTGGAAATAACTGTCAAATGTCTTTTTCCATTCTGCTTTTTGGAAGGATTGTATTCATTCAGTGTCTGCATCTAAGATTACTGCTTCAAGCTGCTGGACCTGTGGAATGCAACTCATTGATATAGATGACAAACAGTAACAGGCCCAGCACCAAACACTGAGGTACACCACTAGTCACAGGCCTCCAGTCTGAGAAGCAACCTTCCATCATCACCCTCCACTTCCTCCCATGAAGCCAATTTTCTATCCATTGAGCTATCTCCCCTTCGATCCCATGTGATCTAACCTTCCACAGCAGCCTACCAGCAGAACTTTGATGATTTGGTTTATTTGTTTGATATCCTTTATGTAGTTAGGAAGTAATGGCTTTAAGGAATAACAATGGAGAAGGAATGATTGCTCCAGGTGTATATCATCATTTCTCAGTTCAAATGTTGTTCATTTTTGGGAAAATAATTATTTACATCAACAATATGTACCCTATGCCAAACATAGTGCTCAAAACATCTGTGGAAATTTAAAAAAAATTATATTAATGAAAGTTAAAATATTATTTTCACTATCTTGATCTTGAAATTTGATCTTGGTATTTGATCTTGAAATGATGCTAAATAGATTATACTTATGATCTAAGGCCACCTACATCAAAATTAGCCGCTACATTGGCTAAACTGTTCAATATAACTGCAACACTGACAACTGGGAAAAATATACAAAATTGCCAGTGAATGTCACATTCACAAAACAAAGTCTAAACTGGTCATTTGGGGCAATCTCCTCCCAAGCACAGAAGTAAAGGGTTTTTCAATGGAGCCGATAAATGGTATCTATTTAACGATGAACTCACTAATGTTCAGTTCGGGTTCTTCTAGAACTATTTGACTGTCAACTAGATGACAGTTTTTGGGTGACGTTGATCCAAAAGTATGTGCCACTGTTTATTTCAAACTTTTAATGTGGTAAAGTGTGGCAGCCCATAGTGCACTTATTAAAATCAATGATATGCAAGATGTCAGAACTGGAGGAACACGGGGAACTTAAGCGGTTAAAAGTCCAGGGGAGATTACAATTAGCGAGTGGCAAGACCAGGGAGAGATCTGAAAATAGAATCGGACCTGGTTAAGGTTAGAAGTTGTAAACGCCAAGGCTTGCTGGACCTCCTGGTTGCTAACCATTTTAACACTCCTTCCCAGTTCCATAGAGACCTTTCTGTCATGGGCCTCCTCCATTGCCAAACTGGGACCACACCAAAACTGGAGGAATAGCACCTCATATCCTGCATCGGTAGCTTACAAACCAATGGTATCAACATTGAATTCTTCAATTTTAGTTAACAAAGCTACATAACCCCCCCTCCCTGTTTCTCACATAAAATTGATTTTTCCATCAGGATTTCCATTCCGCAATACACTAACACTATCCTACAAGCGCTAGGGACAATTTACAATTATATCAAGCCCATTAACCTACAAACGTGTACGTCTGTGGAGTGTGGCAGGAAACCTGAGATCCCAGAGAAAACCCACGCAGGTCATGGGGAAAACGTACTAACTCCGTACAGAACACCCGTTGTCAGAAACAAACCCGGGTCTTTGGCACTGTAAGGCGGCAGCTCTACCACTGCGCCACCCATTGAGGAATGGAAGTAGGAGAAGCAATTTTCCCCTAGTGCTTTCTTTGCTATGAAATATTTTATCTCAAAATATATCATCCTATTTTCCTGTACTATCCCTACATTCCTGGTTCTGGACACTTAAGCCCAGGAAACAATTCCTTCGTATCTCTAGTTAATCCCTATAAGAATTTTGTACATTTCAAGCTCACCTCTCGTTCTAAATTCCAATGTATGATCAGTATCAAATAAACCCCACCCTCCCATCCCAGGTCTACGATTTATGTTGAGTGACCATGAGAATGGAATTCCTCTCCTCTGCTTCCCCCTCCCCCCCATCACCCCCCCCCCCCATCACCCCCCCCCCCCCATCATTCCCATCATCCCCCCCATCCCAACCCTCCTCAACCAAGCAACCCTCACTGAATCCCAAACAACAAAACATCAGGAGAGGCTCAAAATGGACACAGTCCCCTTCAGAAATCAGGTCAGTCCTGGTTTAGTAGTAAATTAATATTGAAAATATGCAGAATGGTCCCAGACCTGAAATGCTGATTGTTTCCAGTTTCTTGGTTTCAGGTCCTGTTTCAACATTTGCTTCAGATCATAATCCAACCTAACGTTGTTTTTATCTGGATTTTGGTCAATCTTATTATTTTTGTGATGAATTCCATCAAGCATTGGTGCAAAATACAATGAGATTTCAATGCATCCAACACCATTGTGATCCAGTTTGTGTTATTCTGAATCATTAGCCAAGCTCCTTCCTGTCCATTTCTGTATTACTAACATTTCTCACATTGCATCCAAGACAAATATTTATTGTTCCTGACTGAAATGTTCCAGCCTATGTTTGACCGCAGCAGATTGAGAAGTCAGTCAGTACTTTCTGATAATGCCAGATGAACACAGCAGTAAAACTGCAGAAGTGGTCAAATGCTTCAAACGTATTAACCAAAAATGGAATTGGCAAGTGAATGCAATTATGGTTGATATGAATACACTCGTATGCTCACTGATATGATTCTGGGGCAGGATTAATGCACAACACTCATGCACGAGTTGCCTCAGAAACCACAGACCAGAATGGAAGCAAGTCATCCTCGATCCCTCAGGATTACCTAAGAAAATAATTCACAAATATTTCCTCTAGTATATGGAAGGATTAACTAACGTCAAATGAAATTCTTTAGCAATTTCCCACATCCTCTCTCTCCACCACCAGTAAATCATGGCTGCAGGATTTGGAATGTGCATGGCAGCTACAGCCCAAGACTATTCCAACAACACTTTCCAAACCCACAAGCTATGCCACCAGGAACAGCAGATGCCGAGGAACATCAGCAGCTGCAGGTTCCTCTCATTCCATCCTAACATAGGAAAGAACCTCAGTCATGGGGTCTAATTTTAGATCTCCCTACACAACAGCTTTATGGAAATACCATTACCCGAGGATCTATAGCGGCTCAAGATGGCAGTCGAAGGGAACCACCTTTTCAAGAGCATTCATACCTCGCAGTTAGGTAATGAAGAATGCTAACATGAGAGCGGCAAATGTACTGTTTTATGAAGACAGGAAACTGGAAGATCACACCATTTAATACACTATGTTGTATTTTGGTGCTATGCACTGTCACTTTAAAGCCATTTGGCATTATTATTAATAGAAGCTGGAATATATTTCCTTGACCATACAGAAGGGAAACAGGCCCTTTGGCCCAAATTGATAATGCCAACTAAATTGGTAATCTGGGCTAGTCCCATTTGCTGCATTTGGCTTGTATATCCTTCTCAATCCTTCCCATTTCGTCCAGATGTCTTTTGAAAGTCATAACAGTATCCGATTCCATAGCTCCCTCTGGGACAGTGCAGTGTGTAAAGTTGACATGTTCACATTATACCACTTCGACAGCTTGCTTCGGACAGTACACTATGTAGAGTTGACATATTCACCTTATAGTTCCCGTTTATTAACTGCATTCTGAAAGCCAGACATTATTGTAGCCAACTTGGGCTCAGTGGTTGTGCTATAAAATTTTCCAAAAGAATTTTGGCCTGCACAGTTGAATTGATGGGTACCTTTTCCAGGCCAAAGTTCTGTGGAAAATTTGTTTGATTTTTATAAGTACATCTACAGAACCAAACCATAATGACACACTCCTACCCATAATACAGTCTGTGAAACTGCATCAATTGAAACATCTGGCAGTGAAATACTGCAATTGTCCAAGTTGGATTATTCCACTGCCTGGCAGTCAATGATTTTTACATTTCAGTCAAGATGTTTATCTTTAAAAAATATATCATTTTTATGGCATATGTTTAGATCGCTTGTGGTAATTGAATTAATATACCTCATAATAAGGTACTGATTCCACAAAAAACTGAGTGATACACTTTGTTGCACCAAGTGGCATACAATGAGTTATTCTGCTGCTCAGATGGTGCCAGAGCCCCTGTTAAAATTAACCACTCGCTGGCAAGAATTTTATTCCAGTAAAAATGAATTTGGAAGAACACAGATTGAAGTTCAACATCTTATTTTGACATTTTCAATGTGTAATTAAGGAAATAGTCTTTGGAACCGTGTAGCTTTCTTATTATTATTAAGAGAATGTTGGAACTCTAATTATAGACTTTGGTGCCATTTACATTATTGGGCTATGAGTAAATTAAAACAAAGGCGTTGTTAAATCGTGTCTAAACTATAAATAACATGGTATTATGTTTTTTCAATGCCTTTAATATCAAGGATTGATTTAACAAATCTCCACTGTATCTATTTCAGTGTAGTTGCTGATAATGAGAATTTGTTTTCTCAAGGATTCTTGTAACAGATTGCAGCACATGGTAGAGCTGTTGTACAAAGGTAAAACCACAATTATAATTGTTCTACAACAGACATTTCTCCTGGTCACCATTGTTATTACAACTGTTTTGTTGCAAAGACTGTCTTCCAGTTTTTAGGAACCATAGCTAAACATAAATGTTGCTCTAAGATGTGAGTGAAAATAATTTATGAAAAAGCAGATTAGGAAAGCCTTGAGAATGCCACAAACAGTGCCTTTAGAAGCCCTTGGGGATATGCTGTAAGTATAAGTCCCTATAAAGCCTCGCAGAGCAAACAGCAAACTCTAACTTTTAGTTTTCCCTTGTCACTATTTTACTTTACTTTATCTTGTAGTATGTGATAAATAGGTGTTGGCTCAGCATTTTTAGATGAATGAGCAGGCCTTTCTTCAGACAATCGATATGATCCAAAATTGGATTAGCACATAGAACTTGCAGGCAAGACTGAGTTCCTAAAATGGCAGAATTTCCGAATGGAAATCAATTTGCAAAATGAAATCATTCTGTCCAGGATTCCTTCCTCCCAGGATCACCATTTTAGTTTTATTGACTTAAAGTGAAGACACTTTCATCTAGAAATTGGACTTAATTGCATATGTTTTGCATGTGTTGACCTGTCATAATAGCAAGATTACCTGGGATGAATTGCACTAGCGATCATTTTCCTGACAATAATACCAGTTTCCTTGCATCACACCTTTCCCCAATTGTTAACACAAATTGAAGCTCTTGGGTTCAATCTACATGGTTCATTGATCTGTCACAAAATAATAAGGAGCATATCACGGGGACAATGAAAGCAAGCAGCAATGAGACATCAATTAAAGAGTCTGGGCTGTGAGATTGATGTCTTGTGCGCAGCAGCTGCCAGCCTCCTTGTTAAGCGTTCAAGATAATGGAAACATCATCAATAGCCATTTACACAAATTGCAACTGATCTGCACACTGTGATCTCTGGCTTTTTAATCAGCTTGCACCCTGAAATGCATTTGGGCAAATCATGGGACTTGACTTGATCAGGACAGATGATTGGGTGGCGTGTGGGGGTGGGGGTATCCACACGCAATAAAGATCGCTCTATATCATCGCCACACACCTTCCCTCACCTCCATGGCAGCCTTTCAAACTGTTGTTCTGTGGCTCTCATAGGCAATGATTCTTTAAGAACCAAACCCACTCACAGTGATCTATGAGTAATAAAGTGACGGGCATGAGCTCTTTGTACAACTTCTGATGAAAATAACACTGATTTCATTTTAATTGATACTTTTGTGCAGCATGCAATAGTACTGTTTCCAATGTACATTTGCCTAATTCAAGCATGGAATCTGAATGGGCATTTATGCTATGTCGAGCACACTAGTACAAGAGTAGGGATGTCATGATACAAATGTACAAGACGTTGGTAAGACCGTGTTTGAAGCAGATCTGGTCGCCTAACCCTAGGTAGAATGTCATTAAGCTGGAAAGAGTGCAGAAAAGATTCTTAAGTTGGATAACCTTTGACTGGTTTCACCGGAGCATCAAAGACTAGAGGGTATGGCTTTGAGGCTAAATGGGGGAACAGGAAATGTGCGGGGCAAGTTACATCTTACATGGGGTGATGGCACCTGGAACACACTGCCGGGGGTGGTGGTGGTGGAGGCAGTTTTCAAAGTGGTGTTTAAGAGGTTTTTAGAGAGGCACGTGCATATACAGAGTATTGATGGATATGGAGGAGGTTAGTTTAATTCAGCATCATGTTCGGCACAGACATTGTGGACCAAAGACCAATTCCTGTGTTGTATTTTTCTGTGTCGAAGCAAAGAACTGCAGATGCTGATTTATACCAAAGATAGACATAACAGTGTTGGAGTAATTCAACGGGTCAGGCAGCATCTCTGGATTAAAAGGAAAGGTGACATTTCGGGTTGTGACCCTTCTTCAGACTTAAATAGAGGTGGTGAAGGGCTGGAGGTGAGAAGGGTCCCAATCCGAAATGTCACCTATCCTTTTCTCTAGAGATGCTGCCTAACCCATTGAGTTACTCCAGTACTTTGTGTCTATCTTCTGTATTGTTCTGTTGTCCATAACTGGAGGGCTTGAGTTATATGAAGCTAAATAGGCTGGAACTGTTTTGCCTGGAGAGAAGGAGGCCCAGAGGTTTATAAAATTAAGAGGGTCATAGATAAGATGAATCTTCAATCTTTTCCCCTTGGTAGAAGAGCCTAAAACCAGAGGGCACAGATTTAAGGTGAGAGGGAAAAGATTTAAAGGGGACCTGAGAGCTAACATTTTTCACACATTGTGTAATGTTTACGTGGAATAAGCTGGCAGAGGAAGTAATAGAGGTGAGTACAATTACATTTTAAACAGCATTTATAACATTTGGACAGGTACATAGATGAAATGTTTAGAATGTGGGCCAAATGCAGGCAAATGGGTCAAATAGGCCTGTTTCCAAGCTGTATAATTCTGTGGTTAGCAGACTAAAAGAAGGATTGGAGGAGGGGAGTCCAATTTCAAGACTTATGTTCTTCTAGAAACAAAGAAGTGCAGATGCTGGTTTACAAAAAAAATCCAAGTGCTGGAGTAACTCAGCGAGTCAGGCAGCTTCTCTGGAGTACATGGATAGGTGATGTTTCAGGTTGGAACTCTTCTTCCGTCTGAAGAAGGGTTCCAACATGAAACATTTGGATAGTCCCTTTTTTCTTCTTTTGTATGTACCCTCCATGCCCCTTGCAGATCAGTAGAATTTATGAAAACCCCAGCATGCATTGATCAAGCATGGTCTTTATGAGCACAAAGCCCTCAAAGAGGCCCATGGTGTCTTGGCTGCTGCTAGCTTTGATATCTGATACTCAGTCTGTCAAGGATAGATAGAACTGGACTTTTCGCCTGGTCTCATAGTTGGCAGGTGGCTTGGCACATGAACTTTTACAAATGTTTATTTGAATCTGGCCACGGATGAGCAGAGTCAATTGTTTGATTGTGTAAGGAGCTTATATTTACCAAAACAAATGTACTCACCACTGCCCCTACCAAAAGATAGGTTTTATGCTGCAAACAAACCTATTTCATTTAAGAAATCTTCATGAAGTTATCAACTTTAAGGAAGTAATGACGTGTGTATTTACAATTCTTTCTGTCATGCGAAGTGCATATTTGACAATGACTCTTTTCATTTGGGATTTGACCTGGACATTTATTGTACAAACTTGATTTCTGTAGTTTAGGAAAATAACCGCAGATGCTGGTACAAATCGAATGTATCACAAAATGCTGGAGTAACTCAGCACGTCAGGCAGCATCTAGGAGAAAGGGAATGGGTGACATTTCGGGTCCAGACCATTCTTCAGTCTGAAGGTCTCGACCCGAAACATCACCCATTCCCTCTCTCCTAGATGCTGCCTGACCTGTTGAGTTACTCCAGCATTTTGTGATACCTCTGAATTCTGAGTTTGATCATGGGATTAGTATAGATGGGCAAAAGGGTCAGAAATGATATGATGGGCTGAGGGGCCTGTTTCTGCACTGTACAACTCTCTAACTCTACGAATCCATGTCTTGAACTATAAGTTTTACTCTTTCTGTTGCAGTTTCCACCCTTCTGCACGTTGTTTGACCTTTCTACAAATTCTGAACTTGCAAAGGTAGAGAGGATGACGAATGCTAGACATTTGTCTCCTTACTGCAAACAGTGGCCCATGAGCTTTGACAAATCATCAGCACAAAAATTGTGAGATCTAATGAAAGCCATAAAAGAATGCAAAACCTTTTGAGAAATCAGCTTACAATATACAAATTCAAGATTAAATTTGGGAATTGATTTTGTACTGATTATTTTAAATATAATTAATAAGTAACCAAATAGTAATATACAAACACTAAACCTTTGTGTCGTATTTGAAAATACACAAACACTTGCAAAATTATAATTAAAAAATGAACGTCTTTCTGGTATATCGGATGGAAGGCTCTGCTTTCTAATTAATGCATGGTGCTCAGTCGTGGTGGTCCTAGCGAGCTCCTGCTCCACAGAACTGGAATGTCTTGCAGTGAAGTATTGTCCATGCTACCTGCTATGGGAATTCACATTGCCTACCTTGACACCAGTCTGCATCCTACCCTAGGCTGGTGTTAAGCTTGCACTTAATGAACTACACACTGTCACCAATGGTCTTGAAACAAAATTGTCAATGGTTTTGGTTGAAACCATGCACCAAGACTGAGAGTGGAGAGGGACAATTGCTGAGATAAAGAGGAGAGGGAGGGGAATGAGAGAGGGGTCAGTAGGTGATAGGTAAACCAAGTAGTGGTGAGGGATGATGGGCAGAAGAAGCTAGGTGGAGGGAAGAGGTGAAGTTCATAAGGCATAGGAGCAAATTAGACCATTTGGCTCATGGAGTCTACTCTGCCATTCAATCATGGCTGACCCATCTTTCCATCTCAACCCCATTCTCCTGCATTCTCCCTATAACCTGTGACAGTAGGCTTTCTGACTAATCAAGAACCTATGAATCTTCGCTTTAAAAACACCCAAAGTCTTGTCCTCCACAGCTATCTGTGGCGATGAATACCACAGATTCAGCACCCTCTGGCTGAAGAAATTCTTCCTCATCTCTCTTCTAAAGGTACATCCTTTTATTCTGAGGCTGTGCCGTCTGGTCCTAGACGTTCTCACAAGTGCAAACATCCTCTCCACATCCACACTATCCAGGACTTTCATTAAACACAGGAGGTAAGCATTACCTGAAAATGGAAAAATCATTGAGATGTTGATCACGCAGATGGAAATTTTTGTTATTACATCATTGTGGGATATGCTCAAGGAGATAATTATGATATACCTGAACAGAAGTTGAGTAGATGTCCCTCTATCACAATCTGGCAGCAATCACTTTGAAAGGATTTTAATGGCTGTCAGACCATTCTATAACCCAGGAGACTTGCCTGTTTACCGTGCAAATGCTGAACAACGTGGCATTTCAGGCGAAAGTATGGCTGGGCTCCACTGTTGAGTTTATGAAAAGAGATGAATAATTACAGGTCCGGGTCTATATTTTTTATCAGATAAGCTTTTCAAAATTAATAATAGACATTTTGTATGAATATAATTATACTTGTGACTAAGCAGTTGTTTATTTTTAATTATTTAAACCAGTAGTAGAAAAACACATTAAACCGTGTACTGTTGTTTCAGTCACAAACGTACAAATTATTTTCTTATTTCCAAGTCTCTTGCTAATTTTTCCATGGCTTCATTTTCTGGGTAAAATCCAAATCAGCCTTTGTTGGAGAAAATGCCAAAGAAGCAAATGTATGCTGCTTGAATATTGACCTTGATAACACTGCAAGCCATACCAGACTTCACTAATGAATAAGGATCTGTGCACTCCAAATCAAACATCATTGATCACATTTCCTGTGATATTTTTATCGCCCGTAATCCTGCATGCCACAGTGAGTCAATTAATTCTCAATAGGCAATATTTTTTTCCATGGACCATCGGTGTAATTTTTAAACTGCTGCCAGTAGCAAAGTGTTGTGAAATCAATGAAAATGTTCAATATATATCATTAAGGATTTTTGCATATGCAACATTCAGCAACTTGAAAAGATTATACCTTGCCTATAAAACTTTAATGCAGCATCCAGTTACCCATCTGGGAATTTCATTTTATTTTTAGAACTGTTGAAGGACGCAGTATAATAATGTCTTTTCTTTTGAAAGAATTTCCTTCAGAAGAAAAGTACATTTCACTTAACCAAACTTTCTTCTTAACGTGCCTTGATATACCTCTAAGAAAGTTTGGTTAAATGAATTAGTTATCAACCCATTTACACATGATCATACTGGCTTTAAACCTTGCACAGCAATTCCTGATATACGCCCCCTAAATGATGTCTTGCTTTTTTAATGCTGCTTTAAAGAGACGAGATGTGTGACGGGTTCTTCATGCGACTTGTCAGAGAACATAATTGTTACTCTCTTGCCTGTCTCTGATGTTTTTATGGTGCTTTTACCTTAACGTCAGTTTCCTGAATTCATATTTTGCCTGTTCTTTTTCTTTATTTTAATTGTGGCTGGTGTATGATGTGGCGGAGGGGAGGGTTCACTACTGGATGTTGAGAAAATAAGGCCTCACCTGCTCTCTGCCGAAAGGCATTTCTTGCCTTCACCTGTTCTTGTCACCCTCCTGACCCTTTCACTTTCTTATTGTCACAGATATTTGCCCTCCTCAGAATCCTATGTCAGTCCTCCTGCAATATTTAGTACAACCACATCACCTTTGAAAGGGATGGGAATTCTTGTGAATTGGAAATTCTTCAGATTTGAGCAGAGTCGAGATGAATCTGATCATATGCGTAAAATCATACACATGTGAAATCATGTTTTTGATTTGAAACTTGTTGATTTTAAGGTTGCAACTAAAACAAACCAATTGATGGAATGCATTTGGGCATTCAGAAAGTCTGTGATATTAATGAACAAAATTAGACTGCAAAGTATTGGGGACACCTCATGACATGGAATGAAGATTGGTTAACAGACAGAAAACAGTGGAAATCAAAAGGTGATTTGCATGTTGAGGTGGTGCGATTAGTTGGGTGTCAGGGCAATTGGACCCAAGCACTTCATCATCAATGCCAATGAATTGTATGAATGGATCATGTCTTTGTATGTTCAAGTCAAGAAGTCAAGTCAAATTTATTTGTCACATACACATACTCGATGTGCAGTGAAATGAAAGTGGCAATGCCTGCGGGTTGTGCACAAAAATAATTACAGTTACAGCATATAAATAAAGTTAATAAGTTACTAAACATAGCACAAAAAGTGTCGACAAAAATTTAGTCTCTGGGGTTATCAAAGTTGACAGTCCTGATGGCCTGTGGGAAGAAGCTCCGTCTCATCCTCTCCGTTTTCACAGCGTGACAGCGGAGGCGTTTGCCTGACCGTAGCATCTGGAACAGTCCGTTACTGGGGTGGCAGGGGACCCTCATGATCTTGCTTGCTCTGGATCTGCACCTCCTGATGTATAGGTCCTGCAGGGGGACGAGTGTAGTTCCCATGGTGCGTTCTGCCGAACGCACTACTCTCTGCAGGGCCATCCTGTCCTGGGCAGAGCTGTTCCCAAACCAGACTGTAATGTTGCCGGACAGGATGCTCTCTACAGCCCCAGAGTAGAAGCAATGAAGGATCCTCAGCGACACTCTGAATTTCCTCAGTTGTCTAAGGTGGTAAAGGCGCTGCTTAGCCTTACCCACCAGTGCGGCAATGTGCGTTGCCCACGTCAGATCCTCTGCGATGCGGACTCCCAAGTATTTGAAACTGCTCACCCTATCCACAATAGACCCATTTATCTCCAGTGGCGTGTACGTCCTTGGATGATTGTCACTGGCAAGGCCAATATTGATTGCCCATCCTTAATTGTCCTTGAAGGTGTTGGTGATCAGCCGCATTGAACTGCAGCAGTCCTCCTGGTGTAGGCACTCTCACTGTGTTGTTAGGCAGTGAGTTCAACAATAATGAAGGACTGGTGTTATTTCCAAAGCAGGATGGGAGGTGTCTTCAATGGAATCGTAAAGGCGGTGCTGGTCCAATGTGCCTATTGCCCTTGTCCTCCTTGGTGGTAGAAAGTGTGTTAGTTAAGTTCTATTGGGAATGATGGTGGTACATTTTGCAGCCACTGCCATTCAAGCAGATTGCATTCTCCTGGATGGCATGGAGTTTCCTGAGAGTTGTTGGTGCTGCCCTCATCCAGGCAGGTGGAGAGTATTTCATCCCACTTGATGGAAAGGCTTTGCAGTGTCAGGAGGTGAATAATTTGCAGCAAGATACCCAGCCTGTAATCTGCTCTTGTAGTCACAGTACTTACTGTAGGTGGCTGTTCTAATTAAGTTTCTGATCGATGATGACCCCCAGGATACTGATGGTGAGAGACTGAATGAACCTAGCATCATTGTACGCTCGGTAGCTAGTCAGAGTTTGTCTTGTCACTGTTATGCAGTACTTGCTGCATATGGACGCAGACTGTTTAATTTGCTGAAGAGTTGCAAATGGAATTAAACATTTTGTAATCATCAGAGAACGTGTCCACTTTTGATGTTTTAATGTGGCTTTGAAAATCAGTGATGAAATAGATACGGATGGCTAGGCTAGAACACTACCCTGAAGAACTTCTGCAGTGACTTCCTGGGGAATTGGATAATTTATCTCTGATAGCTCCAACCACCTTCTTTTGCACAAAGTACGACTCTGGCCATTGAAGCATTTGCACTTTGATGGCCATTGACTTCAGTGTTACCCAGAAGGCTTTGATGCCAAAAATAGTGCCTTAATGCCAAGAGTGATCCCTCACTCTTCTGGAATTGAACTCTTTGATACGCATTGGACCAAGATTGAGTGGTTCTCATAAGATCATAAGTGATAGGAACAGAATTAGGCCATTCGCCCCATCGAGTCTACTCCACCATTCAATCATGGCTGATCTATCTCTCCCTCCTAACTCTGTTCTCCTTCCTTTTCCCCATAACCTCTGACACCCGTACTAATCAAGAATCTCTGCCTTAAATATATCCACTGACTTTGCCTCCACAGACTTCTGTGGCAAAGAATTCCACAGATTCACCAACCTTTGACTAAAGAAATTCCTCCTTGTCTCCTTCCTAAAAGAATGTCCTTTAATTCTGAGGCTATGACCACTAGTCCTAGACTCTCCCACCTGTGGAAGCATCCTCTCCACATCCAATCTATCCAAGCCTTTCACTGTTCTGTATGTTTCAATGAGGTCCCCCCTCATTCTTCTAAACTCCAGCGAGTACAGGCCCAGTGCTGTCAAACGCTCATCATATGTTAACCCACTCATTCCTGGAGTCATTCTTGGAAACCTCCTCTGGATCCTCTCCAGAGCCAGCACATCCTTCCTCAGATATGGTGCCCAATATTGCTCACAATATTCCAAATGCGGTCTGATCAGTGCCTTATAGAGCCTCAGCATTACATCCCATTTTGCATATAAGCCCTCTCAAAACAAATGCTAGCATTACGCTTGCTTTCTTTACCACTGATTCGACTTGCAGATTAACTTTTTGGGGATCCTGCACTAGCACTCCCAAGTCCCATTGCACTACCGATTTCGGGATTCTCACGCTATTTCGAAAATAATCTATGCCTTTATTTCTACTACAAAAATGCATGACTCCACATTTTGCTACACTATATTCCATCTGCCACTTCTCTGCCCACTCTCCCACCCTGTCCAGGTCCTTCTGCAGAGTCCCTGCTATCACTACCCTACCTGTCCCTCCACCTATTTTTGTATCATCTGCAAACTTGGCCACAAAGTCTTCAATTCTCTCATCCAAATCATTAATATACAACATGAAGAGCAGCGACCCCAGCACCGAGCCCTGTGGAACTTCGCAAGTCACTGGTAGACAACCAGAAAAAGCCCCCTTTATTGCCACTCTTTGCCTCCTGCCATCCGGCCAATCTGCTATCCATGCTAGTATCTGCCCTCTGCTAGTATCTGTGTGGCACCTTATCAAAGGCTTTCTGAAAATCTAGGTATACAACATCTACTGACTCTCCCTTGTCCGTCCTGCTATTTACTTCTTCAAAGAATTCCAACAAATTTGTCAGGGAAAGACCTTCCCTTCACAAAGCCATGCTGACTTTGGCCAATTTAATCGTGAACTTCCAAGTATTCTGTAACCTCAACCTTTATAATGAACTCTAAAATCTTACCAACCACCAAAGTCAGACTAACTGGCCTATAGTTCCCACAATTCTGCTTTGCACCCTTCTTGTGCAGTGGGGAAATATTGGCAATTTTCCATCCTGGAGTCTCGCCTACTGCCACAGAATCTCCTGTCCGCACCTCTGACTATTGTCCCCCGCCACTACGGCTCTGCCTGACGCCACTCTTCCCCATTGAGCCTCAGCACCACGGTTGGAGTCACAGCCCCGGCTGCTACTCAATCTTGTCGTGTCGTCCGCTCCGACAGCTCCCAAGAGGGTGTACCTGTTTTCAATAGGTACAGCCACCGGGGGCTCCTGCACTCCATGTTTACTATATAAAATTATTAGACATATAGAGAGGGTAGATAGAATTTTTCCCTCCCTGGGATGGGTATCAAAGGCACAGGTTTAAGAGGAAGGAGTTTTAAAGGAAATGTAACTACAAAGTATTTTGGACAGAAAGTGATTAATATCTGGACTTTGCTGCTGGAGGAGTTAGCGGAATCAGATATAATCTGTATTTAAAACGCATTTAAAAGGCAAGACATCGAAAGATACTGACCTAATGAGGGCAAATGGGATTAGTGCAGATGAGTAGAAAAATAGGCGAAATGACCCCTGCTGTTCAACTTATTGATTCCATGTGGGAAAACAGCACTACAAGTAACCCTTGCATTCCCTCTCTCCACGTCTCTCCCCACCCAAGTCTTTGTACTAGCTTCAAAGTCGTGTTGTTGAGTCTCATTGTCTATAACTCCTTTTCACCTAGCACACAGATAACAATGGCCTGTTTCCTTTATCATTGTTACTTTTTTTGTATTTCTTTCATTCATTTGTTCTATATCTCTATATCACCGTCTATATCTCTTGTTTTCCTTTCCCTTGACACTCAGTCTGAAGAAGTATCTCAACCTGAAAAGTCACCTATTCCTCTTCTCTAGAGATGCTGTCTGACCCACTGAGTTACTCCAGCAGGCAGTGAAGAAAGCCAATGGAATGTTGGCCTTCATAACAAGAGGAGTTGAGTATAGGAGCAAAGAGGTCCTTCTGCAGTTGTACAGGGCCCTAGTGAGACCGCACCTGGAGTACTGTGTGCAGTTTTGGTCTCCAAATTTGAGGAAGGATATTCTTGCCATTGAGGGCGTGCAGCGTAGGTTTACTAGGTTAATTCACGGAATGGCGTGACTGTCGTATGTTGAAAGACTGGATCGACTAGGCTTATATACACTGGAATTTAGAAGGATGAGAGGAGATCTTATCGAAACGTATACGATTATTAAGGGGTTGGACACGTTAGAGGCAGGAAACATGTTCCCAATGTTGGGGGAGTCCAGCACAAGGGGCCACAGTTTAAGAATAAGGGGTAGGCCATTTAGAACTGAGATGAGCAAAAACTTTTTCAATCAGAGTTGTAAATCTGTGGAATTCTCTGCCTCAGAAGGCAATGGAGGCCAATTCTCTGAATGCATTCAAGACAGAGCTAGATAGAGCTCTTAAGGATAGCGGAGTCAGGGGGTATGGGGAGAAGGCAGGAACGGGGTACTGATTGAGAATGATCAGCCATGATCACATTGAATGGCGGTGCTGGCTCGTAGGGCCGAATGGCCTCCTCCTGCACCTATTGTCTATTGTGTCTATCCGGTTTAAACCAGCAACTGCAGTTCCTTCCTACATGCGACTTTGGATGGCTTATGGACAATGGAAAGGTTACTTGTGGAGTGCCAGCAGTGTATCGCAAGCTCGACCACGGTCATCCTCTAAAACAATAGTAGGTATTTGCTGCGTTCATCGTTTGCAAATCCCCCTGGTGGTACCTTCTCGATCCTGGTCTACTAACTGAGGATCAGTAATCTGGATGAATGGTGTATCATGTAAATCCCTCTGCAAATGGCATCACTGTAGAATGGTTCAACTTTGTACAGCAGTACACATAGGGCTCATAATAAAACAGCAATGCTGGAATATTCAGGCATCACGGTCATTTCCCCCGGCAGCTGTGCAGAAACATCACAAATACTCAACCATCGTTTTGCTTCACTGAGAGTAATGAAGATGCAGATCACAGGGGATTTTATGGTGAATTTGAATAATTTGATATTTTTCCCCTCTATACAATAAATATGACTGCAATATATATGTTTTTAAAGATACGGTGCAGGACTATCTCAATGGGTCAGGCAGCATCTCTAGAAGACATGAAAAGACAACTTCTAGGGACAGGATCCTTCAGATTGTTTGTAGTCGGGGGCGGGGAGAATAATGGAAGAGAGTTGGGCAGAACTAAGTCAGGCGAGTGATAGGTGGATACAGGTGAGGGAGTTTAATTGACGCAGAGATGAAAAGACAAAAGGCTGTGAGATAAGGAAAGAAGAGGCATGAAATATAAAGCCAGAAGAAGGGCTATAGGGCAAAGGAGATTGGGAGGGGGGAGGGGGGAGGGGGGAGGGGGGAGGGGGGAGGGGGGAGGGGGGAGGGGGGGAGGGGGAGGGGGAGAACAAGGGGCTGGATTGTGGGAGAATTGGGTGCTCAACCAGCTGGGACACAGGGAGGGGGGTTGGGGGGAGTAGGAGTGGGGAGGTGTGGGGAGGTGTGGGTTGAGGGCATTTTTGGTTAGTTACCTAAAATTGGAGAATTCAGTGTTCATACTGTTGGGTCATAAGCCAACCAGTTTTTATGTGGCTTCATTCTGGCAAAGGTCAGTCTGGGAATGGGAAGAGGGGTTAAAATGTTTAGTAACTGGGAGATCCAGTAGGCCCTCTGCTCCAGCTGATTGTGGACCCATTTCTCCCACAATCCAGTCGTCCCCCCCCCCCTTTTCCTTTTCCCGTCTACAGTCTATCCCTTCCTCTGGTTTTACATTTCTTATTTAAAAGGCTCTTTTCATCTCAGCCTTTGTCCAACCACATGCCAATCAAAACCCCCCTCGCCTGTATCTACCTAGTTTCCCTCTCCCCTGATTCTCAGTCTGAAGAAGGGTCTCGATCCGAAATGTCATCTATTCCTTTTCTCCGGCGATGCTGCCTGACCCGCTGTGTTGTTCCAGCATATCATCTATCTTTGATGTAAACCATAACATAGCATAACATAACATAACAACACTTTATTGTCACTCGGCTTTTTACACCGAACGAAATTTCAGCAGTCACGCAAAACACAGCAAAAAAGAAAAGAACACAGGACACCCGACCCCAACACAAACATCCATCACAGTGACTCCAAACACCCCCTCACTGTGATGGAGGCAACAAAACTTCCCCTCTCCTCCCCCCCGCACCCACGGACAGGCAGCTCGACCCCTACCGAGGCAAACGACACGCACAGCCCCCGCAAGGGGATGGAAGGCCCCGCGGCCGAGCCGCCCTGGGCACTGAAACGTCCCGCGGCCGCACCGGGCGATGTTAAGTCCAGCGGCCGAGCCGCACCGGGCACCGAAACGTCCCGCGGCCGAGCCGCACCGGGCACCGAAACATCCCGCGGCCGAGCCGCACCGGGCGATGTTAAGTCCAGCGGCCGAGCCGCACCGGGCACCGAAACGTCCCGTGGCCGAGCCGCACCGGGCACCGAAACGTCCCGCAGCCGAGCCGCACCGGGCACTGAAACGTCCCGCGGCCGAGCCGCGCTGGCGATGTTAAGTCCAGCAGCCGAGCCGCACCGGGCACTGAAACGTCCCGCGGCCGAGCCGCGCTGGCGATGTTAAGTCCCGCAGCCGAGCCGCGCCGGCGATGGAAGGCCCTGCGGGTGAGCTGCGCCCCGGGGAAGAGACCTAATAAAAGAAAGGTTTCCCCCGCCCCACCCCACCCCCACACCCCACACCCCACCCCCCCCCCCCCACACCACACATACACAGCCAAAAACAGAAACAAAAACCATCCCAACACCGATATAAACAAAAAAAGACAAACAGACTGCCAGAGAGCCGCAGCCGTTAGGCGCAGCCAACTCCTCCCCGTCTGCAATTTCTTCCACCACCTATCACTCACCAGGGTTTGTCCTGCCTCGCCTCTCTTCCAGCATTATGTTCCTGTCCACCCCCCATCACAACTGAAATGTCACCTATTTATGTTCTCGAGAGAGAGAGAGAGAGAGAGAGAGAGAGAGAGATGCTGCCTGGCCCTCTGAGTTATTCGAGCACTTTGTGTCTCTTCCCTTCTCTGTTTGATTTAATGTGCTGAGGTTAACATCACCACAGCAGGCTTGCTTCTTGTGCTGGAAAGGCTATTTCATTGTAATATTTAGTTCATGGTGACCTGACAGAGAATGGCAGCCAGGGGTTGCACTGCTCTGATCCAGCAACAGTCTAACAAGCAGAAATTAAAGTGGTAGAAAAGATCAGATTTGAATTTTTTGCTATTTTCAATGCGCTTTATTGTGCAATTTTGCAAAATTACTTCAGGTGTTAACTTATTCAGGATTGCATTCTGATTCTCATCGATGCAGAGGGAATCATATAATACTGAATTGTTGAAGAGTAACAATTATTCATAAATCACAAATAAAAAACGTAAATTTCCCCTTTCATCATAAATATCATTCATGTATTTATTTATTTATGTGAGCAGAAGTTGCACCATTGGTTATGGCATAACTTCTATGCCTAGATTTCTTCATTTACAGAATTCCAAATTTTCTTGAGAATTAGAGCAATAATTGGAAAAATTGTAAATGGCATCCAAAAAAAATCAATGAACATTGGAGAACTATAATTTGTTACAACCAGCTGTGTGATATGCATGATCTGTAAAATTAAAGTTCATGGGTTCAGAAGGCATAGGAGCAGAATTAGGCCATTCGGCCCATCAAGTCCACCCTGCCATTCAATCATGGCTGATCTATCTTTCCCTCTCAACCCCATTCTCCTGCCTTCTCCCTATAATCTTTGACACCTGTTTCCACACTGTATCACTGGATAACTCTGACTCAATACAGATATCAATTCTGGTCTATCACACATCCCTGATATTATTTGCTTCATTGATGTACATAATTTAGCCACCAAGGCCCAAATCTGTGGAATCGTTCCTAAACTATTCTGTTCTTACATTTCAAGTGGCTCAAGTTCTAAGTTTGGTTGATGTTCCTGTGAGCTGCTTTTGTTTATTTTAGCATATTAAGAGCACAATATATTTGTATATTTATAAGTTTTTGGTGTTGCGAGTTATTTAGGGTGAAGATACACTGAATGATTTAACAGCCACATTTTTCTCTTGCATATTGAAAGTGAGAATGAGATTTACAACCGAAAAATTGTATCAACGAAAGATTTTCTGCATGTGTTAATTTACATATCTAGTTCGTTCAGCTCTCATTCAGTCCCAGCAGAGAGTAACACTTAGAAACATAAAAAATAGGTGCAGGAGGAGGCTATTTGGCTCTTTGAGCAGCAATGCCATTCATTGTGATCATGGCTGATCATCCACAATCAGTGCCTCCCCATATCCCTTGATTCCACTAGCCCCAAGAGCTCTTTCTAACTCTCCTTTAAATTCATCCGGTGAAATGGCCTCTCCTGCCTTCTGTGGCAGAGAATTCCACAAATTCACAACTCTCTGGGTGATTTTTTTTTTCTCATCTCAGTTTTAAATGGCCTCCCCTTTATTCTTGGCCCCTGGTTCTGGACACCCCCAACATTGGGAACATTTTTCCTGCATCTAGCTTGTCCAGTCCTTTTATAATTTTATATGTTTCTACTAGATCCCCTCTCATCCTTCTAAATTCCAGTGAATACAAGCCCAGTCTTTCCAATCTTTCCTCATATGACAGTCCCACCGTCCCAGGGATTAACCTTGTGAACCTACGTTGCACTGCCTCAATAGCAAGGATGTCCTTCCTCAAATTAGGAGACCAAAACTGCACACAATACTCCAGATCTGGTCTCACCAGAGCCCTGCAGAAGGACCTCTTTACTCCAATACTCAAATCCTCTCGTTATGAAGGCCAACATGTCAATAGCTTTCTTCACTGCCTGCTGTACCTGCGTGTTTACTTTCAGTGACTGGTGTACAAGGACACCGATGGCGCGGTCCAGTCCAGTGTACCGATGGCGCGGTCCAGTCCAGTCGCCGTCGTGGTAGCTCTGCGGGAACTGTGCGTTTTAAACTGGTATGTTTACTTTAAAATTATCCCTAAGTGCTCTAGCGTGTGCTAGCACTTAGCATTAACCAATGTACGACCGGGAAACGCTCGTAAAATTAAACTCGAGCGCTACCGGAGCACTATTAAACAGAAATCTACTCACCGATATACCGATAGAGATCATCAAAGGAGCGCACCGCGGCAGCAGCAGTGGGAGCGCAGGTCAGTGGGAAAGTCGGAAAAAACACCGAGGGAAGCGAGGGGGGATTCGGAATAGGCTGAGAACCCAAGCCTTACGTCCACCTCTGCCCAGCATACTTCTGGCCAATGTCCAGTCCCTGGAGAACAAGCTGGATGACCTGAGGGCAAGGATCAGATTCCAGAGGGACATAAAGAACTGTAACATCCTTTGTCTGACCGAAACATGGCTGACCCCGCTGGTGTCTGACCAGGTGATCTGCCCATCCGAGTCCTTCACTGTTTTCCGGGCGGACAGAACGGAAGAATCCGGGAAATCCAAGGGCGGAGGAGTCTGCTTCTTGACCAATAATAACTGGTGTAATCCTGGGAATATTAAGACGCTTTCTCGTTCCTGCTCGCCGGACCTGGAACATCTAACTATCCTATGCCGACCATTCTACCTACCCCGGGAGTTCAGCTCGGTGATCATCACAGCCGTCTATATCCCACCGCATGCGGACACCGACGTGGCACTGTCCACCCTACATGATGTGTTGTGTCAACACCAAAACAAGAACCCTGATGCGGCAGTGCTGGTGGCTGGAGACTTCAATAGGGGAAATCTCAAAAAGGTCATGCCCAACTTCTACCAACACATCACGTGTGTCACCAGGGGGGAAAGAACTTTGGACCACTGCTACACGCCGTTCAGGAAAGGCTACAAGGCCGTTTCTCTCCCTCCTTTTGGGAAATCTGACCACGCTGCCATTTTCCTGCTGCCGGAGTACAAACAACGGATAGTACGGGAAGCGACAGTGACGAGGGACGTAAAGCGGTGGGCTGACCATTCAGAGGTCATGCTGCAGGATGCACTGAGCGAAGTCGACTGGAACATGTTCCAAGAAAGTTCCAGAGACGTAAATGAGTTTGCGGAAGCGGTTACGGACTTCATTGCCACAATAGCCGATACCATCACCCCCACGGTAAGGGTCAGTATCTTCCCTAACCAAAAACCCTGGGTGGACAGGTCTATTCGCGTGGCCTTGAATGCTCGCACCGCTGCTTACAACTCCGGCCTGGCATCCGACAACATGGATGACTACAAGGGAGAGTCCTACCGACTGCGAAGGGCAGTGAAGGATGCAAAAAAGAGGTACCGGGACAAGATGGAGTCACAGATGGAGCAGCAGGACACCAGGCGCCTTTGGCAGGGGCTACGGACTATAACTAGCTACAGGTCCAGCACCCCCTCAACCGGAAGTGCCGGCTCCTCCTTAGCTGATGACCTGAACTCTTTTTACGCACGGTTTGAGACGGGTAACACCACCAGCTCGCTGTCTAAAAACAGCACCGAAGGGGCGCTGGTTAGCGAGGCTGGAGGGGGATCCACCGCCGGGGATGTGCACACATTCTCGGTGTCCGAGCATGAGGTGAGGTGGGCTCTGACGCGTGTGAACACGAGGAAAGCTGGAGGCCCAGATGGTATATCTGGGCGAGTACTAAAGTCTTGTGCTACTCAGCTTGCTCCAGTGCTCACCACAATATTCAACCTCTCCTTGGCAAAGTCCGTGGTCCCTGCATGCTTCAAAAGATTCATCATTGTACCGGTGCCAAAGAATGCCTCTCCAGCGTGTTTAAATGACTACCGACCGGTGGCCCTCACCTCGGTTGTCATGAAATGCTTTGAGAGGCTAGTTAAGAAGCACATCTGCGCCCTCCTTCCTCGCAACATGGACCCACTACAGTTCGCATACCGTCCGAACAGGTCCACGGATGATGCGGTCTCCCAGGTTCTACACACCGCTCTCTCTCATCTGGACAGCCAGGGGGGCTATGTGAGGATGCTGTTCATTGACTTTAGTTCAGCATTCAACACAATAGTCCCCAGCAGACTGGTTGAGAAGCTGCTGGAACTGGGGCTTAGCACCCCTCTGTGTGCCTGGGTCCTGGACTTTCTCACTGCCAGGCCCCAAGTGGTCAGGATGGGGGAACACACATCTAGCTCCCTCACCCTGAACATAGGATCCCCCCAGGGCTGCGTCCTTAGCCCCCTACTGTACTCCCTGTACACACATGACTGTAGGGCCAGGTTCAGCTCAAACTCCATCATCAAGTTTGCTGATGACACTGTGGTGGTGGGCCGGATCTCCAACAACGATGAGAAGGCCTACCGGGAGGAGGTGGCTGATCTGGCACTCTGGTGTCAGGACAATAGCCTCCTCTTGAATGTCACTAAAACAAAGGAGCTGATTGTGGAGTTCAGAAGGGCTAAACATCCAAGGACGTACATGCCACTGGAGATAAATGGGTCTATTGTGGATAGGGTGAGCAGTTTCAAATACTTGGGAGTCCGCATCGCAGAGGATCTGACGTGGGCAACGCACATTGCCGCACTGGTGGGTAAGGCTAAGCAGCGCCTTTACCACCTTAGACAACTGAGGAAATTCAGAGTGTCGCTGAGGATCCTTCATTGCTTCTACTCTGGGGCTGTAGAGAGCATCCTGTCCGGCAACATTACAGTCTGGTTTGGGAACAGCTCTGCCCAGGACAGGATGGCCCTGCAGAGAGTAGTGCGTTCGGCAGAACGCACCATGGGAACTACACTCGTCCCCCTGCAGGACCTATACATCAGGAGGTGCAGATCCAGAGCAAGCAAGATCATGAGGGACCCCTACCACCCCAGCAACGGACTGTTCCAGATGCTACGATCAGACAAACGCCTCCGCTGTCACGCTGTGAAAACGGAGAGGATGAGACGGAGCTTCTTCCCACAGGCCATCAGGACTGTCAACTTTGATAACCCCAGAGACTAAATTTTTGTCGACACTTTTTGTGCTATGTTTAGTAACTTATTAACTTTATTTATATGCTGTAACTGTAATTCTTTTTGTGCACAACCCGCAGGCATTGCCACTTTCATTTCACTACACATCGTGTATGTGTATGTGACAAATAAATTTGACTTGACTTGACTTGACTTGACTTGACACCCAGGTCTCGTTGCACTTCCCTTTTTCCTAATCTGACACCATTGAGATAATAATCTGCCTCCTTGTTCTTGCCGCCAAAGTGGATAACCAGGGGTCACAGCTTCAGGATAAGGGGGAAGTCCTTTAGGACCGAAATGAGAAAACATTTCTTCACACAGAGAGTGGTGAGTCTGTGGAATTCTCTGCCACAGAAGGTAGTTGAGGCCAGTTCATTGGCTATATTTAAGAGGGAGTTAGATGTGGCCCTTTTTGCTAAAGGGATCAGGGGGTATGGAGAGAAGGCAGGTACAGGCTACTGAGCTGGATGATCAGCCATGATCGTATTGAATGGCGGTGCAGGCTCGAAGGGCCGAATGGCCTACTCCTGCACCTATTTTCTATGTTTCTATGTTTCTATAACCTCACATTTATCTACATTATACTGCATCTGCCATGCATCTGCCCACTCACTCAACTTGTCCAAGTCAACCTGCAACCTCCTAACATCCTCTTCGCAGTTCATACTGCCACCAAGCTTTGTGTCATTTGCAAATTTGCTAGTGTTACTTTTAATCCCATCATCTAAATCATTAAAATATTTTGTAAATAGTTGCGGCCCCAGCACCGAGCCTTGCGGCATTCCACTCGCCACTGCCTGCCATTCTGATAGGGACCCGTTTATTCCTACTCTTTGTTTCCTGTCTGCCAACCAATTCTCTATCCATGTCAATACCCTATCCCCAATACCATGTGCTCGAATTTTGCCCACTAATCTCCTGTGTGGGACCTTATCAAAGGCTTTCTGAAAGTCCAGATGCATTGCATCCACTGGCTCTTCTTCGTCCATTTTACTTGTCACATCCTCAAAAAATTCCAGAAGATTAGTCAACCAGGATTTCCCCTTCATAAATCCATGCTGACTTGGACCAATGCTTTTACTGCTATGCAAATGCACCGTTATTGCTTCTTTAATAATTGACTCCAGCATATTCCCCACCACCGATGTCAGGCTAACTGGTCTATAATTCCCAGTTTTCTCTCTTGCTCCTTTCTTGAAAAGTGGGATAACATTAGCTACCCTCATATCGACAGGAACTGATCCTGAATCTATAGAACATTGGAAAATGATCATCAATGCGTCCACGATTTCCAGAGCCACCTCCTTGAGTACCCTGGGATGCAGACCATCAGGCACTGGGGATTTTCAGCCTTCAGTCCCATCAGTCTACCCAATACTATTTCTCGCCTAATACAAATTTCTTTCAGTTCCTCTACCCCACTAGATCCTCTGTCCTCTAGTACATCTGGGAGATTGTTTGTGTCTTCCTTAGTGAAGACAGATCCAAAGTACCAGTTCAACTCTTTTGCCGTAATAATTTCACCTGTTTCTGCTTTCAAGGGACCCACATTTGTCTTTACTAATCTTTTTCTCTTAACATACCTGAAGAAGCTTTTTCTATCCTTCTTTACATTCTTGGCCAGCTTACCCTCGTACTTCATCTTTTCACCCCGTATTGCCCTTTATGTTACCTTCTGTTGTCCTTTGGAGGTTTTCTAATCCTCTGGCTTCCCACTACTTTTTGCTCTGTTATACACCTTTTCTTTTAGTTTTATCCCATCCCTAACTTCCCTTACCAGCCACGGTTGCCTCTTACTCCACTTAGAATCTTTCTTCCTCTTTGGAATGAAATGATCCTGCATCTTCTGGATTATGCCCAGAAATTCCTGCCATTGCTGTTCCACCGTCATTCCTGCTAGGATCCTTTTCCAGTCGACCTTGGCCAGCTCCTCTCTCATGCCTTCATAGTCCCCTTTGTTCAACTGCAACACTGACACTTCCGATTTAACCTTCTCCCTCTCAAATTGCAGATTAAAACTTATCATATTATGGTCACCACTTCCTAGCGGTTCCTTTACCTTGCGTTCCCATATTAAATCTGGTTCATCAGACAACACTAAATCCAGAATTGACCGCTCTGGTCAGCTCCACTACAAGCTGCTCTAAGAATCCATCTCGGAGGCACTCTACAAACTCCTTTTCTTGGGGTCCAGAACCAACCTGATTTTGCCAGTCGACCTGCATATTGAAATCTCCCATCACCACAGTGGCATAACATTTGTTACATGCCAATTTTAACTCCTGCTGCAACTTACACCCTATATCCAGGCTACTGTTTAGGGGCCTATAGATAACTCCCATTAGTGTCTTCTTACCTTTACAATTCCTCAATTTTATCCACAGCAACTCTACATCATCAGTCCCTATGTCACCCCTCGCAAGGGATTGAATTTCATCCCTCACCAACAGAGCTACCCCACCTCCTCTGCCCACCTGCCTGTGTAAAACCCTGAATATTCAGTTCCCAGTCCCGATCTTCCTGCAGCCATGTCTCTGTAATCCACAGGCTCTCCTTCATCCATTTTACTTGTCACATCCTCAAAAAATTCCAGAAGATTAGTCAAGCAGGATTTCCCCTTGCTATCCAAATGCACCGTTATTACTTCTTTAATAATTGACTCCAGCATCTTCCCCACCACCGATGTCGGGCTAACTGGTCTATAATTCCGCATTTTCTCTCTCCCTCCTTTCTTGAAAAGTGGGATAACATTAGCTACCCTCCAATCCACAGGAACTGATCTTGAATCTATAGAACATTGGAAAATGATCACCAATGCATCCACGATTTCTTGAGCCACCTCCTTGAGTACCATGGAATGCAGACCATCAGGCCCTGGGAATTTATCAGCCTTGAGCCCCATCAGTCTACCCAATACTATTTCTCACCTAATGCAAACTTCTTTCAGTTCCTCTGTCTCCCTAGATCCTCTGTCCTCTAGTACACCTGGGAGATTGTTTATGTCTTCCTTCATGAAGACAGAACCTGTTCAACAATTCTGCCATTTCCTTGTTCCCCATAATAATTTCACCTGTTTCTGCCTTCAAGAGACACACATTGGTCTTTGCTAATCTGTTTCTCTTAACATACCTAAAGAAGCTTTTACTATCCTTCTTTATATTCTTGGCCAGCTTCCCCTTGTACTTCATCTTTTCAGCCCGTATTGCCCTTTTTGTTACCTTCTGTTGTCCTTTGAATGTTTTCCAATCCTCTGGCTTCCCGCTACTCTGCGTTATGTTATACACCTTTTCTTTTGGTTTTATTCCATCCCGAACTTCTCTTGTCAGCCACGGTTGCCTCTTACTTCCACTTTAAAAAATGACATTTCAGCATTGCTGCTCCTTCTCACAGTTGTGTTCATCTTGATTGCAGATCCCCATGAGAATGTATTGATCTAAAAAAAGCAGAACAAAATGCCTGGACTAGTGATGCAGCAGATGGCATATGGCATTTCAATTGGGTCATTGGAATAATAGGACCAAGTCCTTCAACTGGCTCATTTGATCATTGTGAATCTTTGCTTCTGCTGAGAAGTTTGCTTATGTGGATATTAGGCTTGGATGCTACCACAAAAAATAATAAACAGAAACCGTCATTCCTTCCCATGCTATGTACGACAGTGATCGCAACTTCTACTGGTGTGGGTGGCTGTTGGCTCGTTAGGAGTTCATCCGCCCTGTGACAGGTCTTGATTTTGGTCCTGTTGGGGTTCCATAGTCACCTCCTCACCCAACAAACCAGGTGGGGGAGACGGTTTAGTTGCTAGCTATCCGACCATGGAGCAGGGAGCATGGGATTACACGGTACCTATGGTGGGCAGAATTCCCCACCTCTGTGTTTGTCGGCCCGAGTTGCCTTCGGGTCGGATGAGGGTAATAGGCGAAACAGACAACCTCCGGGCCAAGGCGGTCATTGAAGTCCCCAAGCACACACGTCCTGAACTCATGTTGGACTGCAGATGTTTAAGTTTGACAGCCAGTTCCTTGTTGCTGCCATTCTTGTGAATGAGACAATTTAGTAATATGCATGCATACCGAGTAGTTCTGAAAATCTTGTTCCTTCCTTGGCTGAGGGAAGCAAGTTTGACATAGTTTTACGTAGGAATCCATGGAGGTTTGGGAGGCAGCAGAGACTAGTGGAGCTCTTTGGGAGCAGCGTGCTGACCCCCTCCACATCACCACTCTCCCCAGCACACTCACGGCCCCACTCACCCCGACCCCGCTCACCGCCATCTATGGCCCCGCTCACCCCGACCCTGCTCACCGCCTCTATGGCCCCGCTCACCCCGACCCTGCTCACCGCCATCTATGGCCCCGCTCACCCCGACCCTGCTCACCGCCTCTATGGCCCCGCTCTCCCCGGCCCACTCTCCCCATTCCCGCTCACCCCGACCCCTCTCTCCCCGGCTCACCGCCATCTACAGCCCCACTCTCCCCGGCCCACTCACCGCCTCTACAGCCCCGCTCACCCTGACCCCGCTCGCCGCCATCTACAGCACCACTCTCCCCGGCCCCACTCTCCCCATTCCCGCTCTCCCCGACCCCTCTCTCCCCGGCCCGCTCACTGCCTCTATGGCCTTGCTGAACCAAAGGAAGTCCAGGCCCTGATAACATCCCTCCAGAGGTGTTGAGAAACTGTGAGCTCGACGACATCATGCTCAAGTTCTGTAACACAGTGCTAATGATGAATGACAAGCCAACACAATGGTCATAACCCAACATCATCCCCGTCCACAAATCTGGGAGCCTGAACAAGACTGACAACTATCGTGGCATCAGCCTGACATGTGTCTTGGCCAAGATCTACAACCGCTTGATTCTCAACCGGATTAGGGCTGCTATCGACCATAAGCTACGTTACAATCAGAACGGCTTCAAAGAGAAGAGGAACACGGTCACACAGATTCTTGCCTTTCAAACAATTATTGAGGAGGTGAAGAATAACAAACTACTGGCCGTCCTAACCTTCATTGATTTCAAGAAGGCATTTAACTCGATTCATCGATGCAAAATGATGATGATTTTGAAGGCTTATGGTATCCCTCCTCATCTCCTGAGAGCCATTGATATGCACTTGGGCCAAGGTTGTCACCCTGGATGATGAGAGCAAAGTGTTCAAAATCCTCGCGGGGGTCTTACAGGCAGACACGCTGGCACCCTTTCTCTTTGTCATTGTCCTTGATTATGCAATGAGGCAGGAGCTCAAGGAACACTAGGACCTCGGCTTCACAATCACCCCAAGGCATTTGAGAAGAATCGGGTCAGTCAACTTGTCAGACCTCGACTTCGCTGATGACATCGTCCTGCTGTCAGACTAAATTGGGGAGGCACAAGAGTTGCTTGGCAGGGTCGAGATGGAGTGCGAGAAAGCGGGCCTCCACCTCAATGCCAAGAAGACGGAGTACATGGCGTTCAACAGTGGTGACCATGTGCCTCTTAAGACCAGTGGCGGTGCATCTCTCAAGAAAGTGGAGGACTTCAAGTACCTGGGAGCAAGGATGCAGAGCTCGGAGAATGACTTCAAGGTCCGGAAAACGCTCGCATGGAAAGTCCTCAATAACATGGGGAAAATCTGGACGTCTCGGATGTCTAAGGGTCTCAAACCGGGATTCTTCCAGGCAACTGCAGAGGCAATATTATTGTATGGGTGTGAGGCATGGACCCTCAATCGAGCACTGTCCAGGTTACTTGTTGGTATCGACACCCGAATGCTCAGAAAAGTTCAAAATATCATTTGGAGGACCACATCACCAATGCCCGACTTTGTGGGGAGATCAGGTCGAGAAGGATGAGGCTCGCAGGTCATTGCCACCGCCATCCAGAAATACCAGCAAACAAGGTTGTGCTGCGGGAACCCACCCATGGAAGACGGAACCCGGGACGACCAAACAAGACGTTGCTAAAGACGTTGATGGAAGACGCATATGTAGAGACAAAAGAGGGGCTTGACAGAGATGTGTGGTGCGTCCGTCACCATGCCCGTTGGAAACCAGCACCACTGCATCACTAATGTTCTCAACGATTTTAATTGATAAATGAATTAATTCCCTGGGAAAGTGACTGTGAAACAGTACCCAATCAAGGCTGCCGCAAGAGCAGAGGAAATTGAAGTGAGAAGCAGATTCGTGTTTGAGTGCAACACTTCTTTCTCTGTGATGAGATGAGTAAAATGCTGTGTGTCCTCATTATTTCATCAACTAACTTTAATTGCTACCCAGTGACTTCAAGGTAGAGAATTTGGTCCGCAGCAGTTCCTTGGAGCACTGTAAATCACTGCAGGGAAAATAAGCCTCTGGATTGATTCCCAGCGCACAGTACTTGCCTACCACTCCATTAACTTTCACTGCCATCTCTCTGAGGTCATATTGCAGGTGATGTTGCTCACCGCATCATTTCATAGACACATCATCAATAAAAGCCAGGTCTCAAGTGTTTCTGTGGTAGGAATGGACAATTCCAGGTAATAACATTTGACAGAAAAATAATATTATTCTTGTCATGGGAATAAGTGCCTTAACTGGAGGGATTCATTTGACGGATCACCTCAACATTAATCTATTTGAGATATATACATTTTCAATACCAAATGTTGCAAATAGCCAGCAGATGAAGCTTATTTCATTTGTGCTTCTGTTTTATAGTACAACCCTTAATCTTATCTCAGGAAGGAATGCAATGCCGAGTATTTTCTTTCTTTTGGCAAGATTATTTTGGGGGCCTTTAATTTACTGCGGTGGTAATCAAGAATGATAGTTGTTCATATGTGTATCCTGAAAGATACACTTGGAACTGTACAGCGCAGCTACGATGGCCTTCAGCCCGCAATGTTTGTGCCACACATGATGCCGAGTTAAAGCGACCTCATCTGCATGTACATGATGCATATCCCTCTATCCCCTGCATTTCCACAAATTACAGACATCATTTAATCAAGCTGCACGTCCTTGGAATGTGGGAGGAAACCACAGCACCCGGAGAAAACTCAAGCGGTCACAGGGAGAATGTACAAACCCTGCACAGACAGTGTCTGTATCAGAATCGAACCAGGGTCTCGGGCACTGCGAGGCAGCAGCTCTGCCGCCCTATAGAGCTGTGGTGGTTCAAGATGGCTGGCAACCAAAGTTCCCCCTTCTCAGTCACTGCATAGTGGACATTGGTGCAGAACAGAGAGAGGACACTAGGAATGGTCTGAAGATCGTGCAACTAGGTAGCAATGACATGAGATGCAAGACTTAATTACAGTATCACAAAGGGTTCAAGGACCTCGCACAAGTGGTCAAGGTCAGAGAATACATCTTCAAATGCCATATACTGCCAGTTGCATTATTCAGCCAACCACTGAGTAATGCACCATACCCAAGTGACATGCCTATCAATAGGCCTTATCAATCAGGACTTTGCTTGACATTTATAGATTTGTTTCACCAGTGCACATATATCACTGCTGCAGGCATCACTTGAAACTCTCTGGAATTACCATCTTTTCAGCCAAATACAATTCATGAACACTTTCCTTGCTCTAATATCTCAAGCTGCAGCATAATTGGAAGTTGCAGCATCTAAGCAGTGGGGGGTGGTGCTTTGAGCAATCCTCATGGAAGGGATACTGCTTGCCTTCGTTGAAGTGGCTGATGTGGAGACTGCATTGCTCAAGTGGTAAGGATCAAGCCCATACCTAATGTTTTCTTTCACATCACACTTTCCCTCCGAATTACAAGCTTCAGAAGGAGTAGATATGTACTACATTCCACCCCACTCCTCATAATACAGCACTTTCTGCTTTATTTCACCCAGCAGTATGTTATCATGAAGTTAGTAATGAGATCAAGTCACTGGAATCTGAGATACTATGGCAAGGATGGTGGGGCTGCTGCCTCACAACACCAGTGCACCAGTGACCTGCACTCAAACTGGACTTTTGATGCTATCTTTGAGGAGTTTGTGCATTCACATTGTGATTCCTCTGTGTGCTCTGGTTTCATCCCAAACCCATTGTAAATTGGCCACATATTATAGTGTAGGAAAGAAAACTGCAGATGCTGGTTTAAATCAAAGGTAGACACAAAATGCTGAAGTAACTCAGCAGATCAGGCTGCATCTCTGGAGAGAAGGAATGGGTGACGTTTCGGGTCGAGACCCTTCTTCAGTCTGAAGAAGGGTCTCGACCCGAAACGTCACCCATTCCTTCTCTGCAGAGATGCTGCCTGACCCACATTTTATCGTGGTCAATTAACCTGCCTATTAAATACAGGGTGGAGGGGGGTATTTGACAGAAACAGGAGATGAAGAAAATTGCGTTGATGATTAGTATGGATCCAGTGGACTGAAGGGCATGTTTGCATGCTGCATGACATGATTCTATGTTTAAACATTGGCACTCCCCTCTGCTTGGATACTGACACTGTACTTAAATGAGAGGTGGTAACTAAATGCAATGTGTCACCAAGCAGCCAGGCACAGGGACACATACGCAGAAACATACATACTTAATGTTCACGTTCACAAGTTATAGTAGAATTAGGCCATTCGGCCCATTGAGTCCACTCCGCCATTCAATCATGGCTGATCTCTGCCTCCTAATCCCATTTTCCTGCCTTCTCCCCAATGTGTAGGACTTGTTCTGAGCCTTTTCATACCCCAAGTTTCCTTCTCCCCTGACTCTCAGTATGAAGAAGGGTCTCAACCTGAAACATCACCTATTCCTTTTCTCCAGAGATGCTGTCTGACCTGCTGAGTTACTCCATCATTTTGTATCTATTATATACACACATATATTCACATAGGCATCCACATTGCTGATGCAGTGCACTTAGGTGGTAGTTTAGCTGAGACAGAAAACAATGGGAGGCTTCTGGGTCTGAACAACAAAGTAATTGGTGTGCCAGGAAATTAGACACACAATGACATGGAGAAGAGTCCACCACCAACTCTCCACACAGCATCGAACAGACCTTGGATCCCACCCTTTCCAACATGTTCATTAGTTCTATAATTTTCTCAGAAAATGCTCAATGTGCAGGATGTGTGAATTGCATGCCTTTAAAATCTTATTGGTGTTTCAAACTTATTTTCCAATTGGTTTGTCCTGAGGAGTTGACTGAAAGACCCTGGTCCTGAGCTGTGTGACCCTGGGCTGTGTGTTCATCTTAATTTCTCTCGCAACGTGGGTCTGACGGCACTCTCAACACAAGCTTGTACCAGCAATATCATTTGGAAATCAAATGAGCGGCCAAAGCAGCCAATAGACTGATGTTACTGAGCCTTATTACATGGCTTGTATATTCTAATGTTTTCATGAAAATTCATTTCAGTGCATTACATTGTTTATTGAAAAAGCAATTATAGAAGCTTTTACGTATTTATTGTGACACTGATAACATGCGAGGGGGGGGGGGGGGGGGGGGAGACAGAAATTACATTGCAGTTTTCACGAGGGATAAATTATAAAACTCTGTTAAAATATCACTGCAGAACACCAGAAACACAATTTGTTTTCCTGCAGGCATGATTTTAAACATGTGTAAAGCCATGTAATTGCAGGAAATCTTCAATACATTTTTAACCTGCGGACTTGGACATCATAATGAGCTAATGTGTTCACTGGCTGCACAATCAATTGATGGGCTAAAAGATTGAACAAATCTGGGCACCGTATAACTTACACAAGCCCAAGTTTTTTTTTCTTCATTCTTTTATGCAGGGTAGTTATTTAATTCCCTCATTTCCTCTGTCTCTGGGTACAAATTCTATCCCATTATCTCCAATATGTGAAAGAAACTATCAAAATGATTGAGGTATAGCAGTAGACCTATGACAGTAACTGTTGCAGTAAATTTGTCTGCAGAGCAGCATAAGCCTCACAGAGACACGCTGTTTCTGCTAAGTGAGGTCCAGCATTATGTTGTCAGTGATTCATGGGGATATACTTAGTAGAGGTCATCTACAATGATGATCAGCATCACAAACCATATTGCAAATTTTCTGTACAGTTACTCTGACATTTATAGCTCCCTGTAGGTCATTGCCCAGACTAGAAAGAGTAATAACATGGCTGTCTGTTAGCTCCAGAAAGATTTTAATTCTGGCACACTGTTATCAGCCCTGGTCTGCTGCTTCTAAGCCTTTAAGGAATTTATCCTTCTTGGGCTTTTCTGGGGTGACTCTGACTGGAATTTTAAGATACACCGATTGAATCTTGCAAAAGAATAATGTGGTCAGTTGTGTCTTATCTAAAACTGATAACATTGAACTAAATTCGAAGCAGAGCTTACATCAGAATACACACATTTATGTTCATGGCCATTCAATATTTAAAAAGCTAAGTAACAAAAGATCCCAAGTGAAAAATCATTGGCTGGTGATAACCTCATTAAAATCTGGGTCTGAGTTGTTTAAAATGACACGGATGTAGCAATGGGACGGAAACATGTTTCTAAGTTTTCAAGGGAGAGTTAGATTTAGGGCTAACCATAATCAAGGGATATGGGAAAAAAGCAGGAATGGGGTACTGACTTTGGATGATCAGCCATGATCACATTGAATGGCGGTGCTGGCTCGAAGGGCCGAATGGCCTCCTCCTGCATCTATTTTCCGTTTCTATGTAAATACACATCTTGCTATCGCCTCTTCTATCCCATTTCTTCCTGTGTTCCTGTCACGATTCATTTTCATCTTGGCACTTGCTTCAATTTCTCCCCCATTTCTTCAATTACATATTCATTTCCTCTCACTGTCATTCTTGAACCAGTCGCACTGACAGCCACACAAATCCCTGCAGCGGATCTCCTTGCATATTGTTCAATCATTATTTCATCACTCTTTCCCATCTCCAACTCAACACTAAATTAATGGGAATAAATGGGTGCTGTTCCACTGATTTATTCTTTGTTATAAGATCACCATCACAGTTCCACAGGCCATTAGACGGTGATGTTAAAAATCATTTTGATGGCCATGGTTAGATCACCGTGTAGTAGAAGAAAATTTGCATAAGATCTCAACAAAACTGACATTTAAGCACATTACACAGCCGCCCTCAGTATGCCATCACAATGTAACTGGCAGAAAAGGAAGGAATACAGCTCGTTATATTGTCATCTTCATTTTCCTTAGTTTTACAGTCTTCTAGCTACAATTTTCTACTTCATTCTCATTTTATTCTTAATTTCTTTATCACTGACACCTTGATTTTTGTTCAAATGTTTTCGCTGTGCTCTTGGTGTTTATACTTTTCATTGGAAATTGCTGACAAACAACAATAACAAAAAAGCTTTTGGCCTTTATCTTAACTCGTGACAAAATCCTCATTGTCAGACTTGATTTTAACAAGTCCGATCAAATAATTTGCATCCTCGCCAAACAACCAGGTCATTAATGTAGACACGGAGTGTCAGAGTAGCTCAGTGGGTCAGGCAGCCTCTCTGGAGAACATGGAGTGGCGACGACCCGACCCAAAACGTTGCCTATCTATGTTCGCCCGAGATGCTGCCTGACTGACTGAGTTACTCCAGTACTCTGTGCCTTCTTTCATAAACCAACATGGTTGTTTCTGCAGGCCATGAATGTGGTTGGGCCTGTGAAAGTTTAATTGACAAAAAACCTCCCTGTTATGATCATTATGACATAAAACACCTTGAACTACCTGTGGGCTGGGTTACCACCCTGTGTAGAGTTCCAATGACAGAGATCGCAGAGGAAAGCCATTCTTACCATCACTATTGAAATAAATTTGATTTTTTAATGAATTCACTAAGAGCAATAGTTTTATATGTCTAATATATAAAGAATATATTTACTTCTACACCAAAGCATGACCCGATTTAAGTCTGCAACATTCATGGCTGTGAATCAGATGATTGAGGTTTTAAAAACGTTAACATGCGTTATTATATACTTGGATGTAAATGTAGATTGTATGAATAGGAAGTTTGCAGATGACACAAAATTTGGTGGTGCTGATAGGGTAAAGAACAATATTAATCAGCTGGTAAGCTGGTTGGTTCAATGGAAGACAAAATTTAATCCTGGTAATTATGATTGGATTTGAGTAGGAATGAATTGAAAAATGTTTTTACTCAAGTACTTTCACGATTTTTAGAAGAAGAAGAAGAAGAAGAAGAAGAAGAAGAAGAAGAAGAAGAAGAAGAAGAAGAAGAAGAAGAAGAAGAAGAAGAAGAAGAAGAAGAAGAAGAAGAAGAAGAAGAAGAAGAAGAAGAAGAAGAAGAAGAAGAAGAAGAAGAAGAAGAAGAAGAAGAAGAAGAAGAAGAAGAAGAAGAAGAAGAAGAAGAAGAAGAAGAAGAAGAAGAAGAAGAAGAAGAAGAAGAAGAAGAAGAAGAAGAAGAAGAAGAAGAAGAAGAAGAAGAAGAAGAAGAAGAAGAAGAAGAAGAAGAAGAAGAAGAAGAAGAAGAAGAAGAAGAAGAAGAAGAAGAAGAAGAAGAAGAAGAAGAAGAAGAAGAAGAAGAAGAAGAAGAAGAAGAAGAAGAAGAAGAAGAAGAAGAAGAAGAAGAAGAAGAAGAAGAAGAAGAAGAAGAAGAAGAAGAAGAAGAAGAAGAAGAAGAAGAAGAAGAAGAAGAAGAAGAAGAAGAAGAAGAAGAAGAAGAAGAAGAAGAAGAAGAAGAAGAAGAAGAATAATAAATTTGTATGCTTTGTAGGAAAAAAAATCCATATATATCTACATTATTTTAATCAATGTCTTTTCTGCATAAAAATCAAGATGCATTTCCTGCTTTGCTCAGACTGATTCCAGACGCCATTGTCAACGATGCAGTTTGGTTTACTTTGCCCGGTTCAGAACTTGCACAGTATTTTTGCCGTGGTCAGGGCTGTGACCCGGCCTGGGCCACTGCTCTCTCCTCGCCCTCCTTCGCTGCTCTCGGGTACGAGCAGGGCTCAGCCGCTTGTCTCTTGGGGGCAGGTTTGCCGGCTCCGTAGCAGCGGGAGATCCAGGCCTGGTGCCGGGGGAAGCAGCCAGAGCCTGGGCCTGGGCCTGGACGTGACCGGGTAACTGTTAGCCTGAGGTGGGCTAAGGGGAAAGGCAGCGGCAGCAGCAGCAGTGGCTGTGATGCCGGGCGTTGGTGGAGGTGGAGGCCGAGGCCTGGGCCTGGCACTAGGCCTGCCCTTGGCTCCCCCTTTCCCCCTCCTCTCCCTGGCCGGCTCAGCGCTATCCCCACGCCACCCAGTGTCCAGCGGGATCGGCACAGCAACATGCACTGGCCCCGCAAGGGCCATCAGTGGGAGAGCCACCGCCTACCCACCGCACTGAACATCTCCGCACTCTCCCCTCCCCACCCCCACTCCATCAGTGGCGGCCGCCCGGGCCGGGAGGCGGGTTGCTAGGCAACCTCCGTTAGGCGGCGTCCAGACCTAAAGTGCCCCCCCGAGCCTAATACGGGACAAAGGCTGTCACATATGGGACAAGGCAACTTAGCCCAAAATACAGGATGCCCCGGCTAATAAGGGACAGTTGGCAATCCTAGATGCCAGGTATCACCGTTGAGCTCTCTGGAGACGTTGTGGGCTTATCAATGAAATGTCAAAGAAGGAGGATGGCCACCTGATGACCCCGATGATGTATCTACCCGCCCTTTCACCACTCCAATCCCACTGCCAATATCAAGAGTGCCGACTTACCACAGGGATTGAAACATCAAATCCTATTAACTCTACTTTCCCAAATGGCCTCATGACCAAGAATGGCCTCTAATCTATGAGGTTTTTTTGAAGCTCGGTTTGCATTAACAGAGGTTTAGCAGAGAACAATGATATGGCTAAGAGTTGTGTTCAGTTTTGGCTGAAACACAATATTTAGCATGTGTGGACACGATAAGAAGAAGCAGAAGCTTAGAATGTGCCACGGGCCTCCTAGCCAGTGAGTAGTTCTGAAGTGCAGTCACTGTTGTAATCTGTCTCAAATATCCTGATCTTTGATGTCTGCTTAACCTCACTGTCATGTTGGGTTAAGCATGGAGTAAATGCAATAGGATAGCTGGTCAGTATCTATTGCATTGGCTGGACTCAGGATGGATTGAGACAGTCATGAGAGTGGGGAATTAGATGCATATTTTTATGGATGGGATTACAGCAGTAATTTGAAATGTTATGTCAAGTGGGTGACTGTACTGAAAATTTCAGATTCCATTTGTGAGCCACACTGGCTGACTGATTTTCAACAGTGCCTTGAAGTATTGTAGAATTAGTTGCTTCAGGCATCAGATTACTCAAACCGATTCCAAAGATTGTCATTTTTAGAGTCATTGAGACCTTATTTTCCTGCTTCAACTCCCCAAGATCGTTGTGAAGATAAGATTTCTGAATGTGCAAGTAGTTTATGTTAGCATCAGGCAAAATGTCCAATCATCAAATATATGCAATTAAAGAGATGGCTGGGAATGAGCAAACTTCAGCTCCAACGCTTTCTAAAATGAGTGTCTTTCTCTATAATGATGACTCTATTCTTTGGATGACTTCTTTCAACAAGGCTGTCAGATCCAATTCAGATCTATCTGCGTCCGTCAGTTTGGGATGAGCAAGTTATCAGTCTGCTATTATATCAATGACAGATGAGCCATTTATGGTTTCTGACAGGAAATAAATGTATTTCTGGCCCGATATAGCTTCTACCTTTGTAATATACATTTATTGTGAACTGCATTACTGTTCATTTGTGCAAATACATTTTGAAAAATGATAGATGAAGAATTTTCCTTCAAAACTATTTAAAATTGCATTTCCTTACCAGATGCAGTGTGGGAACAACAGCTGCCTATATTAGTGTGCATCTTTGCTTCATTAGTCCCATTGGCAGCAGCATGGAGGAATTTTGTTTTTGATCCTAAAAGATAAACGTCTTCAACCTTTCACATCCTTCCTATTTAAGGATCTATTAAATACTTATGTATTGGCCAGCATTCATCTCACAACCAATAACGCTTCAGGAAATAGACACAAAACGCTGGAGTAACTCAGCGGGCCAGGCAGCATCTCTGGAGAAAAGGAATAGGTGACGTTTCGGGTCGAGACCCTTCATCAGGCTGAGACAAAGGCAAACAATAATAGTGCAAAGACGAAAACAATGCCCCTCAAGTCTATGTAGTTCGGGGTTTATTTTGAGGTTGTAGTGTTGGTTGTACTGATGGTTTTTGGGAAGAAGCAGTGACTGAACCTGGTTGTTACAGTTTTCAGGCTCCCATATCTTCCTGATGGCAGGAGTGAAACGAGAGTGTGGCCAGGGAGTTAGGGTCTCTGATGATGCTGGCTGTCTTTCTGAGGCAGCTATTCCTGGAGATCCCTCCGATGATGGGGAGGTCAGTACCTGTGATGGACTGGGCAGAGTTCACCACTTTTTCATTCCTGGACATTCGAATTGTCGTACCAGGCCATGATGCAACCAGTCAATATGCTCTCTACGGTACACCTGTTAAAGTTTAAGAGAGTATTTGTTGACATACTGAATCTCCTCAATGTTCAAAAGACTAGATGGGCTTTCTTTATGATTGCATCAATGTGCGGGATCTAGGACGGAGCTTCAGAGATTTGCACAGCCAGGTATTTATGCACGGAGAAAACCTTGGGCTGGATGGCTGAGGGTGACCCATGTATCTGCGAAACAGAGCACACATCGTTCCCTCATCTCCCTTTGATAGAGCAGCATTGCTCTTAAGTTCTCCACTTTATTTTCTAGTGACTGAACATCCCACCCCAGGCAGACATTCATTGGGACTAAACTTTCAGTCTCCTTTGCTCTAAGGAAAATAAACTCATCCATCTCTCTCCCCCCATTACTAAATTTCTTCACTCCAGGCAACATTCTGGTGAATCTTCTGGGCACTTTCTCCAGCACCAGCACATCCTACCTATAATATGACGATGAGACCAGCACATAATATGCCAAATTCAGTCCAACACGTGATATGTAAAATTGCAACATAATGTCCCAACTTGTATATTCCATGTCACGGCCAATGAAAGAAAGCATGCCATCTCTCTTCTTTACCACCTTATGTACTTGATCCCTGATGGATCCCTAGATAGAGCTCTTATTGAAGCGGAGTCAGGGGGTATGGAGAGAAGGCAGGAACGGGGTACTGATTGAGAATGATCAGCCATGATCACATTGAATGGTGGTGCTGGCTCGAAGGGCCGAATGGCCTACTCCTGCACCTATTGTCTTTTGATGCACAGCCATAAGAAGTAGAGGAGCACCAGGATGGCACCAAACGTCTCGGATCTCTACCATGAGCGTGTGGAGGCTTTGATCAAACAGTGGAAGGAGTGAACAATTATGCCCAATAACACACCAACCCAGCCCATCAGGTATCACCAGTCCAACCCGTGGCAGTGTTGATGCAAACCCCACAGAGCAGGACATCCTCTAGATTTTTCTTCACCATCCCTTTGGGGTCTCCACCTATTCTGGGGTGGTTGATGAATGAGAACAATGCTACCATAGGAACAGCCAGAGGTTTTTTTCTTTATCTTTCTCTCTCCTCCTTTCTCCCCTCCTCTCCCTCGCTCCTGCTTCCCCTCCCCTCTCTGCCCTCCTCTCCCTCCACCCTCTCTTCCTCTTCCTCCTTCACCACTCTTTCTACCTGTGTCACCACTTTCAGGGAACTGTGTATCTGCACCCCTACAGAGGTCACTCTGTTTTACACCATTCTCCGGAGCCCTACCCTTTACTGGAGCACACACACACAGCTATCACATTGCCCCTCGCACTCCGGTAGTCCAGTGAAAATAATCCAACTTTGTTCATCCTCTCCATGCTTGCACTCTAGGCAACATCCTAGTGAAATTCTTCTGCAATTTCTCCATAGCATTTACATCCATCCTATAGTATGGCAACCAGAACACATTCAATATTCCATTTAAGCTCACCAATGGCTTATACAGTTGTAGCATAATGTCCCAACTAGTATAGTCAGTGCCCTAACTGATGAAAGCAAGCATGCCAAATGCCGCTTTCTCCAACTCCAAATGTCGCCAGTCTACCTGCGTCTTCACTTTCAGGGAACAATGCACATATGGCCATAGATCTCTTTGTTCTACAACACTCTTTAAGGCCATACCGTTTCTGGTTATGTCCTATTTTGGTTTAACTTCCCAACATGCAACACCTTACACTTACCTGAGTTAAAGTCCGTTTGCCATTCTTTGGCTCACTTCTCCAGATCTATGTCTTTGTTGCAATCTTATATCACCTTCTTCACTGTCCACTTTACAACCAATTTTATTGTCATCCGCAAAGTTACCAACCACATTTATGACATTGTCATCCAAAGGACACAAAATGCCGGAATAACTCAACAGGTCAGGCAGCATCTCTGGAAAATGTGGATAGGTGACGTTTCTGGTCAAGAACCTTCTTCAGACTGATTGTAGCGGGAGAGAGAAGAAAACTGGAAAAGCAGGGTAAGCAGGAAAAAGTGTGGCAGGTAATATGTCGATACAGGTGAGGGGGTGCTTTCACAGGCAGACAGTTGGAACACAGGCCAGAGATAAGAATGGTGGGTGTGAAGCAGGTTTGAAGAGTTGCAGATTGTGAAACTGGGGGGGTAACAGGAAGGGGTGGGGGTTGTGTGGAGAGTGAAATAGGTGGGAGTCTAGGTGGGCACGGAGTGTGGGCGGGGGGGCTTGTGGTTGAAGAGGGGGGGGGGGGGGGTTAGTTAGAAGTTACCTAAAAGTGGAGAATTCAATATTCTTAATATTGTAAGCTATTTAAGCTATTGTAAGTTTGTAAGCTACATAGCGGAATATGAATCTGAATGTTTTGTGATACATTTTGGACCTTGGTTCTGCAATATTTGCTTTACTTGGATTAGATTATTTTAAATGATGATAACTAGTATTTGCACAGAAAGTCCAGTTTTACTGGCTCCAAGGCTCTCAACAGTGGGCAGCAATTGATGTCTGGTCAGTTGTTAACTTCAAAATATTATAACTAGCAATTATAACAAGAAAATGATATTCCAAAATTTTAATGTAATTATTCAATGTTATAAAGTTTAATTATTTAGAAAATTCAGTGACATATTCAAGTAAAAGCAATTTAATTTGTTTTTGTAACCTCATTTAGTTCAATACATAGTATTTTGTACAACTTTCTTAGCTGTAGATGTCAATTGTCCTTTTCTGGAAACATTTCAAGGAATCAAAGGTTACAGTAGATTACTGACTTGAGTTCAATTGGGAAGCAAACAGGGTATCAGAATTAGTTTTGAATTGTTCGTTATAAATTGGCACAGGCATTTTGGGTTGAATCTCTCTTGTTCTTCCCTAATCTCCATTGTTCTAATTAGTTCAGAAAAGGAAATTGGCTGTTATAATGTACGGTCCTTACAGTACGCTAGATTAAAACCAAGTGGCATTTGCTGGGGGCAGTATACAAAAAGCTGGAGTGGTTATAGAATCAAAGTGCTATGTAACACAGAATCTGGCCCTTCGGACTACCTTGTCCACACTGATCTAGTTGACAAGTGAAATCACAGAGGGGGAGTGAAGAATCGAGTGTTGAGGGCGTGGATCCGGCGTAGGATGAAGTATAGTCTGAAGAAGGGTCTCGACCCGAAACGTCACCCATTCCTTCTCTCCCGAGATGCTGCCTGACCTGCTGAGTTACTCCAGCATTTTGTGAATAAACTGATCTAGTTGACATTCTGTGCTAGTTCCATTTGCCTGCATGTGGCTCACATCCCTCCAGACTTTACTATCCATATATTTGTCCAAATGTCTTTTAAAAAGTTGTAAGTGTATCCACTTCCTCTATAGCTTCCTGGCCTGCAGAATTGCTCCAACACCTTGAGTGTTTTTTCCTCTATAGCTTCCATAAGTTAGTGTAGTGTCTGATTCACCTCTAACCCATTGCGGACATTGGACGTTGTCTGTCGTACTAAAGCACTGCAATGCTGAGAACTATATTCTGCTTCATATTTTTTTCTTTGCTCTACCTATCGTATTTGAGTTTGGCTTGATTGTTTTTATGTACAGTATTATCTAATCTGATTCAATAGCATGCAAAACAACCCTTTTCACTGTACCTCAGTACACATGACAGCAATAAACCTAAGCCTAAACATTTTCACTCAGATGGTACTCCGTATGAGAAATGAGCTGCCAAAGGAACCTATGGAAAAAGATAGGACTGGGGCACAAGGTATAATTTGGGGTAAGGACGATTTTGAAAGCATTAGCTGGGAACTTGCAGAGGTCATTTGGGAGTTTGTTTACAGGTAAGGGAACAGCAGTGCGAGGTTTTCAAAAGTGAGTTAGCAAGTCTTCAGGGGAAACATGTTCCTTCTTAGAGTGAAAGGCAGGACTTGCAAGCTTTGGGAAGTCTGATTGACAAGAGATGTTGAGGCTTTGGTCAGGAAAAAGGCATCATCAGATTTAGGCAGTCAGGGTGAAACAAAGCCCTCCTTGAGTAAAAGAAGTGTAGGAGTATACTTAAAAAGGCATTCAGGAGGGCAAAAGGAGGATATGAAATGGAGCTGGCTGGCTCCCAAAAGATGCTACAGATATATTTGGGATAAAAAAGTGGCTAGCGATAGAATAGATCCCCTTAAAGATCAGCTTGGCCATCTTTGAGGGATGGGGGCAAGATACTAAATGAATAGTTCTCATCTGTTTTTTATTGAGAAGCTCATAGAAGCTAAGGAATTGAACCATAGGGGTTGTGATATCTTAGATCAAACGCTAATTATGAAAGAGGAGATACTGGCAGTTTTAAAGCTCACTAAGATGGATTAATCCCCAGAGACTGACCAAGTACATTGTCAGGCCTTGTGGGAAGCAATGGAAAAATTATAGAAATCTTTGCAGTAATATTTGCATAATCTTTAGCCACAAATGAAGTTCCAGTACAGCAAGGATAAGCCAGGAAACTAGAGGCTGGTGAGTCTGATGTTAGTGGTGGGAAGGTTGTTAGAGGTGATTGTAAGGGAAGGATTGACCGGCATTTGGATAGGCACATTGATTAGGGACAGTTAGCATGGTCATGTGCGTGGGGAATTGTATCTCTCAAATCTGATACTGTATTTTGAAAAGATCACCAAGAGGATTGATGAGGGCAAGGCAGTGGACATTGTCTAAATTGACTTAGTCAGGCTTTTGACAAGGTCCCACATGGTAGGCTGTTATGCATGGAATCTAAGGTGAGCTTGCAAATTGGATTCAAAATTTGTTTGGAATGTGTCAAAGGATAGTTGTAAAGTGTGTTTCTTGGATTGGGGTTCTGTGACTAGTGGGGTCAGTGCTAGGTCCTCCGTTTTGCTATCTCCATTAATGATTTGAATGACTTATCATTGCTAGTAAATTTGTAGATGGCACAAAATTGGTGATATATTGGACAGTGTGGAAGGATATTTAAGTTTACAACAGATCTAGATCAGTTGGGAAGATGGCCCAATGAATAGCAAATGGAATTTAAATCTGACAAGTGTGCTTTGGTACGTTAAACCAGGGCAGGAATTATACAGTAAATGGTAATGGTCTGGAGAGTGTTGTGGGGCAGGGAGTTATGGGAGTACAGCTGTATTGGGCCTAAAAGTGGTGTGTCACGTGGACAGTCTGCTGAAGATGACATTTGCTATACTTGGCTTAAGTGGGAAGAATATTGAGTATAAACATTGGGATGATGATGCAGCTGTTCGTTGTTGGTGAGACAACACTTGGAGTACCATGTGCAGTTCTATTTGCACTCTATAAAAGTATGTCATTAAGTTGGAAAGAATGCAAAAGAAATCCCCCAGGACAATATCTGTGCTTGTGGGCTTGAGAGGTTGGATAAGCTGGAAAGTTATAGAATCAGATTCAATTACGATTTTTAAAAGACATTGAGACAGAAATATGGATACGAGGGGTTCAGAGGGATATGGACCAAGAGTGGGCAAATGGTATTAGTCCAGCACGCCAACTTGGTCAGCATGAACAAGGTGGACTGAAGGGCCTGTTTCTTGCTGTACAGCTCTATAACTCTCTGCAGTATTGTGAATAGGCATAATAAAAATATTTGAACATGTGCCTTTCTTAACAAACTTGCTTAAATGATTTTAAAAATCTGGATTAATGCTAACAACATCTGATTGGAGCAGTGTATTTGTTGGGTGTTAATATATAAATTGCTATTGGTGGGATGCAGAAAACTTATTTTATTGAAATTGCACTGAAGGTATTACATTTCATTTCACAGCATTGTGGCAAGAGATGACCAGTTAGCTGGTCCTTCATGTTTAAAAGGCCACAGGGTTCTTTCAAGAGATGCGGTAACTCTCTGATAATGTGCAAAGGCAGATCAAGCTATTTAGAGAAAGAGGACATTTCCAATACTGGTTGTTGGTTTTGATTAAGTTTCTTTATTTTCACACAATGAATAACATATGAACAGATTACTTTTCAGTAAGTGCTCTATTGCTAACCTGATTTCGGCAGCAAAACAATGAGCTTCTTTCGGAAAAAAAGTTTTAAAAACCAACAACTATATGTAGAAGCATGACAATCAGCATGCCAAATACATAAGCGCCAATCAACAGCAGTTCATATCTATTCAATGTACAAAAATGCTTCATGAATAAAAACTGTTACAAAAAACATTTCAAACAACAATGTACAAGTTTGCTCTATGTTTAATTAGAATACAAATATAATATTTGTCTAAAATATGTGTACATACAGTCAAGTATAATAACATGCAAATACACTCTAAAAAAGGTTTAAAAACACTATGAATACAGACTAAAATAAGCCAGCACTATGTAAAAGGATCTTGTGCCCCACGTTTAAAGGTACATTTTTTGAAACTTCATTTGTAGTCTTATCAATTTTCGGCAAAAAAATTGCTCTTCTTCCTAAATAAAAACCAGAGTAAAAACAAAACACTGGAATTTGACTAGGACACCCGTGTAGAACATTTGGCAGTTCTTTCAATGTCTTTGTATTGTTTTAGTGTTACAACCTTGGCAGGCTTTTCACTAGTTATGATACAATACATTATTTCACATCAGCACTATACCGTGTTGTATCAGACCCAAAGTTTACTGTACCTCCATGCTGATTAAATTCCGTAATGTTGTGATCCATTTTAAACAATTATGTCATTGTCATTTTAATGGTTTTGCTTCTGTGACTCTTAAGTACCAAATTTTAAAGGCAAGAGTTTGAAGAAGGGTCTCGACCCGAAACGTCACCCATTCCTTCTCTCCAGAGATGCTGCCTGACCCGCTGAGTTACTCCAGCATTTTGTGTCTACCTTCGATTTAAACCAGCATCTGCAGTTCTTTCCTACAGTTACTTTTAAAACTTGTATATTGTAGAATATATGAATTTCAAGCCCCCCCCCCCCCCCCACCCCTTCCTCCCCCAACTTCAATTAGCCCCATTCCCAAACCCCAGATGCATTAACAACTGTTTGGCATCAAAATGATTTGTTAAACTTGATTGAAAAACAGTTAAAATGACAATTACACAGACAAGATGATTCAGACGGTTTGAACCCATGCAGGTCAAAGATGTGTAATTACATTATATACAACAGGTTACTGTTTTTGACTGAATTAAGGCTGCCATGATATAAACATTTTGCCTAAATATAACTGCAGTCACAATTACTCATTTTAAAAAATAATTGAAAATATGTTTTGGATTATCATCATAAGAACACTTAATTTCTTTTTGCATAAGGGGAACTTAAATACAGAAATTCAAAAGCTTAAGGTAACATGTTTTCATTGAATTTTCACAAAGGAAACAAAAAACACAATTACCAGGATACAAGACAACCACTACTCTGGGGATAAAGTAAAACATCCAAGTCTTTGATATTAAGTATCTGATTATTTGCATACAATAGTTTGGGAAAAGGTGAGACCCCACTAACACTGTGAACTGGAACGTGGTTAAACGAGACATCCCTTTGCAGCAGAATATTCTCTTCATCAGTGATTGACTGAAATGACAATTGATGGTTAGGGTATACCATTTGATAAGACAATTTCTGCGATCTGACCGTCCCAATGTATATTCCACTGTGCTCGCTGGAGCATGGGATGGTGACAATTTTATTTGTTATATATTTTAATGGAAAATATTCAATATGTTCTTTGAGTATTTTAGATGTTTATTTTAAATGTGTTCAGAGGTGAGAGTTAATTTCATAGTAATACTGTGCACATATCTGGGCCATTTCTCATAGTGTAAATGTTATAATTTTGGAGAACAGTCACATAAATATTGCATGAATAAGCTTGCTGTGAAACTTAGATAATCGCAGAAAATATATATTTAATTTTTTTCGTTAACATCTATTTACTTTGGAAAACTGTAAGGCCATTCGATAGGGCACACAATGTTATATTTTAAATGATCTAGATTACAACGTCAATTCCTACCTTTACAGAAAGTCACTTGTGAACTTAATTGCTCAAAGATTTTCGGGACAAGTGCGAGAGTTGGAGATTAATTATTTCTTGGGGGGTGGGGATGGGGGAACTGATGCAAATCTCTCTGTTAAAAGAATATTTTGATTCAATGTTTTTTATAGCCTCTTATGATATTGCTTCTCAAAGGAAATACCCAGTGATAAGTGTAGGTGGAAATAGGAAATCCAGCAAACCCCTTGAGAAGTTCAGGCTGAATCTATTGTGTGCTACGGAACTCTTTCAGATCCATTATTTCTGATTGATGTTACTTTCTGACATGGTTGTCCATCAAGGGGGAAACATTTATTTTCAATACATAAAATAAACCAGGGACATTTATTGATTGAAAATTCTTTTATGACTTTTGTTTCTGCTGAGTTTCCAAGAGCATATGTTGAACTGAAGCAGAAAGTGCTTTACATGGATAACACTTTTGCATTTAAGGCTCTGTGAGTACAGTATTGCCTGAATGTCGGCAAGAATATTTTAAAATTTCTTTCTTTCTTCTTTTATCAACTAGCATATATTGATTATAAATCCAGTATATAAGAAACGCTGTTGCAAGCGTAATGTTATTTCTGCCTGCCTTCCCAAGGAACATTTCAATAATACATTCTTCTAAAAGGCTGCCAAAAGTACTTGCACTAGCTTACCCTTTTATACGCCATTACATGTTGCTCACTTCGCAAATAATGGGTCCATGGATAGAGCGCAGTTAACAGGGAGAAGGAATGTTTGTACAAAATTGTGAAACTTAATTGACATGTCGAAATACCAGATATTGACAGGAGTGTCTGGTACTTGCAAAGAATGCAGTGAATGCTGGAATGAGGCCGTCCCTTTTATATGGTGGATTGCATGAGAAAATGGTTATCTTTTTTTAATTTTCCAACATCTGAATCTTAGTCATTCCCTTCTCATTCACCAAGTAATATTAAAGTGCAGGAAGGTTTCAGTGACTGGTGGCTGTTGATTGGTAGCTGGTGGCAGATATATTCAAGCTGTTGTACCTTTTAGAATTTGTGGTGATTGCCTCTTTTTCAGTTTCTTTGGACTTCCTATGTCTCTTCACATTTTGCCCACTTTCCTCTTTCTGCTTTCTCTTGGTGCCTTTATCTGACTTAGGCTTTTGTTGCTGTACCATGCATATTACAGCTTCAATTGTGTCCATGATTGTGTCCTGACTGGCTGTAGCCAGCATTTCAGGAGCTAAATTGTATCTCAAGCCTCGTTTACTGGGAAGATCCACACACTTCTCCAATACTGGCATCTGGTCTGTTAAGTCATCATCCAGTGGCAAAGGGTGCTTCCTCGGTCGGCCTCTCCTCTTTTTTACTATATTATTGCCAGTCTTTGACTGTCTTTGCAGTCTTTTGGCTTTCAGGATCTTGTTGACATGGTCCAAGTTCTTTTTCGTTGCAAGAATTTTGTCATAATTGCACATCTTCCTGACTTCACACTGAATAGCTTCAATTTCCCTTCTCTTCAGCTTTCTTCTCGGTGAAGAAGTAGGAGTCTGAACTAAATGGAGAGAAGCACAAGTAATTATAATAATCACCAAAAGGGCATGATCACTTTATTACCAGTATGGAATTATACACTGTTCATTGCCACACTGGTGTTCAAAATGGATTAATGATGCATTTTAAGTTGCAGACAACTTATTATTTAAAGTACCAAAGGGACCATGGTGGAAGCTCAGCCACACAACCTGCTCAGGAAATAGAGTACAGTTTCCATCAACTTACTTTTTGATCTCTGAAATGCCATTGTCTCAAATTGTTTTTAATGTCTCCTCCAAAACAAGGACAGAAAAAACAATGGTCTTAATGAAAAACAATATCAAGAAGGGTGTGGGGTTAAAGTATTGGTTATCTCTCTATTGGCTTTGAAATCATTGCATTGAATAGGAGGGTGTTTATAAATCAGATTTGTTAAGAAATCCCACATTAGCCTTATTCCTCATTAGTATCAAATGAATGATTAAAACAACCATATGAAAATAAGATTTAATTTATTTTACAGAATAAGTTATTTTTACTATGATGAATCAGGCACACCTGTATATTGATGCAAAGATATAGTGTTATCAAAATGTGAAGGCACCTACAGTGCATTTTGAGTAATCGATAACAGGTATCAATTAATTCTCAGTTATATTACAATAATTGCTATATATCTGGCTAATATTGTTTTAATATAATGGATTATTTTCATTAACAGTAATAATGTTCTATAGTTTTTCTTTCAATATTAAAATTTAATTGCCATCTGGAAACTAGTAATTGTTGAACTTGGTACTGATGACACAGTTAATGAAACCTGAAGAATGACACCTGTATTACAATACTGCCTTTGTCAACTGATACCTAAGTAAAGATTCTCTACACTCATTCACTAAAGTGCATTACAATGCCCTTGCAGTGTCTATAGGAAGATGAAGGGGCAAGATAAAATCATAAGATTATTATGGATAAATTATACTAGATGTAATGCTGAGGCTCTATAAGGCGCTGGTCAGGCTGCATTTGGAGTACTGTGAGCAAATTTGTGCCCCATATCTGAGGAAGGATGTGCTGGCTCTGGGGAAGGTCCAGAGGAGGTTGACAAGAATGATTCCAGGAATGAGTGGGTTAGCATATGATGAGCGTTTGACAGCACTGGGCCTCTACTTGCTGGAGTTTAGAAGGTTGAGGGGGGACCTCATTGACATTTACAGAATAATGAAAGACATACATAAAGTGAATGTGGAAAGGATGTTTCCACTGGCGGGAGAGTCTAGGACCAGAGGTCATAGCCTCCGAATTAAAGGGCACTCTTTTAGTCAGAAGGTAGTTAATCTGTGGAACTTGTTGCCACAGGGGGATGTGGAGGCCAAGTCAGTGGATATTGTTAAGGACGAGATAGACACATTCTTGATTAGAACGGGTGTCAAGGGTTATGGGGAGAAGGCAGGAAAATGGGATTAGGAGTCAGAGATAGGCTATGATTGAATGGCAGAGTGGACTCGATGGGCCAAATGGCCTAATTCTACTCCTATAACTTGTGAACTATTCTACAGCATGGTTTCTGCAACCAGAAAAACCCTACCATGTCAGCACCTATCTAAACAACTTCAGGATCATGCATTATATTTCCTGGGTATCTATTTCAAATGATAAACACTGCATAAATGCAGAAATTTAAATTCTGTGGTCAATGAGTAAGTGATAAGTAAATTAATAAATAGTTTTGATAAGGTAATCTGAAGATAGAACATATATGCAATTAATGCAATGTAGATTTAGAACAGGTGTCAGGATAAACCATTTCTCAGTCAAAGTTATGATAAATGTTTTACCAGAGATTGTATAATCAAAATATTATAGCCATTCAACATAGTTGGATGTCTTAATGGAAAAGCTGTTATTCAGATGAGCCAAATGCTATTACTTGTCCATGTTCCTTTAACATTCATATAGACTAAGTGCTGAGAACTTAAATTCAAATGTTTTGCATAACTTGTGTACAGGCAGCTAAAAAGTAATGGAGTACTTTTATGACTGGGTCTGGAACAATAAGTACTACAGCTATCCCTGATGCCGCTAAAAGGTTTCCAGTACTCCCCAATAGAAAATGTGCATGTTTTTATGATCAGAGCCACACAATAATATTCACACTCCTTCATTAGGTGTGGGTGATAAACAAGTGGACCTTCGAGAGTCACCAAATGCCTTGAAGGCACCATTCAAGGAGATTGTTTTATCCTTGTTTCTGTAAAAAAAAACATTGTTGTTGCATAATTTCTTTACAGAGAAAACGCAATTAAACAATATTTTCAAGGAGTTATAAGGATTGCTTTCAACATGTGTATCATTTCAAAATGCATGAATCCAGTCACTTTAGTCCAAAGCAGGTCATGTTTCAGTCCTGCTTAATTGCTATTATTAAAGGCTAAAAATGCCTTCGGAGATTCCCACCAACTTAGTCCAAGTTTCACTGAACAGCTGGGTTCATTTGTAGATCACTTTCCTCCCTCAAAAAAAATGTTAAAAACAAGAACTTTCAAAGAGCTTTAATTAATGACAGGAAATTCTCAGAAACTCTCCATTTTCTCATTTAGATGATATATCTTTTCTGCTTATTACTTCGACACATGGGTTGCAGGGATGTAGTTCAGCCAGACTTACTGTCATCCAAAGCAAAGCATCTTGTGTGGTGTTGTAGCAAAAAAATCTGAATGCAAGAAAACTGAACACTGAAAATGGAACCTGAAGGTTAAAGGACACTCTTGTTCTCCTGATTCGGGAGATGGTGTCATCGTTTTCAAGGGAAGAGATGAGCTTTCATGCCAACATTTTAAAAAATCTGAAAATAATACATTTGCTTTTCAACTGCCACCGTGGAATTTTATCCATCATCAAATATACAAGCCCACAATGGGACACTGATTATTTTAAACATTTAAAAAAAAATCTCTTAATGGCATTAACCATGGTGGGTTGACTGAGTGTAATCTTTAGATGAACTGTGATGTAAGACAACAGGTAATTGAAGCAGGATATGTATGCATGATTCACTTCCCATTTCATATTCTCCATGTTCTTATCTTATTTTTGCTAATATTAGAAATGTTGTGTCTGGGTATATTCCCTGATAACCCAGCCATTAAAAAAAAATCCGGCTCCCTCATTTATAAAAAGACACATTGATTTTCCATTTTGGAAACAGGTGAGGTGGTGGTCTACTTTCTCAGGTTCTAATTTAGGTGAGCCATTAAACTATGGCTTAATTTGCACTCGCAAGTAGATACAAATTTGGCATGAACCTAAGGAAAGTGGATCTATTGATTTCCTGGATAATACTGATACCCCCATATCATAATAATTTCCTGGATAATAATGATATATCATGTGGTACATTATCTTACTGCTATTTTGTGTGGATCTGACAACAAAATGGATACTTTTTTCCAAATTTGCAAAACAACTTAAAAGTACACTATTGCCTCAGTACTTAGTTGTCCAGAACTCGTAAAAAAGTGGACTGGTTAATAAAAGATCCCTTTCCCATCAATTATTAAACCATTCATGAAATATTCTGTTAAATTAAAATTGTCCAAATTATTTCAGCCTCAGTAATGTTAGTTTAACTGAGACTTGAGAAGCATTATTTACTTCTTTCAGATTATTAAGTATCCCAGACTTGCAATCTGATCCTAAACTGCCCGATGATTTTCAATTAGATCCTGATCGTTTAGGTCATTCAACAAGGCGCTTGTACCAAAATTTAAATGATGGATGTACGCACAAAATTAAATGATGAATAGTGCCATGGGCCACATTGTACCATGGTAGCTGTTGGAGTTGTGGAACCAGTGGGATTGAAGGGGAAGCAGGTTGTTGGTCTAGCCTTGAGAGTGAACAGAACTTTTCCAGTCTATGTGGCTCTGTTAGTCATAGGAAAATTGTGTGGTTGGGGAAATATTGCACAAGAAATTATCTCACAAAATGCTGCCCCAATACATCTTAAAAGTAACACATCAATAAAATTCAAAATCTTTCTATTTGTGAAAGCACTATGATGCTGGTAAAATGTAGTATCATGCTTGACTTGAGAATTACTGAGCCCAGTAGTTACAGTGACTGTAAAAACGTCAGATGCACAATAGGCATCAATAACCTGGAGAGAGAATGGCAGCCAGGTTCCTGTTCATTAACACTATCAAGTGACCTTCAAGGGTCACACATGATAAACTACCACTCTTTTCAGTAACCACTGGAGAGAAATGGAGAACAGATCAAAACTAGGAGGGAAAAAACAAATCCACAAGCAAATGAGCCTACTCAAAGAATATTGAAATGGCTAAACAGTAAACATTTATGAGATGTGTAGGAAAGAACTGCAGATGCTGGTTTAAATCAAAGGTAGATATAAAATGCTGGAGTAACTCAGCGGGACAGGCAGCATCTCTGGAGAGAAGGAATGGGTGACGTTTCAGGTCGAGACCCTTCTTCAGACTGTTGTCAAGGGAGTGTGCGGGACAGAGATAGAATGTAGTCGGAGACAGGATGACTGGTGGGAGAACTGGGAAGGGGAGGGGATGGAGAGAGGGGGAAAGCAAGGGCTATTTGAAGTTAGAGAAGTTAATGTTCATACTGCTGGGGTGTAAGCTCCCCAAGCGAAATATGAGGTGCTGTTCCTCCAATTTGCGCTGGGCCTCACTCTGACAATGGAGGAGGCCCAGGATAGAAAGGTCAGATTGGGAATGGGTGAAGAAGTTAAAGTGCTGAGCAACCGGGAGATCAGGTAGGTTAAGGTGGACGAGCGGAGGTGTTCTATGAGATGCTTCTTGTAAAGGTTATTCTGGATTGAAATCAGTATGGTTTGATATGGGTCGAAAGAATGTGTCTAACTAGTTCAATGCTAGCAACTGCTAAGAGTCATACTTTATTTCTTAAATATTTCATGTCCAAAAGCACAATGTGAGAATCCAGTCGCACTATGGGCTTTAAGGGTCAGTTTCTGACCACCTCCGTATACCCATTCAATTGTTATTAATATTGCCAACTAACCTGATTCACACGATGAAGATGGTGAAGGTGGGGGAGATGATGATAGAGTTGATACTGTAATACTTTCAGTCGAAATTGCTTTCTTTCTGGTTACAATGGAAAGGCCACTATCATGTTTGTGCAACGTCATTTGGTCCAGCTTGGAGTGTGAGCTTATTAAACCTAACAGTAGGAAAAGAAAAACATGATAAAATGCATTATTTGAAAAGTCAGGCACAAAAGTCGTTCTCACTAGGGACTTTGAGAGTCAAACAGCAGGAAAACAGGGCCTCCAGCCCATGCTGACCAAGATGCTCCATCTAAATTAGTTCAAATAGCCTGCGTTTGGCCATTGCCCTCTAAAGCTTTTCTAATTTTTTCTTGAACAAAAGTATTTTAAACGTTGTTATTGTACCTGCCTCAACTACTTCATCTGGCAGCTCGTTCCATATATTTGCCATCCTCAGTATGAAAAAAATAATCCCTCAGGTTCCTATTAAATATCACCTTAAACCCACGCCCTCTAGTTCTTCAATACCCATGCCACAGGAAAAAAATCTGTGGATTCATCCTATCAATTCTCTCATGATTTTATACATCTGTATAAGATCACCCCTGAACCTTCTGCACCCCAAGGAATAAAGTCCTAGCCAGCTAAACCTCTCTCTGTAGCTTAGGCCCACGAGACCTGGCAACATGTTTTCTCTGCATTCATTTCAGCTTAATAACATCTGTCCTATAGCAGGTGGACCAAAACTAAACAATACTCATAGCGTGGTCTCACTAATATCTTGTACAACTGTAATATAACATAACCCTGAAGAAGGGTCTCAACCCGAAACATCACCTATTCCTTTTCTCCAGAAATGTTGTCTGACCTCCTGTTACTCCAGCGTTTTGTGTCTATCCCAACTTCTTTATTCATTTCCCTGACTGATTATGGCCAGCATGCCAAAAACTTTCTTTACCACCATATCGATCTGTGAGGATTTCACCACCCTATTGATCGAATCAGGGTACTGTAGCGACCATAGAGAATGGTCCAGGTCGTCGAACCCTCGGATTGGCCAGCGAGGTCACGTGGGAACGCGACCATGGGGATTGGTCCAGGGAGCGACATCGCTGATTGGCCAGCGATGTCATGTGCGCGTTTGGCGCCCGATTTAGTCAGTTCGGCGAAGTCTTCAAGGAAGACAGTAAGTTTGTAATGGTTGTCCTTTACCTTGTTGTTTAACTCTGTATTCGAATATTGCGGCTGCAATAAACTTCTTCTACAACCAACAAGTTTCGGACTCGCCATATTGGTGACCCCGACGTGATCTGGACGATCACCGACTGAGCAGGAACCCGACGCCTCGTTGACGATGACCGAGCCGGGCACACCGGAGTCAAGCGCCGGAAGCGTTCATCTTCCGTTGTTTTGGACGCACGCACCGCAAGCTTGGTTTATCCACACCGAGGCTCAATTTCATATAAAGAAGGTGTTGGACGAATCCACGAAGTACTACTACCTCGTCAGCGCTCTATCGCCGGACACAACCAAGCGCGTGATGCGGTTCATCGTGGATCCACCTGCGGAAAACAAGTACGAGGCCATGAAGAAAGTATTACTGCGAACCTTCGGGTTTAATAAGCATGGTGGTGCGGCAAAACTTCTGCACCTACCAGATCTTGGAGACCAACTGCCTTCCGTCCTCATGGCCGAAATGATGATGCTAGCCGGTGAGCATACGGATTGCCCTATGTTCGAACAGGCATTCCGCGAGAAACTCCCCGAGGATGTCCGACTGCTGCTCACGGATTGTTCTTTTAAGGACCCCGAAGCATATGCAGCGAAAGCGGATGTGCTCATAGCGGCAAAAAACAAGGCAAGTGGTTCGATCAACAAAGTCTCGACATCAGTGACCACGCCACAGCGACGGCAAGATGGCGCCACGTCTCCCGCCAATTCTCCGAAAGCCCGCCAAAAAGATCCGCACAAGCGCGGCTGGTGCTATTATCACCTACGATGGGGTAACGAATCCCGCAACTGCCGTTTGCCTTGTACCTTCGCGGGAAATGCCTCGGCCGATCGTACATAGGGGCAGTTACGATTGGCCAGAACCAGCGCCTCTATGTCCATGATCGATTCACGGACACAGAATTTTTGGTAGACACGGGAGCCATCGTCAGCATAGTGCCGCCGACCGACCTCGAAACCAGATCGGGTAAGACAGGTCCCACCCTCATCGCGGTTAATGGTAGCCCAATTCGCACTTTCGGTACACGGAAGATGTCCCTTGTGTTAGGCCTCCGCACGTACGAATGGCCATTCATCATAGCCGACGTCAAACAAGCGATCCTGGGCGCAGATTTTCTCTGGGCTTTTTCACTGGTTCCTGATGTCCGCGGTAACGACCTCCGACCCTCCGCCGAAGATGAGCACGTCGCTCCGACAATCGCCTCCTCGCCCAGCCCTACTGTCCAGGCCGTCGTCGCGGCCCCCGACTCGTATGCTGCGATTCTGGCAGAGTTTCCGGAGCTGCTCGTCCAACGTTTTGACACGCCTTCGGCTAAGCACGGTGTGGTCCATCACATCCGCACCGAAGGCCCTCCCGTTTTCGCTCGGGCCAGGAGACTACCGCCAGACAAACTGGTGGTGGCAAGGGCGGAGTTCAGGAAGATGGAGGAAATGGGAATTGTCCGTCAGTCTGACAGCCCATGGGCCTCGCCGTTACACATGGTCTCCAAAGCATCTGGGGGGTGGAGACCATGTGGCGATTATCGGCGTCTCAATGCTGTCACCACGGCTGATCGCTACCCCATACCGCACCTACAGGATTTTTCATCTGGGCTGGAAGGAGCGGTGGTGTTTTCCAAAATCGATTTGGTGCGAGGATACCATCAGATTCCGGTGCGACCGGAGGACATACAGAAAACTGCAACAATTACTCCGTTCGGGTTGTTTGAATGGTTGCGTATGCCTTTCGGTTTAAAGAACGCGGCACAGGCTTTCCAGCGACTGATGGACCGCGTGGGACGGGGTTTACCGTTTTTGTTTATTTATTTAGACGACATCCTGGTAGCCAGCCCCTCCGTGCAGGAACACCAGGCCCATTTGCGGACCGTGTTCCAGCGGCTCCAAGACCACGGGCTCATAATCCAACCCTCCAAATGTCAATTCGGCCTTCCTGCTCTTGATTTTCTAGGGCACAGAATTACCCCTGCCGGCGCCTCCCCTTTGCCCGAAAAGGTGGAGGCTATCCGGGCATTTCCTAGGCCCACCACAGTAAAAGGGCTACAGGAGTTCGTAGGCATGGTTAATTTCTACCATAGGTTCGTTCCGGCAGCTGCGCGAGTCATGCGCCCACTCTTCCAATGCCTTGCAGGGAATCCGGTAGAGTTGTTGTGGTCCCCGACCGCTGAGTCGGCTTTTACAGCAGCTAAGGCAGCCTTGGCAGACGCCACCATGTTGGTCCATCCGAGCCCCTCCGCCCCCTCGGCCCTGACGGTTGACGCCTCTGACGTGGCGGTGGGTGGGGTTCTGGAGCAGCAGGTCGGTGGCCGTTGGCAGCCTTTAGCGTTTTTCAGCCGGCAACTAAATTCGGCCGAGCTGAAGTATAGCGCATTTGACCGAGAGCTTCTGGCTCTCTATTTAGCTGTTCGTCATTTCAGGTACTTCCTCGAGGGCCGCCCATTTGTGGCCTTTACGGACCACAAACCATTAACATTTGCTTTTTTGAAATTGTCTGACCCATGGTCGGCCCGCCAGCAGCGGCACCTGACTGCTATCTCCGAATTTACCACCGATGTCCGTCATGTCGCGGGTAAGCTTAATGCCGTTGCTGACGCCCTGTCTAGACCTGCTTGTTCCCCTATTTCGGCGGTGGACTGCGAAGTGGATCCCCAGGAGCTTGCGGAGGCACAGCTTCTGGCAGATACCGTTTCGGCTTACCGGTCCACCACTTCGGGATTGAAGTTGGCCCAGGTAGCTTGTGGGTCGGCGGGCACAAAAGTCTGGTGCGATGTTTCTCTTCCCCGTCCCAGGCCGGTAGTACCGCCCTCCCTTCAGCGCCGGGTTTTCGATGCCATTCATGGGCTGGCGCACCCGTCCATCCGCTCCACCTCTGCCTTGGTAGCAGCGAGGTTTGTCTGGCATGGCCTACGGAAACAGGTGGCGGGGTGGGCACGTTCCTGCGTGCCCTGTCAGACCGCTAAAGTCCAGCGCCACGTCCAGCCCCCCGTACAGGATTTCGAGGTCCCGGCTGTTCGTTTTTTCCACATCCACGTGGATTTGGTCGGGCCCTTGCCTTCCTCCCGGGGCTACACCCACCTCCTCACGGTGGTGGATCGGTTCACCCGGTGGCCAGAGGCTTTCCCATTGTTTGATATTTCGTCAGCGTCTTGTGCTAGGACTTTGGCCCTTCATTGGGTAGCTCGTTTCGGGGTCCCGGCAGTTATTACCACTGACAGAGGGCCACAGTTCACTTCGTCCCTCTGGGCCGCGCTTGCAGAACTGTACGGGTCCAAGTTACAACCCACGACTGCATATCACCCCCAGGCAAATGGACTCGTAGAAAAGTTCCACCACCAACTTAAGGCGTCCCTCAGTGCAAGGCTTGAAGGCCCGGACTGGGTAGACCAGCTCCCTTGGGTTCTGTTGGGCATCCGGACTGCTCCCAAGCTAGATCTCGGTGCGTCGTCCGCAGAGCTAGTATATGGCTCGACACTTCGAGTACCCGGAGATCTGTTTCCGGACCCTTCAGACCAGCTGCCTACAGTCCCATCAGTGTTAGCGTCTCTCCGGGAACGGGTGGGCTCCCTGGCTCCAGTTCCGACTTCACGTCATGGGTGTCCCATGGTACATGAACCGCCTTCCCTGAAGGACTGTGAGTTCATTTTTCTGCGAAAAGATTCCCATCGCGCCCCGTTGCAGAGGGTCTATCAAGGGCCGTTCCGGGTTTTGCGTAAGGGAACGGCTACCTTCACCTTAGACATGGGCGGCAAGAGTGAGCTCGTCTCGGTGTCCCGGCTAAAACCTGCCCATTTGGACCCGGATCAACCAGTCCTGGTCGGTCAAACCCCTAGGAGAGGCCGACCTCCGTTAGTTCCGCTCAGTCCAGGACCCCCCGTTCCGACAGTTCCTCCAGGACCCCCCGTTCCGGCAGCTCCTCCAGGACCCCCCGTTCCGGCAGCTCCTCCAGGACCCCCCGTTCCGGTAGTTCCTCCAGGACCTCCCGTTGCGGCTGTTCCGCCAAGTCCGGAACCCCCGGCTCCTGTGGTGCAGGCTGTCCCTCTCCGTACTCGTTATGGTCGCGAAATCCGGCTCCCTGCTAGGTTCCGCACCTCGGGTTCTGGGGGGGGTCATGTAGCGACCATAGAGAATGGTCCAGGTCGTCGAACCCTCGGATTGGCCAGCGAGGTCACGTGGGAACGCGACCATGGGGATTGGTCCAGGGAGCGACATCGCTGATTGGCCAGCGATGTCATGTGCGCGTTTGGCGCCCGATTTAGTCAGTTCGGCGAAGTCTTCAAGGAAGACAGTAAGTTTGTAATGGTTGTCCTTTACCTTGTTGTTTAACTCTGTATTCGAATATTGCGGCTGCAATAAACTTCTTCTACAACCAACAAGTTTCGGACTCGCCATAGTACCATGTACTCCTAGATTCCTCTGCTTTACAACACATCCCAGAGCCCTACCGTTTACTGTGAAGATTCTGCCCTGGCGTAATTTACTAAATGCAACACTTCACACATCTGAATTAAACTACATTTGCCATTCCTTGACCCAATTACCTAGCTGATCAAGTGATACAGTTCCGAAATTTTACTTTGTAGCACTTCTTAATTAGATGCACAAAATTACGTGCACATCCTGTGGTCTTCCAGCACCTCACCCATATCTAACGATGATTTATATATCTTAACTAAGGCTCCTGCAATTTATTCTCTAGCTTCCCACACTGTTTTGGGATATATCTGATCAGGTTCAGGAGATTCATCTACCTTCATACCTCTGAGGACATTCAGCACCTTCTAGACTGTAATAAGTACTATCCTCAAGGTACGGCTTTGAATTTTCCCAAGTTCCCTACTCTTCATGTCTTTCTCCATGGTAAAAACACAGCTTCCATGGTGTATAATCAGTTGTTATTGTCTGATCTGGAATTGAGTCATACTGACTAAGATTCCTTATTGACTTCTAGACCATGCTAAAATTAATTATTTCATCTTGGATGATGAACATCTTATTTCAAATGGTCTGGGGAACCCTGTGCTTCGGAGATGGTGGAGAATAAAGCAACATCAGCTGGGTTTCCGCAGGTCATCATCATCAGGTGACCTGTGCTGGAGAGCCGACATCGATGGCTATCAGCCAAGAACAGAATCAGACTCATAGTTCCTGTCACTGTAAAAATGTGCTGAAAATCACTTAAGGTTAATACAATAGGAAGATAAATGGAATAACCCCAGAAAGAGATTTGGAGTTTGCAATTTGCAATTAGCATACGCTCATGATTTATAATGCTGAGAAAACAGTAAGTTTATGCTGTCTGCTTGTTATAACAATTTTGCATGAAAGCTGGCAAGAACCATTCTATTCACCATCTGACTGAGTCAACAGCTGACCCTATTCTGTACATGGTCACATTCAATGAAAACCTGCTTGCATTACTTAAAGCCAATCTGTAATTTTTAAAGGGGAATATATTGTGGCTGCAGCAGGTAAGTGTTCTACAATTGAAACTGACCTGGGAGATATTCAAGAACTGCACAATATAGGAAGAGTGAAGTTCATGGATTTCCAATGCTGCAGTTGAGGTATTCATGTAGGTTGTGGGAGAAAATGCCTTTCTTCTGCAGGGGACAAGGAGGTGATAGCCTTCCCCATTTCCACTTCCTCTGGCAGCTTGCCTTCCTTGTTCTATGTGCCCTCTGCTCATTCTGTGTGCAGTTTTGGTCTCCAAATTTGAGGAAGGATATTCTTGCTATTGAGGGCGTGCAGCGTATGTTTACTAGGTTAATTCCCGGAATGGCAGGACTATCATATGTTGAAAGACTGGAGCGACTAGGCTTGTATACACTGGAATTTAGAAGGATGAGAGGAGATCTTATCGAAACATATAAGATTATTAAGGGGTTGGACACGTTAGAGGCAGGAAACATGTTCCCAATGTTGGGGGAGTTCAGAACAAGGGGCCACAGTTTAAGAATAAGGGGTAGGCCATTTAGAACTGAGATGAGGAAAAACTTTTTCAGTCAGAGAGTTGTAAATCTGTGGAATTCTCTGCCTCAGAAGGCAGTGGAGGCCAATTCTCTGGATGCATTCAAGAGAGAGCTAGATAGAGCTTTTAAGGATAGCGGAGTCAGGAGGTATGGGGAGAAGGCAGGAACGGGGTACTGATTGAGAATGATCAGCCATGATCACATTGAATGGCGGTGCTGGCTCAAAGGGCCGAATGGCCTCCTCCTGCACCTATTGTCTATTGTCTATTCTCACAATCATGCAATCTTTCAAAGACAAATTTCTACAAATGTATCCACATCCAGGTGGAACAAGCTTGTGCAAAATCTTTAAATCAATTCAACTCCTTCACCACTTAGCTTATCGATCACTGTATTCTTTATCAGGCATAAAGAGCTCTTGAGATAACCAGATCTTTACACTCACTATAATCACTGTTGGAAATCAATCAGCAACTGACCAGCCAGGCCTGGTGATCCCTTTGATTGGCAGCTTGGCCATGCCTTGCTTCTGAATGCATATTCAGCTGCGTAAGGTCAACGGAGGGCTAAAATGGGCCATGGAGCTTTAATCTGGCAGTGCTGGTGTTATGTCAGCAGTACACACTGATTGAGGTTATGATCTGCCGACTCTACACATTTCTTAAGGGCATCAGCACTGTATGCACAAATGTGGCAGCCTGCATGAACTGCACTCCAAATATGCATGGCATGTATGGACATGGGGATGAGGACAGCTCAATGTATGTGACACCTAGACAGAGGAAGCCAAGGAGTTGCATTTTGTAGCCTGTAATTCATTACTCGCTATAAAAACCATAAATCCCAGTGAATGGTTGTACTTTCTAAAATGGCATATACAAAACTGGAGAGAGAAATAAAAACAAAAATATTCAATTATGATAAAAGCTTTAGATGGTTCCGATGTTGCAAATAAAACTCTCACAATGGGAGTTTGAACTCTAATATTACATTATATTTACCATATTTGCTCATTTTGCGTGTGTTGTAAAATTCTATGATCCAATGCCCATTTTACTCAAGTAAATATAAACAGTTCAGTGGTATGGGTGCTTAATCATTGTAATCATTTACTGTCATTGTGAGAAAATAACTGCAGATGCTGGTACAAATCGAAGGTATTTATTCACAAAATGCTGGAGTAACTCAGCACGTCAGGCAGCATCTCAGGAGAGAAGGAATGGGTGACGTTTCGGGTCGCCCGAAACGTCACCCATTCCTTCTCTCCTGAGATGCTGAGCTGCTGAGTTACTCCAGCATTTTGTGAATAATTACTGTCATTGTGAAATTATCTGAATGATTAAATGAATAATATTCCTTTACTTGTATGATAAATGCAAGGAAGTCGACTAAATTACATTTTTATACAAAAGTGCTTCTTTTTAATTTCTGTTATGGTTCATGATACTGAACACTGATGTACACGAACAGTAATGCTTGGCCATTGGACTCTCCTAGTTCACTATCTTACTGTGATTCATGAATTGATATATTTCCATCCTCTTATCTAACACACCTTTTAGTCTTTTATAGTCTACTAGACGACCCGTGGACCCGTTGCTACAAAAGGTTTATTAGTAACTGAGCAGCAGGCGGAGTGGGCTGTGCGGCGGCCGGTTGCGGCCTCCACCCACCGGGCTGCTGCAGGCTGGCTTCTGCAGCTCCACTCGCACCACGGCGCTGGCACAGTGTTTCTCCATGTACTCCTGGAAGTCCTGCACTTCCATGGCTGCCGCCTCAACCCGCTCGCTGCAGGTCAGGGGGCCCGGCAACGGGCGGACACGGGCACCGGGTGGTGAGGAACGGTAGGGGCGAGTGGGGGGGGAGAGGAAAGGGGAGAGGGAGCCACTCACCCCGGCCCCGGGTGGCCATCGTGGCGGCCAGCAGCAAGACAGCTGCCGCATGTTCATCCTGCCGGAGGCCATCTTCTTTCACCATCTCTCTGCCACCGCGCTGCACGACGAGAGGAAAGTCAGGTGCGGGGCATGCCGGGACAGGCGCCGGTCCTCCCGGGCACTGCTGCGCAGGCACGCTGACGCCGGGCGCTGCGCTGCACCACAGGAGGAAGGTTAGGCGCGGGGCACATCGGGCCCGGCAACCCTCCCCGTTGTGATGCCGTATTAGATCAAATTGGCGATCTCAAAATGGCGATCTCATATATGACCCGTTGGGTTCCCATTGTGACACCGAACATGGAAGTATTACTGCGCAGGTGCGACTGCCGGGCACGGCAAGTGGGAACGATTTATTAAAGTTTGAAAAGTGAATAACTTTTATTGTTGTTATTTGAATGAAACTTACTACTGCACGTCGCAGGCAAATAGTGGGTAAGATGGCCCTAAAATTGTTGCGCTATCGTGCAACGTTTTGGCTGTATTTCTGGAACATGCAAATGTATATATATATAATACATACAAGATGAGAGTTTTAGTAATATACTAGAACAAGTGTGCCCGTTCAAAGCGGGCCCGTTGGGCCCGTCCCCACACCCCCCATTCTCTCCTCCCCCAGCCCCACTCTTACTCTCCAAGTGTGCCCGTTGGGCCCGTCCTCCTGATCTGTGTATGTCAAGTGACCACTATAACCTTCTTTTTTTTTTTTTTTCCTAATCAGATGTGCAGCACTTTGGTCAACATGGGTTGTTTTTAAATGTGCTATACAAATATAATTGACTTGACTTGACTTGCAATAACAAAACAATCAGTGCTTTTCTGGAAACTTTTCGAAACAATGTAGCCGTCACAAGCTGAAAACTAAATCCTTTTCTGGAAACTTTTCGAAACAATGTAGCCGTCACAAGCCACAAGCTGAAAACTAAATCTGCACCGCAGCGCCCCCCTGAAAAAGGGGGGGGGTGGCAGCGCTTTAAAACCTCTGTAACTTAAAAAACACGCGACCAAATTAAATGAAAATATCACGGCCGAGCGAGCGCGAGATTGGCGATTGAGGCGGTGCGAAAACCGTCGTGCTACGGTCCGCCGTTTTGCTGCAATCGCTGTTACGTATAAATATACGATATATTCAGGTCAAACCCAAAAAATATATATATATATATTCACAAGATCTGAGTTTTAGTATTATACTAGAACAAGTGTGCCCGTTCAAAGCGGGCCCGTTGGGCCCGTCCCCACACCCCCCATTCTCTCCTCCCCCAGCCCCACTCTTACCCGTTGGGCCCGTCCTCCTGATCTGTGTATGTCAAGTGACCACTATATTTCCTAATCAGATGTGCAGCACTTTGGTCAACATGGGTTGTTTTTAAATGTGCTATACAAATATAATTGACTTGACTTGACTTGACTTGACTTGCAATAACAAAACAATCAGTGCTTTTCTGGAAGCTTTTCGAAACAATGTAGCCGTCACAAGCTGAAAACTAAATCCTTTTCTGGAAACTTTTCAAAACAAATGTAGCCGTCACAAGCCACAAGCTGAAAACTAAATCTGCACCGCAGCGCCCTCCTGAAAAAGGGGGGGGGGGGGGCAGCGCTTTAAAACCTCTGTAACTTAAAAAACACGCGACCAAATTAAATGAAAATATCACGGCCGAGCGAGCGCGAGATTGGCGATTGAGGCGGTGTGAAAACCGTCGTGCTACGGTCCGCCGTTTTGCTGCAATCGCTGTTACGTATAAATATACGATATATTCAGGTCAAACCCAAAAAATATATATATATATATTCACAAGATCTGTGTTTTAGTATTATACTAGAACAAGTGTGCCCGTTCAAAGCGGGCCCGTTGGGCCCGTCCCCACACCCCCCATTGTCTCCTCCCCCAGCCCCACTCTTACTCTCCAAGTGTGCCCGTTGGGCCCGTCCTCCTGATCTGTGTATGTCAAGTGACCACTATAACCTTCTTTTTTTTTTTTTTTCCTAATCAGATGTGCAGCACTTTGGTCAACATGGGTTGTTTTTAAATGTGCTATACAAATATAATTGACTTGACTTGACTTGCAATAACAAAACAATCAGTGCTTTTCTGGAAGCTTTTCGAAACAATGTAGCCGTCACAAGCTGAAAACTAAATCCTTTTCTGGAAACTTTTCGAAACAAATGTAGCCGTCACAAGCCACAAGCTGAAAACTAAATCTGCACCGCAGCGCCCCCCTGAAAAAGGGGGGGGGGGCAGCGCTTTAAAACCTCTGTAACTTAAAAAACACGCGACCAAATCCCCCATTCTCTCCTCCCCCATCCCCACTCTTACTCTCCCCACACTCTCCCCTTTGGCCCGTCCTCTTAGGGTTTCCATTGTATCCGGGAGGGGGGGAGGGAGTGAAGGGGGGAGGGAGGGAGAGGGAGGTTTGTGGGAGGGAGGTGTGGAGTGATCGAGGGGGAGGGAGTGGTGGAGGGAGGGATGTGTTGAGGATGGAGGGGGGAGGGAGGGGGGAGGGTGATGAGAGATGGGGTGGTATTGGTGGAGGGAGGGGGAGAGAGGGGTGGAGGGAGGGATGGGGGAGAGGAGAGGGATATGGACCTCCCCTTTTCCCAGTACCCCTCTTTCCCCCACCACCAAGTCCCCTCCGCACGACCCCTGTTGTCCCACTCCCCAGTCCCCATTCTCAGACCCCCCCCCCCCCCCAGACACACTCTTAGCATCAGTTAAAGGCCCGGGGGGGGGGGGTGCGGGGGATCTGAACAGTGAAAGGTCCGGGGGGGGGGGGGGGGGGGGTGCTGGAGATCGCATCATTCAAAGGCCCGGGGGGGGGGGGGGATAGCGGGGAGATGTTCTCCCGGGTGTGGGAGAGAGGAGAGAAGCAAGGGGAGAGTGGAGTGGAGCCGGTGATCGCGGGCTTGCGCCGCTAACGGCGCCCATTGTTTTGGTGCGAGTGAGGAGATGCCGCGCATGCGTGCTGAGTACAGAGTGAGGAGATTCCGCGCATGCGTACTGAGCACAGCCGCACCGCAGCGCCCCCCTTCTGTCAAAACTTCGATAAATGAGGGGGGGCAGCACCTTTAGACCTCTGTAACTTAACAAATATGCGTCCGAATTAAATAAAAATATCATTTTCCAGCAGCAAACCGCATGCTGATTAATGCGGTACAAAAATCGTGGCGCTACGGTTCACCGTTGTGCCGGAATTGCCTTCGGCCGACATCAGTGGAATATATATACAAACATCGCTTCAAGATCTGAGTTTTAGTAGTATATAGATAGATATAGATAGATAGATAGATAGATAGATAGATAGACTAGACAAAGTTGGGCCCATTCCCCCACCCCCCCATTCTCTCCTCCGCCAGCGCCACTCTTACTCTCCCCCACCCCGTTCTTTCCCCACTACCCCCCTTTTCCCCAGTCTGACCATGTCCCTCCTGCTCAGAGAGTTCCCCGGCTGTGGGAGAGTGGGGAGGAGAGGGAGCAACTGACAGCGGGCTAGCGACCTCGCTAACGGCGTCCATCTTTTTCAGGCGAGTGAGGAGAGAGGTCGTGCGTGCCCCATAGTGACGTCATACGCAGAGCACTTTGGAAAATTTGGTTTGAAATGAAATTAGAAAAGAAATTTTGAAACTTTAAAATCTCTCTAACTTAACAAATATAAGACCAATTTAAATAAAACTTGTTTTAAACAGTCGCCAATGGAGTGGTGATTAAGGTGGTGCTAAAATTGTGGCGCTATGGTTTACCGTTTTGGCTGTAGGTGCACATGTCCACAACCAAATCTCAAATTTCAAATTTTCAGAGAGATATGTACAAGATTTGAGGATAGATAGACAGACAGACAGACAGACAGACAGACAGGTAGATAGATAGATAGATAGATAGATAGATAGATAGATAGATAGATAGATAGATAGATAGATAGATAGATAGATAGATAGATAGATAGATAGATAGATAGATAGATAGATAGATAGATAGATAGATAGATAGATAGATAGATAGATAAATAGATAGATAGATAGATAATGATATATAGATATAATATGATAGAAAGATTGTATTTTGCATCCCACAGCTATACAGCTATTGTGGGCAGATAGTTCCACGGTTTTGTTGCTACTAAACGTCTGCCTATTTTCCTATTTTTCTTAATACTTACAAAATGCATTTACAATTGGCTGAAACACATGTCCAACATGCAACCCTGCTTGGATCGAAATTGCTTGTTAATATTTAAATATTGTGCAGCCCAAATGGTAAACAATGACAAGAAACAGTCAGTCAATCTCTCGCACCTCATCTAATATATTTATAGGCAGTCCTTGGCAATACACTTATAGCATTTTAAAGTTGTAACTGATAATATGTTGCAATTTGTAATTACCAATTTGTTCATAATGCTAAACGGCAATAATACGATGTAAATTCACTTGAATGCTTCCCTTCAGAGTGTGCCAGACTCCGTTTCCTCAAGGTTTGCAAAATGTCCTGTCTAATAGCTAAAACATTTTATTCAAACTAACAAATTAATTATTTTCTCATCCAGCTGTTTAGCTATTACCACCTGTAATCCTGCCGTACATAAGTGGGCTTCCCTGAGTTTTGTGGATTTAATCTAGCTCTCCTTGCTCACATTACTGTTACATAAAACCCACAGTTTCATTAATAATGCAGTTTATATTTTTGTTTGGAAGATATACTGGAATGAAAACAGATGGGGGTTTTTTTCCTGAACTAAGCTTTGTTCTGACAAGAGAAAAATTGACAATGACTTAACTGGACGTTTTTTTCCTATGTTGTATGTAGACACGAAGATGTGGAATGCATTTAAAATTGGCTGGTCAGAGTTAATGTTGATAATTTGGCAAAATTGTATCACATTTGGTTGTAGTCAAAATACAGAGCCAAGTTTATACATTAGACAAAGCCAAGTCTAATGTTACCATCTCACATCTTTTAGCCACTTAATAGTCTTTCTGAAACATCGCACACAATAGTCAAACAACTATTTTCCAAAGTCAGCCACCACAAACCGTTCATCTACATAAATATATATCTACACAGACCATTTATATTAGTTGGAAAAAAACACACGCAGTGCTGGAGTAATTCAGCCAGTCAGGCAGCATCACTGAGGAACATGGATCAGCGATGTTTCCCGTTGGAACCCTTCTTCAGACTTGTCCTTCATCTGAAGACGGGTCCCAACCCAAAACCCCACTTATGCATGTTCTCCAGAGATGCTGTCTGACCCGCTGAGTTACTCCAGCACCTTGTGCCTTTTTTTGTAACCCAAAACCTGCAGTTCCTTGTTTCTACATTTACATTAGTTGCTTTATTTATAAAACCACTTCTTGGAAAGAGCTGCCAAATCCTGCTGTGTTACTCTACCATCCACGCAACGTTAAACCATTCCCAGATCCAATCTGAGATCAAAGCTCAGACATTACCTTTGCTACAAATAGCAAGTAGATTCTTAAAGTCATACTCTTTCAGAGGTTAACACCATTAGAATGAACTGATGGATTTTTTAACAACCATTCAGTGTAGCACGGATTGATACTGGAAATTGCTCTCTGCTTTTCATTGAACAGCTTTGACATCCTTAATATTCACCTACTTCACCAAGATAACTAAAAAAGGCAATACGGGGAGAAAAGATGAGGTACGAATGGTAAACTAGCCACTAATATAAACGGGGTACTGATTGTGCATGATCCGCCATGATCCCGGTGAATGGCGGTGCTGGCTTGAAGGGCCGAATGGCCTACTCCTATTGTCTAATGTCTACACCAAATTAGGTAAGATTTCAGTCTAATATCTTATGCAAATGATAGTCTCTCTTATAATACTACACTCTGGCAGACATGCACTGCAGTGTGTTTAGAATTGTGTTTAGAATGCACTGAATTCCACAATTTTCAGAGAGAGCCAAGAAATTTTACAATGGTACCATGCCAATGTAGAAAATATGAACTGTCCCTTTAAGATTATGATTATGGATGCTCAGAATCAGATTATAATTCTACTACACTGATATTTTCCTTTGTTAGAAAGAGAGAAAAAAAATGAAATGAGAAAATGGGAATGAGAAAACAAAGGAATTGAAAGATGCAAAGTGCAGGCCAGACTGCAAATGGAGAAAGGAAAACAGATCAATTGTATAGATTTATGACTTATGCAGAAGTGCATGGTTCCGACATTTAGTGAATTACTAGACCAAGTGGACCCGTTGGGCCCAAACCTCTCCTGCATTGGTGCAGCACCCTGCCCTCCCCCCTCCCCCCTCCCCTCTCCTCAACCCCTCCCTCCCCTCTCCCTTCTCCCCCACTCCCCCCTTCCCCTCCCTCTTCCCCTCCCCCTCCCCTCCTTTTAAACTTAAAAAATGTGAATAACTTAAAAAATATAACACCGATTTCAATAAAACTACTTGCATTATCACTAAAGTGACAATGGTGTGTAAGGTGGGCCTAAAATTGTCACGCTATCTTGTACCGTTTTGGCTGAAGTTCAGTCACAAACAAGATAACAAACGAGAGTTTTAGTATATAGATTTGAAATTGTTTAATGCAGTATGGATTCAGAAGGCTGCAACATGCCCAGATGAAAGATGCATGTTGTTCTTCAAGCTTACATTGGAGTTTATTCTAACAAGTTAGGCCACAAACATCTCAAAGTGGTGGAAGGGGATGGAATTAAATTGGCAGGTAACAGGCAGCTGTGTGTCATCCCTACAGACTGAATGCATGTGCTCCAAAAAGCAGTCATCAGTGTATGTTTGCTTTCTCCAATGTAGAGAAGACCACATTGTGAACTACAAACACCGTACACTAGACTGGAAGAAATCCACGTGAATTTTTGTTTCACCTGGAAGGACTGTTTAGATCCTTGGATAGTAGGAAGGGAAGAGATAAAAGAATAGATGTTAGATTGCATGGGGTCCAAGGAGAGATAGCTCAATGGATAGAAAATTGGCTTCATGGAAGGAAGCCGAGGGTGATGGTGGAAGGTTGCTTCTCGGACAGGAGGCTTGTGGCTACTGGTGTGCCTCAGGGATCTGTGCTGGGCCCGTTACTGTTTGTCATTGAAATCAATGATTTGGATGAGAAGATACACGGCAAAATTAGCAAGTTTGCAGATGATGCAAAAGTGGATGGTTTGCAGATAGTGAAGACGGTTGTGAAAAATTGCAGCAGGATTTTGATCGATTGGCCAGGTGGGCTGAGGAATGGTTGATGGAATTTAATGTATAGAAATGTGAGGTGTTGCATTTTGGGAAGTCTAGCATGGGCAGGACCTACACAGTGAATGGTAGGGCTCTGTGGGGTGTTGTAGAGCAGAGGGATCTAGGAGTGCAGGTGCATGGTTCCTTGAAGGTGGCATCACAGGTAGATCAGGTGGTCAAAATGGCTTTTGGCACATGAGCCTTCATCAGTCAGAGTATTGAGTATAGAAGTTGGGAGGTCATGTTGCAGTTGTATAGGACGTTGGTGGGACAGCTTTTAGAGTATTGTGTCCAGTTCTGGGCACCATGCTATAGGAAAGATGTTGTCAAGCTGCAAAGAGTACAAAGAAGATTTACGAGGATGTTGCTAGGACTCGAGGGTCAGAACTATCGGGAGAAGTTGAGTAGGCTGGGATTCTATTCCTTGGAGTGCAGGAGGATGAGGGGTGATCTTATAGTGGCATAAGATCATGAGAGGAATAGATCGGGTCGATGCACAGAGTCTCTTGCCCAGAATAGGTGAATCGAGGACCAGAGGACATAGGTTTAAGGTGAAGGGGAAAAGATTTAATAGGAATCTGAGGGGTAACTTTTTCACACAAAGGGTGGTGGCTGTATTGAACAAACTGCCAGAAGAGGTAGTTGAGGCTGGAACAATCCCAACGTTTAAGAAAGGTAGACAGGTACATGGATAGGACAGGTTTGGAGTGATATGTGGGGACATGTTGGACAGTGTGGGCAGGTTTGGCCGAAGGGCCTGTTTCCACACTGTATCACTCTATATCTGCTGTGGTTGTGCGGTAAAGTGCTGAAAGAAGGGTAGGAATGAAAGAGCACACCAGTTCTTTACTCTTTGCAAAGTTCATAAGAGAAAAAAGGGTCTGGTGATGGAATTTTACTTAAGCTAGTGGAAAATGCAAAGGAATTGAAGGCCATTAGTTAATTAGTCTTATACTTTAATTTAGCATTCAATGTGCAATAAGAAGTGGTTAAAACTGCACATCAATCTAATTTGCTGAGATAAAATACTCTGAGCTCATTGAATTCAGTGTGAGTAGTTACTATAGTATCATTAAAAAGTTATTGGGCTTGTTTAATCTTTAAAAGATGAAGTGATGTAATGCCTCGTTTTTATAGTGTTTCTCTTTTCCAAATATTATTGGCTTTCATCATGGGCAGACTATAATGGTAGCTAACCTATCAAAAGCTGACAACATTGAAACGGTAATTCAATATGCTGGACAGGTATTCTTATAATTACAGCTGACTTGCTTTGGTCTTCATACTCCCACAAAACAATTCAGCTGCTTCAGAAGATGTCTAAATTTTATTCATAGCTGGGTAATATTGTAGAAAGGTGCTACTTGGACATAAGCATGCAGGTACAGCAGGCAGTGAAGAAAGCTAATGGCATGTTGGCCTTCATTGAGTTTAGGAGCAAGGAGATCCTATTGCAGTTGTACAGACCGCACCAGGTGTATTTGTGTGCAATTTTGGTCTCCTAATTTGAGGAAGGACATTATTGCTTTGAGGGAGTGCAGCATAGGTTCACCAGGTTAATTCCCGGGATGGCGAGACTGACATATGATGAAAGAATGGGTCGATTGGGCTTGCATTCACTGGAATTTAGAAGGATGAGGGGATCTTATAGAGACATATAAAATTCTTAAAGGATTGGACAGGTGATGCAGGAAAAATGTTCCCAATGTTGGGGGAGTCCAGAACCAGGGGTCACAGTTTAAGAATAAGGGGTAGGCCATTTATGATTGAGATGAGGAAACATTTTTTCACCCAGAGAGTTGTGAATCTGTGGAATTCTCTGCTACAGAAGACAGTGGAGGCCAATTCACTGGATGTATTCAAGAGAGAGTTAGATTTAGCTCTTACGGCTAAAGGAATCAAGGGATATGGGTAAAAAGCAGGAACGGAGAACTGATTTTAGATAATCAGCCATGATCATATTGAATGGCAGTGCTGGCTCGAAGGGCCGAATGGCCTACCCTTGCACCTATTTTTCTATGTTTCTATGTTCTAACACTCGTAGAATTTAAAACAGGTTTACTTTATGGTAATTTCATGCCTAATGGTAACAGCAACACTCTTCAGTACTTGGCTCCACAGATACTTCATTTGATTCTCCAGGCTAATTGGGCAGCTTCCAAGCTGGAAAAAATATAGACCTAGCAATATTGTTGCACAAGGCTAGTGTTTTGTTTTTGTTTTTCCTTTCCTTCAGGGACTTACCACTTCAGGTCATCATACAGCTGTAAAATGCTCCATTCAGCACAGTCAAAGGACTCAACAAGATTCAGTTCCCAGCTGTACGCAGAGATCCAAATGGTGGGTCACCAGAGGGGAAGAAATTTAAGACAAACCACAAATATTCCTTACTAGTTCATTAATCTGGAGGTTTGGAGATTTTTTTCATATTGTTCACTTTGAAGGAGAACTTTGTGTTAAATGTGTTTTCTCAACACTTATCCTTTATGCCTTGAATGACTTAAAATGATTCACCCCTATATGAAAACCAATTGAACAATACATTCACTATTTGAGAGAAACAGTTAAATAATGCATCAACTGGTGCATTACTGATTTATCCCACTAGTTGTCACTGTGAGTCTTTGCAAATCCATACCATAGACTTGGGATGTCCAACTGTGTAGCATGAACCCTGGTTATCTGGCATAAATCCCAGCAAATCCAGTTCTATGTGTGTTTATATTTACAATTTGTAAGTTGATACCATTTAACGTTCTTGGATCTAAAATGAAACGTTCCCAGGGAGGGTTTATATTGACAAGGACAGCATTACTGACCCCTGAGAGACTGGGTTGTAACTTCCTCAACCATTGCAGTCCATGTGCTGTTAGAGCTTGCATGACATGGTGAGCTGGGATGTCAAGGATTTTAACTAAATTATAATGAAGGAATAATGATATATTTCCGAGTTAGAATAATGTGCAATTTATGGAGGAATCTAGAGTTGATGAGGTTCTCAAGCATATGATGCCTTTGTCTTTCCAGTTGGCACAGAAATTGCAACTGGAACTGGCAAGTGTGCGATCAATGGATGGAGCACATGCTATTAGTATATAGCCACATTGGGTGTGCATGGGTTTGCACATGGCTGCCAAAGAAGCCTTGGTGAGTGGCTGTAGTGCATTCTACAGATAATATTAACAATGTTTGCATGTTAACGATAGAGGAAGTGAATGTTTAAGGATGGAGTAAAAATCAAGTAGGTTCCTGGCCACATCTTCCCAACTCCACCCCTTTCTGCTTTCCACAGAGACCGTTCCCTCCAAAACTCCCTGGTCAACTCATCCCTTCCCATGCAAACCACCCCCTCCCCAGGTATTTTCCCCTGCAACTGCAGGAGATGCAACACTTGTCCCTTTACCTCCCCCCTCGACTCCATCCAAGGACCCAAACAGTCTTTCCAGGTGAGGCAGAGGTTCATCTGCACCTCATCCAACCTCATCTACTGTATCCGTTGTTCCAGGTGTCAACATCTCTACATCGGTGAGACCAAGCGCAGGCTCGGCGATCGTTTCGCTGAACCCCCCCCCCCTCTCAGTTCGTATTAGCCTACTTGATCTCCCGGTGTCTCAGCACTTCAACTCCCCCTCTCATTCCCAATCTGACTTTTCTGACCTAGGCCTCCTCCATTGTCAGAGGGAGGCACAGCGCAAATTGGAGGAACTGCACCTCATATTTCGCTTGGGTAGTTTACAGCCCAGCGGTATGAACATAGACTTCTCTAACTTCAGATAGTCCCTGCTTTCCCTCTCTATCCCTTCCCCCTTTGCAGTTTTCCCACTGGTCTTCCTGTCTCCGACTACATTCTATCTTTGTCCCGCCCCCTCCCCTGACATCATTCTGAAGAAGGGTCTCGATCCGAAACGTCACCCATTCCTTCTCTCCTGAGATGCTTCCTGACCCGCTGAGTTACTCCAGCATTTTGTGTCTACCTTCAATCAAGTAGGTTACTTTATCCTGAAGTTATAAAGCCTCTTGAATGCTGCTAGAACTGCATGTACATCTCTCATACATGATAGAGCGGGTCAGGAGATGAGCCATTTGTTGAAGAATAATTAACTAACCAACATCTGCAGCAAAACCTAACATTTAGTTACTAGAATTCAGTCTTTGGGCAATGGTGACTGCTCCAGGAACTTGGTTGGGGATATGGTGATAGCTACGTGATGTTGGCTATGCACCCTCTTGTTCCACGTATTCATTATTTGAAACTTGGCAGCCTGATTATTTTGTCATTATCAAGTCATGCCCAAATGTCATTATGCATATATATGAGGATGCGCATTATCTAAGAAATTGTGATTTGAACTAACTACTATGCAATTTTCGAATGGACCTGTACTCCATGGTACCACTGTACATTAATACTCTTGAGTTCCCTACTATTTACTTTTCTATTTTGTTAGTATTTGATATCCCAAAATGTATTAACTCACACTGATCTGGATTATGTGTAAGAAGGAACTGCAGATGCTGGTTTAAACCAAAGAGACACAAAAAGCTGGAGTAACTCAGCGGGACAGGCAGCATCTCTGGAGAGAAGGAATGGGTGACGAGACCCTTCTTCAGACTCAATAGGTGACGTTTCGTGTTGAGACCCTTCTTCAGACCTGATTTGGATTATGTCCCACCTGTTACTACTCCACCCAATAGACAATAGGTGTAGGAGTAGGCCATTCGGCCCTTCGAGCCAGCACCGCCATTGAATGTGATCATGGCTGATCATTCACAATCTGTACCCCGTTCCTGCCTTCTCCCCATACCCCCTGACTCCATTATCTTTAAGAGCTCTATCTAGCTCTCTCTTGAAAGCATCCAGAGTATTGGCCTCCACTGCCTTCTGAGGCAGAGAATTCCACTGTTCCAACTGATCTATGTCTCTCTATATCTTTTCACAACCTGCTTTGCTATATACTACTCCTCCATTTTATCAGTCATCAGTAGTTAGATATAGGACACTGCCCAAAGTAATTCCTGCAGTGACATATTATACTGTATATACCTCTGTTATTGGAAGGTACTCTCACTGTTCCATACCAATGGCAGGTTTAATGGAAATCCTTGGTGTTGCACTTGGTAAAATGCTACTTTGATATCAATGGCAGTCACTGTGACCTTACCCCTGGAATTTACCTTTGCGTTCACTTATGAAGTGAGGTTATAGTAAGGTTGGCTTCCAGTTTTTTTTTCTGGTTGAAGGAGGGAAAAGAAGGCTGGGCCAATCAATTAAATTTACAGTGAACAAGAGATCAGGATACAAATTAGCATTGTAATTGATAAATTCGTAATCATGATGTATTGAAAATAAAACCAAAATATTAGTGTTGGGAAATGAATCCATCTGACATCAGGATGCAGGATTTTGTGGACTAATGTTGGGGTGATACACTAACGCAATGGTAGACTTGCCGCCAGAGACCAGGGTTTGATGCTGGCTACGGGTGCAGTTTGACTGAGATTGTATGTTCTCTCTGTGACCACTTGGGTTTTCTCTGTGTGCTCCGGTTTCCCCCCATACTCCAAAGACGTGCAGGTTTGTAGTTTGATTGGATTCTGTAAATTGTCCTTCGTGTGCAGGACAGAACCGGTGTATGGGCGATGGCTGGTTGCATGGACTCGGTGGGCTGAAGGTCCTGTTTCTACACTGTATCTCTAAACAAAACTAAATCCAAAACCATTAATGAATTGTAACATTCACCATCTTCCAAAAGTAACTCAACTGGATCACTCAGTACATGTAGCCCATTATATCCAGGTAATTACACGCTGAATGTGCTTCACAGCTTGAGGTTACTAGATGGTTGGGGCACTGTCAGATTCACACCAATAAATAAATGAGATCATTTCAAAGTGCATCATTGCACATTAACTCAGGTGGAAACTGGTAGGACAGTTAAAATAAAGCCGATCACTCGATGGCTCTGATCTCTCTGCTATACTCTGATCTTAACCTGCTCCAAGCATAAGGCAATGTGTCTTCTATAAATAAACAGAGAGTGCCGATGACTTGACTGCAACAGAATACCCCTCCCCCCACTCACCAAATAGACAGTGGCAAGCTGTTCATATCCCAACCTTCTCTAAATGGTGGGAATCATTATTCCTTATGGATTCTCATCAGAAGCTACCTGAGCCCACTGGCTAGGCAGTACAACAGGGCTCACCCAAGGTTCCGCAACCCCAGACACGAACAATCAGTAGTCTTCGAAAGTTATTAATAGGAGCGTGAACGGTGGTATTGTCTTCCTTCTGCTTGATGTTCTTAGTGGTGCACCTGCATCAGAGTGTGATTGGCACATCTACAATTTCTAAGCTGAAGTTAAACTGTTCATAAATGTGGTGCAAAAATCTGATCCAATATGAACAATAGCCAGACAGCAATGCGAGCTGGAAATGTAATTACCAGAGGTTATGCACACTGCTCACTGGTGCAAAGCCATATTATACTAACAGACTGCCACTGAAGTTAGTTTTCAGCCACAGAATCAAACCTGTAGCAATGAATAGCTGAATGACCTGGTTAAGCATCCAACTCTGTAATTTATACACACAATTCAAATTTCTGGAATGCAAGTACTACAAGTAGCAAAGCTGGTTTGGGTTCATTGGAGAAAAACAATAGTAGCAGTGGCAGAGCAATCAGTGAGCGGAACAGATTTACCTTTCTGATTCATGGTGTCTGATAATCCACTTAGAGACCCAGAATGACAATTATCAAGCAAATGATTTTGTGCTGAACTACTCAATATGATCTCTTGGATGAAGGGATTAAAAGTACCATTAGCAAATTTGCAGATGATACAAAGCTGGGTGGTAGTGTGAGCTGTGAGGAAGATGCTATGAGGTTGCAGGGTGACTTGGACAGGTTGTGTGAGTGGGCGGATGCATGGCAGATGCAGTTTAATGTGGATAAGTGTGAGGTTATCCACTTTGGTGGTAAGAATAAGAAGGCAGATTACTATCTGAATGGTGTCAAGTTAGGAAAAGGGGATGTACAACGAGATCTGGGTGTCCCCAGTGCATCAGTCACTGAAAGGAAGCATGCAGGTACAGCAGGCAGTGAAGAAAGCCAATGGAATGTTGGCCTTCATAACAAGAGGAGTTGAGTATAGGAGCAAAGAGATCCTTCTGCAGTTGTATAGGGCCCTAATGAGACCGCACCTGGAGTACTGTGTGCAGTTTTGGTCTCCAAATTCGAGGAAGGATATTCTTGCTATTGAGGGCGTGCAGCGTCGGCTTACTAAGTTAATTCCCGGGATGGCGGGACTGTCATATGTTGAAAGACTGGAGTGGCTAGGCTTGCATACACTGGAATTTTGAAGGATGAGAGGGGATCTTATCGAAACATATGATTATTAAGGGGTTGGACACGTTAGAGGCAGGAAACATGTTCCCAATGTTGAGGGAGTCTAGAACCAGGGGCCACAGTTTAAGAATAAGGGGTAGGCCATTTAGAACGGAGATGAGGAAAAACTTTTTCAGTCAGAGAGTTGTGAATCTGTGGAATTCTCTGCCTCAGAAGGCAGTGGAGGCCAATTCTCTGAATGCATTCAAGAGAGAGCTAGATAGAGCTCTTAAGGATAGCGGTGTCAGGGGGAAGGCAGGAACGGGGAACTGATTGAGAATGATCAGCCATGATCATATTGAATGGTGGTGCTGGCTCAAAGGGCTGAATGGCCTACTCCTGCACCTATTGTCTATTGTCTTCCTTAAAATAATAAATGAAAAGCGCCTTTCACTTGAATTTGGCATCACTAGTGGTGAGATTGCTGTTATTGAGTTCTACACACAATCAGCCAAATGGAAACAATTTATTTTTACATAAACTGTTTCAGACAGAACGATTCTCCAGTACCCAACTGCTTCCAAATCAGATCAGTCATTTTGGTAATGGGCAGGATGTGCTGACTGCCCACCAAGCTATTGTTCAAAGTCTGTATGATTTGAAGGTAATGCCATTGGGTGTGCTTGGACAGTATCTCCTGGTAATATCCTAATCTATGCTGCCAAGCAAAGTGAGTGTGCCATTATCATACGGATTGCAGTGCTTTTTCTCAGCACTGGCCATCCATTGAGAAAAAAATATTTGTCTACATTAACGTAAATTAGAAATATTCTTACTTAAGAAAAAAAAAATCATAACATTTTCATGCAAAAGCAGTCTGGAAATTGGATCACTCCTTTGTATACTAAAAATAATTATGTATAACAAAATGTCCCAGTGGATGCCCTGCCAAAAAAGTGAAAATGAAAAGGATTCAGGAGAAACTGCATTTTGATGGTTTGCACTCAGAAAATGCTAAAACAGGACTTGTGCGGTTCCTCATGGGAGCTCAGCCAATTTTGAGAAACTGGAAGCATTCTGCTTCACAGCAGAGAAGGCTATCAACACTGAAGGGCACATTCCTCATTGCAGTTATACTCCAGCAATGCATATTATGGTTGCTAAGGAGGAAGGAGAGGCTGCAGGGGAGAGCACGAAGGGGAGAGCACCGAGCATCGCTCAACGCGACATCAAAGTCCTGTGCAATGATGAGGTGACTGGAGATCCAGGAGATCCACCAGGGTTTGAAATTTTGTCCAGAAACATGAAATCCTGCCTCATTGCCAAATCAAAAAAAAAAATCATCTCAAAACAAATGTTTAGGTGAGCTGTTTAATTCTAACATTTACACAGTCAGACACACGCCCACCTCAACACACACCTATGCAAGCATAGAAACATAGAAACAGAGAAAATAGGTGCAGGAGGAGACCATTTGGCCCTTCGAGCCTGCACCACCATTCATTATGATCATGGCTGATCATCCACAATCAGTTATTGGTGCCTGCCTTCTCTCCATATCCCTTGATTCCACTAGCCCCTAGAGCTCTATCTAGCTCTCTTTTAAATTCATCCAGTGAATTGGCCTCCATTGCCTTCTGTGGCAGAGAATTCCACAAATTCACAACTCTGGGTGAAAAAGTTTCTTCTTACAGTTTTAAATGGCCTCCCTTTATTCTTAGGATGTGTCCCCTAGTTCTGGACTCCCCCAACATTGGGAACATTTTTCCTGCATCTAGCTTGTCCAGTCCTTTTATAAATTTATACGTCTCTATAACATGCCCTCTCATCCTTCTAAACTCCAGTGAATACAAGCCCAGTCTTTCCAATCTTTCCTCATATGACAGTCCCTCCATCCCAGGGATTAACCTCATTAACCTACACTGCACTGCCTCAATAGCAAGGACGTCCTTCCTCAAATTAGGAGACCAAAACTGCACACAATACTCCAGATGTGGTCTCACCAGGGCCCTATACAACTGCAGAAGGACCTCTTTGCTCCTATACTCAAATCCTCTTGTTATGAAGGCCAACATGCCATTAGCTTTCTTCACTGCCTGCTGTACCTGCATGCTTACTTTCAGTGATCGGTGAACAAGGACACCAAGGTCTCATTGCGCTTCCCCTTTACCTAATCTGACACCATTGAGATAATAATTTGCCTCCTTGTGTTTGCCGACAAAGTGGATAACCTCACATTTATCTACATTATACTGTATCTGCCATGCATCTGCCCACGCACTCAACCTGTCCAAGTAACCCTGCAAACTCCTAATCAAAGGTATTTATTCACAAAATGCTGGAGTAACTCAGCAGGTCAGGCAGCATCTCAGGAGAGAAGGAATGGGTGACGTTTCGGGTAGAGACCCTTCTTCAGTCTGACCTGACCTACTGAGTTACTCCAGCATTTTGTGAATAAATACCTTCGATTTTCTTATACTGCAACCTCCTAATATCCTCTTCGCAGTTCACACTACCACCTAGCTTTGTGTCTTCCGCAAACTTGCTAGAGTCACTTCTAATTCCATCATCCAAATCATTAATATATATTGTAAATAGTTGCGGCCCCAGCACCGAGCCTTGCGGCACTCCACTCGCCACTGCCTGCCATTCTGAAAAGGACTTGTTTATTCCTACTCTGTGCTTACTGTCTGCCAACCAATTCTCTATCCATGACAGTACACTACACTCAAACCCATGTGCTCTAATTTTGTTCACCAATGTCCCGTGTGGGACCTTATCAAAAGCTTTCTAAAAGTCTAGATACACTACATCCACTGGCTTTCCTTCATCCATTTTACTTGTCACATCCTCAAAAAATTCCAGATTAGTCAAGCAGGATTTCCCCTTCATAAATCCATGCTGATTTGGACCAATCCTTTTACCGCTATCCAAATGTGCCGTTATTACCTCTTTAATAATTGACTCCAGCATCTTCCCCACCACCGATGTCAGGCTAACTGGTCTATAATTCCCCGTTTTCTCTCTTGCCACTTTCTTGAAAAGTGGGATAACATTAGCTACCCTCCAATCTATAGGAACTGATCCTGAATCTATTGAACATTGGAAAATGATCATCAATGCGTCCACGCTTTCTAGAGCCACCTCCTTGAGTACCCTGGGATGCAGACCAGGCCCTGGGGATTTATCAGCCTTCAGTCCCATCAGTCTATCCAATTGGCGGTGCTGGCTCGAAGGGCCGAATGGCCTACTCCTGCATCTATTGTCTATTGCCTATTGTCTAATGCTATTTCTCGCCCAATGCAAATTTCTTTCAGTTCCTCTTACTCCCTAGATCCTCTGTGCTCTAGTACATCTGGGAGATTGTTTGTGTCTTCCTTAGTGAAGACAGATCTGTTCAACTCTTCCGTCATTTCCTTGTTACCCACAATAATTTCACCCGTGTCTCCCTTCAAGAGACCCACATTTGTCTTTACTAATCTTTCTATCTTAACATACCTGAAGAAGCTGTCACTGTCCTTCTTTATATTCTTGGCCAGCTTCGCTTCGTACCTCATCTTTTCAGCCCGTATTGCCCTTTTTGCTATCTGCTGTCGTCCTTTGAAAGTTGCCCAAACCTCTGGCTTCCCGCTACTCTTTATGTTATACAGCTTTTCTTTTAGATTTATTCCATCTCTAACTTCCCTTGTCAGCCACGGTTGCCTCTTACTCCCCTTAGAATCTTTCTTCCTCTTCGGAATGAAATGATCCTGCATCTTTTGGATCATGGCCAGAAAATTCCTGCCATTGCTGTTCCACCGTCATTCCTGCTAGGATCCTTTTCCATTCGACCTTGGCCAGCTCCTCTCTCATGCCTTCATAATCCCCTTTGTTCAACTGCAACTCTGACATTCCAGGTTTAATCTTCTCCCTCTTAAATTGCAGATTAAAACTAATCATATTATGGTCACTACCTCCCTTACCTTGAGTTAGTTCCCTGATTAAATCTGGTTCATTGGACAACACTAAATCCAGAATTACCTTCTCTCTTGTAGGCTCTATTACAAGCTGCTCTAAGAATCCATCTCGGAGGCACTCTACAAACTCTACGTTCCCAGTCCTGATCCTTCTGCAGCCATGTCTCTGTAATCCTCACAATGTCATACCTGCAATGCACAAAGCACCCTCGCAATGAACCATTCCAATAGTGACTTCATCTGTACCCCTCAATCCCGGCTCACCCTCGACCCACCACTGATGTTTAATTCCCTCCACACAGTTCAGGCATTCTAAGGAATGCTAATAAATAGGTTAATCAACATTTATCTTCCCTCTTTAAATAAAGATAAAGGTCACCTACATGGTCTTATCCCACATAGAGGAGACTGGGGTGTGTAACATTGGCAGACAGGCCTCTGAGCTGCGAACTAGCCATAATCAGGATCAAATGCCATGCACAATCTGCCACAAATGCTTCCCTACAACATTTCATTGCAATCATTCCATCTCGTTTCATTCGATCAGCAGCAAACATCCTCTTTACCATCTGTGCTGTTGCATCACTACAAAGGTGTTTTGGTGCAGTTTACAAGTGTAACTTCTTTTCATAGGTTACAGCAGATGAAGTACAGAACACACCGGCCTACGAATGAATATCTTTACTACCTTTTAATCGTCTGGGAACAGTGTTGTGTATCACCCTTCTGCTATTTTTAGATCTCCCATAACGATCACGAGCTTCGTTTGCAGTTTCCAGAATAGTGCTGGGAGTGTAAAGCCATACCCTGTCAATCTTTATGCAATATCACTCCACTAATCCATTGAATGTTCTTGTAGTTAGCACCACATATGAGACTTCAGCGATCAGCTCTTAAAGGATATGCACATATTATCAGCAGCACCCTTTCAATTACTGCACTTGGTACTGCTTAGACCAGCGTCTAATGTGTCAAATGATCTGCAACACTGCATCTTGACCCTTCCCATATCATAGGTAGATAATACTACAGGACATAGAAACATAGAAAATAGGTGAAGGAGTAGGCCATTCGGCCCTTTGAGCCAGCACCGTCATTCAATATGATCATGGTTGATCATCCCCAATCAGTACCCCGTTCCTGCTTTCTCCCCATATCCTTTGATTCCATTAATCCTAAGAGCTATATCTAACTCTCTCTTGAAAACATCCAGTGAATTGGCCTCAACTGCCTTCTGTGGCAGAGAATTCCACAAATTCACAACTCTCTGGGTGAAAAGGTTTTTCCTCATCTCAGTCTCAAATGGCCTACCCCTTATTCTTAAACTGTGACCACTGGTTCTGGACTCCCCCAACCTCAGGAACATTTTTCCTGTATCTAGCCTGTCCAATCCCTTAAGAATTTTATGTCTCCATAAGATACCCTCTCATCCTTCTAAATTCCTGTGTATATAAGCCCAGTCGATCCATTCTTTCATCATATGTCAGTCCCGCTATCCCGGGAATTAACCTGGTGAACCTGCGCTGCACTCCCTCAATAGCAAGAATGTCTTCCTCAAATTAGGAGACCAAAACTGCACACAATACTCCAGGTGTAGTCTCGCCAGGGCCCTGGACAACTACAGTAGGACCTTCTGGAGTTCGGGAGAAGAGATTCAGAGGGGATATGAGGAGATCTCCATCACCCAGTCATACGACATAGAAACTGGCCCTTTGGCTCAAGTCCTCCATGCCAACCACGATGCCCCATTTGGCCCATTTCCCTCTAAACCTTTCCTATCTGTGTACCTGTCCAAGTGTTTTTTTAGATGCTGATATAGTACCAGCCTCAACTATGTTAGCTAGTTCCATATACCCATTACCCTCTGAGTGAACCAGTTACCCCTCAGATCCCTATGAAATCTTTCCCCTCTCACTTTAACCATGTGTCCACTGTTTTGTTGATTTTCCCTACTCTGGGGAAAATACACTGTGCATTCACCCTATCAATTCCTATCATGATTTTAGACTCCTCTACATGCATTCTTTCCACGACCGACCCGACGTGCAGCGGCAGCGTCTTCGCCCGCCCCGAATTGCGGGGCTTGGGTCGGCCCGTTGCGGACCTTTCACTATCCGGCGCGGCCTGGAACGTGGCAACTACAACTGCCTGACCGCGGGAGAAGACGGCAGGGGAAGAGAAAAGACATTCTGGCCTTCCATCACAGTGAGGAGGTGACTGGAGGAGACTCACTGTGATGGATGTTTCTTTTTTTGTTTTGTGCTGGTTTGTGGTTGTGTGTGTTATTGCTTATTTTTTTTGCTCTTATTGTTGGACTGTGGGTAACGGAATCTCGTCCAAAAGACTTGTTTTTTTGGATGACAATAAAGGTAATTCTGATTCTGGTTCTGATGACATCTTTCCTATAGCAGGGTAACCAAAACTGAGCACATTACTCTAAATGTGGCCTCACCAATGCCTTGTACAACTGTAACATACCATCCCAACCTTATCACCCCATCTATCCGTGATATAGTCATACATCGTGGAAACAGGCCCTTCTATTAGATTGTGTACATCCTACAAGCTGTTTGAGCGCGTCCTGCTTGCTAGGATTTCTCCATTGGTAGAACCTCTTCTGCCCAGAGCAAGCTGGCTTTCGACCTGGTAGAAGATGCGCAGATCAAGTCCTTGCCCTCACAACCAATATAGAGGCTGGCTTCCAACGTGCCTAGAAAACTGGTGTTGCTCTCATCGATCTGTCATCAACATATGACACCGTGTGGAGACACGGTCTATTGCTGAAAACTTCCAGAATCTAGAAGAGCCAAACCACCATGTGTGCCCTCTCATCCATCCTCAGCAACTTTAGATTTAGGGTCTCGTTTGGGGACCAGACCAGCTCTGTCAGGACCCTGAATGATGGCCTCCCCCAGGGCTCTGTCCTAGCTCCCCTACTCTTCAACATCTATGTGAGTGACATGCTAACTATCTTGTCCAGGAAGTTTGCGTATGCAGATGACCTTGCCCTTGTCTACCAGGGAGCTGCCCTTGAGGACATCAGCAGAGTGCTAACCCAAGACTTGAAGGGGATGGAGGAGTATTTCACCTTCTGGCGACTTCGCCCCAACCCATCTAAGACAACTGTCACTGCCTTTCACCTCAGCAATCGGCTCGCCAATGCAAAGCTCCGAGTGTCCTTTTGTGGTAAGCCGTTGAAGAATGAGGAATTCCCCAAGTACCTCGGAGTCACCCTGGACCGCACCGTCACCTGTTGTGAACACCTGAAGAGGGTGGCTGATAAACTGAAAGCGAGGGTCAACATCATCAGGAAACTTGCAGGCAACAGCTGGGGATCCAATGCCTACACCCTCCGTACCGCAAGCTTAGCCCTAGTCTGCTCAACAGTAGAGTTTTGCTCAACAGCTTGGGCTAATAGCTGCCACACCAAACGAGTCGACACTGTCCTTAACTCTGCAATGTGGGTCATCACAGGAATGCTTAAGTCAACGTCTTTGCAGTGGCTACCTGCCCTCTCTCACATCGCCCCTCCCAGCATACGCTGAAGGGAGAGGATGTTGAAAGATGGTGCACCATCGAGGCTAACTTCCCATCCATGCTGACTTGAACAATCTGCCCAACATGCGCCTGAAGTCCCACAAACCCTTCTGGTCTTTAGCCAAATCCCTGGAAGACTTTGACCCCAAGACTGAGTGGCGCAGAGCCTGGAAAGATGCCAACACCAACAATGGAGAGGTCATCACATACCCCACGGTGAAACCATCGGGATTTGACCTCCATCACAAGCAATGGCTAACCCTGAACAGGATCCGCACCCTCCACGCAAGAACAGCCCATCACCTGCACAATTGGGGGATGACAGACAGCCTTGCTTGCGACTGCGGATATCCAGACCAGACCATCCCACACATCGTGAGTGACTGCTCACGGAGGCTTTTCCCTGGTGGCATCAAGGCCATCCACCCAGCAACTAATGCTGCCCTGGCCTGGATGTCTACCCTTGACCTACAACTTTTGGCTGTGCACGCCATAAGCAAGAAGAAGACAGGCCCTTCGGCCCAACTTGCCCATGCCGACCAACATGCCCCATCTACATTACTCCCACTTGCCTGTGTGTGGCCCATATCTGTTTAAACCAATTCTGTCCATGTATCTGTCCAAATGTTTAGTCTGAAGAAGGGTCCTAACCAAAACGTCATCTATCCATGTTCTCCAGGGATACTCCCTGACCCGCTCAGTTACACCAGCACTTTATGGTTAAATCTTGTGCTAATATCTGCCCCAACTACCTCCTCTGACAGCTTGTTCCAGATACCTATCACCTTTTGTGTGAAAAAAATTACCTCTTGGAATCCTATTAAATTTTTCGCAAGCTCTCACCGTAAACCTATTTCCTCTGTTTTTTTCTCATCTTAGTTTAAATGTTTTTTTTTTAAACCAGGTACCTGCACTCCTAGATCCCTCTTCTCTACAACACACCCCAGAGCTCATTGTGAAAGTCCTGCCCTTTAGACTTCCCAAAATGCAACATCTCACACTTATCAGCATTAAACTCCATTAATGATTCCTCAGCCCATCTACCCACGCAATTAAGATCCGAAAGTAATTTTTTGAGAACCATATTCACTATCTATATTCCCAGCCACTTTAGTGTCATCAAACTTATCATATCATATATATACAGCCGGAAACAGGCCTTTTCGGCCCACCAAGTCCGTGCCGCCCAGCGATCCCCGTACATTAACACTATCCTACACCCACTAGGGACAATTTTTACATTTACCCAGCCAATTAACCTACAAACCTGTACGTCTTTGGAGTGTGGGAGGAAACCGAAGATCTCGGAGAAAACCCACGCAGGTCACGGGGAGAACGTACAAACTCCTTACAGTGCAGCACCCGTAGTCAGGATCGAACCTGAGTCTCCGGCGCTGCATTCGCTGTAAAGCAGCAACTCTACCGCTGCGCTAAGGGATGATAAAACTTACTTATCATCCCTGTACGTTCTCATCCAAATCATTGAAAGAGATGACAAACAGCAATGGGCCTAGCACCAAACCCTGAGGCACATCACTAGTCACAGGCCTCCAGTCCATAAAACAACCTTTCACTGTCACCCTCTGCTTCCCAACAAGAAGCCAATTTTCTATCCAGTTGGCTATCTCTCCTTGGATTCCATGCGATCTAACCTTGCAGGGCAGCCGACTATGTCAAATGCCTTGATTAATGCCAGAGAGTGTTAAGAATCTGGAATGTATTGCCTTAGAGAGTGCTTGATCGGCGCACTGTCAAAAGTAACTTAGATCGAATTCCAGATACATACCCAAGATTTATTAACACGCTCTGCAATGAGTAGAGCTTCAATCTAAACAAACCTTCCTGGGGGAATGGCGGCTTCAGAACAACCACTCAATTTCTTCTGGAATGTAAAATCAGACAAGTTGTAAATCAGGAATCAAACTGAAACCTAGAAACAAAGAACAGCAGATGCTGGTTTACAAAATGGGACATAAAGTGCTGGAGTAACTGGGCGGGTTAGGTAGCATCTCTGGAGAACATGGATAGGTGACGTTTCAGTCGGGATCCTCCTTCAGACTGAAATGAAAACCTACGCTATACTCATTTAACCTAAAATTACATTTGTGAGATTGTTTATCCAAAATGCACTAATTCCACTTTCTTTATTCCATCCTTGTCTTCTGCCCTTTGGATGCCTCACCGTCTACCACCCTCAGGTGTGTCCTCTAAAACGTTGCAATTGTTTGGGGTACTGACTACATTAAAGCACATCATTGATTGCTTCCAATGCCGAATCACAACGTACATGAAATCACTGAAACAAGCATCAAAAATTAAAATGTCTTGGCAAACCTGGTTAATTAATACATGTGCAGATCAATATGCTTGGGGTATCATCCAACCTGCGGCTAGATGCACAGGGAAAGTCCAATCCCAAACTGACACATCTTTGCTAGCAGCTTAACAATTTTCAACACTGATGGACTTGAATGCAGTGCAGCCTTTAATTGTGAGGTCTTGGCACCCATTATAGTGTAAGATGATCAGATAAAGTTTGGGTATTGCAATGGAAGTATTCCAACTCAGTTTGCTGCGATCATAGTGCTGGGTATCAATATTGAAAGGAGTTGTGAGAGGTCCTGGCACTCTGGCAATCAGCTCCCCAGGATATCATTATCTCTCCTGATTCCCTGCCACAGTGAATGGTGGTGGTTCTGTAGATACAGACAAGCCATCTTCCTGTCTCAAGCTTCCCCCTATGACACCAGACCATCTCCAGCTGTGTCAGCTTAGTTTTCAAGTTCATTCACGTATCTATATACTAAAACTCTCGTTTGTTATCTTGTTTGTAACTGAACTTCAGCCAAAACGGTACACGATAGCGCGACAATTTTAGGCCCACCTTACTCACCATTGTCACTTTAGTGAGAATGCAAGTAGTTTTATTGAAATCAGTGTTGTATTTTTTAAGTTATTCACATTTTAAAGTTTAAAAGGAGGGGAGGGGGAGGGGAGGAGGGAGGGAGGGGGGGTTGTGGAGAGAGGGGAGGGGGGGAGGACGGAGGACAGGGTGCTGCACCAATGCAGGACAGGTTTGGGCCCAACGGGTCCACTTGGTCTAGTAATCAATAAATTTCTCGATATTAATCAAATCAAAGGATATGGAAATAGATCTGGGAAATTATGCTGAGGACAAACAGCCTTGGTGAATAGCAGTGCAGGCACAAATAACCTGAAGGACTATTCCTACTATTCTTTGTGTTCTTATGTCATTATGATTTACACTGATGACAAGACAATGTAGTCTGCCTAAGTCCCAACCTAAAATGCCACCTATCCATGTTCTCCAGGGATGCTGCCTGACCTGCCAAGTTTAATTTAGTTTAGAGATACATCCAGTTTTAGTTTAGAGATTAGCCCACTAAAGTCCGTGCCAACCATTGATCTCCCATACACTAGTTCTATGCTTATCCCAGTTTCGTATCCTACACACTAGGGGCAATTTATAGACCAACAAACCTGCATGTCTTTGGGATGTGAGAGGAAACTGGAACACCCGGAAAAAAACCCCACAAGGTCACACGGAGAACGTACAAAATCCATACAGACAACATCTGTAGTTCCAATCAAACCCAGGTTTCTGGGACTCTAAGGCAGCAACTCTAAGGCTGCACCACTGTGCTCCAGACTGTAACTCCAAAATTACTCCAGCACTTTGTGTTTTATATGTGGAGCGCCTGATTCATTCAGGAGGGGGGGCTTTGAACTTCCGTTTGCCTGCCATTTGCCTGCATCCCACTCCAACCTTTCTATCTCTAGTCCACTTCACTGTTACAAAGAGGCCCAACGCAAACTTAATAAACAATATTTCATCTTCTTTTGGGGTGCATTGCAACCTTCTGAATTCAAAGATGGATTTGGAGCAACAAGTCAAATTGCTTCCAGTGTTGAAGAATTTTCTGCGATAAATATCTACGGGTCAAAACAAATTATATCCAATTTTATTTTAGTTCAAGCTTTCTAGAGAGAAGTGAAATATTCACAAATAATGGTGAACAATTAATTTTAATATGCTCAGTAATGATGGACAGCATTTAAAAAAAAAAAATTGTTGTATTAAACTGTACACTTTTGGCTAATGTCAAAGGTCTACTGTTCTGATCAATTACATCTTTGAAATAATTGTTTGAAGATACTTATTTTGTGGTTGGAAAAGCATATTCAGATAATCAGCTGCGCACTGTAACAGAAACATATCCGGATAATCGGAATATTTTTACTCAGTACCACAGCCTAGTTAATATTTGGAGGACCAAGTATGAAAACAGAAAAAAATCATCTGTGTTTATGAAGGAGTTCTATGCTAAATGGCGATAAAGGAAAGAAACTAGGGCAAGAGACATTTCATAATCCATTTCGTGACATTTCAAATGTTATTCTCTTCATACAGAAAGAAAATATGAGTATAGAAGTTGGGAGGTCATGTTGCAATTGTATAAGACGTTGGTGAGACTGCATTTAGAATATTGTGTTCAGTTCTGGGCACCATGTTATAGGAAAGATATTGTCAAGTTTGAAAGGGTTCAGCGAAGATTTACGAGGATGTTGCCAAGACTGGAGGGTGTGAGTTATAGGGAGAGGTTGAGTAGGCTCGGTCTTTATTCCTTAGAGCGCAAGAGGTTGAGGGGGTTATAGAGGTGTATAAATCATGAGAGGAATAGATCGGGTAGATGCACAGTCTCTTACCCAGATTAGGGGAAACGAGGACCAGAGGACATAGGTTCAAGGTGAAGGGGGAAAGATTTAATAGGAATTTGAGGGGTAACATTTTCACAAAAAGGGTGGTGGGTATATGGAACAAGCTGCCAGAGGATGTAGTTGAGGCTGGGACTATCCTAAAGTTTAAGAAACAGTTGGACAGATCCATGGATAGGACAGGTTTTGTGGGATATGGACCAAGCGCAGGCAGGTGGGACTAGTGTAGCTGGGACATGTTGGCCGGTTGCAAGATGGGCCGTAGGGCCTGTTCCCACACTGTATCACTCTATGACTCCATAAAATGGTGCAATTACAAAATTCTAAATGCTATTTTATATTCATTCTTTATTCTTTGGTACAATTATGAAAAGGTAGTTCTGCTGCGACATATGTACCCATAACAGGAATTGGATATAATGCAATTGGTAAATTAAGGAACTAGTGTAGATGGAGCATCTTGGACAGCAAAGGCAAGTTGAGCCAAAAGGCCTTTTTCTGGGCTGTATGACTATTATTTGTATTACACGGGCCAAATTGGTTATTATGTGATTTCGATTGAGAACGAGAACAACTTCGAAGGTACTTCGGAAATTGGCAGGTAGAAACAAAAGCCACCTTGGAATAAAAAACAATTTAGAGGAAAAAAGACCTGTTTTGATGTCTCCTCCCCACAGCAATCAGACACCACTGTCTCAAGAATGCAGTCTGTCAGTTTCTCAGTAGGTGGCCATAGAAATTGATAAGCGATGAAGCAATTGCTTTTCTTGATCTTTTGCAACTTCCTCATTGACAGGCCTCAATCATTGAGTCATGGAGTCAAACAGTACAGAAGCAGGCCTTCTGGCCCAACTTGTCCCTGCCAACCAAGATGCTCCATCTTCCCAACCAAGATGCCCCATCTAATCTAGTCCTATTTGCCTGTGTTTGGACCATATCCCTCTCAATCTTTCAGTGTGGATTGGTAACATCTCCACAATGACCATCAACACAAGCACACATCAAGGTTGCATGCTTATCTCCCTCCTCTACTGCCTTTGTACCAGTGACTGTGTGGCTAAGCACGGTTTCAATGCCAATTATAAATTCGCCAACAACAACACTATTGTTGGCCGAATCATGGGTGGTGATGAGTCAGTATGCAGGAGAGAGCTACACTTGATTAAGTGGTTCCGCAACACCAATCTCTAGCTCAATGTCAACAAAACAAAGGAACTATTTATTGACTTATTTCTGAAGAAGTCAGAAGACCACACACCAGTTTTCATTAGTGGTTTGCCAATGGAGAGAGTTGGCAGCTTCAAATTCCTGAGCATTAGCATCTTGGTCGAACTGGGTCCAATACAAACTTGTAAACATAAACAAAGCGTGCCAGCAGTTCTATTTTCTTAGAAGTTTATGGAGATTTGGCAAGTCACTGAATGCAGATGTAGAAAGTATTTGACTGGTTGCATCATGCAGCAATTCCACTGCACAGGAATGTAAAAGGCTGCAGAGTGTGGTGGACTCAGACCCGTCCATCAGGGCACAGTCCTCCCCATCATCAATAGCACCCACAAGAGAAACTACATTAAGAAAGCAGCATCTATTATCAAGATCTCCACCATCCTGATCAGGCCTTCCTCTCCCAGCTATCGTACGGAAGCCTAAAGTTCCACACCACCAGGTTCAGCGACAGCTACTTTTCTACAACTATCATGTTCTTAAATCAACCTGTATAATCTTACTCCATTTTGGCAACGGAATACTATAGACTACCTCTTGCTACCATGGATTTATGCACTAATATCTTGTTTTATTTTTCCAGACTTTTCCTTTACACGATCTTGTAGAATTTGTATGTAATTCACGTGTAATTTACGTTTCTGTGCGTCGTCTGTGTCTATGTGCCTGTGATGCTGCTCCAAGCAGGATTTTCAATGTATTTATACCTCACCATACTTGTGATTTTGAGAATAAACTTGTCTCAACTTGACCCATCGAATGATACTTTATTAAACAATTAACATACATCATTTAGTATTTAGTAAATTTCTCGGTATTGAAAAGATCTTTATTTTTTTTAAAAACATTGTTGTTATTGTAAGTCTGAAACTCTCTAGCACCTAACCCCCTTTTCCCCATTGACTTGAATTTGTTTTATAAAACTCATTTTTTTAAATAACACGAGGCTTCTTTGAAACATACCGTCTGGATGTCGGAAGCCTGCAGGCCCCTGGGTGGGGGCCGACATCGGGAGCTCCAGCAGCGGCAACGGCTTCGCCCGCCCCGAATCGCGGGGCTTGGGTCGGCCCGCCGTGTACCTTTCACCGTCCGGCGCGGCCTGGAATAGGCCGCGGGATTTTCTCCGCCCGACGGGGGCTTAAATGTCGGGGGCCCCGATCGCTCCGACGTGGCAACTTCAACAGCCTGACTGCGAGAGAAGACGGCAGGGGAAGAGAAAAGACATTGTGGCCTTCCATCACAGTGAGGAGGTGACTGGAGGAGACTCACTGTGATGGATGTTTCTTTTGTTTGGTGTTAGTTTATGATTATATGTGTTATTGCATTTTTATTGATTATTCTTATTGGTCTTATTGTTGAACTGAGGGTAATGTTTCATTTCACTACACATTTATGTGTATGTGACAAATAAACGACTATTGACTATTGACATTAAAGCAAAGAGTGGAGGGGGCCTGGAACACATTGCCAGCCAGGAGTGGTGGTGGTGGAGGCAGATATAATAGTGGCATTTAAGAGGCTCATGGAAATGCAGAGAATAGATGGATTTGGATCATGTACAGGCAGATGAGAACAGTTTAACTCTGGCATCATGTTCGGCACAAATGTTGTGGGCCGAAAGGCCTGTTCATGTGCTGTACTATTCTATGTTCTAACTACCTGAATCATCATCCTTTACATCCATAAATAAGTGTAGTCTTTGTGTATTCTGACTTTCAATAACTAGCACCTATCTTTTAGTCTGTAAATGTGCTTCCATAAAATGTTATTGAACTATTTTGATTTTTGCTTCTTGGATTAACCATGTTCTTTTCCTGCCCATTTTCCCAAGAGTGTTCCAACCACATTAACTGGATCTACAGCTGTGCTCTATCTGACTGGGACCAAATTCAGCTACTTCAGGCTCAAAATATAAATTGTAGCTGTTTATTTTCCCTTGAAAATAATCTCCCTTAGAGAAAGTTATAAATATTTTTTATTTCAGTTTTGCCTTAAGTTTTCAAGACAAGCACCATACTTGTTCAGATTGAAACCACTGAAGCACTTACAAAACTGAGTGTTTTCTGCACAGCCTGTAAAGTGCATCAGCGTAGGTATTAGTGGCTCAGTGCCAACAACTGAATATTCTAGCTATTTTTGATTTACTGACTTTGGTAAACAGTTCTTGGAGTTCCCCAAAGCAAACCATCACATTATACATCTGGCCATTTTGAAAACATGCTGAATGAATTTTGATCTACCCCTCGCCTCCAACAGTTCCTTCTATAGGAGAGTAAGAAGAAAGTATGTTGTTGTGGAGCAAATTCCTGGGCATCCCACATTCACAGCTCATTTTGGCCACAACACCATTTAGTTATAGTGTCCATTCTGGACCAAAACCTGTGCAGTCTCGGAAAGCTTTCCTGCGATGTAGCCAATGTGGGAGCTAATTCATGAAGGTGAAGGTGAATTCATGAATGAGAAAATTTGCCATGTAAACTGTTGTTAATAATATTCTTTGAGGGATAATGTTTGTCAGGTTATTAAAACAATTCACAGCATATCTTTCAACATTGCAATGGGATCTTTTGAATCAACCTGAAATTGAAACTTGTTTCTTTAGGCATTTGGACTGGAATTTGACCACAACTTTTTGACTCTGGCACAAATTTGGTGAATAAATGTTAGATTCTATTTAGGACTATTTTATTGGCTTTGAAACGGCTTGAGGTGTTTGAAATTAAAGCTAAAATTTGTTCTAGAAAACAGTGGGACTTTTGCCATTTTTATTTACCAAATTTCCTTACAAAGGAAGTCATTTGGCTTTATATGTCGGTGCCCGTTCTAAAGCCCGTCACCCAGAGAGTTGTGAATTTGTGGAATTCTCTGCCACAGAAGACAGTGGAAGCCAATTCACTGGATGAATTTAAAAGAGAGTTAGATAGAGTTCTAGGGGCCAGTGGAATCAAGGGATATGGGGAAAAGCCAGGCACGGGTTACTGATTGTGGATGATCAGCCATGAAAACAATGAATGGCGGTGCTGGCTCAAAGGGCCAAATGGCCTCCTCCTGCACCTATTTTCTATGTTTCTATGTTTTTATAAACCTATTTGCTCGACACCCCACTCTGGTTCTTCACCGTGCACTCACACAAGGGGAGATTTACAATAAATAAAATACTTTTCTAACTAGCAAGTCTTTGGGAGACAGAAGGAAACCAGAGCACCTGAAGGAAACTTGTACAGTCACAGAGAGAACATATAAAGCTCCAAAACAATACCAAAGGGCAAGACTGAACCTGGAGTACTGGGTTGTAAGATAGCAGCCTTATCTGTTGCCCTACTGTACCCCTCCGTGCAAAATTATTTTGCATCAATTTAAAGTGTATCTGTTGAAATATGCTTCAAATTTTCCAATTTTAATCAATTAATAGAAGTATTCATTTGCCTTGTAAAGGTCATTGGAATATCCTGTAATTTCTAATTATAATGGACCGAATGGCCAAATACTACTCCTATCTCTTATGACCTAAAAGCACTACAAATAGGCACAAAAAAAAGAGACTGCTGGAAGAACTCAGTGGATCAAACAGCATGTGCAGAGGCAAACAAATAGTTGACAATTCAGGTTGAGACCCTGTGTCAGGATCATCAACTATCCCTCTGCCTCCACAGATGCTACTCAACCTGCCAATTTCCTCCAGCAGTTTGCATTTTGTTCCAGATTCCAGCATCTGTCTCCATTTGCTACAAAAAGGTAACATTTTATTTCTGGAAGGCTAGTAAAATTATACATGTGTTAGGTATGACAAACATAAACTACAAACTGCACCACCAGTGGACATCAGCAGTCCAATAGAAGTATTAGTTCAATTGTAGAAAAGAAGCAGTAATGTTGTGTATCGCTATTGTTGTAAAATGTACCATTAATAGCTGTCAAATATATTGAATTAACTATACAGACTGTACCATATCAGCTGTCACAACTCTGCCATACTGTGTTACCTTGGTCAAGTGGTTCCTATTGTATCGGATCAGCCGTAGCCATGAACTCTACAGTATGAGCTTTTTTTCCTTTTCCCTCTATTTCAGTTATTGCCCATCAGAAGAACTGGCATTTGATCCAAAAACTGCTAATACTGCACTTTATTTGATGCACACAAGCTGAATCAACATTAAAAAATCTTAATTCCAAAATTTTCATGAGATACCTTGATGGCATTTTTTCCCATCCTCACAAGTTATAGTTTGATTAAGGCAACAAGCTATTTTGAGTTATAATCAAATTTGCGGCAGATGGTAACGGAGAATATGGGCATTCACCGAGCTAGATGACCGAAATGGATGATTTTGGTGATCATGTTATCAAGCTTAAAATTCTGATTTGTTGAGTACCATTTTACTTTGGGGTCTGTCTATTACCATTAAGTTACATTCGAGTGAGCAATCAGATCCTGATAGTCGCATTCCATCTAATTTAAAGATGGACCAATAACTTGGTTACTGTTGAAAATATTGCTATCTATATTTATATAGAAAGAAGCTGAAAGAAATGAAATAGACAACAATACAAATAGTACCCAATATTCTGTGCCAAACGTTCATGGCAAATCTCACTGCATAATCCCTGAAATAGGGTGAAACCTAAGATTGATATATTGCTCTAAACTCATCATGGTTGTTGCATGTATTAAAGGTGGTTCAAATACAGAAGTTAGCCTTCTGTTGATTTTGAAATGATTTAAAATGTCATGGCACTCAACCAACTGTTCCTACACTTTGAAAGTTCTGCGTCCCCACTCATTCTGTAAAGAAATTGCCATGACATGGTCAGGCCGGCATCTGTCTACACATAGTGTTTATGGCCACTATTTCTCAAAACTCCTCATTGATGCTGTCACACACACGCAATCAACTCTACTCCTTTGTCTACCAACATGAAACTTCCTTTCCAGATATATATATAGTCGTGGAGCTTTGGAGCAACAAAAAAACAGGGGAGACGAAAACTGAAAATGCAATTTATAATATCGAGTTCCAATATAAATAAACCTTTTCAAATTTACACGACACATACCAAAGTGAAACTGCTTTCCATTATACAAGTTGCAAATGTGCACTTTCAATTGAAAATGTTGTTAATGCTATTAATATAGACTGACAGGTTCCTGCTGATTGGGGCTTGTAAGTGACCTTAGTTGCTATCTGAGGTTACAGAGTGCTTTTGTTTTCAAGCACCTGGAAACAAATCCTATAGACTTCACGCTTGAATCATTTGATGGATTGACAGAAGCTGTTTGTTGTCAACCCAACAAAGCCTTTTCTCAAAGCCCAAGGCTTTCCTTAAGCCTGTGTTTACAGTCATTTTTTTTCCAAGAAAGCAGGTGTTGGATGCCAGACCACCAGGAACAATGCACACAGTTGCCATGTATAGTTGCTGAAATCACCAGGAGAACTGAAGTTTTTGGCCTGCTTTCTTCACGTTATTCTGACAAGCACTGTAAAGTGACCGTTTTAACTTTAATTTGTTCTCCAACTGTAGTTAATCATTATTTGGGGAATAATGACTTTTTTGATGTATTTGGGCATCCATTTATTTTTTTATAAAGCACCGTTGTGTGCCATATGGGCTTTATTTCCTTGAGAATTCTACAAACTAGAATGCTCTACTGCAATTATATTTAATAAACGACAAGCCGTTGCAATCTACGCTGCAGCATACATCCTAAATCTTTATGGCTATTGTTGTTTCCAATGCACATCACTGTGCAGTCTCATTAAACAATTGCCATCAACTCCACCAATATGTTAAAATGTTGTTAGACAATGATTCCAGTCTGAATCACAAAGGGAAAAAAAACACAACTTTGTAGCAGCTGCTCATTCACTGTTCTCCACATAGAAATCAAAGAAAAAAGATCTTGCTCTCCTGATATCTTTCATGTAGTCAGGGCAGTTCAAAGGGATGAGGGTTTATCTACTTAAGGTGCTTAAAAAGACAAATGGACACAAAAGTATAGATGATGAGTGGAGGACACAAGAGACTACAGATGGTGGAATCCTCTGGCAGATTGTGACTCTCGATGAAGTGACTTGCTAGAAAGAGAGGACAAAATTAGTACTCCATCCAATGGTAATGAAATCTGAAAATATTTTCTCCCAAAAGAGCAGTACAAGTTCAGAACAATCTATCCACAAAACACTGAAGCCAATTGACAATTTCAGGATATACCCATACATTTTGAATTACTGAGGGATGTGGAATGAAGGCATATTAAATTAAGTCAAGGTGGAAATTATCAGGACATAAAAACAGGTGTTGTCACCTAGCTTGTGGGCATGTTCTGCCATTCAATTGGTTATTGATTGAAAAAAAATTGCTTGGAACACTCAGCAAGTGAGGAAAAGTGAGAAGCAAGTTAATTTTAAGTTGAGATGCGGGCAGGAATGGATAGGACAAAAGAAGGATCTCTGATTCGGAGGGGTCATGATTACCATGGATGTCAAGATATTCAATTTGTCCTTCCTCCACCCTCTCTGCAACGTAAAACTGTTTTTCTGTCTTTCCCATATACAATGAAAAGTCTTGGACATGAAATGTTAATTTCTCTTTCTCTTCTACTTCTCTTTCCACTGCATATTTCCAGCATCTACAGTTTTGTTTTAAAATTGTTTAAATATTTCATTGAGACCAGGTGGCACGGTAGAGTTGCTACCTTACAGCGCTTGCAGCGCCAGAGACCCAGGTTCGATCCCGAGTACAAATGCTATCTGTAGGCAATTTGTACGTTCTCCCTGTGACCGCGTGGCTTTTCTCCGAGATCTTCAGTTACCTCTCACACTCCAAAGACGTACAGGTTTGTAGGTTAATTGGCTTTGGTTATAAACGTAAATTGTCCCTAGTGTGTGTAGGATAGTGTTAGTGTGAGGGGATTGCTGGTCGGTGCGGACTCGGTGGGCTGAAGGGCCTGTTTCCATGCTGTATCTCTAAACTAAACTAAACTAAGATCATGGATGTCAAAAACATGGACTACACCTTGTTTTTCAGCTAAAGCCTGATTTTTTAAACAATCCCAGCTTATATTAATATGACAACTATTCACTTTATTCCACAAGGTTTTGACAAATCTATCCGAATATTAGAAAACTGAACTTAGAACTGAACAAAAGCAGGTCTTTCTGCTCCTTGGGCATGTTCTGCCATTCAATTAATTAATTCATCAGAGTTTTCTCCATTCACATGTATTCCTTCATGTGTTTAGTTATTAGAAATATCACAGTCATAGATTAAAACTGAACAATCGGCTGGCATCATATGCAGAAAAGAGCTATAAGTTTCTACTAAACTTTATCTGTAGAAATGTTTTGTGACTTTACTCCTGAAAGGTCTGTCTTTAAAATGTATTCATTATTTACAAACTACTGACAAATCTCCATCTCTCACATGGTCTTGAAAATGTGCATGAACTCAGTCTTACAACTTCTAAATGTTAAATCAATTTCTAATTCAAAATATAATTGAGTTTCTGTCATCCCACTTTTGGAATAATTTGAATCCAGGTATTATTCTGTAAATTTGTGCTGCACTTACTTCACCTTATTGTTCCTAAAGTGCCGTCCTCAGTGCAACCCACTGGAATCCAGATAATGTTTGACTCGGCCTTTGTTTAATGGGGGCATACAGTGCCCTCCATAATGTTTGGGAGAAAAACCCTTAATTTATTTATTTGCCTCTGTACTCCACAATTTGAGATATGTAATAGAAAAAAATCACATGTGGTTAAAGTGCACATTGTCAGATTTTAAGAAAGGGTATTTTTATACATTTTGTTTCCACCATGTAGAAATTACAGCAATGTTTAGACATATTCCCCCCCATTTTAGGGAACCATAATGTTTGGGACACAGCAATGTCATGTAAATGAAAGTAGTCATGTTTAGTATTTTGTTGCATATACTTTGCATGCAATGACTGCTTGAAGTCTGCGATTCATGGGCATCACCAGTTGCTGGGTGTCTTCTCTGGTGATGCTCTGCCAGGCCTGTGTTGCAGCCATCTTTAGCTTATGCTTGTTTTGGGGGCTAGTCCCCTTCAGCTTTCTCTTCAGCAAATAAAGGCATGCTCAATTGGGTTCAGATCGGGTGATTGACTTGGCCACTCAAGAATTGACCATTTTTTAGCTTTGAAAACCTCCTTTGTTACTTTAGCAGTATGTTTGGGATCATTGTCTTGCTGGAGAATGAACCACCGGACAATGAGTTTTGAGGCATTTGTTTGAGCTTGAGCAGATAGGATGTGTCTATACACCAGAATTCATTATGCTACTACCATCAGCAGTTGTATCATCAATGAAGATAAGTGAGCCAGTACCTTCAGCAGCCATACATGGCCAAGCCATAACACCCCCACCACCATGTTTCACAGATGAGGTGGTATGCTTTGGATCTTGGTCAGTTCCTTCTCTCCTCCATATTTTGCTCTTGCCATCACTCTGATATAAGTTCATCTTCGTCTCATCTGTCCAGAAGACATTTTTTTCCAGAACTGTGATTGCTCTTTTAAGTACCTCTCGGCAAACTGTAACATGGCCATCCTATTTTTGCGGCTAACCAGTGGTCATTGACAAATCCACACCTGACTCCTGAAGAGTGTTTCTGATCTGTCGGACAGGTGTTTGGGGATTTTTCTTTATTATAGAGAGAATTCTTCCGTCATCAGCTGTGGAGGTCTTCCTTGGTCTGCCAGTCCCTTTGCGATTATTAAGCTCACCAGTGTTCTCTTTCTTCATATTGATGTTCCAAACAGTTAATTTTGGTAAGCCTAAGGTTTGGCTGATGTCTCTAACAGTGTTTTTCCTGTTTCTCAGTCTCATAATGGCTTCTTTGACTTTCATTGGCACAACTTTGGTCCTCATGTTGATAAACAGCAATAAAAGTTTTCAAAGGTGATGATGGAAAGACTGAAGGAAAGACTAGGTGCTGAGAGCTCTCTTATACCTGCATTAAGGAGGCAATTAAACACACCTGAGCAATTGCAAACACCTGTGAAGCCATGTTTCCCAAACATTATGGTGCACTTAAATGGGGGGTTATGTAAAAACACAGCTGTAATTGCTACATGGTGAAATTAAAATGTATAAAAATACCCTTTAATAAAACTGACAATGTGCACTTTAACCACATGTGATTTTTTCTATTACAAATCTCAAATTGTGGAGTACAGAGGCAAATAAATAAATGATGGGTCTTTGTCCCAAACATCATGGAGGGTAATGTAACATCTATCCCCTTATTCTTTTTTGAGCTATAAAGATCAGATTTCCATTCACTTTCTTGATCATTTGTGTGCCCGACCATAAATGGATCTCCATGTCTATACTGTTTTTCGCTTTGCGACATTAAAATAAAAAAATATCTGACTGCATCCTTTTAGGTCCAAAGTAGCGCCTACATTGAAATCCACATTTACTGATTTTGGTCATTTGTTCAATCTATCAATATTTGTTTGTAATGTAATGATTTCATTTGTATCGCTGGCAACTCTTTCTGTATTTGTTATATTCGAACATTCAAATGTGGCTTGCTATCCCATCATCTTAGACAAATAACAGAATGAACAGTTGTGGCCCCAACACAGACCCTCACGAGAAATCCCTATTCACAGTCTGTCAACTTGATTACCTGCCCATTATCCTGATTCTTTGTCCCCTGCCATTCAGCCAATATCTTTTCAACTGCTTGAGAATTTCTCCCCTTAGCATCAGAGACCCAATGTAACATATGGAGCACTCAATCCTGCTTACAATGGATGATAACTGTCCCTTAATTAAGGAATCCCCCCCCCCCCCAACCAACATTACTCTTCCCTCCACCTCCACCCCTGTAGAGATTTTCCAAGTTTGTGCCAAGGGTAAACATTTTGGATATCCTTATGAACAATCTTTTTGCCTTTCATTATAGGTAACAAGTACAATTGTACCTGGTGCACATCATTTGTTTTTGCAGATCCCTGACATCCTTGATCCTTTAATCTGCACTCCAGTCGAATGACTCTGAGCCAGAGATGGAAGCTTTTATCTATTCACCTTCACTTATTATACTCTCCATAATTTTCCACATTCTGTAATTCTGTAACAGAAATCAAACTGCCATAATTGAATCTATATAATTCATCTTTTAAAACAACCTTCCACCATCACCCTCTGCTTTCTTCCATGAAGTCAATTCTCTATCGAGTTGACTAGCTCACCCTGGATCATATGCGATCTAACCTTCCAAAGCAGCGTACCATGTGAAAACATATCAAAAGGCCTTGCTAAAGTCCATATCGACAACGTCTACGGCTTTGCCCTCGGCAACCATTTTAATTGCTCTGTCAAAAAACGAAATCAGATTTGTAAGGCACGATCTCCCATGTACAAAACAATGCTAATTATACCTAACCGGCTCGTCTATCCAAATGCATATAAACATAGCACAAAAAGTAGGGAAATTTGTGTTTGGTAGATTATTTCTTTGTTGTAACAATGCTTCTTGGCAATAAATCTTATACCGTTGGAAAGTCTGTTTATTTCCCTTTTAAATGGTGCCACATTTGTAAGGAACATGCATTTGTGGGATGAGCAGCAGAGCTGAGTATGTGGGTTGCGCCCATGAAAAATCTGCCAAATCTTCTCTGCCAATGCCAAACAGCTTATTCTCCCATTGACTCTTGTTCGGTGTTGTTTGGTGGATTGGATGATTGAAGTCTGAAGAAACAAGACATATTGGCAATTTAACAATTTATTCATTTAATAAACAGGAGCCTCAGTAGCGTGTGGAAGAACCATACACAGCCACAACAGCCTGGCACCTCCTCCTCATGCTGGTCACCAGCCTGGTCACACACTGTTGTGGGATGGCATCCCATTCTTCAACCAGCATTTGTCACAAGTCAGCCAACGTGGTTGTGTTGGTCACTCTGGCACGAACAGCATGCCCAAGCTGATCCCACAAGTGTTCAATGGGGTTGAGGTCAGGACTGCTGGCAGGCCATTCCATCCTCTCCACTCCCAAATTCTGGAGGTAGTCTCTGAGAAACCCTGCTCTGTGGGGTCGAGCATTGTCATCTTGGAGGATAGAGTTCGGTCCCAGACTGTGGAGATATGGGATTGCCACTGGTTGCAGAATCTCATCTCGATATCTCTCTGCATTGAGATTGCCTCCAATGATGACAAGCCTCGTTTTTCCAGTGAGGGAGATGCCGCCCCACACCATCACACTGCCTCCACCAAAAGATGTTACTCTATCGGTGTAGCAATCAGCATAGCGTTCTTCGCGTCTTCTCCACACTTTGACCCTATGATCCAACTGCCATAGGCAGAATCTGGACTCATCGCTGAACATAACGTTCCTCCACATGTTCAGGTTCCAGTGCACGTGTTGCCGACACCAGCGCAAACGGGCCTGACGGTGAAGGGCAGTCATGGCAGGCCTCCTGGCAGCCCTATGAGACCGGAGATCGGCTGCGTGCAGTCTGTTCCGAATTGTCTGGGCAGAGAGCCGTCGGCCATATCGTCCTGCAAACCTTGACTGCAAATCTGTAGAAGACAGCCTACGGTTCCTAAGTGCTGACAGGGTGAGAAAACGGTCTTCTTCGGGTGTCGTCTTCTTGGGATGCCCACTTCGTCTCTGTCTCTGACATCCTCCGTTATATGGAACTTGGCCTTCACTTTGGAGATGGTACTAGGGCTCACTCCAAATAATGCCGCAACTTGGTTTTGCGGAACACCAGCTTGAAGTTGCCCTATCGCACGGGCCCTATCCAGATCAGTCAAACGTGGCATGCCGATTCTTGGAGCAGACACCTACTGACTACTGTAGCAGGGCCCATGCTCACAGATGCTGCCAATCAGGTGCCAATCAGGCACCTGATTGTCAGCACCTGGGGGTACCAGAAGCTCAAAACAAGAGTCAATAGCAACAGCAGAATAAGCTGTTTGGCATTGGCAGAGAAGATTTGGCAAATTTTTCATGGGCGCAACCCATATACTCAGCTCTGCTGCTCATCCCACAAATGCATGTTCCTTACAAATGTGGCACCATTTAAAAGGGAAATAAACAGGCTTTCCAACGGTATAAGATTTATTGCCAAGAAGCATTGTTGCATCAAAGAAATAATCTACCAAACACAAATTTCCTTACTTTTTGTGCTATGTTTATATCTTGTCCCTCAGAATCCTCTCCAGTAACTTGCCTACCACAGATGTTTACTGGTTTATAGTTCATTGGTTTATAGTTCCCAGGCTTTTCCTTGCAGCCTTCTTAAATAGAGGTACAACATTAGCCACCCCTAGTCTTCCGGCACCTTGCCTGTGTCTAATGATGATTCATATGTCTCAGCCAGGGCTTCTGCAGTTTCTTCTCTAGCTTCACACAGTATCCTCAGATAGATCTGAACAGGCAAAGGAGATTTATCTAACTTCATATGCCGTAGGATATCCAGCACCTCTTTCATCTTAATACAGACTTAATGTCCTCAAGGCATCTCCATTAGCTGCCCCGAGTTCCCCGGTCTTCATATATCTATCCACTGTAAAAACGGGAGAAATACTAGGGTCGTGCCTGTCTTCTGCAGCTCCACAAAGAGATAACTGGTTTGGATTATGACAGGCCCTATTTTCTCTCTAGTTAACTTATCATATCATATCATATCATATACATACAGCCGGAAACAGGCCTTTTCGGCCCTCCAAGTCCGTGCCGCCCAGTGATCCCCGTACATTAACACTATCCTACACCCACTACCTTAATGTATTATAAAACCTCTGGGTTATCCTTAATTATATCTGTCAGAGCTATTTTCTGCCCCTTTTTGCCCTCCTGATTTCCTTCTTAAGTAAATCCGTCTCTTGATCTCGCTGTCTCCATCACAGGGGACAGACTATTGACTGATGCTTACTATAAACCTACTGACCCCCGCAGTTATCTGGACTACACTTCCATTCTGTCTCTTGCAAAGATGCTATTCTTTCTCTCAATTCCTCTGTCTCTGCCGCATCTGCTCCCAAGTTGAGACTTTCCATTCCAGGGTACCCGAGATGTCCTCTATCTTTAGTAAACATAGTTTTCCCCTTCTGTCATAATAGGATCTCTCAGCTGTGTCTCCTCTGTGTCCTGTACTTCTGCTCTTGCTTCCCCTCACCCCAGATAGAACAACGATCGAGTTCGCTAGTCCTTACCTTTGACCCCACCAGCCTTTGCATCCAACACATCATACTCCAACATGTTCGTCACCTCTAACGTGATCCCACCACAGTCACATCTTTCCATCTCCACCCCTTTCTGCTTTCTGCAGAGACTGCTCCCTTCACAACTCCTTGGTTCACTCATCCCTTTCCAAGCAAACCATCCCCTCCCCAGATACTTTCCCTTGCAACCTGGTACATTAAGCATCCAGTCACCCAGCTGCAGTTTCAGTTCCCCAATGCAGACTATACGGTGCTGCACCTGGACACACATCCCACAGGTGAAGTCACCATGGACACCAGCCGTTCCCTTGACTTCCCAAATCCTAAAGAATGGTCTCAACTCAAAACGTCACTTATCCATGTTCTCCAGAGATGCTGCCTGATGCGTTGAGTTTGTGTTCTTTTGTAGCGCATCAGTTCCTTTGACAAAGTCCAATATCGTCATTGGGGTAGAGGTAAATCAAAGTACCCTAGCACCTGGAAGGTCGATTCAGAAGCCTGATATCGGGGGAAAGAAGCTGATTCGGGCCTGGTGATGCACATTTTCAAGCTTCTGTACCTTCTGCCGAATGGGAGCAAGGAGGAGTGGCTGGGGTGGGAAGGGTCTTTTAAGTCACTGGAGACATCCCAAATTTCCTTAGGAAGTAGAGGCATTGGTTTCACTTTTTGATGTCATATCAATCTGGTTGATCCAAAACTTGGTAATATTAATGCCAAGGAAACTGGAGTTCTCAACCATTTCCATATCCGCAGCATTGATGCTAATTGGGTCATGTGTTCCATAATGCTTCATGAAATCAATAACTGTCTCCATTGAAATCAGCAGTTTCCTTGACCTCCCACAGCCTGCCTTATTTTGCATGAAAAATTCTGAAATCGATTTGAAAGAGTGTGGTTGAGCTTCACTCTTGCTAATATTCTAATCTGGTTGTTCTTGTAACATCAAATTATTGTTAGAATATAATAACGTAAGAAATTGGAGAAGAAAGCCACAAAGGCACCTCACATTTGCTCTCGCATTCAATAAGATCATGGGTGACCTGAACCTAATCTCAACTCCATTTTCCTGCCTGCATAGGAAGGAATACCAAAGATAGGCACAAAATGCTGGAGTAACTCAGCGGGTCAGGCAGCATCTCTGGAGAAAAGGGAAGAGGTGATGTTTCGGGATGTCTCAACCTTTCTCCAGAGATGCTGCCTGACCCGGTCAGTTACTCCATCATTTTGTGTCTCTCCACTTTCCTGCCTGTTCCCCTTCATCTTCGAATCCCCTAAAAAACTCTACTTCAGCCATGTATAAACGTAATGATTCAGCTACTCCTGCTCTCTGGGATTAGGGAATTCCAAAGATTCACTAGAGTCAAGAGTATTTTATTGTCATAAGCCCCAGATAGAACAATTAAATTCCTACCTGCTGCAGCACAACAGAATAAGTACACATAGTACACTGTAAACAATATGATAAAAGAGAGAAAAAAAAATCAGTGTATATATACACTGTGTATATATACTGTATATATTCAGTGTATATATACACACACTCACAAGTCCACGCATCTCCCTACCATTTCTAGATCTCACCGTCTCCATCACAGGAAACAGACTATTGACCGACATCTACTACAAACCTACTGACTCCCATAGCTATCTTGACTACACTTCTTCCCACCCCGCTTCTTGGAAAGACTCTAACCCCTACTCCCAATTCCTCCGTCAATGCTGCATTTGCGCCCAGGATGAGGTGTTCCGTACAAGGGCATCAGAGATGTCCTCATTCTTTAGGAAACAGGGGTTCCCCTCTTCCATTATAGACGAGGCTCTCACCAGGGTCTCTTCGAAATCCTGCAGCTCCACTCTTGCACTCCCTCCCCCCATTCGTAACAAGGACAGAGTCCCCCTTGTCCTCACCTTCCACCCCATCAGCCGTCACATACAGCATATAATCCTCCAACATTTTCGCCACCTCCATCGGGATCCCACTACCGGTCACATCTTCACATCTCCACTCCTTTCTGCTTTTCGCAAAGACCATTCCCTCCAAAACTCCCTGGTCAACTCGTCCCTTCCCACCCAAACCACCCCTTCCCCAGGTACTTTCCCCTGCAACCGCAGGAGATGCAACACCTGTCCCTTTACCTCCCCTCTCAACTCCATCCAAAGACTCAAACAGTCTTTCCAGATGAGGTAGAGAGGTTCACATGCACCTCCAACCTCATCTATTGTATCCGCTGTTCCAGGTGTCAACTTCTCTACATCAGCGAGAACAAGCGCAGGCTCGGCGATCGTTTCGCTGAACACCTCCGCTCAGCCCGTCTTAATCTATCTGATCTCCCGGTGGCTCAGCACTTCAACTCCCTTTCCCATTCCCAATCTGACCTTTCTATCCTGGGCCTCCTCCATTGTCAGAGTTAGGCCCAGCACAAATTGGAGGAAAAGCACCTCATATTTCGCTTGGGCAGTTTACACCCCAGTGGTATGATCATTGACTTTTCTAACTTCAGATAGCCCTTGCTTTCTCTCTCCATCCCCTCCCCATTCCCTGTTCTCCCACTAGTCTTACTGTCTCCGACTACATTCTACCTTTGTCCCGTCCCACCCCCTCCCCTGACATCAGTCTGAAGAAGAGTCTCGACCCGAAACGTCACCCCTTCCTTCTCTCCAGAGATGCTGCCTGACCTACTGAGTTACTCCAGCATTTTGTGTCTACCCAGAAATACACACACATATACTCTGACTACATTTTATCTTTGTCCCGCCCCCTCCAGACATCAGTCTGAAGAAGGGTCTCGACCCGAAACGTCACCCATTCTTTCTCTCCCGAGATGCTGCCTGACCCGTTGAGTTACTCCAGCATTTTGTGTCCACCTTCGATTTAAACCAGCATCTGCAGTTCTTTCCCACACACATATATATATATATATATATATACACATACATATATGTAGAAACACATACAAATATATATATATACACACATACATCCTTTGCAAGTACAAATTCCTCCCATCTTTGTCTCTATATGATAGGCATAACAAGTTGGCAGCCTTCAAAACTGGTTTCATTTACATTTAATCATTGCCCTCAAACAATCAAACACCTAACATCTTTCTGTGACTGAGATTAGGTGAAAGGAACGTCAAGGTCACATAAAGACTTGAGGCAATGGAATGATATATGTGACCACCCAGGCTGTACAACATTCTTGTAACTGAAACACATGGGACCTGTTTTTTTTAACACGCTCCTAGGAGCAACTTGGGAAGGAAATTAGCAAAGGTGAAACCCTAAACAAAAATCTGTGGAATGTGTTGGGCAAATAATTCAGTTTGGATTGAATTGAAAAATTGGGCTCAGTATGCAAAGAAAATATTGACTGCAAAATGCTATACATGGAGTTTTCAACAGTGTATTAAACAGTGTATTGAAAAGACAAGATCATATTCTCTAAATCTTACTTTCACCTTGAATGTATTTAACATTTTATATATATCTTACTGTCCCATCAATTAAAACCATTTTCATACTGCAGATAATGTGTTGAGGATATTGAACCAAGACTGATTCTCTCAGAAACTGTGTAGTGTAAGGAAGTACTAATATGAAGGAATACTTGAAGAATGTGAAGTTGTGTAATTCAGCTTCATGGTAATATATAGAAGTTAAAACATGGGAACATTTTATTCAACCTGATCAATTTGTTTATGTGTTTACCTTTCATGAGAGCAATGGAAATTTGCGCAGAGGTACATAAATGTCGAAATCATCACAATTGTGTGCTTTCCAATAAGAACAATCCCATGGACAAAAGTCACTAATCCAGCGACATTTGTAAATACAGGAGAGAACAGTGGGATCATCATGGAATGTTATGATCGCAGGAATATTTTTAAATAACAACGCTATAGTTTCTCAATGTCAGCAGAAGCATTGGATTAAATGTTGAACTTGAAGGATATCTTGCTATATGTATGACATATAAAATCCTGTCAGAAATCACTAAAGCAACATATATTTGGTGACAATATCTGGTAGGAACAACATTTTCTGGTATTGTACATTCATCAATAAGTTACACTGGTAGCAATGAGTCAATTTTCAGCACTTAACATAATGCTAAAATATGATCTTCAACTTTAGGAGAAAAAGTAAAAGGTTTTGTTGAGGCCCTCTCCCAAAACTCAATGTATTTTCTAACTTTAAACCCAAACGAGAATCACTTCAATGAACAAAGTACAAAAGCGCTGAAAACTTTTCATTCGGATCAAGTAAATGTAATATTTAAAGATTTAATGAAGAAGGTTAATTAACGAAAACATGAAGAATTGGAAACCTCATTTGCAGGCAGCTATCTTTAAAAATGAGTTTCCTATCCTGTCAGTATTCATTAACTCTAATTAGCCTCTGATACATTTTGTGAAGGCTCATTAGGGGTAACAAAAGTGATTAATACTCTTGTTGACGTTCAGCTCAAACCAATCACTGAATATCATTAATAAGATTTCCAGTGGTGAAAGTTAATTAAGATTTAGTAAAAATGCTGTTGTACATTTTTCAAAATATTAGGATAACATTTAATTTTTGTAACATATGGATATCAATTCAAACTAACTACTCTATGTTAAATTGATATTGCAATTGATGGGTGGTTCATGTAACAATGGCCAATTTGAAGACTCACTGTGTATGGATTTCATCGAGATTGAAATTCAGTGAAAATTCTTAACAATAACTTGTCTTCTTCTGGTAACTGATGCTCATTGTTACATTATTACACTAGATGACTGACAAAATACAGAGTGTTACAGCTACATAAATAAAAACATGTAGTGTTTCTAAATATTCCATAAATTATTCACAACATTGGATTTAGCGGGTTATAAAATCATTAATTTTGTCAGCAGTATCTCACGGGACAATGTGGTCCAGCTCCAATGCAATGCACAAAAAAATGCACAAGAAATTATGTAATTGGACAAATGTGCCAGGAAATGCTCATGAAATGTTTAGTCAGATTTCGACAAAATGACCTGGAATAGGTCCTATAGTTTACTCCAAGGCAAAAACATTGTTCATGGTGTAATGCTGAAATAAACAACATCGAATTAACTCATTTCAAGGTTCTTGTTTTTAAGCCCTTTGATGTTTAAATTGCATGGTCAAAACTGCAAACGGAGGAAAACCAATTGCTGCAAGGATTCACATTCCCTCAATGACAATAATCCCAATTTTATTCATCTTCCCTCCTAATTAATAGTTTACCTTTGCTGGAGGTAATATTGCTGACACATAAATCAATCAACTGGGTCTTTTTTGTAAGTAGATTTCAATAGACAATAGACAATAGGTGCAGGAGTAGGCCATTCAGCCCTTCGAGCCAGCACCGCCATTCAATGCGATCATGGCTGATCACTATCAATCAGTACCCCGTTCCTGCCTTCTCCCCATACCCCCTCACTCCGCTATCCTTAAGAGCTCTATCCAGCTCTCTCTTGAAAGCATCCAACGAACTGGCCTCCACTGCCTTCTGAGGCAGAGAATTCCACACCTTCACCACCCTCTGACTGAAAAAGTTCTTCCTCATCTCCGTTCTAAATGGCCTACCCCTTATTCTCAAACTGTGGCCCCTTGTTCTGGACTCCCCCAACATTGGGAACATGTTATCTGCCTCTAATGTGTCCAATCCCCTAATTATCTTATATGTTTCAATAAGATCCCCCCTCATCCTTCTAAATTCCAGTGTATACAAGCCCAATCGCTCCAGCCTTTCAACATACGACAGTCCCGCCATTCCGGGAATTAATCTAGTGAACCTACGCTGCACGCCCTCCATAGCAAGAATATCCTTCCTCAAATTTGGAGACCAAAACTGCACACAGTACTCCAGGTGCGGTCTCACCAGGGCCCGGTACAACTGTAGAAGGACCTCTTTGCTCCTATACTCAACTCCTCTTGTTACGAAGGCCAACATTCCATTGGCTTTCTTCACTGCCTGCTGAACCTGCATGCTTCCTTTCATTGACTGATGCACTAGGACACCCAGATCTCGTTGAACTCCCCCTCCTCCTAACTTGACACCATTCAGATAATAATCTGCCTTTCTATTCTTATCTGCCTTTCTATTCTATTCTATTCAAGTTTGCAATGAATGATGACCCCACAGGAGCTTTTTTGAAGAGGGCATTATGACATAGACTAGTTGCAATGATAAACTCAATCATTGAACTATGGCTGCGTTTCCTCAACAAAATCTGTTTGGAGGTTACCTATGAACAAAGCTGAATACATTGACAATTGGTTTGAAGAAAAAGAAAACAGATTTCTGAGTCAGTTTTACACAACAAGAACATATTATAGACAATAGACAATAGGTGCAGGAGTAGGCCATTCAGCCCTTCGAGCCAGCACCACATCTACAAATGTACTAAAGGGGGCGTGGCTGTGTTCTGCAGCTGCGGCTCACCGGCAGTCTCTCTGTCTTTTTTTTGTTTTTTGTCTATTGTCATTGTTTAATGTACGTTTTGTTCTATTTTTTTAACTCTGTGTATGTGGGGGAAACCTTTTTTTATTTTTATAATCTCTTCCTCAACGGAGATGCGACCTTTACCGTGTCGTATCTCCGTTCGCGCTACGGCCTAACATCGTGGAGTCGGCGGCCTCCAGCTGGGATCGACCTTGAAGACTCCGGTCGCAGGGCCTGGACTTACCATCTCGGAGGCTTTGGCCGTGGGCCCTGCAGACCGTAACATCGGGAGTTCGCAGGTCCCTGGCTGGCGACCGGTTTTTGGGAGCTCCAGCCGTAGCAGCTTCGACCGCCCGGAGCGCGAGGTACGATCGACCCACTCGCAGGCCCTTCATCGCCCTGCGTGGCTCGGCCGCAGCACTTTCCATCGCCCGGTGGGGGCTCAGGACCTTCATCGGCCTGCTCGGCTCGGCCCTGGGACTTTCCATCGCCCGGTGGGGGCTCATGACTTTCATCGGCCTGCTCGGCTCGGCCCTGGGACTTTCCATCGCCCGGTGGGGGCTTCAAAAAGTTGGGAGCCTCGATCACCTCGTGGCACCACGGGAGAAGAATGAGGAGGAGATAAGACTTTGCCTTCCATCACAGTGAGGGTATGCCTAGAGCAATCACTGTGATGGCTGTTTGTGTCAAAATTGTATCTGTGTGTCCTGTGCTTTTTGATGTCTACTGCCGGACCCTGACGTGAGAGGACGCTGGCGTTGTTTATTCGCCGCTTTTCCGTCAGGATAGTTTGTCTGTTTGTTTTTATGTTAATTGTCTTTGTAAAGCGCTTTGAGCACCCGATAAGGCGCTATATAAAATAAATGAATTATTATTATTATTATTATATATTCTCATCCAATTCATTGATATAAACCACAAACAGCAATGGACCCAGAACTGATCTCTGAGGCACACCACTCATCACAGGTCTCCAGTCTGAAGAACACCTTCCCTCTATCACTCTCATCTTCCTTCTGTGAAGCCAATTCTGCATCCAGTTTGCTAGCACTAATGTAATCTAATCTTCGAGAGCAGCCTACCATGTAGAACCTTATCAAAGGTCTTGCTCAAATCCTTAGAGACAACATCTATGGCTCTGCCCTCGGTATCCTTTCTTCTTACCTCTACAGATAATCAAATTTGTCAGACATGACTTCCAAGGTACAAAACCATGCTGACTATCCCTAATCAGCCGTTGTATATCCTAATGCATATAAATCTTATTCCTCAGAATCCTCTCCAGTAACTTACCTACCACAGATATTAGGCTCACTGGTCTACAGTTCTCAGGCTTTTCCTTGCAGCCCTTCTTAAATAGAGGCACAACAGTAGCCACTCTCCAGTCATCTGGCACCTCACCATTGATTATTCAGATATCTCAACTACGACTCCTATAATTTATTTTCTAACTTCACACAGATTCCTTGGATATATCTGGTCAGACCCATGTGATTTATCCACCATCATACACCCGAGGACACCCTTGAGTGTAATATGGACTGTCCTTAAGACATCTTGATTGACAGTCCAACGTTCCCTAGCTTCATGTTTTTCTCCACAGTGAAAACAGAAGAGAGATGCTCATTGAGGACATTGCCCATCTTCTGCAGCTCCACGCATAGATTTCTGAGAGCCCTATTCTCTCTCTAGTTATCCTCGTTCCCTTAATGTACAGAAAATTTATTTGGATCTTCCTTAATATTATCTGCAAGAGCTGTCTCCTGCCCCTTTTTACATTCCTTATTTCCATCTTAAGTATGTTCACCAGTTCTTAAATTCCTCCAGCGATACACTTGACCTTGCTGCCTATACCTACCCCATGCCTCCTTTTCCCTGACCAGTACCTTAATTTCTCTTGTTATCCAGGGTCCCTTACCTCCCATCTGCCTTGGCCTTCACTTTAACTGGAACGTGCATGTCTTGAGCACTCACCATCGCTCTTTTAAAAGCATCCCACTTTTCAGACTTCCTTTTGCCCACAAACATCCTACACCAATCAACTTTATTAAGTTCCTGTCTAATACCATCAAAGTTGGCTTCGTCCCAATGCAGAAATTTAACTTGTGGGCCCACCCTGTCATTACCATAACTATTTTAAAGCTCATAGAACAATGGCCGCTGGTGCCAAAAGGCTCGGCCACTGCTACTTCAGTCACTTGCTCTTCCCAAATTTCTAGCAGATCAAGCTTTGCCCTCTCCCTTGTAGGGGCCTCTACATATTGCCTGAGAAAACTGTCCCAAATACATTTGACCAATTCCACCTCATCTAAACCCTTGGCACTATGGCAGTTCCAGTTTTCATTGGGGTAGTTAAAGTCCCCTTCTGTGACAACCCTATTAGTCTTGCAACTTCTTGCAATCGCCCGGCATATTTGATTTTCCAATTGGGGGCCCATAGTACACTCGGACAGGGTGATCATCCCTTTTTATTTCTTAGCTCCACCCATATGGCCTTACTCGATGAACCATCAGTAATGTCATCTTGGACTACTGCTGTGATATTCTCCTTAATAAAGCAGCTCCCCTTCCTCTTTTAGCCCCTAGTCTGTCTTGTCTGTAACATATGTACCATGGAACATTGTGCTGCCAGTCCTGTCCCTCCATTAGTGAGGTATCTGCAATGGCCAATGTCCCAGTCGCACGTACCTATCCATGCCCTGGGTTCATCTGCCTTACCCGTCAGGCCTTTCGCATTGAAATAAATGCAACTAAAGCCAACAGTCCTCCCTCACTTCTTATCTACTTTCATCACTTTCCGTCTGACTCCAGCGTATCACCTGCCTCACTCCTGGATTGGATCCTGACCCGCCGCCAATCTAGTTTAGACCATCCTGTGTAGCATTTGCAAACCTACCGCCAACATATTGGTTCCCCTCTAGTTCAGGTGCAGCCCATCTCCTTCGTACATGTCACCTCTGCATCCGAAGTGAACCCAATGGTCCAATAGTCTGAATCCTTGCACCCTGCACCAACTCGTCAGCCACAAATTCATCTGTTCTATCTTCCTGTTCTTACCCTCACTAGCACGTGGCTCCAGGAGCAATCCAGAGATTACTCCCCTTCGAGGTCTTGCTTTTTAACCCTTTGCCTAACTGCCTGTATTCACTCTGCGGGACGTTATCCCTTTTCCTACTGATGTGAATTGTGCCAATGTGCACGATGAATCCAGCTGCTTACCCTCCCACTTGAAAATATTCTGCAGCCGCTCCGAGATGTCCTGAACCTTGGCTCCAGGGAAGCAACACACCATCCCCTGTCTGTCCCAATGAGTAACAAGTCTCCTATCAGTATGAGTCTGCCTGTCTTCAACCTTCTTTTCGGATACTGTTGAGGAGGGTGACTAGTCAGAGGAGAGAAGCATTGGTCCGGTCTGTAGCATTGGTCTCAAAGGCAGTCCCAATGCTACAGACCGGACCAATGCTTCTCTCCTCTGACTAGTCACCCTCCTCAACAGTATCCAAAGGGACATACTGGTTGTCAAGAGGTATTGCCACAGGGGACTTCAGCATTCTCTGCCTGCTCCCTCTCCTGGTGGTTACCCATCTACTTTCTGCCCATACCCTCGGCAAGACCACCTCATTATAACTCCTAAAGATCTGCAGGGTATTGTCCTCAGGGACATTGGAGGTCTCCCTGACTTCCCACATCGCACAGAAGGAGCATGACACTGCCCTAACTGCCATCTGCACTGCACCAGGACAAGAAAATATTATGAAGGTAAAGAAAATACCAACCATACCTTATCCTGCCGTCACCCTCTACGTCGAAGCCTCACACTTACCCTCCACATGGCACTTGACCTCAACACAGTCACTTCCAACAGGCCACTCCACTAGTGTCTGCCTTCCTTTTTCTCACACCCACTCTGAGCAGTCAGAGCAGAAATTGTAACATTAGCCTTGCATCTTGATTGCATTATATATGTGTGGGTTAATTGTCTATAAGCAAATATTACAAGTCTTTCAGTGAACTTGATCGTGCTGAAATGCTTTCATTAAATGTTGACTGCAAAGTGACATGTACTAACATGTTTTGTTTAGTTTAGTTTAGAGATACAGCGCAGAAACAGGCTCTTCCAAGTTCGCACCCACCAGCGATCTAGCACATTAACACTATCCTACACATACTAGGGACAATTTACATTCATACCAAGCCAATTAACCTACAAACCTGTAAGTCTTTGGAGTGTGGGAGTAAACCGAAGATCTCGGAGAAAACTCACGCTGTCACGGGGAAGAACGTACAAATTCCGTACAGATAGCCCCCTTAGTCGGGATCGAACCTGGGTCTCCGGTGCTGCAAGCGCTGTAAGGCAGCAATTCTACCACTGCGCCACCGTGCCTTCCTGTCTGCTACCAAAGATGTAGATCAAACCAACAACTGATGGAAGTCAAAGTGATTTCCGAGTTCTATCAAACTGATGGACGAGCTGTCTGTCCGTGGGCGTGGGGAAGAGAGTGGAAGTTTTGTTGCCTCCATCACAATGAGGGGGTGTTTGGAGTCACTGTGATGGACGTTTGTGTTGGGGGTTATGTGTCTTGTGTTCTTTTTTGTGTGACTGCTATGTAGTTTCGTTCGGTACCTTGGTACCGAATGACAAATAAAGCTCTGTTGAACTGTTGAAGTGTTTCATTACTGTAGGTGTCAGAGATTATCTGCTTATCACAGTGATAATCCTATGACAAGGTGGACGAGATTAAAACACCAGTGTTGACGGCGCAACTCCTTCACAAGTTCACAATTCTTTTCCCATCAAACTCTTATATAAATTGTCTGGGACAGTTATCAAGTGGCCATCAACTGTTAGTTGCCGTCGTTTCGCTCCTGAGTTTTGAAGGATTTTCCAAACTGTGGCTGATTTCATTTTTGAATGTCAACCATGGTAACAATTTGATGACAGAAAAATGCCACTATGTAACCATGTCCAAGTGGCTGGAGAGCTGCTTGAGCTACCAGACCAATAAACTGTTTTTCATGTTACAAATTCCTTTCCAATAACTGTCAACAATTTGGGAGTTGTAAGAAAGAAATAAAATTATATAACTCCAGTTTCTCTGATGGTTTAAATCATATTTAAAAGAGCCAAATTGAAGAAAGGAAGTGCAATTAGTGAAATTAACACTTCCTTCCTGAGCTCCACATTATACCAACTCTAACTTATCAAGAATGTCATTGTTATCCCATATCTATTGCTCACTTCATCTAGTTCTTGGCGACATTAACTGGGTCCCAAATGCCAGGAAATCTATTTTTCGAAATCCTGCGCCTGTCTCTAAATCCATCTATGATTTTACACAATTCTATCCCCAAATGTTTTTTCGGCCTCACAGTTCCTCCTAGCTTTCTCTCCCTTTTTGCTGTACGATCAATCATAATAGTGATCATATCATAATAATGCTTAATCATACACTAAATTACATGCTGCAACATACTGAAACTCTCTTTGTACATTCTCTATCATGCTGTCAGGAAATTAAAAAATGAATTACCATTAATCATAATTTTAAAAACGGTACACCGTAGCGCCACAATTCTTGCACCACGTTACTCACCATTATCCTGGGCGTAATCTCTAACAACTCTCATTCAAATTGAAGCTACATTTTTAAAGCTAGAGAGATTTATAGTTTACAAAATTCCTTTCTAACCCATTTCTTGCAGGTCTTCAGCGTGTGACGTCCCATGGGACCCGTGCGACTCTGAGAGATCAGCCTGATCTCGTCGTACCCCCCCGGACCTTTAACTAATGCGCCCCCCCCCCCCCGTGAGCACCGACGCCCGTCCCAGCATGCCTCGCACCTGACATTCCTCAGTTCGGGCAGCACTGACTGCTGGGAGGTGTAGTCGCTTCTCCCGCTCCGAGAGGGGGGGGGGGCACCCGCCCGACTGACGGCAGTGCCGTGCTCAGTGCCTTCCTCTCCCCTTTCCTCTCCCCCCTCGCACGGAGGTGCTTTAAGCGGCGTTGCCGGGCCCGGAGGGGGGTCGAGTAGGTGGAGGGGGTAGGAGGGGAGTGGGGGTGGGGGGAAGGAGAGAGTGGGGGAGGAGGGGGAGGGATGGGGGGAGGAGAGAGTGGGGGTGGGGGGGGAGGGGGTCGGGGAGAGTGGGAATGGGGGGAGGAGGGGTGGGGGGAAGGTGGACAGTGGGGTGGGGGGCAGGGGAGGGTGGGGGTGGGGAAGGTTGAGGGTCGGGGTAAGAGAGTGGGGGGGAAGGGATCAGTGCGGGGCAGGGGACAGTGGCGGTGGGGAAGAGGGGAGAGTGAGGGGAGGGGGTGGGGGGAGGAGAGTGGGGGTGGGGGGAAAGGGGGGGTGGGAGAGGAGAGAGTGGGGGGAGGGGATGGGGAAGGAGAGAGTGGGGTTGGGGAGAAGAGAAGAGTGGGGGTGGGGGAGAGTGGGGAGAAGGGAAGAGTGGGGGAGAGTGGGGGTGGGGAGGAGGAAAGATTGGGGGTGGGGGGGAGAGTGGGGTGCGGCCAGGGAGAGTAGGGGTAGGGGGAGAGGAGGGCGGGGGTCGGCGAGTGGGGGTGAGAGGGGGGAATAGGGGTGGGGAGGGGGAAATGGGGATGGAGGCAGGGCTGGGGGGAGTGGGGGTAGGGGAGGGGCAAGTGGGGAGGGGCAAGTGGGGGTGGGGGCAGGGGAGGGGCAAGTGGGGGTGGGTAGGGGGATGGAGTGGGTCAGTGGGGGGATAAGGGGGATTGAGTGGCGGGGTTGAGGGTGCTACAATAGAGGAGAGGCTTTGGGCCCAGGGTTCACTCACTCACACCCTCTCCCCTTCCCTGTTCCCCTACGAGGAATGGGCCCAAAGGGTCCACTTGGTCTAGTAATTTATAATTCCCAATGAGTCCAATCTCTATACACGGCTCCATCCTTGTTGCTTATTTTTCTCCGGTAGGCACGACCCTTAATATCTGCACTGCTGCAATTCCAGCTTCATGAACATCATCACTTTCCTTTTCCTTCATCACTGGCAACTGCGTGTTCTACTATCAAACGTTTGGAAGCATTGATGGCAAAACTTAAAACACTAATGCTACACAAGCAAAGAGCAAGGAGAATAAAGGGAGGAGCTAGAGAGCAGCCTGAGAAGAGAGGGGAGAAGAGAGAAGGAAACACAAGAGGCTGCAGATGCTGGAGTCTTGAGCAAAAACAAACTGCTGGAAGAACTTAACTGGTCAGTCAGCATCTGTGAAGGGAAATGGAAAGATGAAGTTTCAGGTTGGCAAAAAAAAGCTCTGCATGGGTCAAGGAGCAGAACTCTTGGGTGAGGAGCCAGAAGCACATATACACAAACCCAGATCTGGTCAAGATTTGATTGTTTATTGCCTTCAAACTAATTCAGTTTGATATTTGAATCATAATGTGATGAACCAGATTCATCTTCAGCTTGATATGAAGGATGATGGGTCAGATCCAGGTGGAGATGCAACCTGATGGACAATAAATGCCACGGGTCTTCGTGCTGGTGCAATTGCCCCACATGCAGTTTGCTTGCAGCCAATATTTGGAGGGCAGGTAGCCATTCAATCTAAGCACACCATTGCTGATTTTTCCTCCTCCACTTACACTGTGCACAGTTGCTGCTATTTCCATCCATTCTCTTGACACCCACTAAAACTAGGGCCAATGGCCTATTATAAGATATCAACTAGCACATCATTGGCAGCTAACAGGAAACCAATGTATGTGAAGAAACCCATCCGTTCACAGAAAGAACATGCAAATTCAATACCGACTGCATCCAGGATCAGGGTGGAACCTGGATTTCTGGAGCTGTGAGGCAGCATTGCTAACTCCTAGGCAACTACACTGCCATATCATAATATTGGAATTGTGTAGCGAGAGAGAGTGTTAAATAATTTTGATTATGGATCTTCGGTGGAAAAATTATCAATGGATTTTCAACCTGAACAAAACAAACTCAGGGTACATGAATAGGGCTCGGCCGCGGGACTTAACATCGCCCGGTGCGGCTCGGCCGCGGGGCTTTACATCGCTGGTGCGGCTCGGCCGCGGGACTTTTCATCGCTGGTGCGGCTCGGCCGCGGGACTTAACATCGCCCGGTGCGGCTCGGCCACGGGACTTAGCTGCGCAAGGCTTGGTTGCGGGGCCTTCCATCGCCCGGCTCGGCCGCGAGACGTTTCAGCGCCCGGTGCGACTCGGCCGCGGGGACTTCCATCCCCTTGCGGGGACTGTGCGGGTCGGTCGGGGACGAGCTGTCTGTCTGTGGGCGTGGGGAAGAGAGTGGAAGTTTTGTTGCCTCCATCACAGTGAGGGGGTGTTTGGAGTCACTGTGATGGACGTTTATGTTGGGGTTATGTGTCTTGTGTTCTTTTTTGTATGACTGCTATGTAGTTTCGTTCGGTACCTCGGTACCGAATGACAAATAAAGCTCTGTTATACTGTTATACTGTTATAGGCTAAAATAGATTGGATATATTGACAGATATCATGATAAATAAGCAATGGCTAACATTTGAAGTGACAATCTATTGTTTGCAATAAATATGCATCTACTAAAGGAAGATAAACACGAGAAAACTGTGATAAACACTTGCAAGAATAAACTGGCAAATGCATAAAAACAGTTTACAGTATCAAAGTATTGCTGGCTGTGACTGGCGGTTCCAATTCCAATTGAGGATATTCAGCCATTCACACTGAGGTGAATCTTAGCTGAGCCTGTTGTAAATCCAGGTCCAAATGAGTGACCGAAGCCAGGACATCTCCCCCTCTATTCTGCCAAGACTTGACATGGGGTCTTTCAGTGGAGAACAGTCTTGCTGGGTTTAAATTGCCAATGATTAAAGTGCAATAGCCAATCATTTCATGATTGTGTATGACCCATCTCACAGGCAAGAAATATCAATTCTGTTTGGGTTAATGAGCTGTAACCACTGGGCAACTGCAAGGATTAGTGCTTGACCTCAACTATTTACAAATCAGACTATTGAATTGAATGTTGGAGTTGTGTGTGTGATGCATCCAATGCCAGGCAGAGAAAGCACAAACATGTCACAACCATAGGTTAAGTGAGCAAGCATGGACGATGCAATATAATGCACAAAAAATAGAGGTGCACAGCATGGGAACAGGCCTTTCAGCCCACCTGCTCCATGCCGACCAAGTTGGCATTGTGGGCGAATCCCATTTACCAAAATTTGACCCCTATCACACTAAACCACACCTGAACATCAATAATGAATGAACTCACAATTATTTCCCTGTTTGGTTTGGATACTGCCCAATCTCCATATTAGATTTGTGGCACATGGTTGGACTGAAAAAAAGAGGTCTCTAATCAGTTCAAATTTCTCCACATACTCAGCCATGTTACCATTCACTACAGATTCAAATAATTTTCCTCAACAGATATTAAAGCAAATGTTTAGAATTTTCTTGTTTCAGTCTCCCATCTTTCCTACATATTTTTGTAATTTTCCCATCTCTAAGGACAGTTCCTGCCTGAAGAGGTTTAGGAAACTATAGCTATATGATCCTGAGCAGAAATGATAACTATTAATCCTAACTATTTACCAATATTTGGTGCCAATGTTTCCACTAATATTTTAAACTTCAGTACATTTCCAGTCCTTAATTTATTATTATTTTCCTGAAATATCATGTTATCCTGTTCCTTTACTCACAGGAAAGCAATTACTCAACAACCTGCCACTTAAATGAAAATTGAATAGCTGATGAGCTTATTAACAATTATATATTTTAAAATTGATTATGGAATTCAAATACAACAAACACCCCTGTTGCAATATTTATTGATGATTAAGAATTCATATGTTCCTTCACATTTAATTGAAAAGTCTTACAAAATACAAATTCTATGTGGTTTAGAATTACTGCAGAAAATGTGGCCAATTTTCTGTGATATGCAGGCTTTGTTCAGTCTGTTTTGCACCTCTGAAGCCACATACATAAACCTCTCAAAGGAGTTATGAAATATAGTGATTTATAACATAATATTGACCATAAAACAAATTTTCCCCTTGTGGAATTCGGTTGAAATACCATCCTCTCAATCAACATGCTCCAAGTTCCTTCATCCTGTAAAGCATGAAGTAAATTTGAAGTACTTAAGATGTTTGAGTGTGCAGTGTTGAGGTACAAGTTTTGCCAAGGTACAAAACTACTGATAACAGATCTACATTACATTTCAAATACCACATGTGAGTAACTTGCATCTTACTGAAAGGCTTAGGCGCATCTTACACCATTCCTGCAAATGTATTGCTTGCCATAATAATCTCATTATTTTCAATGCTTACACTGAAGCTTAAGAAAAGTGACCCAAACCATTGGACATGTCATTGACTGGTGAAGTTAGGGTAGCGATTTTATTGATTATTAAAGTTCAACTGAAAAATTACTAAATTAATTGTATAGGCAAAGGAAACCCTGATTAAATGCGGAGAAGACAACATAATTCTGAACCTTAGATTGCAATTTGCACAGCACACTAGACAGCAGTCCAAGATGCAGGACGGAACACCACAGGAGATCCTTCTTCCCTGTGGTTATCAAACTGTACAACTCCTCCCCCTTCTGTCGTGGGGTGGACTGATTCCCCTCCCCCCAATTTCCCTCCTGGGATAAATAAAGTTCTGTCGTATTGTATAGATTAACAGAAATATGATTGAATATACAGCCAATTAAATGTTATCCGTGTGAGCATATCACATTTTAGTGTACAATTCTGATCACATATTATATTAGAGGTGTTATACACTTTAATAAACCATATCCTTACCTGGTGCTGTAGGGGTACTGTACAGAGTTTGCCCCCAGTCTTTTCTGTTAGTCCTTAGCACAGGTCCATTCTTCTCCCGATAAGATCCATAACCCTCAAAGTGCCTTTTTCTATTCCCATTTGATTCGCTTTCCCGCTTTTCAGCCAGACTGCTTGCAGAGTGCAGATCCCCATAAAGGTCCATGGAGATATCCCGCCTTGTTCGTGTCTCAGTGCTTGTGTACCTTCTTACACAGGCGTCAATAGACTCAGTGATGGAATCATTTTTTTCTGTAGTCCTTGCCCATTGTGGCAAATCAGAAAAGGCTAATTTTGAAGATGTATCTATATCAAAGATGTTTTTTGAAACTTTTTGTCCTGTGTGCATTGGTTCAACATGCTGCTGTCTCAGTTTCTCTTTATGCTTTCCTTTGTCAGCACCCAGTGAAAGATCTTTGTCACAGCTTTCTAGTTTCTGATGGACTAAAGCTTTAGCAAAATCTGACTTATGCCCAAAAATCTCACCCAAGTCTTCCCGTGACCCCATGAGCCGGTCATCTCGATGTTTATGCTTGTGCTTATGCTTGCGTTTATGAATTCGGCTGCTGGGCATTCCGGCACCACCACCACCACCTCTTTGTGATGTTAAAGAAGGCTGCATGGTGTTTAAATCCATCCCGAGTGAAGGCTGCAAATGCATGGCATGTTTTACCTTATGTTTGGCAGTGGCTGGCATTTTTAAGTGGGAGCTGGCATGATACTGGGGTGGAGGCATTGTTGGCCTCATGAAGGGAGCTGATGACCCAAGTGCATGAGATAAGTAAAAAGGGGCTGAATATTGCCCATAATACCCAAGGTTCATCATACCTGTAGCAATAGGCATCGACGTATAAGGCATGCCATAGGGTGCATAATAACTCCCGCTGGGTAATGGGTAACCAAAACCCTGTAAGAAAGGCACCTTTGTCATAGTCTCTTGGGCTTTGGGAGGTCTGCCACGCCTTTTCTTAGACTTAAGATCAGCTGTCCGGCGAAGATAGTGTAATGGATCATAATGAATATATGGCACAGGATAATAGTGATCAAAATTGACCCTGAAAATACTGGGATATGGGTTATCAGGATACAAGGTGTAGCTTCTGTGAGAGATACGAAATACTTGGAACTTTGCAGTTAGTTCTTCCAGGTCCGCTATGAACTGCAGATCATCTCTGCTGTGCATCTGCAAGCTTTTTCTCTTCCGTCTATGTTTCTGCTTCTTCATGCTTTCATGAATGTGATAATCATCTACAAGCAAGTGTTTCTGTCTGTGACTGTGTTTTCCTTTTGCACCAGGATCTACAATTGCACCTTCCGAGGGATCAAGTGTACAAAAGTCAAAGGAGTATTTGCGGCGTGATTCTGAGCTCTTCTCTGCTTGGTCAGAAGTGCTGTTATTATCCGTTCCGATTCCACTATCACTAGGTATTGTTTCCTCGCTGTGAGACTCGCTGATAGGTGACAGCGTAACCTCCTTCAAAGAAGCTGCCTCAGATAAATGAGAAGGGGAATTTGCCAGAAGCCTTGGTGGTGACAACTTCCAAGTGCTAGCATGCAAGTTTTTTGTGATTTTTGTAGGAAGTGCACTAATTGGCTGAAGGTTTGGCATTGCCTTTGACTCAGATAAGTTGGTTTCACTGCTGACCGGGCTGAGGTTTCCGACAGGCCCTACTGCCTGGGGAGGTGATGGTTGTGCAGCGGTTGGTGACACTGCTCTGGTCAGCTGTGAACCAAAAGGCACGGTTGGAGTTTCTGAATGGGCAGAAATTGGCTTTGAATATTTCTCAGCACTTTTGTTTCCAATCTGCTGCAGTTGTCCCATGGCTTTTGGTTTTCTTCCTCTTTTTTTGCCGATATAAATAGTCCCTCTCTTGCTAACATTGATCTGTTTTCCTAACTTGGTTTCAAGGGCAGATGAGATTGCTGAAGCAGTACTACAGGACGGTACTTTCTTTTTCACTACTGTATTATTGGAATAAGACAGAATTTGATTCAAAATAGTCTTCCGTTTCATGGTTTTCATTTTATTGATAGTTTTGATTGTTTTCTTATCAAGGACATTTATTTTCCCATCTTTTTTGGGAAATGACATATGATTAGGCTCTAAGGTGGCAGCATCTATTGGTATCAGTTTACCAGGGCTTTTTCTTTTTTTCTTTTTCTTACTGCCATTGGGAGATTCACAACAGATGGGGCTTACTGGACTTGTGGCAGTCCCTTCGTGTATTGTCTCCACAGTAAGTAAAGGCTGCTTCTTTGGTCTTCCCCGTTTCTTCTTCACTGGAGTAATGACTGTGAGACTATCTGTGTTAGAATACAATGGACTAGCTGGGGTTATAGGATAGGCCGACGGAGGCTCCATTACTGTGCTTTTTTCTTGCAAGACACAGTTTTCCTTCAGAAGACTCAAAGTTTTACATTTGGCAGAAATGGTGCTGGTTTTAGTTGCATATTTTGAATGTTTCATCTCAGTGGGCCCTCTTCTGCTTTTGGTGGGATCGATGAAAACAGGTGAAGCCAATATTGCTGTCGGCTTTCTAACCCTACTGCCACTGTTTGAGAGGTCAGTTAATTCACAGGCTCTTCCCACTGGTAGATTGATTTGACTCAGTTCAATCTCTGCACTCCTATTTTGCTGCTTAATGATCTTGCTGCTGAACTGGCTCCTGCTGCTACTTATAGTGTCAACACCATTGGGAAAATTGCTACATACAGCATTTTTAATATTTGATTCGGCAAATATGGGTTCTGGATGAAGTCTATTATCCAAGATTGTTTTTGATAACCTTCCTTTTCTTGTTCTGCTGCGAGCAAACAGTGATGTCTGTGTCTTTAATGGGATTCTAATCATTACAGAAGCCGAATCCTTTTCTTGAATGCTCACTGCATTGGGCCTGGTGGGAGATGCTCTTGATGGTGGCTCTATGTTTGCAACATGACCTGCTAAAATGTCCTTCTTACCTTTTGCTGTCCCGCGAAATTCTAACTCTGTTCCCTTCTGGCTATTTTTGTCCCATTCAACAGAGCCGTCTATTGGCAGGTTTTTGGAGCATCTGGTGTCCCTTTTGCTGGATTTTCCTGACCCACTTCCACGTTTTTGCTCTGTGGACTCTTTATTTTTGTCCATTAATTTAGTTTGCGTAATCATGGGCTCTTGGTGACCAGTGGACAATTTAGGACTCACCAGCCGGTTAGCATTAACAATGGACAGTCCAGCATTGCCGTTTATGAACTGATTCCAGGTACAGCCAGAAATACGCTTGTTCATTTGTGCATTTGAAAGGTCACAAAATTGATCTGAAATGGAACTTGTATTAACAGTGCTTGCTACATCCCTTTCAGCATCAACATCTGTCACATTACTCTGAAAAGTAGGGGAGATTCCGGAAGATGACGACCATTCAAGCTGGACCTGATTAAGTCTCTCCTGGTACTTTGTTTTCACACCGTCAGCAATGAAGTCATGTTGCATTCTTGAGGGAATTTCACTAAATCGCACTTCTGGTTGCTTGTGAGACCTTGGTTGACCCTGTTGGAAGAAAAATAATCTTTCAGTAAATTTCACCTATGCTTGAGATGAATTACATAGAATTATGATGGCACACTGGGATTGAGTGCAGGATAAGGTTAAAACTCAGTCATCATCAAAAGACCAACATTTCTGAAGCTTGCATCATCCAGGCTCAATAGATTTTAACCTTATATTCACCTTCTGTTGTTGGTCATTATGTACATTGCACACGTATATTTAATTAATAATGTGACCATTGTGGCAACATGCAGCACACCAGGCAGACCTAACAATTCTGAGTGGTGTACAGTTAGCACTGGTCATCCCCCAGAGTAGAATTTTTTTAATTATCTCGAGAGACAGCTGGCACTTGCACACTAAGGGGACTAGGCAAATGAAAGAAGAGGCCATCAATAATAAGTTTATCATGGTTCCAAATGCATAATTCCTAAATTGGCATTAATTGTGGGTTGGGACAGATCTTCAGTGAACGCCCTTGGTTGTAATTGGCCAATGAACAGGGAAATACCCAAAAGAGAAAGATAGTAAATAACACAATAGAAATGCGGTGCATTATATGTTTCCAAACAATCTCCTAAATATTGTAAAATTGTACATAATACTGATTGCTGGCATGCAAAAATAAAATATTCTGATGCAGGGGTCCCGTTTAAATATGGTGCAAACCTCTTTGATGTTGCTACGGTGGGCCCATATTATCAGCCAGCAGTGTATAACCAGGTAGTGGACAAGTATGCATAAGATACTGACATTGGGTTACACCTGGCCTTCCAATCAGGCTTACTCTAATTCAGAGAACTACTGCACTTAACATATTCTCTGCCATCAGATGTTGGCAGGGAATTGTAAAAATTCACTTCATAATTCAAACCCAGAACTGTTCCTTTACTGAGAATTGGTGCCACACCATCAATTTTGTTGTATAATATGACATCATGAGATAATTTTGAACCATTTAACAATCTCCATGTATAATGTTACATGTCCTTGACATAAATGCCCTGCTGAATTTTCTATTAGGTTAGCCATTTGCTGCTTAAAATATGCAACAAATATTATTAATATGATATTGTTTGATGTAATTACATTTTTATTACTTGAAGTACAAATAAAATTAAACAAATGCATTGATCATTTTATGTCATGTCTAATTATTTCAACAACTATACCATTTAAAGTGATGAAAATATAACACTTTTTACAAGAAAAAATATTTTTATAATAGTTACTTCATACCATGTACTTATTAAATGAGTGTGAAGCAGTCTAGATCTCAATATCTGTAAATGTAGTGCAGGCAGATATCCTCACTCCATTTAAAGTCTACAGCGATGAGCACTTAAGGAGTCCTAACACAGAACATAGAACAGTATAGCACAGGAACTGGCCCTTTGGCCCACAATGTTTGCATCGAACATAATGCCAAGTTAAACTGAAATCATCTGCCCATGCATGATCCAAATCCCTCTATTCCCTACAGTTCCATATGCCATCCAAAAACTTCTAAAATGCCTCTATTGTATCTGCCCCCACCACCACATCTGGCAGTGTGTTTCAGGCCACCAGCAATCTCTGTGAAAACAAACTTGCCCCACACATCTCTGTTATTTTCTCCCGCTCACCTGATAACTATGCCCTTTAGTATTGGACATTTTCACCCTGTGATAAAGGTTCTGTCTACCCTATCTATGCCTCTCATAATTTTATATACTTCTCTCAAGCCTCCTCTCAACCTCCGATGTTCCATAGAAAAACATGCCTGGCTGTGGACCAAGAGCTCGGAAATGAAATTAAGCTTTAATCCATTTTTAGCCATGCTGTATTCTCCATGGTTCCACATTTCTAACATTATGCTCTAGACAAGAGTAAACAATAGCAAAGGTTGGCCTCTCGCTACTCCAAAAGGTGATGTTGCAATTGCCCATAAAACCCTATTTAGCTATTTCACATCCTTGCTTGGTCTTAGAAACATAGAAAATAGGTGCAGGAGGAGGCCATTCGGCCCTTCGAGCCAGCACCATGTGATCATGGCTGATCGTCCCCAATCAATAACCCGTGCCTGCCTTCTCCCCATATCCCTTGATTCCACTAGCCCCTCGAGCTCTATCTAACTCTCTCTTAAATCCATCCAGTGATTTGGCCTCCACTGCCCTCTGTGGCAGAGAATTCCACAAATTCACAACTCTCTGGGTGAAAAAGTTTTTTCTCACCTCAGTTTTAAATGACCTCCCCTTTATTTTAAGACTGTGGCCCCTGGTTCTGGACTCGCCCAACATTGGGAACATTTTTCCTGGATCATCCTTCTAAACTCCAGCGAATACAAGCCTAGTCTTTTCAATCTTTCCTCATATGACAGTCCCGCCATCCCAGGGATCAATCTTGATCCCAGAATTCCTTATGCAAAAATACTGAGCAAGTCATCTCCACTCAAAGGACGGCAGTGGTTTAAGAAAGTGGGTCATCACCACCAGCAGTATCCACATAAAAAGTGAATTAAAAAAAACCAGTAGCAGTACCCACATAAAAAGTGAATTAAAACAAAAACTGAAGTATAAAGCCTAACGAGTAGGCGTGGTAACATTTTTCCAAAGTTGTTGAGCAACCCATCATCCATCCTCAATTCAATGAGTATGCTTTGGTAACAGTTTCAAAAGTGCACTTTAAAAGAATACAGAAGATTGCCAAAACATAGAGCATCCAGCAACATGTTCCTAGAACTGCCATAAGAATATTGTTCAAACACATGCTGGGCTGAATACACCTTGTGTTGAAACATCCATTATACTTTCCTTTCAATTACAACAAAACTGACGGAATTCTGCTGAAATACGAAATGTGCGGAGTTTCATATTTCAGAGCCATATGAATCCAAAAGCTATGTACAAGTCAGGAAACTGTTAGAGGTATTAAAATAATTCCAAATCGGCAACAGAATCCAGCACCAGCAACATTTTGCCATTATGGGGAAAATAAAATGCTAACACCAGTGACATTTTCCACAATGACAAGTATCAAGCCCTTCCTATTGACACTAGCAAACGTTAGAATTAAGATATTTGGATTTCATCCCATAATTTATTTCCTTAAGTAGACTTAGTTACATAGTTTTCACCTGAACTCAACATTCATGTTGGACATTGGTACATTTGGACCAAAGACAAATAATTCAGTCACTGATTCGTAGAAGCATTGAATCAGAGTTAAGTAGGGAAACAGTCCTTCAGTTCACTGATTTCATACTGTCCCATTTACACTAATCTTTTCTCACCCATTTTATTCTCCCCACACTTGCATTAAATCCTCACAGATTTTACCACATAACTACACACTAGGGATAATTTACAATAGCCATTAATCTCTCAACCAGCACACCTTTGGGATGTGGGAGGAACCCAGAGCAGTCAAAGAAAAACCATTCCAGTCACGGGGGAGAACGTGCAAACTCCATACAGCCAGCACTGGTAGTCAAGATAAGACATGGATCACTGGACTGTGAGGTGGCAACGGTATTGACTAAGCCACTGTGCAGGTCACAAACTTGCTGAATTTCTGGGCCATTGCATCTCTTCCTCCGGTTTGCTGCATACATCTTTGTGTTAAAGCTTGATGACAATATCTGGCAAGATTGGAAAACCCAGATGACATCCCAATTGAGCACTGTTCAATTTACACACAATATCCATAAAATTATCTTTTCCACTATAATTTATTTCCAGTAGATTCTGTTTCTGAAGGTGATTTTCCTTCACCAGGAGAAGAGTGGCCAAGTGGTGGGGAGGGTGGTTGCAGCAGGCTTGGCAATTCGTGGATACTGGGAGTAAGTGGTTGAAGTTTCAGAAACACCGATAGAATCTAAACACGGGACATGCTTGACCAGCCTTGCAGTGTGGTGGCACATCAGGTGACACTCCACGATGGCTGTGGCTTTCATTTTAAATGATCCCTTAAGAATAATTGGAGCAAAACTGGACAGGAGTTATTACTGGGTGGCCAGATTAAAAAATTGCAATTGCACCAGGATTAACTATTGAGGTAGATTTGACTCCTGTTAACACGCAAGAGATATTTGAAAAAAAATGCCATGCTTTGTGAAGCCACTCTTCCATCTGAGCAATTTACGTTTGAAGCGGAATCCTTTATTAAGGGGCCGTGTGTATTGAGATAAGCAGCTGGTTAGCGCCTCTTTAATTGCTTCCTGCTGCGATTCTCAAACATCTGAACCATTGTTCTATTCATTTGCATATATTAATAAATTCAAAACTTAAAACAACATACACTGCTAATTGTTCTTCTAGGTTAATTACAACATGCTCTCCATGTGGAGCCAAATTGAAAGCAGTTAAATGTTCAAAGCTTTCCATCAGTGAATTTGGTTTTTTTTTCAAATTAATAACATTAATGTCTATGGCCAGAACTGCAGCAAAACGTTCAAATCATCTCTAGGGAATGACCTGCATTTAGCACCATTTTTTTCCCAAAATACAGATCGTAGATCACTTTTCTAGTCACATGTAAAAATCGAATCCCAATTGAAAATACTACATGTCGAATAATTTAAGTAAAAATATTGTAAAAAGCTGCTATAGATATGTAAAAATGAAAACAACAATGCACTCTTTCAAAAGCCTCCACACTCTTCCTGCAATGGGTACACTCCAGAACTGCACACAATACTCCAAATTCACCCTACCCAAAGTCCAATAAAGGGTTTTCTAATTCTTATGCTCAATACTCTTAACCTATAAAAGCAAGCATACCATATGCCTTCTTTGCCACTCTATCTACTTGTGTTGCCATTTTCAGGGAATTATGGACTTAGTCTCCAAGATCCCCTTGTACATTAATGCTGGCAGGAGTCATGCTACTAATTGTACATTTTTTCCTTGGATTTGACCTCACCAAATGCAATACCTCACTCTTGCTTAGATTAAACTAAATCTGCCATTTATACACCCTGATAGCTGATCTATATTCCACTGTATACTTCTGACAGCTTTCCTCACAGTCTGTGACCCCAGTAATCGTGGAGTCATCTGCAAACCTACTAACCAACCCATCTACTTTATGTCCAAGTCATTTATATATCACAAACAGCAGCAGTCACAGCTCAGATCCCAGTGGAACCCCACGGGTCACAGACCTCCAGCCTGATTATTGTCCTTCCACCACAACCCTCTGTCTTCTATCAGTAAGCCAGTTCTGAACCCATATGACCAAGTCACTATTAATCTTGTGCATCTATTTCTTATGTTCTGTTAACCAAATGCCATTTGAAATCTGCTGCAATCTTTTCAGATGCTTTTGTTTTATTGAGCATTTATAGATTTTCTGATATATTCCAGCTTTGCAGCAATTCCATAAATGTTCAAAACATTTTTATCATTATTCCATTCTCCAAACTTCAGTTCATGCACCTTTCTATTTAAAAAACCCCATATTGAATTGATATTTTTTTAAAATAAGTTTAAAACATATTTTCCTTTTTGTATGTAAATAATTGTAATTACAGTACTAGTCTTTAGCAATTGAAATTATAATTGCTACTTAATGAACGGTTGACTTTTGGAGGATTCTGTATTAAACATTAACTAAGAAATTTTGTACGTCTAACCTTTTACTGATTTCAAGACACGTAGTTATAATATTGAGCCAACCAACATGCAAAGTGAACTGCTGTTCACCAATTCAGCCATGGCTGTTTTTATGGTGTGTTCTCCCTTGAGGTATCATTTAGGCATCTCAAACTACAGAAACAGCTGCAAGTATCATGAATTGATTTGGAAACAATGTGCAACGGCAGTACAGCTTAAATGGTCCCCCGTCAGGCAGGGGGATGGGAAGGATAGCGTAATAAAAAACAAGTGATTAGGCTCAAGCCACTCACCTTGGGTTTGGTTCAGAAAGTAAACACAGAACAAAAAAACAGTGGCGGTTCCTGCAAATCTGCAGAGTTCTTAATCTGACAAAATCACACTGAGACACTTAGTAAAGCAGATTTATTACAAACACAGCCAGTCATCTTCCAGCAGTCTCATTATTCCTCAATATGACAAGCTCCTGTGGCATTCTGGTTCCCCTTCTCCTCTTTCACCACCACCCCTTTACTCTTACACTTAGCATGCAGCACATGCCAGAAAAGCTGAAACGGGGCCAAGAAAAATGCCTGCAAGCTCATAAGGGTCACAGTGATGCAGTTGTATGATTTACATTCTATTTACTGTAGATAGGGCATTGAATGATACCAGGTTGGTCAGGATTTGAAAGCACACAGAAAAGTGATTAAAAATGATATTTGAAACCTTAATGCAGGCCACCTTTTCCAATCAATGAGTTTAATTTAGATATAACTGTCTAGTTAATGAGTAGACATGTTCATTGTTTTACATTGGTGTCTTAGTTTTAATATAAATTGTAAGTGCAGTACAGCTCTCCAGCAGGGTGAATATCCAGCAGTTTGCATTCAACTAAGCAGAAAGGATTGCATCATATTGCACACTCTCATTTTTGACAATGATGCCAAGACATTAAAAAAACAGGTATTATGATAAGATTTAAAAGACACTTGAACAGATACATGGATAGGAAAGGTTTAGAGGGATTATGGGCCAAACATGGACAGATGGAACTAGTGCAGATGGGGGCACCTTGGTCGGAGTACAAAGTTAGGCTGAAGGTCATGTTTCCATACTGTATGACTCCGTGACATTATAATTAGACTGGCACAAAATCATTTTGTGCTTTCTGTCAATCTGCCTCAAGTTACCTCAGTTGTCCTAAATTTGATGGTTCTTAGAAATCTGTTATTCTTTTATACAGGATGCATGTAAATAATATTAGCCAATGGACTCATCACCAATCAAGTGGTGTCAAACACAGGGATGAAGCTGGTGTCATCACACCAATTCTCCTTTCAGTCCATCACCTTCAACAAACCTCTTGCTGAAATAGAGTTAATTTTCAGAATTAAAGGGAAGCTATTCAACCTTTGTTGCCTTCAGGGAACTCAAGGTAAAAGAGCCATTAGGAGGCAGTGATCATAATATGATAAGTTTTACTCTACAAATTGAGAGGGAGAAGGGAAAATCGGAAGTGTCAGTATTACAGTATAGCAAAGGGGATTACAGAGGCATGAGGCAGGAGCTGGCCAGATTTGACTGGAAGGAGGCCCTAGCAGGGAAGATGGTGGAACAGCAATGGCAGGTATTCCTGGGAATAAGGCAGAAGTTGCAGGATCAATTCATCCCAAAGAGGAGGAAAGATTCTAAGAGGCACCCGTGGCTGACAAGGGAAGTCAAGGACAGCATAAAAATAAAAGAGATGAATTATAACATAGCAAAGAAGAGTGGGAAGCCAGAGGATTGGGACTCTTTTCAAGAGCAACAGAAGATAACTAAAAAGGCAATACGGGGAGAAAAGATGAGGTACGAGGGTAAGCTAGCCAATAATATAAAGGAGGATAGTAAAAGCTTTTTTAGGTATGTGAAGAGGAAAAAAATAGTCAAGGCAAATGTGGGTCCCTTGAAGATAGAAGCAGGGGAATTTATAATGGGGAACAAGGAAATGGCAGACGAGTTGAACTTTGGATCTGTCTTCACTAAGGAAGATACAAACAATCTCCCAGATGTTCTAGTGGCCAGAGATCCTAGGTTGATGGAGGAACTGAAGGAAATCCACATTAGGCAGGAAATGGTGATGGGTAGACTGATGGGACTGAAGGCTGATAAAACCCCAGGGCCTGATGGTCTGCATCCCAGGGTACTTAAGGAGGTGGCTCTAGAAATTGTGGATGCATTGGTGAGCATTTTCCAATGTTCTATAGATTCAGGATCAGTTCCTGTGGATTGGAGGGTAGCTAATGTTATCCCACTTGTTAAGAAAGGAGGGAGAGAGAAAACGGGAAATTATAGACCAGTTAGTCTGACATCAGTGGTGGGGAAGATGCTGGAGTCAATTATAAAAGACAAAATTGCGGAGCATTTGGATAGTAATAACAGGATCGTTCCAAGTCAGCATGGATTTACGAAGGGGAAATCATGCTTAACTAATCTTCTGGAATTTTTTGAGGATGTAACTAGGAAAATGGACAGGGGAGAGCCAGTGGATGTAGTGTACCTTGACTTTCAGAAAGCCTTCGACAAGGTCCCGCATAGGAGATTAGTGGGCAAAATTAGAGTACATGGTATTGGGGATAGGGTACTGACATGGATAGAAAATTGGTTGGCAGACAGAAAGCAAAGAGTGGGGATAAATGGGTCCCTTTCAGAATAGCAGGCAGTGATTAGTGGGGTACCGCAAGGCTCGGTGCTGGGACAATATATATTTACAATATACATTAATGACTTGGATGAGTGGATTAAAAGTAACATTAGCAAATTTGCAGATAATACAAAGCTGGGTGGCAGTGTGAACTGTGAGGAAGATGCTATGAGGTTGCAGGGTGACTTAGACAGATTGTGTGAGAGGGCGGATGCATGGCAGATGCACTTTAATGTGGATAAGTGTGAGGTTATCCACGTTGGTGGTAAGAATAGGAAGGCAGATTATTATCTGAATGGTGTCAAGTTAGGAAAAGGGGACGTACAACGAGATCTGGGTGTCCTAGTGCATCAGTCATTGAAAGGAAGCATGCAGATACAGCAGGCAGTGAAGAAACCAAATGGAATGTTGGCCTTCATAACAAGAAGAGTTGAGTATAGGAGCAAAGAGGTCCTTCTGCAGTTGTGAGACCACTCCTGGAATACTGTTTGCAGTTTTTGTCTCCAAATTTGTGGAAGGATATTCTTGCTATTGAGGGCGTGCTGCGTAGGTTTATTAGGTTAATTCCCAGAATGGCGGGATTGTCATATGTTGAAAGACTGGAGCGACTAGGCTTGTATACACTGGAATTTAGAAGGATGAGAGGGGATCTTATCGAAACCAAGATTATTAAGGGGTTGGACACGTTAGAGGCAGGAAACATGTTCCCAATGTTGGGGGAGTCCAGAACCAGAGGCTACAGTTTAAGAATAAGGGGTAGGCCATTTAGAACGGAGATGAGGAAAAACATTTTCAGTCAGAGAGTTGTAAATCTGTGGGATTCTCTGCCTCAGAAGGCAGTGGAGGCCAATTCTCTGAATGCATTCAAGAGAGAGCTAGATAGAGCTCTTAAGGATAGCGGAGTCAGGGGGTATTGGGAGAAGGCAGGAACGTGGTACTGATTGAGAATGATCAGCCATGATCACATTGCATGGCGGTGCTGGTTCGAAGGGCTGAATGGCCTACTCCTGCATCTATTGTCTATTGTCTATTCAGTACAGAAGCAAGGTCGTTCCTGCCTCAGTCATTGAATTGTGATATGCAGCCATCACTTGTATGTCTGCAGACGCGGAGAAACTGAGAAAATAGGCCTTACACTGAATGTCAGGGAGACAAAGATCCTCCACTATCCAGCTGGAGCTACAATATTCTTTATATTTTATCAGTTCATGCTGAAAATAATGCAGAGTTTAATTTGTTATCTATATACTAAACACTCATTTGTTCGCTTGTTCCTGAACTGTAGCCAAAACGGCACACGATAGCTCGACAATTTTAGGCCCACCTTACTCACCATTGTCCCATGGTCCTATGGAAGATGTTTAATAGAAATAGGTGCTATATTTATAAAGTTATTCACATTTTAAAGTTTAAAAAAACTTGCATGCGCATTTGGGGCTCCGTTGATCTGGTACTTACGGAAGATGGCTGCCGCATCCGCGTGTGCGCAGAACAAACGCGTCCGCGCCTGTGCATTTGGGGCCCGTTGAGCAGTGCTCGGCCGCCTGTCTCTTGGGGGCGGGAGAGCCCGGCCTGGTGCCGGGGGAAGCAGTCGGAGACTGGGCCTGGGCCTGGACGTGAACGGGTAACCACGAGCCTGAGCCTGGGCCAAGGGGACAGGCGGCAGCAGCAGCAGTGGCGGTGAACCCGGGCATTGTTGGAGGCCGAGGCCTGGGCCTGGCGCTGGGCCTGCCCTCAGCTCCCCCATCCCCCCACTGGCTGGCTCAGCGCCTTCCCCACACCGCACAGAGTCCAGCGGCTCAGCAACAGTGGGAGAGCCGCCGCCGTCTACAACTGGTCATCCTCCCACCGAGACGGGACAGGACGGGACAAAACTCCCCCCCCTCCCCCTTCCACCAATGGCGGCCGCCCGGGCTGGGAGGCGGGCTGCTACGGCAACCGCGGGATGCTCCCGAGCGGGGGGGGGGGGGAGGGAGGGAGAGGGCGGGGAGGTGGGGGAGGGAGGGGATGGAGGAGGGTGGTGGGGGAGGGAGGGGGTGGAGAGGAGGGGAAGGAGGGGTGGAGGGAGGAGAGGGGGGAAGATGGGAGTGGAGGGAGAGGGTAGGGGGAGTGGGGGAGGAGGGTGGGGGAGTAGAGGGTGCTGCACCAATGCTAGAGAGGCAACCCTAGGGGGGAGGGGGGGAGAGGGGCGGAGAGAGACAGAGAGGGGGAGGGAGGGGGAGTTGGTGGGGGGAGGCGAGGGGGGTGTCTAGTCAGAGATATAAATGGTGCTTGACTCCTCATCTCCACACTGGTACCCATGGGTTGAAAGACGTCAGTGAGACTTGAGTATTAACATGCTGCCATCTGAGTTATTTTATATGCCAATGAACTTCAAAGGGAGATACACAGTCTTATCATGAACTGTCTACAACTTATACAAAACTACCAGCATAAAATCACAGTAGCCCAAAACATATTTCATCCAGGTGGCTCTTTTGAGTTTGAAAATCTAAAATGCCAGACTTTGACTGGGTATCCAGATTGCTGAATCACTGAACTTTCATGTTCCTCCTTAGTTGGTGCAGATAAAAGTGATAATCTCCCCATCTCAAACCATCCTGGCGTCCATCAAGTGTGGCCGAGTGGTAGCAATGTCTCCAGTAGTACAACGAGGAGAGTCTGCTGCAAACATTAATGAAACTGAAATAATTCATTATTTAAAAATGGTTAAAATTTTAAGCTAACAAAAATAACTTGAAAACTCCTGAATATAACTATAAATACAATTCACACGGAAGGTGGTGGTTATAGGAAATGAGTTACCAGAGGAGGTAGTTGAGGCAAGGACTGTCACAACATTTGGGCCGGTACATGGATGGGAAAGGTTTAAACGGACATGAGCCAATCGTGGTTAGGTGGGCCTGACATAGATGGGGCACCTTAGTCGGCATGGACAAGTTGGGCTGAAGAGGCTGTTTCCATGCTGTATGGCTCTACGATGAATTAAAAAAGTAACTTTCCTTAAAAAAAGAACTTACCTGCCCCTTTTTTTCCATTAATCTTCATTGAGATCGCTCACTGTGGCAAGGGAACAGATTGACCAATTACCTGTATATTGCTGGCAAATGTTCCCACGACTGTGGTCCAACTTTTGACTTCAATTGGAGTCCCGACAGCAGAACAAACTGACAGACTCAGCCTATAGATGATGTCAGTTCAGTCCCGGACTTCCATGTTTCGACGGCATGAGTCCATGGAAGTCCAGGACTGACTATTATATGTCTAAATAGCTAATTGACTGCAGTTCTGTTGAGAAGCTCTGTCAGTAAGTAGGCAGTGAGATCCAGCCCATGTTGTTTTACAGTCAGGCATTAAAAACACAATGATTGTCAATGCTTCCAGCAGCGTTTGTGCGTGTGACCTTATGAAAAATGCGTATGAAGCAATAGCCTATTAATATTTAACCTTCCAATTGTGGAAGACAAAAAGTACGATAATTTTCAGACATGTTAGAAATTTTTGCTCTACAATTTAACTCCAATTGGTTTTCTGGGTCACTTAATAAAATTGGTATAAGAATGTTTTTTAAAAAGTTGAAACAAAGTACGAAATAAGAGAACCTAATCGTAATTTTCAAATCAGCTCTAGTCACAGGGTGAAATGCTCTGAATGACTAACATTGCACTACAATTGAGAAAGGGGGCAGACCAGTATTGTAGGCCAATCAATTCCATTGAAAATTCTATAGGTTGCCTTTGAATATCATTTAGAACAGCACAGACTGATCAAAAATGGTAAACATGGATTTATTAAATGAATATTGTGTTTGACTGAATTGATTGAATTTTTGAAGTGGCAAGTAGGTTGATGCTAGAGTCATAAAGTCATAGGGTGATACAATGTGGAAACAGGCCCTTCGCCCAACTTGTCCACACCGGCCAACATTTCCCAGCTGCACTAGTCTCACCTGCCTGCACTTGGTTCATATCCCTCCAAACCTGTCTTATCCATCCACCTATCTAACTGTTTCTTAAATGTTGGGATAGTCCCAGCCTCAACAACATTCTATGGCAGCTTGTTCCTTTAACCCACCACCCTTTGTGTGAAAAAGTCATCCCGAAGAATTCCTATTAAATCTTTTCCCCTTCACCTTACACCTATGTCCTCTGGTCCTCGATTCACCTATTCTGGGCAAGAGACTCTGTGCATCTACCCAATCTATTCCTCTCATGATTTTATAATCCTCTATAAGATTACCCCTCATCCTTCTGCAATCCAGGGAATAAAGTCGCAGCCTACTCAACCTCTCCCTATAGCTCACACCCTCTAGTCCTGGCAACATCCTCGGAAATTTTCTCTGTACCCTTTCTAGCTTGACAACATCTTTCCTATAACATGGTGCCCAGAACTGAACACAATAGTCTAAATGCGGTCTCACCAACGTCTTATACAACTGCAACATGACCTCTTAGCTTCTATACTCAATACTCTGACTGATGAAGGCCAAAGTACCAAAAGCCTTTTGACCACTTTATCTACCTGTGATTCGATCTTGAAGGAACCATATACCTGCACTGCTAGATCCCTCTGCTCTACAACATTCACCCGAGCCCGACCATTCACTGTGCAGGTTCTGCCCAAGTTCGACTTCCCAAAATGCAACAACTCATATTTTTCTGTATTAAATTCCATCAACCATTCCTCAGCCCACCTGGGCAATCGATCAAGATCCTGCTGCAAATTTTCACAACCATCTTCACTATCTGCAAAACTACCCACTTTTGTATCATCAGCACACCTGCTGACCTTGCCCTGTATGTTCTCATCCAAATCATTGATGTAGATGACAAACTGTAACGGGCCCAGTACCGAACCCTGATGCACACCACTAGTCATAGGTAGAATACTGGTAGAATATTGTATCTCCCATGCTGGTAGAATACTTAATGTTGGCCACATGAATCTCAGTAAATCTTTTGACGTCCCACTTTTGATCCAAAAGAAAGTATTAATTTGATTTCAAATTTGGTTCTGTTGCAGAAAACAGATGCTTTATGATCGGAAGGCTGCTTGGATTCTTTTGTAAAATCCAGCATTGACCCACTAGTTACAGACTGCCAAACACTCTATGATAATATATTATCTCCAATACAATGTTCTCTTTTCAGTAACATTTTAAATGGCATCTAATCAAATCCTTACTGAGAATCCAAAAAAAAATCTCCTGGTTTTCCTATATAAGCATCCTCAAAGAACAAATGAGTCAGAAATAATTTCACCTTCATAAAAACACGTTGACAATGCTTGATTGTGTTACGATTTCCTAAACGTCCTCCTATTACCTCCTTAATAATAGATTCCAGCATTATCTCAATGACAAATATTAGGTCAACTAGAAAACAGTTCCCTGCTTTCTGTTTCCTTTAATGGCATTACATTTGTGATCTTGGTAGATTATGACCAAAGTGTCCATCTTCTCTGCAGCCAGTTCCTTGAAGGCTCATGGATGCAGGCCATTAAGTTGAGGATGTAATTGGACTGAAGCGTAAAACACAAAGATGAATTTTGTAAACAGGTATGGATTTGTGTTATTTGGGCAGATTTAATTAAATGGATTTAATTAAATGGATAAAGATATGAAGAAATTTAGATCCATAAAGAATAAATTGATCAATAAAGAATTCATATTTTCCTAGGTAAAGATGTCAATAGAGTTGGGGACTGGTTTGAAACAATGGGTAAAAGGTTTGGAGGTCAAATGATGAGAATATTTTTCACGCAGTGATAGGAACCTGAAATGGATTGCCTGAAAGTATGGAAAAAGCAGTAACCTTCAATGTGTTTAAGTACTTACACATGCTAAGTACTAGACTATGGCAGGAGAAAGGGTTGAGAGGGGAAAAATAGATCAGCCATGATCGAATGGGCTTGACAGGCCGAGTGGTTGCATCACAACTTAGTTTGGAAACAGCTGTTTCCATGCTGTATCTCTAAACATAAACTAAAGAAGACTTACAGAAATTGCAGAGAGTTGTAGATGTAGCCCAGTCCATTACACAGATCAGACATCCCACCATTGACTCCATCTACACTTCACCCTGTGTCGGAAAAGCTGCCAACATAATCAAACATTTGTCCCACCCTGATCATCCTTCTTCTCCTTGCTCCCGAAGGTACAGAAGTTTGAAAGTGCGCACCACCACTCAGGAACAACTTCTTCCCTTCCATTATTAGGCTTCTGAATGATCCTTCCATCAGCTACAGTATTATTTGATCCACTTGAAGACATTGGGGTTTATCCAAGGCACGGATGGGCTACTGCTGAGATCTATATTCTGCACTCTGTATCTTTCCCTTTGCTCTATTATATGAGTTTTAACTGATTGTATCTATGTATGATATACCTGATTTGTTTGGATTGCATGCAAAAGAAAGTTTTATTGTACCTCAGTACGTGACAATAATCAACGTAAACCTAAATGTGTTGATGACTGCATTTTGACAAAAACATCCAGGGTCTATCCTAACCAGAAACTTTAGATGAACAGGTAGGTTCACTCTCAGCTAAAGTCCTGATCTGAGGCTTTCAAGAAAGATGCCCCAGACTGTACAAGGCCAAGTATGATCTCTGTAAGGTTATCAGGGATGCCCACAGACATTTCCCAAATATGCTAGAAGCTCAATTTAATCAAGCAGATTCCAAATGACTGTGGCAGGCCCTGAATACCAGCAAGAGCTACAAGCCAAAATCAGGCAATGATACATCACTATAGGACGAGCTTAATGGCTTTTCTGCCAAAGAACAAACGAAGCTCCGCCAAGGCACGTCCTCAGACCTTGCTTGCTCTGCCCCATACATCTCAGTGACAGACGTCAGATCTGCTTTCATGAAGATAAACTTTCGGAAAGCAGCCAGTCTAGATGTAGTCCCTGGACATGTTCTGGAACCATGTACTAACCGTTTTAATTGATGCACACAGTCCATTACTGACATTTGCCAACCTCTCACTTCAGTAGTCTACAATTCCCGTCAGCTTCAATGAAATCTCCAACATTCCAATCTTCATGAAAAGCAAAATGACCTGCTTCAATGACAACTGCCCAGTAGCTCTGACAAATTGAAGTGCTTTGAAAGATTGGTAATGGCATAGATCTGCACCAATGTCCTGGACAACCTCAACCTCAACCTCATGTAAATTGCATACAGGAATAACAGGCCTGCGGAGGATGCCATCTCCCTTGCACTACATTCAACTTTGCATTACCTTGATAATAAGAACAACAGTGCCCTCCATAATGTTTGGGACAAAGACCCATCATTAATTTATTTGCCTCTGTACTCCACAATTTGAGATTTGTAATTTAAAAAATCACATGTGGTTAACGTGCACATTGTCAGATTTTATTAAAGGCCATTTTTTTACATTTTAATTTCACCATGTAGCAATTACAGCTGTGTTTTTACATAAACCCCCATTTAAGTGCACCATAATGTTTGGAACACATGACTTCATAGGTGTTTGTAATTGCTCAGGTGTGTTTAATTGCCTCCTTATTGCAGGTATAAGAGAGCTCTCAGCACCTAGTCTTTCCTTCAGTCTTTCCATTACCTTTGGAAACTTTCATTGCTGTTTATCAGCATGAGGACCAAAGTTGTGCCAACGAAAGTCAAAGAAGCCATTATGAGACTGAGAAACAAGAATAAAACTTAGAGAAATCAGCCAAAACTTAGGCTTACCAAAATCAACTGTTTGGAACATCATTAAGAAGAAAGAGATCAATGGTGAACTTATTAATCGCAAAGGGACTGGCAGGCGAAGGAAGTCCTCCACAGCTGATGACAGAAGAATTCTCTCTATAATAAAGAAAAATTCCTTAGCACCTGTCCGACAGATCAGAAACACTCTTCAGGAGTCAGATGTGGTTTTTTCAATGCCCACTGTCCGCAGAAGACTTCATGAACAGAAATACAGAGACTACACTGCAAGATGCAAACCACTGGTTAGACGCAAAAATAGGATGGCCAGGTTACAGTTTGCCAAGAAGTACTTAAAAGAGCAATCACAGTTCTGAAAAAAAAGGTCTTGTGGACAGATGAGATGAAGATTAACATATCAGAGTGATGGCAAGGGCAAAGTATGGAGGAGAAGGAACTGCCCAAGGTCCAAAGCATACCACTTCATCTAATATGATTAGTTTTAATCTGCAATTTGAGAAGGAGAAGGTTAAATCTGGAGTGTCAGTGTTGCAGTTGAACAAAGGGGACTATGAAGGCATGAGAGAGGAGCTGGCCAAAGTAGACTGGAAAGGGATCCTATCAGGAATGATGGTGGAACAGTAATGGCAGGAATTTCTGAGCATAATCCGGAAGACGCAGGATCATTTCATTCCAAAAAGGAAGAAAGATTCTAAGGGGAGTAGGAGGCAACCGTGGCTGACAAGGGAAGTTAGGGATGGAATAAAACTAAAAGAAAAGATGTATAACACAGCAAAGAGTAGCCGGAAGCCAGAGGATTGGGAAACTTTCATAGGACAACAGAAGGTTACAAAACGGGCAATACGGGCTGAAAAGATGAAGTACGAGGGGAAGTTGGCCAAGAATTTAAAGAAGGACAGTAAAAGCTTCTTTAGATATGTTACGAGAAAAAGAGTAGCAAAGTCAAATGTGGCTCCCTTGAAGGCAGACATGGGTGAAATTATTATGGGTAACAAGAAAATGGCAGAAGAGTTGAACAGGTACTTTGAATCTGTCTTCACTAAGAAAGACACAAACAATCTCCCAGATGCACTGGAGGACAGAGGATCTAGTGGGGTAGAGGAACTGAAAGAAATTTTAATTAGGCGAGAAATAGTATTGGGTAGACTAATGGGACTGAAGGATGATAAATCCCTTGGGCCTGATGGTCTGCATCCCAGGGCCCTCAGGGAGGTGGCTCTAGAAATAGTGGACGCATTGGTGATCATTTTCCAATGTTAAATAGATTCAGGATCAGTTCCTGTGGATTGGAGGATAGCTAATGTTATCCCACTTTTCAAGAAAGGAGCGAGAAAGAAAACGGGGAATTACAGACCAGTTAGCCTGACTTCGGTGGTGGGAAAGATGCTGGAGTCAATTATTAAATTGGTAATAACGGTGCTTTTGGTTAGCAGTAAAAGGATAAGTCCAAGTCAGCATGGATTTATGAAAGGGAAATCATGCTTGACTAATCTCCTGGAATTTTTTGAGGACGTGACAAGTAAAATAGATGAAGGAGAGCCAGTGGATGTAGTGTATCTAGACTTTCAGAAAGTCTTTGATAAGGTCCCGCACGGGAGATTGGTGACTAAAATTAGAGCACATGGTATTGGGGGTAGGGTGTTGACATGGATAGAAAATTGGTTGGCAGACAGGAAGCAAAGAGTAGGAGTAAACGGGTCCTTTTCAGAATTGCAGGCAGTGGCGAGTGGAGTACCGCAAGGCTCGGTGTTGGGGCCGCAACTGTTTACCATATATATTAATGATTTGGAAGAGGGAATTAGAAGCAACACTAACAAGTTTGCGGATGACATAAAGCTGGGTGGCAGTGTAAACTGTGAAGAGGATGTTAGGAGGTTGCAGGGTGACCTGGACAGGTTGAGTGAGTGGGCAGATGCGGGGCAGATGCAGTATAATAATATAGATAAATGTGAGGTTATCCACTTTGGCGGCAGAAACAAGGAGGCAGATTATTATCTCAATGGAGTTAGATTAGGTAAGGGGGAGGTGCAGCGAGACCTGCGTGTCCTTGTACACCAGTCACTGAAAGTTGGCGTGCAGGTACAGCAGGCAGTGAAGAAAGCTAATCACCAAATAGCATTTGGATGGAATTGGTCATAACATTTCCCCCACTTTGACCATCAACGCAGGTATTCCTCAGAGGTGTTCTGTCCGCTGTTCAACTCCCTATATACCCAAAACTCTGAGGACAAATACAGCACTAACTTGATCTTCAAGGCTGAAGATACCCACTGTGGTCAGCTGTATCAACAACAACGATAAATCGGAGGTCAGTAAAGTGATCAGGTACCTTGTGTCATTGTGACAGAACACCAACCTAACCCTTAACATCAGCAAGCCAGCTTTGGTTATTGACCTAAGGAAACGAGGGGATGAACACAACCCTGTCTCATCAACAGAGCTGCTGTAATGATGATTGACACCTTTAAATCCCAAAATTTTCCTATCACCAACAATCTAACCTGGTTCCTTCACACTGATACGGTGATCACAAAAGTGCAGCAGCATATTCAAATTCTTAGTTGTTTGAGAAGATTCGCATGTCCCGAAGGATTCTCTTGAACTTCTACAGATGTTCTTTAGATAGTACTCTGACAGGATGTGTCTCTGCCTGGTATGGTGACTGCCGTGCTATTGATCACCTGAACCTGTAGAGTGGTAAACACAGCCTTGTCCATCACAGGTTTGTCACTTCCTTCCATTCGGCCCATCTCCATGGTGTATTGCACCAGAAAGCCTGGAAGTAACATCAAGGATGCATGCCACCCTAGCCATTCCATTTTCTCTCTTCTACCTTATGGAAGATAAAGGAGCTTGAAAGTCTGGACACAGAATTGAGAACAGCTTCTTCCCAGGGCTATCAGACTCCTGCACCAGTCACCTTTTGCACACCCTCTTCCCGGAGGCACTGCCACGTAATCTTACTCTTAACTCTACCTCATTTGGTTATTCTGTTATTGCACTTTAGTTTTTATTTTGCACTTCTTCACATTATATTCCAATCTTTGCCCCATTCTGCTGCTTCGCATTTGTCACTTATATTTATTCTATCCAACATTACCATGTATACTGTTTATTCCAGGAGCTTCATGCGAACAAGGAATTTCACTGTACCCTGGCATACATGGCAATAGACAAATCTGAATTTATGTTGGGTATTACCCATCAGCAGGTCCTTTTCCTTTGAGACAAGGTAGACCTTCCATAACAAAAATGCCTCGTCATGTCATGGAATCAAGCATTATACAGCACAGAAACAAGCCCTTCAGATCACCACATCTATTTGACCCTTCTGCCCAACTCTACAACTACATTAGCCTGCAGTAATGCCATATCCTTCCATTCCATGCTTATTTAAGTGCATGCCTAAATGTCTTAAAAATAGTACATATCTGACCCTTCCACTACCTCTGGCAATAAATTCCAGACATCAACCACTCTCACTGTAAAAAACATGTTTCCTTCAAATCGCCTTTCAAACTCCTTGCTCTCACCTTGAATCCCCTCAGAGGAAGATGTTTACCCAAGAAGCTTGGGAAACATGCTGGTCTGCAGGTAAGACTGCGACAATGCAATGTCAAGTGCCCCCTCCCCAGAATTCTCCTTGCAAACCTCCAAGCAAGTGAAAACAAACTGGATGAACTTAAAGTTGGAGTCACCTACCTCAGAAAACCGAGGGATTTCTGTCTGCTCTGCTTTACAGAGATATAGCTCCAACCAGTTTCATCTGACTGTGCCATACCACCTGAGGGCTTCTCAATTCACCGCTTTGACCACACGGCATCCTCGGTGAAGTAAGAATAGGTAACAGCACCTCTTCCACAACAGTTCTCAGCACCGGTGTCCCGCACTGTACTCAGATCCTTACTGCACTCATAACTGTTTGGCCAAGTTTTGCTTAAACTCCACTTACAGTGACAAGTGACATCACTTAGTGGGCAAGATCTCAAACAACAGATCTGAAAGTGAGAGAGAGTGCATGAAGGAAATAAAGAGATCAGTAGCATGTTGTGAAGACAATAGCCTCGCCCTCAACATCAGCAATATTGAATGAGTTGGTCATTGACTTCAGGAAGTTGGGTGCAGTTCACACCCATCTGATTCAACAGTGTTGGTGGAAATGGTCGAGAGCTTCAAGTTCCTGGGCGTAATATCACCAACAATTTGTCCCAGACCAACTACATTAATGCTACGGCCTACAAAACACACTGACATCTCTATTTTCTCAAAATGCTGAGAAAATTTGGCATTTCTCCAATGACTCCAAGGACCACTCATACCCAAGTTATTTTCTCTTCTCTTGAACAGACCTCTCATACACTAAGGATGAACTTAATTCCCAATTTACCTCCTTGTGGAACTTGCACTCTTTTCTCTGCACCTTCTCTGGAACTGTAACACTATATTCTGCATTATGTTTCCTTTTCTCTCTTGATATACCTTGATATAATTAATTGTAGTATGAATGCACTAGACAGCATGCAAACAGGTTTTTCACTGTTTCTCGGCATATGTGGCAATAATAAATCAATAAATGCAAAAAAAATGTCCAGGTCTATTCTGTTGTAGGGGCTAAGAGTTTATTCATAGGTGCAAATTATGGCGGTCATCAAATTGTCTGTTGGGTGTTATCACAAAGGGATTTTCTTCATGGGATCTTTGTAACTTTGAATGTAAAATTTACTGCAGCAATGTGTCCGTTGCCATTATTGTTTTGGGGATGAGGATAACAGCAGAGCAGATTAGGCAGTAATCAACATCACAGTCATGATGAAAGTCATGTAGACATCATAACTCTCATTCAGAGAAAGGCCCTTCTAACCAACTTCCAACCGGCCATGTGAAGGATGAGGAACAATTCTAAGAGGAAAGAGGATAAATTAAAGGGAGGAAGGCCCTCCCTGCCCTAGGCTAATCCTTCCTCTATTGGCCCATCTCCCTCGACCAGCAGTCCCGTGCGGCCCGTCCCAATGCTCCCCAGCCCATGTACACTGGCATCAACCGACCTGCACCCTGACTCAGTCTGTTACTGAGGGAGTGCTGTTCAAAGATGGAGCATGTGATTTTTCTCAGGGCTGAAATACAAGGGGGGGGGGGGGGGCTGGGAGGAAAGGAATTGGGTAACAGTCACAAAGACTAGAAAGAGGATGTTGTGATCAACCACTGTAAATGTTGTGGAGAAATCACGGAGGTCAAGAACTGTAAAGGTTAGTAAAAGTGAAATAAACTGACCAATTCGTGGTGACAAATTACTAAGGTTTATCACTGAACACAACTTTCGTTTTTTACACACAGAGCTGAGTGGTATTAATTGCTAGCACGTGACAAAATCCATATGAACCTCGTTGTGTTGCAGTCCACTTATAAGCACATTCACAGACCACCCACTGAGTACAACAGTTAAATAGTGTACCTGGACATTTAGTTATTGCATGGTAACCCAATCGTGAACCTTATAAAAGCAATATACTTTTTTTAAAAGGCTGATTTATTAAAGTCAATTAAGCATTGCAATGTGTAGTTGATATTATTTACAACTCAGAACTTCATTTATCTCACTAGCCAACTATTATGTAAAATTAAACCTTTTACTTCCCCAAGCTGTAGTAGGAAACAAAAAATTGAATCTCACACGTGGTTCAGATAACAGAGGTTAAATTCAACCAAATAAAATCTTAATTTCCCCATTAATTGCTTTTATGCAATACTTCTGCTTACATCTAACCAAAAGTTCAAATATGTTGTATATAAACATATTATACAGCTGACATGCCTGTTCCATGTGCCCGTTTATCATGGAAACAGAGATTTTAAAATGAGAACAGACAAACAAGTGGAATACTGCCTTTTTAATGAGGTATTTTAGATTAAATGTATAACATATATCATAAATATTTATGAAAGATGACAAAAGTTTAATATTGGTTCAAAGAATGGAAACTGCTTCATTTCCTTTTAAATTGCTCAGATGGGAAACATAGAAAACATAGAAACATAGAAAATAGGTGCAGGAGTAGGCCATTCGGCCCTTCGAGCCTGCACCGCCATTCAATATGATCATGGCTGATCATCCAACTCAGTAACCTGTACCTGCCTTCTCTCCACACCCCCCTGATCCCTTTAGCCACAAGGGCCACATCTAACTCCCTCTTAAATATAGCCAATGAACTGGCCTCAACTACCTAATTTTATAATAAGAAAAAGATCAACATTATAAACTCATTTCCTCATTAAAGCTGTAGGAGTCACAGATTTTTTTTAAAAGGCTTCACACAGGTCACTGCTAATATTAAGTCCATTTCAATAACAGAATCAAATGGATTTGTGGCAGTCTTCATAAATTGTAGGAATAGAGCAGAAGGATATTATTTAAATACTCAAATCAGAGACCAGCGCACACGTACGTCTAGAGAAAAACAAGACGGTGAACATGACCAACTTCTAGTTCTATTTCCTAATTTCTTGCATCAAATCAACTATCAGGGAGGCAGGGTGTTTGCTCCCACGCCACCCTGCCATTCCCAGTAAAAGGTCATCCACTTATAGGCTGCTATTTATAGTGACAGTTCCCAATAACAACAGTAATCACATGAAAGGCAATGACTCATATGTGCATAAGAAAACACCATCTTATAGCCCTGGCAAAAAGTGGCATAAGTTACCATTTCACTCATAGCTATTGGAGTGCACGTTAGTCAGAACGTCTTGCCCATAGAGCTCAGGTGGTTGAGAAACATATTATAAATTTAATTTTTTTGATGAAGGGATGTAGATGGCACCCGCAAGGATGCTTCTTTTGCGCATTTACAGCTTTGTACACAAGGGATGGTTTGAACATACATACATAGAAAAATAGGTGCCGGAGGAGGCCATTTGGCCTTTCGAGCCAGCACCGCCATTCATTGTGAACATGGCTGATCATCCACAATCAGTAATCTGTGTCTGCCTTCTCCCCATTACCCTCAATTCCACTAGCCCCTGGAGCTCTATCTAACTCTCTTTTAAATTCATCCAGTGAATTGGCCTCTACTGCCTTCTGTGGCAGAGAATTCCACAAATTCACAACTCTCTGGGTGAAAAAGTTTCTTCTCACCTCAGTTTTAAATGGCCTCCCCTTTATTCTTAGACTGTGGCCCCTGGTTCTGGACTCCCCCAACATTGGGAACATTTTTCCTGCATCTAGCTTGTCCAATCCTTTTATAATTTTATATGTCTCTAAAAGATCCCCTCTCATCCTTCTAAACTCCAGTGAATACAAGCCCAGTCTTTCCAATCTTTCCTCATATGACAGTCCCACCATCCCAGGGATTAACCTCGTGAACCTATGCTGCACTGCCTCAATAGCAAGGATGTCCTTCCTCAAATTAGGCCAACAAAACTGCACACAATACTAAAGATGTTTCTCACTAGGGCCCTATGCAACTGCAGAAGGACCTCTTTGCAACTTGACTCAAATCCTCTCGTTATGAAGGCCAACATGCCATTAGGTTTCTTCACTGCCTGCTGTACCTGCACGCTTACTTTCAGTGACTGGTGTACAAGGACACCAAGATCTTGTTGCACTTCCCCTTTACCTAATCTGACATAATTGAGATAATAATCTGCCTCCTTGTTTTTGCCGCCAAAGTAGATAACCTCACATTTATCTACATTATACTGCATCTGCCATGCATCTGCCCACTCACTCAACCTGTCCAAGTCACTCTGCCACCTCCTAACATCCTCTTCGCAGTTCACACTGCCACCCAGCATTGTGTCACCTGCAAACTTGCTAGTGTTAATTCTAATTCCATCATCCAAATCATTAATATATATTGTAAATAGTTGTGGTCCCAGCACCAAGCTTTGCGACACTCCACTCGCCACTGCCTGCCATTCTGAAAAGGACCCGTTTATTCCTACTCTTTGCTTCCTGTCTGCCAACCAATTCTCTATCCATGTCAATACCCTACCCGCAATATCATGTGCTCTAATTTTGCTCACCATTCTCCCTTGTGGGACATTATCAAAGACTTTCTGAAAGTCTAGATACACTACATCCCACTCCTTCTCTCCCGAGTGCTACCTGACCCTCTGAGTTGCTCCAGCATTTTGTGTCGACCTTCGATTTAAACCAGCATCTGCAGTTCTTTTTCCTACAGCCACTGGCTCTCCTTCATCCATTTTTACTTGTCACATCCTCAAAGAATTCCAGAAGATTAGTCAAGCAGGATTTCCCCATCATAAATCAATGTTGACTTGGACCAATCCTTTTACTGCTATCCAAATGCGCCATTATTACCTCTTTAATAATTGACTCCAGCATCTTCCCCACCACCGATGTCAGGCTAACTGGTCTATAATTCCCTGTTTTCTCTCTCGCTCCTTTCCTGAAAAGTGGGATAACATTAGCTACTCTCCAATTCACAGGAACTGATCCTGAATCTATTGAACATTGGAAAATGATTACCAATGCATCCACGATTCCTAGAGCCACCTCCTTGAGTACCCTGGGACGCAGACCATCAGGCCCTGGGGATTTATCAGCCTGAAGTATTCTAAAATAAAGAAAATTGATGGTATATCTCAGTTTCTTCTATCGTTGCAGTAGCCAAAAAATAAATTCCTTTTAAATATTACAGTAAAAATTAGTTTCAGATCCACATGAGCACTGAGAAAAACAACTCTACTGTTTGGCACCTACCACTGGGTGATTGAAACTGATCAAACAGTTAGCCATCACTGCACGCCTTTGATTTTACCAGTTCAAAACATCTGTGACTAATTTACTCAAAACTATCAAAGCTATCAAAGTTTAATATAATCTTGCATGCTGAGAAACTACCGGATTTCTAAAAACTGCTGGGATAGCACCTGATTTGCATCCTCAATCATCTTTAAATGGAAACAAGGAAGAAATATATAAAATATTATGTGGTCTATCTTAGGCAGTCTGATATCCCTGCCATTTGTTATCAACAGCTGTTGACAGGTGTTCTATAAAAAAATGTTGGCTCATTTGGACTGTGATTTGTGAATTCCAATCACTTCCACTTGTAGTTCAACACAAAATGCTGGAGTAACTCAGCGGGACAGGCAGCATCTCTGGAGAGAAGGAATGGGTGACGTTTCGGGTTGAGACCCTTCTTCAGACTGAGGCAGGGGACTGACTCAGTCAGATCAGATAATGGGAGCCAGATCACAAGACCAGGTTGAGGATGGAAATTATGCAACTGAATGATCATATAGTTACGATGCCCGTAGTTCTAATGATTCTTACTGCCACCATTCGAATCACAACCTGTTCCATTATTGCAGCAAGAGCAGTCTCCATTATTGGTTTCTCTAATCTTCATTACCTGGCATTCCACCGTTCTGCACATTCCATAGCACGGTGGAGCAGTGGTAGAGTTGTTGCCATGCAGCGCCAGAAAACCTGGTTTAATCCTGACTGCGGGTGCTGTCCGTACGGAGTTTGTATGTTCTCCCTGCGACCATCTCCTGGTACACCGGTTTCCTCCCAGATTCCAAAGACATGTAGGTTTGTAGGTGAATTGGCTTCTGTACATTGTCCCTAGTGTGCAGGATAGAACTAGTGTTTGGCTGATCGCTGTCAGCGCATACCTGGGGGCCAAAGGGCCAGTTTCTATGCTGTATCTTTAAACTAAACTAAGCTAAACTAAATGTGGCACTTCCAAAGAAACTAGCTCAGAGGCAGAGTGTGTATCATTTTCATCTTATGCCCAGGAAAGAGAAAAGGACTTGAGAATTACGTAATTTCATGGGAACAAATTCTTATTAACATGTGATAGAAATTATGGCATCTTTGTGTTATATTGTTTAAGAAAGGTTTTCTAAGATCATGTAATATTACACTGTAATATTCTTCAATTATTTGCCCTATGATTGGATGTCAGGTACATGGTCAGTCTGTTTTATGTACCTATGATTTAATAGACTTGTTACATTTACTTTTTTTTGTACACTGCAAGCATACTGAATATGGGAAGGGCAAGGTGAACATGCTGCAAAAATTCATTTTTATCTTTACATACTCTAAATAAGGATGTAAAGCCCAAAGTCTAATTACAAGACAAGCATACTAGTTTGAACAAGATCTGGTTTCACAATTACTTTGTGGGGTTGCTGGCAGAAAAATTAAACATTAACATGTGGTTCAATTCTCTGATATTTGCTGAATAAAATAGTAATTAATATCTTTCCTGCATTTTTATATTGGTTACCACATACGTCAATAAATGCTTTGGCAATTTTGACAGGAACATTTTCTAAATGACAGCTTTCTTTGTCCTTATTACACCAGCAGGATTGTTGTATATATACAACACTGGAATTGTAACACTGCAAAACCTGAAGGTATTATAAACACATGTTTGGCAACGTGAAAGGTGTTGAAAATATCTTGAAGAAAACAACCATGCAGAATCTTGTAGAATAGTTGGCTACTGAAATTGTCTTCAGCCCAAACAGTTAAAACTTTAGTATTTAGATCTATTATCAGCAGCTTAGTGCTTCCAATTTTTCGTGAAGACCGTGAGGCTGTACCTTCTTAATTTGTTGCTCGGATGGATGCATGCAGTGAGTAGAATAGATATGATGACCTAAACCTACCCTACGTATCGTACACATTCCAGAAATCAGATATATTTTCCTTTCCCTTGCTGAGGAATCTTAAGGCTAATTGCAGCACTACTTTTACCCTGCCAGCTCAGATAAAATAACCCAAAATAGATCAGGAATAGGGAGGTTTGTGTGTCCGTCCGTCCTAGTGCCAGTGCCCGTCGTCTGTCTGTGTCTGTCATTCCGTGTGTGTGTGTGTGTCTGTCCATCCGTGTGTGTTCATAGGTTCATAAGTGATAGGAGTACAATTAGGCCATTCGGCCCATCAAGTCTACTACCCCATTCAATCATGGCTGATCTATCTCTTCCTCCTAACCCCATTCTCCTGCCTTCTTCGCATAACCCCTGACACCCGTACTAATCAAGAATCTAAACATGTGTGTGTCCGTGTGCGTGTAGGTGTTCTTCCTTCCGTATCTGTGTGCCGTCCATGCGTGTGTCCCCGTCTGTGTGCACATCCATCCGTGCGTATGTCCATCCATGTATGTTTGTGTCCGCCCGTGTGTATCTGTCCGTGCGTGTGTGTGCGTCAATCTGTTTGTGTCCGTCTATGCTTGTTTGTGTGACTATGTGTCTCTCTTTCTCTCTCCGACTCCCTGTGTGAGTGTGTGGGTATGTGTGCTTGACCCTGTGTGTACTTGTATGTGCGTGTCTCATTCTTTCTTTGTGTGTGCACGCGTGTGCCTCTCTCTCTCAGCATCTCTCACTCTCCCTCGCTCCTCTCACTCTACGCCTCTTACTCTCCCTCCATGCTTCTCATTCCCCCTCCATGCCTCTCACTCTCCCTCCTTTTCTCTCACTCTCCCTCCGTGCCTCTCTTGCCCTTCTAACGTGTGCAAATTACCTTAAAACTATGTTCCGAGTGGGAAATAAGATCAATTTGTATAATCTGTCAAGACTTCTCATAATATTAGAGACCTCAATTGTCTCCCCTTAGCCCCCTCTGTTCTAAAGAAAACAATCTCAGCCTATCTGATTTTCCTCCAAACCCCAAATTTCCTGCACATTATCCTTGCAAATCACTTCTACAAACGTTCGAATGCAATCTCATTTTCCTTCTCCTACACACAGCACTCAAGCATTCTAACTGGAATTCTGTATGTTTCAGTACAATCTCTCACAGTCTGGGCCTCAAAGGAAATACTGACCTGTCCTGGTTCCTAGAAGGGTTTGTGGCCATATATTCCAGGAAACAGTGTGGGAAAAAGGGTTTGTTTTTCAGGGTGGAGGCCTGTACAAGTAATTGACAGGGATTGATTCTGGATCCACTGTTGGTATTCATATTAATTATTTGTATGTGAGCAGAGGTGGCATGGTTATTATGTTTGCAGATAGAACTAAAATCAGTGGTATAGTGGGCAGTGGATTACAACAGTATTTTGATCAATGGGCTTAGGAATGCAGATGGAGTTTAGAATGCAAAAACTAAACTGCAGATGACACAAAGTGCTGGAATAACACCAACGGGTCAAGATCCTTCTTCAGACATCCAAATCCTTCTTCGGATGCAATTTAATTCACGTAAATGAGAGGTGTTGCATTGTGACGGGGCAAACCAGGACAGAACTTAGATAGTAAAAAGAGAGGCCCTGGGAGTGTTGTAGAACGGAGATACCCAATTTCATTCTGGTGGCAACACACATAGACAGGGCGGTGTGAAGAGGTTTGACATGCTTGTTTTCATTGATCAGGGAGTTAACTGCAGGATAGACACAAAAAGCTGGACTAAATCAACGGGATAGGCAGCATCTCCTCCTGCCTGTCCTGCTGAGTTACACCAGCTTTTTGTGTCTACGATTTAAACCAGCGTCTGCAGTTCCTTCCTCCACATTTGGTGTACCATACACAGTCTGGTCACCCTGCTGTAGGAAGAATGTTATTAAACTGAAAAGGGTGCAAAAAGATTCATAAGGATGATACTGGGTGTGGAGTATTTGGGTTGTAAGAAGGGTTTGGGTCTTTTTTCCCTCTGGAGTGTAGGAGGCAGAGGGGTGATGTTACAAAAGTATATAAAATCAAGAGGGCCGAGGAAAAGTGAATAAGCAGAGTCTTTTCCCCAGAATCGGGTAGTGTAAAACTAAAGGTCATAAAGTGAGAATGGACAGATTCTAAAAGGGACGAGGGGCAGATTTTTCCCATACAGAGTGTTGCATACATAGAACGAGCTGCCAGAGCAAGTGGTAGATAAAATTGCACCATTTGAAAGATACTTAGACAGGTACATGGATATAAAAGTGTTTGGAGCGATATGGGCCAGGTTGAGGCAAACGGGACTAGTCTGTTGAGGAAACTTGCTCGGCCTGCATAAGTTAGGTCGAAGGGCCTGTTCTATGCTGAATAACCTTATGACTTTCAGTTACCTCCCATTTATTTGAGTATTCCCTCAGTTCTTTCACCCTCCCTAAATGCATACTCTGGCTTCTCTGGGTGGAATTCCAGTCTCACCATGTGTTTTGTCAAACAGCCCAGACCCCATCTGCATCATCTTTCAGTCTGAAGCTTCTCCTATTACGTCAATTAAATTCCAACTTTTGTACCATCTGTAAATTTCTATTCCAAGTTCAATTCCAAGTTTAAATTTATCAGGTCTCTTTGCACTACATGTTGCACTAAGACTTGATTATTCCCATGTATGGTATGATTTGATTGGATTGCATGTAAACAAACCTTTCCACTGTAAAATAATAAACCAATAATAATAACCCTGCATATCCATAATGCCTTTCCGAATTTCCTGTTTAATTTCACCCCATTACATTCTACACTTTTCACTTTCTACAGCAGTAAGCATTTGAGTTCTGATACAAGCTTCCATTTTTTGTCATCTTACCCTCTGTGCGACCAGGAGGAAATTATATACGAAAACTGTAATTATGCATTTGAGTGTTTCAAGTTGTCAAGGGACAGCACCCCAACAACTCTCCTATGCAACCTTTGTACATATTCTCCTTGGGATCAACTATTATGGACCAGGTAGCATGCTGAGAAAACATCAATGTTAACTATTAAGGGGATAATCCTCATAGCATCTCCTGTTCCTCCCTTCCTTTTTAATTAGCACACAACTGGTGATTACTGCAGTTGCAAGAACCTGGTCAAGGTTGTGACAGAAGTGCAGGGAGCACACAGTTCAAAACAGGAGCTAGTTACAAAAGTCGTATTCTAAAATGGAAAGAAGGAAAACATGAAGACTCGAGTCTGAACCATTGTTTTGCGTTGACCACAAACTGTAATGGCTGAACCATGGTAATTCTTTGCACTTGTATAAATGAGAAAAGTAAGCCCTTATATAAATGCCAGATAAACTTCTGAAAATGCGGTGATAACATTTGTTTTTGTTGCAGGAGTTAATTGTTCTTTCTCTATGGAAAAGTGCAGCTTTTCAAGTGTGAACTAATAGTTAGCTTGGATTTGAGGCAAGCAACACCCTACAATTTCAAATAAATGTGAAAGTGCGAAGGTGTAAATGAGGATACAGATAATTCACAAAGGGTTCAACATCAAATAACCCATTTTGAAGTTTCACAGTATTCAATTTACAATGTGAAAGATGATTTTGCAGATTACACAAGCTGTGCATTCAATAATCAGCTACAATTTTCTTGCTTGCTTTTCAAGTTATATAGCATGTTATTTTAAGGTGGGAGTTACTATTGTCTAAATCTCAGGAGGGGATGTGTTGACACAAGTAAAATTACAAATGCACACTTTCGTAGATACCATCTATTGTGATGATTCTATAGAATCATCAAAATAAGGAAGTCAGTTTTAACAATATGTATGCAGGAAGCTGTTGCAAAATATCATTCTCTCACCATCAAAACTAAGTAACATGTTGGCAAAACACAAAGCTGAATTTCTAACTGGACTTGCTCTGTGTCCGAGTCAATTGGATGCCCATTACATTGATTCACTTGCTACTAGTGCTGTCAGTTGTCACAGGGGTCTTTCTGGATGGAGCAATCTTAACACTCTATTCTTGGCATGAAACTCACGGGTGAAATAATCAACACATACAATCTGATGTCTCTACGATCTGCAGGAAATACATTCACACACTGGAGTACGTTACACACTTCAAGCCAAGCTAATGTTTATCATGTTGGAGATTATTTGTTCCTTTTGCCATCCATCTGGTCTATGTTTTAACTAAGAACAGAATGGTCTGTGTCACACACCCTTCCCCCTCAACAAAACTACATGCCTGCTGAAAGCAATGCGTTGCTGAGCCTTAATTTAAAAAAACATTGTGCTCCAGAAGTTGTAGTGCGCCCAAACGGGTATATTAGAAATGCTTCTAAATTATACAATGGATATCTGGTGCAACTGGACATTAAAAACATCAAGTAATGGAGGAGGTATTCTCTATATGCATAGGAGCTGAGATCAGTAGACTGTGGGCTAGGATATGCAGTGTTCACATAAGTGAAGATGGTGATTGGTGATCTAGGCCACAGGGAAATCAGAAGGATGCAACCTGAGGCAACTTCCCCTGGTCATGATAAGGATTCAATTCCATTTCTTTAGAGATGCTAACCCTCTCCAACTAGTCCCAGTGGCCTCATCGTATCTTTCCTTTTTTTCTAAGTAAGCTCATTCACCAATCTTCATATAAAGTATGTAAAGGTTCATCTTTATCACGTGGTATAAATTGAAAGGCCATCAATATACAGATCATCCTGAGACCATGAAAGATACCTATAGCCGGTAAAAAAATCTTGTTTTCTTTCTTCAACATTCAGATCCCAGACATAGAGTGGAAATGACAACTTTTCAAATTTATATATCTTTCAATACACATTGCAATGGAAGATGCAAAGGGAATAAAAACCATTTGTCCATGTCAGATAATTTTTGGTTGCTTCTTCATTTGCCGAGCCACCTCAGTATTTCTTGAACAGACCTTCTAAATTCTGCACTTTTGATAAAATAAGTTATGTTATGCCTGTAATGCAACCAAGTAAAAGCTCTCCCGGTGGCCGAGCACTTCAACTCCCCCGCCCATTCCCAGTCTGACCTTTCTGTCATGAGCCTCCTCCAGTGCCATGGTGAGGCCCACCGGAAATTGGAGGAACATATTGCAGCCCAGTGGTATGAACATCGACTTCTCCAACTTTAGATAGTTCCTCTGTCCCTCTCTTCCCCTCCTCCTTCCCAGATCTCCCTCTATCTTCCTGTCTCCACCTATATCCTTCCCTTGTCCCGCCCCCCTGACATCAACCTGAAGAAGGGTCTCGACCCGAAACGTCGCCCATTCCTTCTCTCCCGAGATGCTGCCTGACCTGCTGAGTTACTCCAGCATTTTGTGAATAAATACCTTCGATTTGTACCAGCATCTGGTTATTTTCTTATAAGTAAAAGCTGTTGACATCACCAGTGTTTCATGCAATGGATTAAAGAATGGAAGCTGAGAAAGTTCTGGAAGTGGAGTGGTTAGACCAAGCCCAAATGCACAAAATAAATTATACTTAATTTTATTTTATTTTAATTCTTAGATTATTTTAAAGCTATACAATTATTTTATGAGCACTGCTCTATCTCATTGACACAAAATGACTGCTGTTCATAATCCTCTATCATCTATATACAGAAATCAAGTTTTAAAGCCTCAAGCACATCTAACAATATTTGAGTAAATTAGTGCAGCATCATAAATTTGCAACTGTAACTCAAAATATGTGGTCTAGGAGCAAGTACTTTGGATGAAACAATTTACACTTAACAATAACCAATTTGTCACCTTTTCATTGACTTCACTAAACATAGATGCAGCAGCATAAAATTTGGGTAGAAAAAATATTGTATCATTTCATTGCTTTTCATTATAATTCCACTATGATGCCATCATTCTGATTAAAGTGAAGGGAAATTCATAATCATAATCACACTTTATTAGCCAAGTATGCTTTGCAACATTCGAAGAATTTCATTCACCATACAGTCATACCAATAAAAAGCAACAGAACACACAAAATGAACATGAACATCCACCACAGTGACTCCTCCACATTCCTCACTGTGATGGAAGGCGAAAAAAAGTTCAATCTCTTCCCTTCTTTGTTCTCCCGCAATCGGGGGCCTCGAGCCTTCCATTGACGGGATGATTTTGACTCCCGTAGCCGGCGGTCAGGCCCTCCGTGTCGGGGCGATCAAGCTCCTGCATCAGGGGAGAATCTCATCTCCCCCGCGCTGGGCGATCTGACCTGGGTCCGGGCTGGAAAACAATCGCATCTCCGGCAAGGTAAGAAATTGAAAAAACGTTTTCTCCGAACCCCCCACCCCACCCACCCCCCACATAAAACAAACCAGAGAACATTAACACAAACTTTTAAAACACACTAAAAATAACAAAAAGACAAAAAGACAGACAGACCGTTGGCGAGGCTTTAATTCAGTTTTAATTTGTATTTCAACACTTTGTTAATGATAAGTCATATCTGATTAATCCAACAGAAAAGTCATCAGCATGCTGGACAGGGGAGTGTTTATAAATGTCACCCCTCTGGGGGTTTTGATAGGATTCCATCCAAGTGATTTATTAAAAAATAAAGGACATAGAATTGGAGGTAACCTTGTGACATGGATTGGTAATTGCTTAGGAGGTAAGCAAGTTAGAATAAAGAGAACCCTCAGACAGACATGAAGTTCCCCAGGGATCCACATTAGGATCACTGTGTTTCATCACTTAGATTAATGGTTTCGACAAGAAAACAGAGAGCTGCACATCCAAGTTTTCACTTGACTCTGTTAGGAACTATGTGCCTAAGTCATATGCCTGAGAACATGAATTTACAAAAGGAAATAAACAAAATATACCAGGTGGAATTCAATAATGGGGAAGGCATGGTCATCGACTTTGGACACAAGGAAGACAAATGAGAATATGTGCTTAATGGGAAGACAGCCAGGATTGTGAATGAGCAATAGGATTTAAATGGTCATACACACGATATGCCAAAGTCTACTATACAAGGAGAAAGATTACTCGAGAAAACTAATGGAATGAACTTTCTCTACAGCAAAATCATAATACAAAAATGAGGAATTAATTTAGAATCCTGTGTTCATTTAATGGAAATTGGAAAATATTATTGGAATTTAGGTGTAGTGCACTCACCAGAATGATTCAAAGATTTAAAGGGTCACATTTTGAGTACATTTAAAAACAAATGCACGATAGGTTGACTAAATATGGCTTGTATTCTCCTGAACTTAAAAGGCCATGAGGTGATTCAAGTTGATAGACAGGATTATGTGCTTCATCAGGTCAATTTTTACATTGGTAGGGAAGAGACGGTGGAACAGCAATGGCAGGTGTTTCTGGGACTAATCCAGAAGATGCAGAATCATTTCATTCCAAAGAGGAAGAAAGATTCTAAGGGGAGTAAGAGGTGACCGTGGCTGACAAGGGAAGTCAAGGACAGTATAAAAACAAGAGAGAAGATGTACAACATAGCAAAGATGAGTGGGAAGAGGATTGGGCAACTTTTAAAGATCAACATAAGATAACTAAACAGGCAAATACGGGGAGAAAAGATGAAGTATGAAGGTAAGCTAGCCAAGAATAAAAAGGATAGTAAAAGCTTCTTTAGGGATGTGAAGAGAAAAACAATTGTTAAGATAAATGTGGGTCCCTTGAAGATAGAAACAAGTGAATTTATTATGGGGAACAAGGAAATGGCAGACGAGTTGAACAGGTACTTTGGTTCTATCTTCACTAAGGAAGATACAAACAATCTCCCAGATGTACTAGGGGATAGAGGACCTAGGGTGACGGAGGAACTGAACGAAATTCACATTAGTCAGGAAATGGTGTTGGGTAGACTGATGGGACTGAAGGCTGATAAATCCCCAGTGCCTGATGGTCTGCATCCCAGGGTAGTTAACGAGGTGGTTCTAGAAATTGTGGACTCATTGGTGATCATTTTCCAATGTTCTATAGATTCTGGATCAGTTCCTGTGGATTGGAGGGTAGCTAATGTTATCTCACTTTTCAAGAAAGGAGGGAGAGTGAAAGCAGGGAATTATCGACAGTTAGCCTGACATCGGTGGTGGGGAAGATGCTGGAGCCAATTATCAAAGATGTAATAGCGGCGCATTTGGATAACAATAACAGGATCGGTCCAAGTTAGCATGGATGTATGATGGGGAAATCTTGCTTGACAAATCTTCTGGAAATTTTTGAGGATGTAACAAGTAAAATGGACAAGGGGGAGCCAGTGGATATCGTGTACCTGGACGTTCAGAAAGCCTTTGACAAGTTCCCACACAGGAGATTAGTGGGGAAGATTAGAGCACATGGTATTGGGGGTAGGGTATTGACATGAATAGAAAATTGGTTGGCAGACAGGAAACAAAGAGTAGGGATTAACGGGCCCCTTTCAGAATGGCAGGCAGTGACTAGTGTGTGCCAGAAGGCTTGTTGCTGGGACCACAGCTATTTACAATATACTTTAATGATTCAGATGAAGAAATTAAAAGTAACATTAGCAAATTTGCAGATGACACAAAGCTGGGTGGCAGTGTGAACTGAAGAGGATGCTATGAGGATGCAGAGTGATTTGGACAGGTTGGATGAATGAGCAGATGCATGGCAGATACAGTATAATGTGGATGAATGTGAGGTTATCCACTTTGGAGACAAGAACGGGAAGGCAGATTATTATCTGAATGGTGTCAGGTTAGGAAAAGGGGAAGTACAATGAGACCTTGGTGTCCTGGTACATCAGTCACTGAAAGTCAGCATATGGAGCAACTGGCAGTGAAGAAACCAAATGGCATGTTGGCTTTCGTAAAGAGAGGAGTTGAGTATAGGAGCAAAGATGTCCTGCAGTTGTACAGGGCCCTGGTGAGACCACACCTGGAGTATTGTGTGCAGTTTTGGTCTCCTAATTTGAGGAAGGACATTCTTGTTATTGAAGGAGTGCAGCGTAGGTTCACAAGGTTAATTCCCAGGATGGCGAGACTGTCATATGATGAAAGAATGGAGCGACTGGGCTTATATACACTGGAATTTAGAAGAATGAGAGGGGATCTTGTAGAAACATATAAAATTATTAAGGGATTGGACCTGCTAGATGCAGGAACCATGTTCCCGATATTGGGGGTCCAGAACCAGGGGTAACAGTTTAAGAATAAGGGATAGGCCATTTAGAACTGAGATGAGGAAAAACTTTTTCATACGGAGTTGTGAATTTGTGGAATTCTCCGCCACAAAAGGCAGTAGAGGCCAATTCACTGGATGCATTCAAGAGAGTTAGATAGAACTCATAGGGCTAGCGGCACCAAGGGGTATGGGGAGAAGGCAGGAACGGGGTACTGATTGTGGATGATCAGCCATGATCACATTGAATGGCGATGCTGGGTTGAAGAGCCGAAAGGCCTACTTCTGCACCTATTGTCCATGTATCTATGTATCTAAGAAAGAAAATCTGGAAATGTAGCACATAATGGTTTCCTCTGCACTGATTGATTGAACCTTGAAGATTTTGCAAGATTTGAACCTTGAAGTTGAAGATTTTTCTTCTCTGGGCATAAATGCCTGATGGGAATTCTGTGGCAAAAGGTTTCACTTCAAAAATGTAGCATCCAGATAGATTTCTTCTTGGGCTGTTGGACGTCATGTTATAACTCCGGTAAGACACATGGGAGACGGTCTCACTTAGCTCAAGGCCTTCTGGTATTGGCCTCATCACATTTTATTCCTGCCCATGCTGGATCCCTTGGGTCTGACTCAAGCAGCAATAAGATGCTAATATGACTTGGCATTCACTCAGATTTGTAAGATGACTTGAACATGCAGTCTTCAACAGCATGGAATGATGTCGGCTCTCCTCCAACTAAATCTCGAGTAAACCTGGAATAATTGCTGATCACATTAAAGAGTAGACTGTTACATTAACTCTGTTTCTCTCTTCTTAGGTGTGGCCTGACCTGCTGAGCTCTTCCAACACATTCTAATTTAACTTTACGAACTTTTAAGACCGACTCTCCGACACAAGATTTATAGTGGCTACTTATCACCTATTGCTAAATTAATTTAATAGAGAGCTGCCCATTAAGTGCTTCAAAGCAAGCGACATCAACCATGCAAAATTCTCATGCTTCAAGGGTGGGGTGTCATGTACGCAAACAGCTCTGAAAGCCGCACTGTTCAAATTGCGTGTCAGGAAGTTTCAAAAGAAATGATAGGTTTTACACCTCTGTTAAAAACATTGTTACTTAAGATGCATGATTAGATTTGCACATTCGCACATTTATTGTCTCGGTGTTGAAACATTTTGCAAAATATAGCGCCTGGAATTGTAAGTGCCACTCAGAGAAAATAACCATCCTGACACATTATCAATGCACCTCAAATGTCCGCAGTTAGTGCGAGAAAGGGATGTGCAGCAGCCAAAAATTAATATCTACAAGCACATTATTAAGCCAATACGGCTCAGAAATAGTAACACCGAAGTGAAAAACATTTAATGTAATTTAAAAAGGTGAATTTGAAATAATATACATATCCATTGTCCAGACTGTATAAATCTGTTACTTATTTCACAAAATGCTGGAGTAACTCAGCAGTCAGGCAGCATCTCAGGAGAGAAGGAATGGGTGAGGTTTCAGGTCGAGACCCTTCTTCACACTGATGTCAGGAGGGCGGGTCAAAGGAAGGATATAGGTGGAGACAGGAAGATAGAGGAACTGGGAAGGGGGAGGGGAAGAGAGGGACAGAGGAAATATCTAAAGTTGGAGAAGTCAATGTTCATACCGCTGGGCTGCAAGCTGCCCAAGCGAAATATGAGGTGCTGTTCCTCCAATTTCCGGTGGGCTTCACTATGGCACTGGAGGAGGCCCATGACAGAAAGGTCAGACTGGGAGTGAGAGGGGGAGTTGAAGTGCTCAGCCACCGGGAGATCAGGTTGGTTAAGGTGGACTGAGCGAAGGTGTTGAGCGAAACGATCGCCGAGCCTGCGTTTGGTTTCACCGATGTAAAGAAGTTGACATCTAGAGCAGCGGATACAATATATGAGGTTGGAGGAGGTGCAGGTGAACCTCTGTTTCACCTGGAAAGACTGTTTGGGTCCTTGGATGGAGTTGAGGGAGGAGGTAAAGGGACAGGTGTTGCATCTCCTGCAGTTGCAGGGGAAAGTGCCCGGGGATGCGGTGGTTTGGGTAGGGACAGGTGGACCAGGGAGTTATGGAGGGTATGGTCTCTGCGTAACGCAGAAAGGGGAGGGATGGGAGGATGTAGCCAGTAGTGGGATCCCGTTGTAGGTGACGGAAGTGTTGGAGGATGATTTGTTGGATACGCTAGCTGATGGGGTGGAAGGTGAGAACGAGGGGGATTCTGTCCTTGTTACGAATGGGACCCATTCTGAAAGGGACCCATTTATCCCCACTCTTTGCTTTCTGTCTGCCAACAAATTTTCTATCCACGTCAGTACCCTACCCCCAATACCGTGTGCTCTAATTTTGCCCACTAATCTCCTATGTGGGATCCTGTCGAAGGCATTCTGAAAGTCGAGGTACACTACATCCACCGGCTCTCCCCAGTCAATTTTCCTAGTTACATCCTCAAAAAATTCCAGCAGAATGGTCAAGCATGATTTCCTCTTCGTAAATCCATGTTGACTCGGAATGATCCTGTTACTGCTATCCAAATGCTCTGCAATTTCGTCTTTTGTAATTGACTCCAGCATCTTCCCCACCACTGATGTCAGTCAAACTGGTCTATAAATTCCTGTTTTCTCTCTCAAACTTGAAGAAAATTTGAGCATTTACCTCAGGAGTCATCGTTCAACGAAGCACCCATTTGGGAGAGAGGAGAGAAGCAAGGGGAGAGAGGAATGTAAGTTTCAACAAGGATAATTTGTTACGGGTTAAAAATTTAAATAAAACACAATACAAAATCTGGACATAATTTAAAGAAAGCCTCCAAGCAATTTCAGTTTCAGGACACAATTTTATAAGTTGTCGATGGGGACATTATTGAGTAGTTACTCAAACAAAGCTATTGATACCATTGTACCACAGGTGCAACTCACACACGCCTGAACCTCCTCTACCGTCCTTTTGGCCAAGTATTTGATTTAAAAAGTACTCTAGGTACAATTACATTGGAGATTGCAGGTATAACTGTCAATAGACAAACAATGTCTATAATCTCCCAGAGTTCAATTCACTTTGCAGGTCACAATGTATTAATAAGTCTTATATATGGTGAGGGTTTGTTCACTTGCAGTCCAACATAAGTATGTGTTACCCACAACCATGTGATTTTGTTGCAGAGGGTGTGGTCAACTTAATAGAAATGCGGATCACATAATCTATTTCTTAATATGTTTCCTACTCTCTGCAATTTCGTTGACTTAATTCTCTGCCTCAGAAGGCAGTGGAGGCCAGTTCGTTGGATGCTTTCAAGAGAGAGCTGGATAGAGCTCTTAAGGATAGTGGAGTGAGGGGGTATGGGGAGAAGGCAGGAACGGGGTACTGATTGAGAGTGATCAGCCATGATCGCATTGAATGGCGGTGCTGGCTCGAAGGGCTGAATGGCCTACTCCTGCACCTATTGTCTATTGTCTATTGTCTATAATGTTAATTTCCCTATTTTTTTGTGCAATAGTGCTTGACAAACTGCACATTTCATCTTACTGCATTGGAATCTCTGAATCTGGAATGGCTTTTAAGTTCCTCTTTCATTTAAATCTTTTTTTTCTCCATTGCCAGGAGAGCATAGAAGAGGAATCAAACTCTTCTAAGCCCTGACATAATACTCCAGAAATTGGCAGCGAAAGATATCATCATTTTCATCCTCTTACAGTAATTATATTATTAAAAATAAATCCTTAAGAAAACCTCAGTGGAAATGGCAAAAGTGACTTCAACATCTGAAAGTTGTCTGTACAATTGCAGTGGGAGGATGCGAGAATAAGAATGCCAATCACAAAGTGAGGGAGCAACTCAGCGGTTTGGGCAGCATCTGTAGAGGGAATGGAGAGTCGACGTTTCAGATCAGGACCCTTCTTCATGCGTCGGATTCGCTAAGTTTGCTCAAGATTCCACCATCTGCATTTCCTTGTGTTTCTGTCTTAAAATGTCAATCTTATTTTAAGATTTATAAGTATTCTGTTTGCATGGTTAAAAACAGACCTTCCCTTTCTGAGCCCAAGCTGCCAAAAGCACTATTAATTAATTATCATAGATGTTTCTAGGAGAGTCCAACCCAAATTCACCTCTCTGCATTTACTCCTTTGCCCAACTCTGCACCCTGTAAGGGATGCAATAGACATTGTCTGAATTATTATTCTATATTTACCAACATGTAAATAAATCCATTTTGAACCATCGGAAATGAGAGATGAGCAAGACCAATGTTCATCAATTCATCTTCCTCTATTAGAGCAGTCGACTGATACACTAATAATGGAGCTGTTAAGTAATTCCATTAATCAATCTCAATAAAGTATACCAACAGAACCAATGCAGAGCTGAATGATTTCTTCATTTCAGTTTCAGCTCACAGGTTCACCAATGTTGGCCACTTTCAGTGAAAATAAGAGAAGACATCGGTAAAGTTGTTCACAGACTATCCAATGTTGCAACTTCAGCAAGTGCCTGATTGGAACAGTGCAAGATGAAATTCCTGTACTCTATTTATCATATCATATCATCATATCATATATATACAGCCGGAAACAGGCCTTTTCGGCCCTCCAAGTCCGTGCCGCCCAGTGATCCCCGTACATTAACACTATCCTACACCCACTAGGGACAATTTTTACATTTTACCCAGCCAATTAACCTACATACCTGTACGTCTTTGGAGTGTGGGAGGAAACCGAAGATCTCGGAGAAAACCCACGCAGGTCACGGGGAGAACGTACAAACTCCTTACAGTGCAGCACCCGTAGTCAGGATCGAACCTGAGTCTCCGGCGCTACATTCGCTGTAAAGCAGCAACTCTACCGCTGCGCTACCGTGCCGCCCAGTGCTACATATTTGGTTAAATAAACAGACAATGTTTTGTATGGCAGTCAACATCTCTCAAATAATTAAATTTCAGGCAAATTTATTTTCCGTAACAGCAGAATTTCACTTCATAATTTGATGCTATTTTCAGGTACATTGTTGCAAATGTCTGTCTAACTGCTGTCCTCATGGTGAGAAGTATATTAATATCCATATAATTATCTTCCAGCATTTGTCACGACTGAATGCACATCTGGTTGACACCAGGACAAATGTCCTGCAGAACAATAACAATTTTAAAAGCCCATGCAAAGAGTTTGATGCGGTTTTAATGTTCTGTCACTAAAAATAACGGCTGCTTTAAACTTGGCAGTGGTGAAAAAAACACATAAGAAATAATCACATCCTCAACATGTCAATGTATTGTTAACATGAAAGTGAATTAAAGTCCATCACGCCAGTGTGGAGCCAGAGGCTGTAAAACAGACTATATTCTCCTTCTAGTCCAATGAAATATATTTGCTAATCAAAAACACCTGTATGCATGCAGCATGCTTTTACTTTATTTATTTAATTGGAAACAAACTTAAAGTTACAATTAAAGGAAGCAACAGCTGCATGTGTTTGCTAACTGCCTCGAAAGGAAATTGTTCCTTAATTGAGGAAACCACTATTAAAACGATAATTGGATAAAATTCCATTATAGTTCTATTTTGCATTTAAATCTCCATTTCCACCTCTAACATCCTAGGATTTGTCTCAGCTCACTTCTCATTGAAATCACCATCCAATCATGTTACTTCTAGAGATGGCTATTATAATGCTTAACTGGCAGTTCTCCACGTTACACAAACATGAACCCACCCAATGCAACTATCCATATTTTATCCCAAATTAATTCCTATTGTCCCATCTCCATTGTGCTTGTGAACTGGCGTCTCATCCTGGTTTTAAAATCTTTCTGCAATCTTGCCCAAAACCTTCCCAAACTCCAGCAACCCTACAGTCTTCCAGAATTTATATGCTCCTCTAACTTTGTTTTCTTGTGCACTCGTGATTTCAATTATGCTACCATTGTTGGCTCCACTTTAACTTGTCAAAAATCTTTCTGCTTCTCCAATTTTCCAACTTCCTTTAAGCGACACCTTATAATCTCTCTCATGATCAAGCAATTGGTTATCTGCTCAAACCTCTTGTAACATGGCGCACTGCTGAAATCTTGTTTGATAGTACTCATAGAATCATAGCGTGATATAGTGTGGAAATAGGCCCTTCGGCCCAACTTGCCCACACCGGCCAACAATGTCCCAGCTACACTAGTCCCACTTGCCTGCACTTGGTCCATATCCCTCCAAACCTATCCTATTCATTTACCTGTCTAACTGTTTCTTAAACGTTGGGATAGTCCCAGCCTCAACTACCTCCTCTGGCAGCTTATTCCATACACCCACCACCCTTTGTGTGAAAAAGTTACTTCTCAGATTCCTATTAAATCTTTTCCCCTTAACCTTGATCCTATGTTCTCTGCTTCTCGATTCCCCTACTCTGGGCAAGAGATTCTATGCATCTACCCGGTCTATTCCTCTCATGATCATAGCCTCCAAGAGGAGTCGATCGGTACCGGAACGATCTGCCAAGGCCGCCGTGGAGCTGAGATACTGGCTCGCAAAGATGGCCTTGGAAGCCGGCTATGGAAACAGAGTTCCAGAGGCCTGGCCGCAAGGGGAAAATTTGACTCACCAATCAGCCGCGTAAGTTGGCAAAGGGAGCAGACCTGCTGGCTCTGGTCGGGCCAGAATTTCGGGCTGGCTCCAGTCGAGCCAGAGCTTTGGCCACAGGGGGCAAATTCAACCCACCGATCGGCCGTGGATGAGGTCGAAATCGGCAGCTTCACCTGGCCTAGGAGCCATATTTTTACAGGGGGACTTTGGGTAGATGTATGGGCAATAGCCCCTCCTGCCACTCAGCCTATTTCCTAGCTTAGTTCAGTTTAATTTATTATTGTCACATGTACTGAGGTACTGTGAAAAGATTTTGTGCTGCCATTTTTTGTCATTACCCAGCGAAAAACAATATTTTTGTATTAAAAAAAGACACAAAATGCTGAAATAACTCAGCGGGCCAGGCAGCATCTCTGGAGCGAATGAATAGGACATTTTGGTTTGGGATCCATCTTCAGACTGATTGCAGTGGGCGGCGGAGGAGGGGAGGGAGAGTGCACTGCAATTTCTTTGGGATGGACAGAGCAGTTACCAATTATGTTCAATGGGAATCTGGAGAAATCGGTAAAAGCCAATGAAGAATGCAGAATTTCTTTATTTTCCTGAGGAGGTTGAGGGTTTGGTGTGTTTCCTTGGTAAGAGCATCAATGCGATTGGACCAGGACAAATTGTTGGTGATATTACACATAAGAACTTGAAGCGCCCTACCATCTCCACTTCAGCACTATTGATCGGAATGGAGCATTTACTAGCATGAATATACACTCAGGAAAGAAACTTGGTGAAGTTTACTGATCCTCTATCGTTCAGTCACTTTAGTTAGAGATGCCATGAGTAAAGAATTCTGAGCATAAGTGTCTGATACTTAACTGCAGCTCTTACACAGAAGAAATGGACAGAAAACTCTACTGTCCTAATTGCATTGTGCATCTTACTTCAAGAAAGGAGCATAATTCAGAGCCAGAGTTCAGTCAGCCAAATAATCTGTTACTGCCTTCTAAGGTTGTCTGTTCACTTGTAAAATTTAAATATTAATGTGGAGGAAAATCTGGTTAAAAGTTTTAAAATTGTGTGCAAATTGTGGCAGATAAACAACTGCACTGGCACTAGCGATATAAAATCGTCATATTGGACTTATGCTGCTCGGAAATATATAATAACATCTAAGCAGCTTTAAAAATAGTTACCTCAGATTAAAAGCCAAGGAAAATCTTCAAAGAGCTCCTGGAAGATAAATTCTCTACGAAATGTTATAATGCATCACTCAGGCCAGTACAATGGATTTTGACGTTGCAGGTGTACTAAGACTGCTTACCAATACTATTTAATGAGAAAATGTGCTCATGAGAAGATTGGGTCAAAATGAATAACTAAGCAACATTCACTGCAGGCTTACATTTGAAGAGCAGCCACTTAAGATAAGTACCTGAGAGTTACTCGTGAAATAGCCAGAACAAGAGTTACCTTCTTCAGAAAAAGGGTAGGAATTCTTTTTAAATATCTTTTTGCTGAATACAATATTTGTATAAGGATATTTTATTCATCTATCTAGTCATCTAAAATGTTTCAACCTGTGTGCCTAAATAATCACTGCATTGAGCAATTACTGGAGAGTTTTATTGTATTTCTACCCTGTCCTATTTATTTTGCTGCCAAACTAATTCACCTACCATTTAATCCTATGATCCTTTCAAGAATCTTCCATTGAGCCTTGAGGCACCACCTCTGCTTCATTTTGGTACCCTGTCCTCATCCATCAACATACTTTCCACCGCAATATAAAGGAATGAAGGTTTGTGTACACAAACCTGTCTTAATTTCTATGTGCAAAGCCCTAGAAAGTACATATGTTATTCATTAAGTAGCACAAGGGCACAATCAAATACCACAAGAAAAATAAAGTCAATTTAAAATAAGCTTTCATGATTTTCATGGTACTCTTTCTTCCTCATTCTTAAAGGCAGAAACATCAGAGATATTTTTTAAACTGAAAGGAAAAAAATAATTAGTGTTTCAGATAGATGGATTACCTTTTTGAGAAGTGATATGAAAATGACGGAACACAGATATTTAAGTCACTTAATACCGATTTTAATTGAAAATGTTAATCAGATTTGTCAAACATCAATAATGCACATCTAACTCAATCTAAAAAAAGACACAAAGTAACTCAAATGGTCAGGCAGCATCTCTGGAAAACATGGATAGACGAAGTTTCCGGGTAGGACTGTTCTTCAGACTGATTTGGGGGTGGGGGGGGGCAGGACAGGACAAAGTGTGGCAGGTAACAGGTAATGTCATTCTCTCCATTTCCACATTTAACTCAATCTATATTAGGAACAGGTAGGATGAATGCACAGAGTGTTTTTTTTCCCCCAGAGTACGGGAATCAAGGACTAGAGGACAAAGGTTTAAGGTGAAAAGGGAAAGTTTTAATAGGAACCTATTAAATCTTCCTATTATTTAGGAATAAATAATAGGTTGGTTTATGGAACATACAAACATAGAAAATAGGTGCAGGAGTAGGCCATTCGGCCCTTCGAGCCTGCACCGCCATTCAATGTGATCATGCCTGATCATCCAGCTCAGTATCCCGTACCTGCCTTCTCTCCATACCCCCTGATCCCTTTAGCCACAAGGGCCACAACAAGCTGCTAGATGAAGTAGTTGAGGCATATATACTCCAAATATACTCCAAATATCCAAATATAGTTGAGGCATATATACTCCAAAGACGTACGGGTATGTAGGTTAATTTGACTGGGTAAATGTAAAAAATTGTCCCTAGTGTGTGTAGGATAGTGTTAATGTGCGGGGATCGCTGGGCGGCGCGGACTTGGTGGGCCGAAAAGGCGTTTCCGCGCTGTATATATATGATATGATATGATATAATAACAATATTTACAAGAGATGTAACAGGTAGAGTCATAGAGTGATACAGTGTGGAAACAGGCCCTTCGGTCCAACTTGCCCAGCTACAATAATCCCACTTGCCTGCGCTTGGTCTATATCCCTCCAAATCTGTCCTATCCATGTACCTGTTTAACTGTCTCTTAAACGATGGGATAGTCCCAGCTTCAACTACTTCATCTGGCAGCTTGTTCCATACACCCACCACCCTTTGCGTGAAAAAGTTACCCCTCGGATTCCTATTAAATCTTTTCCCCTTCACCTTCAACCGAGGTCCTCTGGTCCTCGATTCTCCTACTCTGGGCAAGAGACTCTGATAGGCATATCACATTGTAAACTGGGAAGCATGTTTAGGCTTTAGTATACTGAGCCTTCGTGGGTCAACGAAGAAGCATGATGTCATACTTTGCTCATATAAACATCATAATTGGAAAAGAACTGTTGATCCTAATTAGTACAGCCTGTATAATCTTCTGAGTATTCATAATTCTGCTGCCAGATCAGTTGCAGGTTCTTTGCAAGCTCTATATAGGATTACTCCTAGCCCATCTAATTAGTAGCAATTCAAAAGAGCCAATGTTGAGAAATCTACCAACTTATGAGCAATCTTTTGTGAATTATTTTAATGTTTACACGTTTCACATGATCCTCTTTTGTTCCAAGGATGCTTAGAGTGAAGGAGTCATACAACATGGAATCGGGACCTTCAGCCCAACTCGTCCATGACGAACAAGATGCCCCAAGCTAATCTCATGAGTGCACATTTGATCCATATCTAAAACTTTCATATCCACCTACCTGAACGAGGAGAGAAGTTGGGAGGTCATGTTGCAGTTGTATAAGATGTTGCTGAGACTACATTTAGAATATTATGTTCAGTTCTGGGCACCATGTTATAGGAAAGATATTGTCAAGCTTGAAATGGTTCAGAAAAGATTTTTGAGGATGTTGCCAGGACTAGAGAGTGTGAGCTATAGGGAGAGGTTGTGTAGGCTGGGTCTCTATTCCATGGAACGCAGGAAGATGAGCGGGCATCTTATAGAGCTGTACAAAATCATGAAAGGAATAGATCGGGTAGATGTTTATATGAGCAAAGCATGACATCATGCCCACGAAGGCTCAGTATACTGAAGCATAAACATACTTCCCAGTTTACAATATGTTATGCCTATTAGTGTAGGTGAATATATTCAAAGAATGCATCAAATATAATCGATGTAAAAAGTCAACATTATATATTTTTCTTTGAGATCATCTTACACTGGTTAATTCTGCAATCATTATGAGATATGAGATATTTAAATTGATTTGGCTTCAATTCTTGAATACCAGCATCCGCTGCTCTAGATGTCAACTTATTTACATCGGCGAAACCAAGCGCAGGCTCGGCGATCGCTTCGCTCAACACCTGCGCTCGGACCGCTTTGGCCAAACTGATCTCCCGGTGGCCGAGCACTTCAACTCCCCCTCCCATTCCCAGGCTGACCTTTCTGTCATGTGCCTCCTCCAGTGCCATAGTGAGGCCCACCGGAAATTGGAGGAACAGCACCTCATATTTCGCCTGGGCAGCTTGCAGCCCAGTGGTATGAACATCGACTTCTCCAACTTTAGATAGTTCCTCTGTCCCTCTCTTCCCCTCCTCCTTCCCAGATCTCCCTCTATCTTCCTGTCTCCACCTATATCCTTCCTTTGTCCCACCCCCCTGACATCAGTCTGAAGAAGGGTCTCGACCCGAAACGTCACCCATTCCTTCTCTCCTGAGATGCTGCCTGACCTGCTGAGTTACTCCAGCATTTTGTGAATAAATACCAATATTTTTTTGATAAGTAGTCATGGATATACTGATATTAGAAACATAGAAATATAGAAAATAGGTGCAGACGGAGGCCATTTGGCCCTTCGAGCCAGCACCGCCATTCATTGTGATCATGGCTGATCATCCACATTCAGCAACCTGTGCCTGCCTCTCCCCATATCCCTTGATTCCACTAGCCCCGAGAGCGCTATCTAACTCTTTTAAATTCATCCAGTGAATTGGCCTCCACTGCCTTCTGTGGCAGAGAATTCCACAAATTCACAACTCTCTGGTTGAAAAAGTTTCTTCTCAGTATTAAATGGCCTCCCCTTTATTCTTTTGCCCCTGGTTCTGGACTCCCCCAAAATTGGGAACGTTTTTTCCTGCATCTAGCTTGTCCAGCCCTTTTATAATTTTATATGTCTCTATAAGATCCCCTCTCATCCTTCAGTGAATACAAGCCCAGTCTTTCCATTCTTTCCCGCATATGATAGTCCCTCCATCCCAGGAATTAACCTTGTGAACCTACTCTGCACTGCCTCAAAAGCAAGGACGTCCTTCCTCAAATTAGGAGACAATACTCCAGATGTGGTCTCATCAGGGCCCTTTACAACTGCAGAAGGACCTCTTTGCTCCTATACTTAAATCCTCTCGTTATGATGGCCAACGTGCCAAGAGCTATCTTCACTGCCTGCTGTACCTGCACGCTTACTTTCAGTGACTGGTGTACAAGGACAACCAGGTCTCATTGCACTTCCCCTTTACCTAATCTGACACCATTGAGATAATAATGTCTCCTTGTTTTTGCCACCAAAGTGGATAACCTCACATTTATCTACATTATACTGCATCTGTCATGCATCTGCCCACTCACTCAACCTGTCCAAGTCACCCAGCAACCTCCTAACATCCTCATCGCAGTTCACACTGCCACCCAGCTTTGTGTCATCTGTAAACTTGCTGGGGTTACTTCTAATTCCATCATCCAAATCATTAATATATATTGTAAATAGTTGCGGCCCCAGCACCAAGCCTTGCGGCATTCCACTCGCTTGCCATTTTGAAAAGGACCCGTTAATTCCTACTCTTTGCCTCCTGTCTGCCAACCAATTGTCTATCCATGTCAATACCTTACCCCCAATACCATGTGCTCTAATTTTGCTCACCAATCTCCCGTGCGGGACATTATCAAAGGCTTTCTGAAAGTCTAGATCCGCTGGCTCTCCTTCATCCATTTTACTTGTCACATTCTCAAAAAATTTCAGATGATTAGTCAAGTAGGATTTCCCCTTCATAAATACATGCTGACTTGGTCCAATCCTTTTACTGCTATCCAAATGCGCCGTTATTACCTATTTAATAATTGACTCCAGCATCTTCCCCGTTTTCTCTATCGCTCCTTTCTTGAAAAGTGGGATAACATTAGCTACTCTCCAATCCACAAGAACTGATCCTGAATCTATTGAACATTGGAAAATGATCACCAATGCGTCCACGATTTCTAGAGCCGCCTCCTTGAGTACCCTGGGATGCAAACCATCAGGCCCTGGATGCAAATTTCTTTCAGTTCCTCTGTCTCCCTGCATCCTCTGTCCTCTAGTACATCTGGGAGATTGTTTGTGTCTTCCTTAGTGAAGACAGATCCGAAGCACCTGTTCAACTCTTCTGCTATTTCCTTGTTACCCATAATAATTTCACCCGTTTCTGCCTTCAAGGGACCCACATTTGTCTTTACTAATCTGTTTCTCTTAACATATCTAAAGGAGCTTTTACTGTCCTTCTTTGTATTCTTGGCCAGCTTCCCCTCGTACTTCATCTTTTCAGCCCGTATTGCCCTTTTTGTTACCTTCTGTTGCCCTTTGAAAGTTTCCCAATCCTCTGGCTTCCTGCTTCCCTTTGCTATGTTATACATCTTTTCTTTTAGTTTTATTCCATCCTTAACTTCCCTTGTCAGCCACGGTTGCCTCTTACTCCCCTTAGAATTAAATGACAGTCTCTTAATGGACAGTCTCTGGTTTCTTTTACATGGCTAATGCCTGTCCTGCTGTGCATTTTCCATATTTTCTCTTTGTATTCATGCTTCGAGGTCACTAGATTAATAACTTTGTGGCACGTCGAGAAGCCCAAAATAAAGGCGAGGAGCCATGTATTTCAGGAGGGATTTTATTTGTTGTTCTCTAGTCCAGTCGAGTCTGCAAGAGAGAGATCGCGCCTAAACTCCCGTCCTTTATCCTTGTAGCTAAGGGCCGCCCCCCTGGACTGGTTCATTCCCGTGCCGAGGGGTTCGATAGTGGTATGGCCCGACCGTTGGGAGCCGCCACAACTTCAATATTTCAAAAATATTTTATTACTAATATATTACTTTTCTTTCACCATGCAGTTAATGCAGCTTGTGATGTGTAGGCCCTCATTAATATTCCACAAAATACCAAAGCGAAATCCTCACAAAATCTGATTGGGATTTCCAGAGTCCGATCTATGTGGAATACTTGATATCCTTAGAATCTTGTAATGGTTCTTTAAGGAAGTTCATAAATCACAGTATTAATTCCCTTAAAATAATCTGACTCTGATTGTGCAGCAAAGTATCTTTAGATAATACACAATTAATTGATTTTTTAAATTAATAGGGACAAAGATCTCACAAAATTAGAGATTTTCCAGATCTATAAATAACACAAGCTTTTATTGCAAGAATGCTTAAGGAAGAAAGGTTAGAATTTGAGTATCTGTAAAAAGAGAAGCTTCTTAAGCTTGCATAATAAAAATAATATTTTGTTTAATTAAGGAGTGTTCTTCAAATTATAAAATGAAAGAAGAAACCCGATTATTTCCCACCCGCCAATTGCATTCTAATGTAGCACAGACTTCAATGTATCCAAATCTTTTTTTGCATATTACCTTATAAAAGTGTTTACATTATAAAAATTCCAGGATATTGAATAAAATCAAGAATATTGATCGATGACCAACATCTTGATACAAACTGCCACAATTCCTGATTTTGCCCTGCAGATACTGATCAACTTGCTGAGTTTCTCCAGCAGTTTGATCTTTGCTTGTTATAGCATTCATTACTTTTGCTGACACCAGTACAGATAATCTTCAATTGATCTGAAGAAAATTACACTACCATCAGTTATATTGACATCAGCTCTTCTGTTTTGGAGACTTCAATCAAGTTATGCAGATCGCTGAACACTTAGCCGAAGAAAACCCATCATTTCACCCTTCCTGAGTTACATCGAAACGATTTTTCTTTTAAGCTTCTGGTCATTGTTTAAATCTGAAGCTGTGATGAATATGAAATGACTTAAATAATTATTGTTTCCCTTGTGCCATAATACTACTTTCAAATCATCAATAAAAACACAGTTCAACATTGTAAGAAACTATTTATATGTGAACCTCTGTCTGAGCTGGAAGGGCTAATGGCAGAGAAGGGACAGGTTCTTGATTAGTACAGGTATCAGAGGTTATGAGGAGAAGGCAGGAGAATGGGGTTAGGAGGGAGAGATAGATCAGCCATGATTGAATGGCAGAGTAGACTTGATGAGCCGAATGGCCTAATTCTACTCCGATCACTTATGACCTTATGACATCTCCTAAGGTTGCAGGGGTGAGTGCATGGAGTGGAGGCAAATTGGGTGGGAACAGATGAGTGAACTAATGAGTTGCAGAGAGTGTAGTCTCTATGGAAAGTGGACAGGATTGGGGACTGGAAGATGTGACTGATGGTGGGATCACGTTTGAGGTGATGGAAAGTCAGAGGATAATGACTGAAAGTGGGATCTAAGTAATGGACAAAACATCATCCTCCATTACGTCCAACATGATCCCCACCATCTATCAGGGTACGTTATCCTCATTCCATCAGGCGCAAGGGTGAGTAAGATTAGAACTGTAGGACACAGAGGAGACACGAGTGAGGACTCCATTCATAACAGCTGGGGGAGGGGGTGGGGGTGGGGGCCGCTTTTACTGAAGGAAGAGGACATCATGGATGTCCTAGATTGGAAAGCCTTATTTGGGTACAGATGTGGCAGAGGCAGAAATTGAGAATAAGGGATGGTGTTCTTGGAAGAGGCAGGGAGGAGGAGGTATAGTCAAGGTAACCATTCTGTGAATAAATACATGATACCACAAGCCTGTATCATGCTTCAAATACTACTCCCAGAGGAAATGCAAAAGAAGAGTTTCACGACAGTTAGTCAAAGTGGTTGCCTGAGGGAGATAAAGTGTACTTGAAATATGATCCACAGATACTTGGTTACTTAGCTTGTACTTCATAATATGTATGAAAATCTATCGGTATTTATTTACATTTTGGTGTGGCGATATCTTTTGACATCCCTATCGAGGAACATTAGTACTTGTTCAGAAAGGAATTTACAAAAGTTTCTAGATATGTTATTAGGTTCATCTGCCTAGTTTAAAAATAAGCACATGCATCCTTGGAATAGAGCACGAGTGAAAGTGCAAACTGTGGATTAGAAGCAATCCCAATGGAGTTTTCTGGGTTAACTACATTGCTTCCTCTTCCCTCACCTTGACATCAGCCCCACCAGCAATGACATTTTTTCATGCTCCATTTAGGTCTAACCAACAATGCCTTCTTTATGGTCTACTAGATGCAAATTATAAAGTAATCATAGTTAAATAAACAGAATCCTCCTCAAATTTCTTTTTCCAGTGCAATCTTTGTGCTTACTAATGAATCCCCCAATGACCAAACTGTTCCCAGAGCAATGTAACACTAACACCATTACTTATCAAAAACCTATTAATCTCAATTTGAACTGATTACCTATTGTTTGCAGAAGAAAATTCCAAATTTCTACACCCCCCTACATGTTGAAGTAATTTTGAAATTCACACTTGTAAGGCCTGGCTCTGATTTTTAAACAATTCCCTCTAATCCAGGATTTTCTAACGTGTGGAAGCAGCTTTTCTTCCTCTGTCCCTTCACTAACTCTGCTTGTCTAATTGCACTGTACTTTAGAAGAACTCTCCTGTGCCTATATTTTGTGTCCATTTGATCATTTTTCTTAATATCCTTGCTTATGCCATCCAAGTTATGCAAAATGAATGCAAATTCATTTTCTACAATGTGGGTAATGATTTGGAACAAAATTGAATGAGAATACAATAATGTTGTATGTTATGTTACATGTTGCATTCTATCATGAAATGCAGACTAATCCATTCAAACTGAAAAACTGCTCTTTTCACCCAGAGAGTTGTGAATCTGTGGAATTCTCTGCCACAGAAGGCAATGGAGGCCAATTCACTGGATGTTTTCAAGAGAGTTAGATTTAGCTCTTAGGGCTAAGAGTATCAAGGGATATGGGGAAATAGCAGGAACGGGGTACTGATTGTGGATGATCAACCATGCTCATATTGAATGGCGGTGCTGGATCGAAGGGCTGAATGGCCTGCTCCTGCACTTTTTTTCTATGTTTCTCTTACGCTTATCAGGATGGAATTGGTTTGGGACTTCTAGAGTGCCAAAACGTCTAGAGCTCCAAAACCGCGGAGCCTGCGGATTTTAACATCTTGGAGCGGGCGATCCCTTTGCCAGGGGTCGATCTTTGATGCTCCAACCTGCGGGAGCTGCGGACTTTAATATCGTGAAGTTCGTGGTCCCTGGTTAGGAACCGACTTCGGGGACTCCAAGCCGCAGGAGTTTCGACCACCCCGATGCAGCTTAGACCGCCCCGACGTTGGAGCTCGATCGCCCGCTGCGGATGGTTCGACTCCCCCGACCGCAGGAGGAAAGGAGGAAAGAATATAAGACTTTATTGCCTTCCATCACAGTGGGGAATGTGGAGGAGCCGCTGTGGTAGATGTTTATGTCAACGTTTTATGCAGTTGTGTGTCTTGTTGCTTTTTTGGTATGACTGTATGGCAAACCAAATTCCTCGTAAGTTGCAAAACATACTTGGCTAATAAATTACGATTATGATTATGATTATAATTATTTCGTGTTTTTGGTTCTTTCACCCTGACCTTTTAACTGTGGCAAAAGGAACGTGAGAAAAGTACGGAGTAGAATTCTGCCTGTTCTCATGTGTTGACCAGCCAACGATGAGCTCAGTTTTCATTCCCTCTGTTCCTGGTTCCACTGCTTTTCTTTTATTTCTCCCAGATTACTGGTTCCTTCAGTTCTGTAATTCTAATTAGTATGAACATGTGCCGTCACCTCATTTGGTTTTAGTTCTCACGATCAAAATCATGTTTAATGAGTACATGTCAACTAAAGTTATGACAGCTGACCTTCCCCACAGCACTGAATATGTAGAAAACTGTCAATCTACCTTTATTCGTCAAAAATGCTGGCAGTTTGGTGTTGATCCTTCACTGCTTCTGACAAAGAGCCCACCCCAGAAACATTAGTGCATCTATCTCTTCTCTTTATAGATCAAGCCTCCATATTTCCAGCATTTAAAGCTTTTTTCATTTAAATCTCCAGCAGTGCTCTTCCTGCATAAGCTCTAGCCATTGTGTGTTCTTCTCCAGCTGAGAATCCAAGGGTAAACCTCTCCATAAATGCTGAATTTAGATGGAACAGATGTGGAGTACTCTGTCCAACAGCAAGAAAAACCTGCTCAATGAATGGGGGAAGGGTCTTTTGGAGTGTTTTCCTGTTGCCAATCATTACAAACTATTGAACTACTTGAATTACTAAGATACCTTAGTTAGCACCTTTTTTTAAATGTCTGAACATTTCCACAATATTAGAGTATCAAGGTGACTTCTGACAAAATGCATTTATATTGGGCCCATGAAATAGTTAAAGATGCAGCATATATATTTTGTTACTGCGTTCAGTGTATTATATTGAGACAGGAAATAAAACCATCAACTATCCAAAATAACTTGATATTGTGTCCTGATTTCCAGCTGTTTACTCCTCAGCAGCAAAGACACAAATTGCCAAAATACTGTCTGAATTACACCAGTTTAAATAGATGCATCTTGTAGCTCAACAAAACAAACATTATGAAGACAAATGGAGGCCATGCGAGCAATCTACATGAGCACTCTAGTCAATCACATTCCCAAGCTCTTTCCTATTGCTTTGCTATTTTGTTTCTTCCTAAAGTACCTATTCAAGTCCCTTTTGAATGTGAGAATTGAACATGTTTCTTTCATCCATTCAGGTAGTGATGTCCGAATCATGACCACTCATGACATGAACAGATTTTTCATTAGATCGCCCTTTTCTCTTTCCGCCTTTAGCTGTGGTTCTTGACCTTGCCATCAATAGGAATATTCAGCCAAGATGTATAAATACTCAGCCAAGATGTATAAACACTTTCTTCAAAGATCTCAATCTTATTCACTTTGAGGAGAAAAAATTCCAGCTTCTTCAGTCCATGCACATCATCGTCTCCTGGACCATTCTGCTAAGTCTTTTAAAAAAAACTCCCCTGGGACCTAGATATCGATCAAATGGTGCAATGAGTGAACCTATGCACAAAATCTTAACTGCCATGGGACAAATGTTTTATTGCGGTTCACCATAGTTTCTCTGCTTTTGTACATTCTGTCCCAGGAGTACATATTTGCTACGCAAATTGGTACTAATGACATCCGTTAATAAGGAAAATCACGAAATGCAGATTATGACTTCATTTGAAATTGTATATAGGAATTCTTACACCAAACTTAGCAGGATCTCAGGTTCTGACAGCAATTGGTTGCACAAAAATGTATTTTTTATTTCATTATGAAAGTGTGGCGTAGAATGTTATTTTTCTCAGACTGTACCCATTCATGACTGACATTCCCGTACCACTTTGAAATGCATATAAGAAAGCAGATATTCAGATCAATGGTTTAAGCATTTCCACACTGCACCACGGAGACCTTCCATAGGTCAGTGGCCCTGGGGCCTGCCCAGAAGGTTCGTCAGTCGGAAGGACCTTGCCCGAAGGCTCGGCCATCGACGGGACCGGGAACCCACCCAAAGGCTCATCTGGGCCCACTCAAAGACTCGTTGGTCGGCGTAGCTTGCCTGAATGCTTGGACGATGTAACCGGGGACCAGCCCGAGAGCTCGGCGGGGCTCACCGAAGGCTTGGGGGGATCGGGAACCTGCCCGAGGACTCGTAGTCGGCGGGATCGGGAAACCGCCCGAAGGATTATCTGGGCCTGGCGAAAGGCTCGATGAGACCTGCCCAAAGACTCGTTGGTTGGCCGGGAACTCACCCGAAGGGAGGTAGAGAAATTGGATGTGAGGAGCAAAGGCCAATAGGACGGTGAATCAGGAAAATGCCTCAAGCGACTTCAAAGTCTCCCTGTTTAGTCTCCCGCACACTGTGAACACAGTACATAATAATGAATTTACAACTAAATTGGTACATTTCATAGAAAGCCACATTTGACTTCCAAATTGTGGGAAGGATGGAGATTAGAGAGCCAAAATTACATCTTCTGCAATTGCACAGGTATGTATCATTGGAGAAACATTGGTAATGCGAGGAAAAAAACATGAAAACCAGGGCATTGCAATGGGTATAATCCTTTTAAAGTATAACATGGGGCAGAGGGGGGGGGGAAGATATATCTAGTGGTGGCACATCTTGGAAATTACAGGTTAGCATTTGTCTAGGTCAAAAATGAGGACAAGGGGAATCCTATTCTGGACGATGATGAAAGCAGAAGTGCAGAGCATGGAATGGATATCCTGTCAACTACAGCATCTATATACTAAATCTCTTATTTGTTTGTTTATTTGTTCCTGAACTACAGCCAAAATGGTACACGATAGTGCGACAACTTTAGACCCACCTTATTCACCATCGTCCCTTTGGTGCTAATGGAAGAAGTTTCATTGAAATCGGTGTTACATTTTTAAAGTTATTCACATTTAAAAGTTTAAATCTATCTCCTCGGGAGGGAGGGATGGGGGGGAGGGAGAGAGGGGGGAGGGAGAGGGCCAAGGGGGAGAGGGGAGGGGGAGGGGGAGGAGAGGGTGCTGCACCAATGCAGGAGAGGTTTGATCCCAACAGGTTCACTTGGTCTAGTTGAGGAATAAAGATGATAGATTGGAAACATTGTCACCCTTAACATATAGAAATGAAGAGCTGCAGATACTATTTTACAAAAAAGAACACATTATTCCTAAAAATTTGGTTTCATTCTTCTGGTAAGTTTATTGTCATATACATCAGGGTACAATAAAATTCCTTGTTCACCATGGTGGTAAAGCTACTGCCCTTCAGCGCTAGAGACCTGGCTTCGCTCCTGACTACGGGTGGTACGTTCTCCCCGTGACCGCGTGGGCTTTCTCCGGGTGCTCCGGTTTCCTCCCACATTCCAAAGGCATGCATGGTTGTAGGTTAATTGGCTTCTGTTAATGATCCCTAGTGTGTAGGTTAGAACTGGTGTAGGGTGATCACTGGATGGCGTGGTCTCAGTGGGTGGAAGGATCCATTTCCATGCTGTATCTGTAAACTAAACTAAAGACTGATGCAAGATTGTAAGGCAATCTCAAGTAATGCAAAAATACTCCACTAAACTCCAATAAAGGAATAATCCAATGAAGTGAAGAGTAAATGAATATGGTTACACCTCTGGGAGAGGTGAGCAAGAGGTGATTCATTCAGTAGCCTGATAACAGTGGGGAAGATTATGTTCTTTGTCTGGTCTTTGAAGCTCCTGTGGTTTCTCCCAGAAGGTAAGAGAGAGAAAAAGGCCAGAGTGACTGGCATTTTTAACGATACTTCCAACCTTGCTGATATAAGAGACCGTGAAGACGGACTGAATGGATTGAAGTGATGAGCTTGTGATAGACTGGGCTGCGTTCACCATTCTTTGTAGATTCAGGTAGTCAAGAGCAAAGCAGTTGCCACATCAAACTAAGATGCATGCCATCAGAATATTTTCTGAAGAACTTCAAGAGTAACCTCGTGGACATGTTGTATTTTCTCAGGTGTAGAAGAAAGTAAATATGCTGATGTGACTTTCTTGATCTCCATATCAGTGTGAAGTGACCAGGTTGGGCCCAATTTGGGAACTTGTAGTCAATGAATAGCATCTTGACATAAATGTTTCAATTGTCAAGGTGATCCAGAGCTGAAAGTAGTGTTATGGAGTTGTCCTTCTCCTGAGACCAATATTTCCGGAACACAAACGTCATGGGTATTTGATTGTCTCGGAGACTGATGCAGGTGTGGACCATTACCAATCTTTCAAAGCACTTCATTATGTTTAATGTGAGAGCTATCAGGTAGTCATTGAGACAGATCATTTTATTTTTCTTGGGGATGGGAATGATGAAGCTTTCCTTGAGTAGATTGGGACAGTAGACTATTGAAGTGAGAAGTTGACAGTATCAGTGAAAACTGTGGCCAGTTGATTTGTTTGATGATATGGGAACCCATCCTGGGACTCCATCTGGACCAGCCACTCACCAAGAGTTTATCCTCATGAAAGCAGATAAATCCTATCCTGAATAATCTTTTCCAATAGCTTCCCTACCACTGGCATTAGGCTCACCAGCCGATAGTTCCTTGTATTCTCTCTTCTTCCTTTCTTAAACAAAGGAACATTAGCTACTTTCAAGTCTCTGTGGCTCAAGAAGACAAAAAGACCTTCATCAAGGAGAAGATACAAAGATCTTCATTATCTGCATGAGATCTTTCTGCCAATGAACTTTGAAGACATAAATACCTTGACACTGAATGCCATGTTATACTCAATCACAGTTACTTTAAGAAATGGTTGTGCAAACTATTATTATTTGCTTATCAAAAGGATACCATCTAACTTACTATTAATACACACTGCAGAAGGAAATGGGAGAAGGTAATAATTATGCTATATATAAAGGCAAAATGACACCTTTCCACAGATTATCTGTTAAAATGTTGCAGCAGATGCTGAATTTATTTCTATATAATCATGCACAGCAACTTATTTGAACGTCCTGTATTTCCGACTGCATAATTCATTATTCTTCATTTCTACGTGCATAATGCTGACACAAGCTGCTTCGGGAAACTGTATCCTGATTAAGAGGGGACAGTTTTAGCTGTAGACCTGGTGCAGCTTGCTATCAATAGCATCTTGCTGAGTCTTGATTAACCAATATATTGCATTCCACCTGGTGTTAATGGATTAGCAGATGTGTTTGTGAGGAATCTGGATTGGAAATCTAGTTTTTTTAGGCTTTTTGAATTAACCCAACCAAATGGTAATATATCATCACAGCTGCTACCATACTTATGCCTGATATCCTTCAGCTTAATCACAAACAGCTTCTAGCACAGAGCATTTTCACCCTTTAACAGAAGCTGTTGAAACTGGAAATGTTTTTGTGGATAGAGATTCCACTTTTGTTTCACTGCAGCTCTTGTTGGCACCAGTTCAGGTTTTCCCTGTCTTTCTTATTCCTTTTCCTCATCAATCTTTCTCCCAGATCTGTTGTGCGCTGAGCTTTATTTTTGCATTTGCACCCGAGCTGTGATTTGAGAAGAGAGAAAATGCACAACACTGCAGTTCTTAAAAATGATTTGAGATTTGATCAAGCATGAAGCTTAATTTCTCACTTGGGTTAACAGTCAAACCAACATTTGAAATGATTCACTTTCCTTATTTACGAATGACTGAAGTAAAGGTGTGCACATGAGTATATTTATACTTTCAATATATGAACTTAGCATGTATGAATGAAACAAAGAACAGAACCATTTTGCAACACAAAACAAAAACCTTATTATCCCCTACTTTGTATTTTCATTACTGTTAATGCTTCTCAAGTTGGCCTTGTTTCTACCAACCCAGCTAATTAGAAAGTAAAAACAACAAAATAACACTACAACCACTGTCATGGTGCATAGCCTCACTTTCAATGACACAATAAATACACAAATATGCCAAGACACCTGCTCTATCCACAAGCTTCATTTGCAAATATCAACATAACCTCATTAATTAATATTTAATCCCCACATAAACAAGCAGAACAGGTATGCCGACCTACATTTCGAGAGACATACAAGAAGCAATACTGGTAGTGGCAAGTAAAAAACATCACTGCAAAACATGACCTTTACCCGAAAACCGTTGTTGTATGTTTGTATATGCCAAGTCTAGCTTTCATGAGTAACAGCTGAGGGACATAATTTTAATCACATTAGAAATCCCAAACAATTCAACTTTCAACAAGTTCCAAGACTTGTATTGGACCACTGCTTACACAAATGAATGATCACAAAACACGAGGAAGAATAACTTACCGCAGCAATGACATACAATATTCACACACATCTCAAATACTCAGAAGACATTTTTTTTTCATTTTTTTTTTCACACAGAGTGGTGAATCTGTGGAATTCTCTGCCACAGAGGGTAGTTGAGGCCAGTTCATTGGCTATATTTAAGAGGGAGTTAGATGTGGCCCTTGTGGCTAAAGGGATCAGGGGGTATGGAGAGAAGGTAGGTACAGGATACTGAGTTGGATGATCAGCCATGATCATATTGAATGGCGGTGCAGGCTCGAAGTGCCGAATGGCCTACTCCTGCACCTATTTTCTATGTTTTCTATGTTTCTATGTTTCTTTCAAAAAGGTTATCCTGGTGCTATTTTTCATATCTTTACTATAATAGAAAGCTCAAGAAGTTACGTTACAGGTATTATACGATGAGAGCAAATGGATGGAAAGAAAATCACTGCTTGGTATACATTCTTATTTATGCAGATCTGGAATTTTGCCACTTTGCAGAGAAATGGGGCACATACAGTGTGCACATTTGAATGGTATATGAAAATGCATCATGCTGCCTGTCAGATATTCATCATTCTATAAGTCTTTGCAAAGCCAATTAATAGCAGTGGTCATATTTTTAAAACAAGTATTCTCCTCAGTGTGGAATGGAGAAAGATACAAAAAACAATTTGTGGAGTAACATTTTGCGAGAAGGTGTAGCCTAATAACCTTTCTTTTATGGTGCCTTTACATTTTGTGAGAAGGTGTGCCTACTAACTAACCTTTCCTTTATGGTGCCTTTATTGGTGAAACATCGAACTGTTGTCGTGACTATTTTTGCTGATCTCGATTGAAGCCACTTGTGAGGGCACATCGATGAGGATGCTATTTGCTTAGGTTTATTTTTAATCCTGCAAAATTTTGGCTTCTTCACTCTTTCACACCATCCCAACTTACGTTTAATAAGGTCAACTAACTATTTTATCAGTCAAACAGATTATATTCGCCGCAAAACAAACTATAAAGTTTTTTTTTAATGTGCACAAATAATCGAAGGTCTAGTCCATATTTAATGGCCTTGGATATGCTATGTCAGAAAAGTTAGTTTCTTTCCTTCTGATTCCCTTAATGTCAAATTTTATCTATTTATTTATTTGTTTTTATTTTTTGTTGGTTTTGTGATTGTGTGTGTTATTGGTTTATTTTATTGCTTCTTATTGTTGGACTGTGGGTAACGGAATTTCGTACAAAAGACATGTTTTTTGGATGACAATAAAGGCTCTTCTGATTCTGAAATTGTCTTGGTCATTGTTTCTCTTTCCATTCTACCTCAGTTCTCGGGATGCTAGGAAAATGGACAGCAGAAATACAAGAGGCTGCAGAGAGTAGTGGACTCAGCCCATACCATCATGGGCACGGAGCCCTCACACCATTGAAAGCATCTGCATGTGCTGCTGCCTCAGGAAGGTAACATCTATCATCAAGGACCCCCATTATCTAGTAAGGCCATCTTCTCGCTGTTACCATTGGACAGAAGATGCAGAAGCTTTAAGTCACACATAGGCAGATTCAGGAATAACTACTTTGCTGCAACATTGGATTATTGAACTGACCTGCACAACCCTAATACTATCACAGCTACGGAATATCTCTTGCACTACCAAGGAATCGTTTTCTAATTGTGTTTTGCAAAATTGCCTTGTTTTTGCAGTCTTTTTCATTTCAATATCTTGTATAATTTGTTTTTTGTGCTGTCTGTGTTTATGGTGCCCGTGATGTTGCTGCAGGCAAGATTCTCATTGTTCCTGTACCTCACCATACTTGTGCATAAGACAATAAACTGAACTTGACTTGATCAATGTCTGCATATTATATCAGCAACAAGGGATGTCAGTTAAATGTGACACCTTTCCTAATCCCTCTGCATGCCACCTGGCCTCTCTCAAGCTGTCTACCTTCTTTAATTTCTTATCATTCCTCATGTCCCAGCATATTGCATCCTTACTTAATTACCCAATGTATTATCTTTTTTTCTGTAAAGTTGTTCATGTTACCTTTACTATCATTTGTTTCCTTGAGGCTACTGTTCCACTTAATCTGCTTCTCTCCTGCCCTCTACCATGATCCCATCTTCTTGTTTCCTCACTAAATACATTTGTTTATTTATTTTGTTCTCTCTTTCATTTCTCTCCTTCCCCACGCCTCTCATTTCTACCCTCCCTGTATCCTGAACATTGGTTAGAATTTATCTCCCTGGACTTGTGCCATTATCATTGATCATCTACGGAGTTATTTATGTTGGGCATTTCTATTGATTGCAAGAAGCTTCTATTAAAACCCCTGAGCTTCCATTTCATCACTTTATTACTTGGAGATAGACATTGTCAGCCTGGAAAAGATTGATTGATCCTTTATTGTAAGGTGTACAGGGTACATTGAAATTCTTTGCTTCACATATAGTGCATAGTAAATAAATATGCAAAGGGTCGCCACGTAAAGGGCACCGACAACAGTGGTGAATGTGTGCAATTATTTGCCACAGAAGGCTGTAGGGGCCAAGGCACAGATAGATAGATTCTTAATTAGTGTCAGAGGTTATGGGGAGAAGGCAGAAGAATGGGGTTAAGAGGGAGAGATAGATCAGCCATGATTGAATGGCAGAGTAGACTTGATGGGCTGAATGGCCTAATTCTGATCCTATCACTTATGACAAAGTTACAAAAATATTCAAACTAACACTTCCTTCCCCCACCCCCCAGTCCCTCTTTGTTTCCCCCCCTCCCCCACTACATTGGGTCCCTCTTTGTTCTCGGTGGCCCCCCCACACTGGGTCCCTCTTTGTTCTCGACTCCCCCCCCACGCTGGGACCCCCTTTGTTCTCAGCGGCGCTCCTCAACCAATTGCCAGACTCACAGGGGCGACAGCTCTCCAATGGCCCTCTCACTCGCCAACATCTTTCTGAATCACTGACGTCCCTTCACATTCGCTCAACGACATGTCTCTCGCTCGGCCAGTGGCTAAGCCTGGTCCTGGTTTGTCTCCCCACCGGTAGACGAGTCCGGTCCTGGTCGGCTCTGTACTGGCTGCCGGATCCGCTCCAGCGCGGCCATGCAGCACTCGCTGGGAGTTCAGTTTTTCTCTCTGGCCAAATATTGTTTTGTCTTCCAGTTTTTCATCCATATTTTATCTCGAAGGACATAGCTTGATGGAGAACCAACACGGATAAAACGACTTGAACTCATCCTCTGGAAAAATTTCCATCCCTGACAGATGTGATCAGCAACCTCTTAGTACAGAAGCCCAACTTCAGTCTTACAACAAGTTATTTGCATAACCACAGAGCAAAGTACGGTAACAGTGAAATGAAAACTGTAGTTCAAAATCACACATCCTTGAGGAGCTTTGAGCCATCAGTGGCAGAATTATATTCTGCATCACCTGGAAGCTCTAGGCTTGCACATTCCTCATTCTTTCATCAAACGTGTGGCACCTGTCAAGAACATATAATCACCAAAAAGCATACATCACAATCCTGACAGATCTTGACAGGATGCATGCAGAGTGAATGAGTCTTTTGAGAGCACCTAGAACAAGAGATCATTATTAAAAAAGAACGGATCACCCAGTTAAGACAGAAGAAGTGATTTTTTTTCTGTTTCTTAGAAAGTTATGAGCCTTTGGAACTCTCTTCCTCAAAAGGGCAGTAGCAGCACAATCTTTGAATGTAATTAAGGCAGAGACATTGATTCATCCGTGGGTAGATGGCAATTCAGAGTTGGGATTACAATCCAATCAGCCCTGATTTTACTGAATGACAGAGCAGGCTTGAGGGACCAATTAGCTCATCCTATTTGGTTTTTCATAGGCATTCTTGTGGACTTTATCTTTGATTTCAGTATGGGATGTTATTATTTTGAGTGCAGAAGGCCGTGGGGTGTTATTTTGAGGGGCAAAAAATCGTGGGGGGAATACATAGGGTGAATGCATGGAGTCTTTTACTCAGGGTAGGAGAATCAAGAATCACAGCTTGAAGGGGAGAAGGGCAAGATTTAATAGGAACCTGAGAGGCAACTTTTTCAGTCAGAGGGTGGTGGGTATATGGAATGAGCTGTCAGAAGAAGTAGTTGAGATAGGTACTATAACACCATTTCAAAGTCACGTGGGCAGGTACATGGATAGGAAAGCTTTAGAGAGATATGGGCCAAATGCTGGCCAATGGGACTAGCTCAGATGGGGCTTATTGGTTGGCATAAACAAATTGGGCTAAAGAACTGGTCTCCGTGCTGTATCACTCTACAACTCTATAAATAAGAACAATATGAAGTCCAATTCTATAATCACATTTTTGTGATTTTCAAATCTGTGATTTTCCCTTTGGTGCAATGTTATCAAGTTTGCATGATGGCAGATAGGATTCCCATACCTTTGATTATCCCCCCTTTTCCTAACACTTAATGCCTAAGTGTTAACTTAGGCATTAACACTTAGGTAGTTAGCATAATATAATCATTCTGAGTCAGATTTTCCCCAGTCAGTCAAGATATAAATCTTTGCATTGATGTCAACTGGTACATAGTGGTCAGGAGGAAGAAAAAATCCACTCAGAAAGTGTCAGGGAAACAGAGTCAAAATTAACAAATATGTTTTTAAACAAAATGTTTTGCTCTAGTTAAAGATGGAATAGACCCACTAAACGATGTCCTTAATTTCCAGTGAGAAGAAACTCTACATGCAATTCAGAAAATAGTTTTAAAAACAATATTTCAAAAACCTCTATGGTTAATCCTTCAACGTTGCACTTATATTTTCTGAAAGCAAGGCAACCCCCACGTTGAGTATTAAAACTCTCACCCACTCATTGGCATGCAAAGTGTTAGTGAATGACATGTTGGCAGCAAAGCAGACTTATTCACACATTCTCCTCTTCTTCTGCATGACAGGACTCTACCCAGCAACCACTTCAGTTGCCATGACAACATTTGGTCTCTGGTGAATGAAATATTTGAAGAAAATACTAAATGCAACTCAGTTTATTCAATCCAAATGAAAAGCTATCCGTTTTCCAATTTTCTGTGTATCTCTTAAATCAATCCATTTTTTACTGTTTTCCTTAACACATTTTATGGTAATTTACTGAAATATTATCATACATGTTGGCATTGTTGAAAAATGGGCTGCTATCTTTTTAAAAGTCTCAAATTTGGGGAGTATAAGACAACAATTGAATATTAGTTTTTATAGATTGGCACATTAACTTAAGAACATGGCCAATTCTAAACCCAATTCATAATAAAATCACAGACTAATCGCCTTAAGAGCTTCCAATGGATGCATTTGAATATTATTTGGTTCGTCTAGAATTAGGGTCACAGCCTCCCATTAAGAGGATGGCCATTCACAACCAAGGTAAGAAGGAATTTCTTTACCCAGAGAGTGATGAATCTTTAGAATTTTCTTCGTAAGAGAGCTGGGGAGACTCAGTCACTGACTACATTTAAGTAATGTATTTTAGATATCAAAGGAACCAAAATAAATTGAGTTGGTACAAGAAAGCGACACTGTTGTACAAGATCAGACATAATATCATTGAGTGAACCAAGTAGATGGGCAAAATAGCTTATTCCTGCTTCAGTCTCTTACATTACGTTCCCATGATGGGGAATTTAGTGCACCTGCAGGTAACTTTCAAGTAATTCTTCCAGATTGATGTATAAATTGTGCATACATGCAGCAGCAATTTATCACGCCCAATCAAACAACTGGCAGTGCTCATTCTCTCGTCACTTTTGAATGCTGTATTGGGCATACAAATCCCCCTATTGCTTGAATAGGCCATGAGTGGAAGACTGACGAGGCTGTTTTAATATCAATTTTAAAATCCCAAGCGCACCTGGGAGCTGCTGAACTTGCCATCTATTACATTGCAGGTACGCTCAATTTGATCGTTTTTTTTGCCATGACGGTGCCAAAAATCTAATTCACTGACCTCCTCATGTTGACACAACCTTCTTCTTGTCCAATGCGCCCATGACATTCCCTTCTCTAAGCAATAGGTTCTGCCCAATCGTCATTGCAGTTGAACTTAAACACAATTCCCGCAAACATTTCCTGCTCACACCGATGCGATTCCCTCTCCCTCTGATGCATTCCCCAAATACTCCTCATGTGAGCTCCAACTGCAACAGCAAAGATACAACGGCAATGGTGAAAACGCGTTGGTGAAAGGCTTGGTGTGCAATGATCAATTTGCACGCGTTGTCCTATCCCACACTAACTTGTCTTGTGGATGAACGGCATCATTGCAGGACTGTTTACACAAATTCATGGAGTCATAGAGTCACACAGCATATAAACAACCCATTCGTCCCAACTTGTCCATGCTGGCCAGGATGTCCCATCTAAGTTAGACACATTTCCTGTGCTGATATCCCTCTAAAAATCTCCCCTATGTGCATACCTGTCCAATTATCTTGAAATGTTGCTATTGCACCTCTCAACTCTTTATTCTGGCACCTCATCCCATATACCCACCACTCTCTGGGTGAAAATGTTCCCCCTCAGGTTCCTATTAAATATTTTCCCTTTCACATTGAACCTATGCCATTTAGTTTGCAATTCTTCTTCCCAAGGAAAAGACTCTGAACAATCACCCCATATATTCTCCTTGCAAATTTATGCATCCTCCTGTGCTCCAAGGAACAAAGTCCTAGCTTGCCAAGGTCCCCCTGTAGCTCAGGCCCACAGATCCTGGCAACATCCTTATAAATATTCTCTTCACTCTTTCCAGCTTCATGGCATTTTTCTTATAGCAGGGTGACCTAAACTGAACACAATATTCCAAGTGCAGCCTCACGAACATCTTGTACAATTGTAACATAACTTCTATATTCAATACCCTACCAGATGAAGGCTAATGTGTAAAAAGCCTTCTTTCACCACCCTACCTACCTATGACACAACTTTCAAGTAACTATGCACCTGTACTGAGAGATCCCTCTGCTCTACAACATCCCCCAGGGCCATGGTTTGACTTATATCTTGCATATCTCACATTTATCCAAATTAAACTCCATTAGCCATTCCTTGGCCTACTTGTCCAGTCGATCAAGATCCCACTATCCACTATACCACTTATTTTAGTGTCATCTGCAAACGAACTAATCATGCCTCGTACATTCTCATCCAAATCATTGATATCAATGAAAACTTTGAGTAGACCTACCTCTCAGTGCCTCCATTTTACATTTTCCAATTCCAAAACTGTTATTATGTTTGAAGCTCTTCGACATGAGTGATATCCCAGCCAAAGCAGAATTAAATATTCTTATTTGTCATACCACTGGTTCTAGGTAACCTTGGCCATTGGAAACTAAAGTGACAGGCAACTGAAATAAGGTTATTCACTTGCTCGGATTTCAGCCATAATATTACTAACTTGCAATTTCAAATACAAATCATGAATGAATTTTGAATTTCATGAATTTTCATCATCTCAGGATCAGGGTTAAGTCTGGAAGACATGGATTTAGGGTAACGGGGAAGAGATTTTTGTTTTTTGGGGGTTGGGTTTATTATTGTCACATGTAATGATGAGTGAAAGACATTATTTTGAATGTTTGCCAGGCAAGTCATATCATATGAGATTGAAAAGAGACCTGAGTGGGATTTGTATCAGCCAGAGGACAGTAAGTGCTTGGAATACACTGCTGGAGAGAGTGGTGGAAGCAGAGTCGCTGACAGCATTTAGGAAGTGTCTAGACAAACACCCGAATCACCAAGGCCAAGTGCTGGAAGATGTTTGAATACAGATGGGAGACCGTTAGTTGGCATGGACATGGTGGGCTGAATGGCCTGTTACCGTGCTCTATGGCTCTGTCTCTGATCAACATCCAAGAACCTTCAGTCATTGCATGGAATGTTTCAGCCAGGATCCACGATGAAAAACTACGCTGGCAGACAGTTATGCAGTCGGTTTCAAGAATTAAACTGGCCTTTTAAATGAGACTCCAAGTTTCCATGTGGAACAGCAGAACCAGTGTTGTGGGTTCGAGATGAAATGTTTTACCTCACTTGTCACAGACTCACTACTTATCTTCAAAGCCAGCTTGAAATCCCCTCTCCTGCGTGTAACTGCAGTTGGCAAGTGGTCATTGCCCTCTTCACACTCCTTCCACACAGTAAGTTGTCAGCTGCTCTTTATATGAAGGCAAGTGCTGAAGTAACCATAACCTTTTGCTGCCTCTCCCAATAAAAGTCAAGTTGCTGTTTGTTTAGCACATAAAAAGCCCACTCTATTCCTTAAACAGGCCTTGACAAGAGGACTGCAGAGGGCTGTTTTAATGTTAATTAAAGGAGCATGACCTTACCTGGGCTGCTGCTGAAGAGCCTGCCATCCATAACATTACAGTAACCTGCTCCAAGTCAAAATCCACATCACCATAGAAAATTGACTTTTGGCTCGTTTTAATAGGTTTTTACTTTGGTGAAAGAGACAACTAAATATTTTCCACCTTTTATTTCTTCTACTATCTACATCTACAGTGAAGAATTTATTTTCTCTTGAATTTGTTTAAATGAGTAGATCATTGGAGCTCTTGCTTAGAGAAATTATGATACACATTTGAGCACCAACTAACCCCCTCAGTGTAAATAACAGCCACTTATTGATGACTCAAATGAAGAAAGACATTAAACATCATTGGGATTGAATGGTTTCCACTCTAGAAAAGCTACAATACTACCGAAGATCTGTAGGACAAGATTTAGTGATAGAAAGATTAATCAAACATTAAATAGACATTAATTAATTGACCAAGTATTTTCATATGCATTCACCAGGTTCACTGCACAAGGGGATGCCTTGCTTTCTACATGAAAAGATTTCTACGAAGGAGAGACCTGATAGAAGTGTATAAAAATATGATCAAGGCAGAGAGTCAGAACATTTCTCTCCGAGTGGAAATGTCACCATTGCTTTAAGGTGAGAGGGAAATGTTTAAGGGAGATGTGCACCCCAGGCACCCACTTTTTCCCCCCATAGAGTGGTGAGTGCCTGGGACGAGCTGCCAGACTTGATGGCAGAGACAGGAATGATAGTGGCACTTCCACAGCTTTTAGATAAGCACACGGATATGCAAGGCATGGGGAAATATGGATCATGCGCAGGCAGAGGAGATTAGTTAAACTTGGCATCACATTCAGCAGGAACAGCACTGAGTTATTGTGTGGCAGCATATTCCATAAAATATCCAGCACCATTAGACAACAGGGCAGCATTTGATCAGTGTTATCCTTTTTCGGTAGTTCCCTAGAATCAAGGATGACTTGCTTCCAGTCTATCTTGTAGGTTCTGAGGTTTCAAATGAGGTCAAAGTGTGAATCTCGGACTGTTCTGCGGATGAGGAATATCTGATAGCCATCGAATAGGTAATTTGTAAGGTGGTTCATACCTTTTACTCTTGATGCATTGCACTCTGAATGCTCATTCTCCATTTTGAGCAGTTGATGATCAGAGGTTTCAGAAGTCAGTGGAAATCTGCTGCTCTTCAAGGAAACTTCAAAATATCCTTGAATCATTTTCTCTGTCCCCCAGCAATCTCCAATGGGGACGTAGCTTGAATTAAGCTGTAGAGTTTGGAAACTTGTGTCTGGCGTATTTTTCCCGAGAGTCTTGAAGTGATTCTTGTAGATAGTCCAGATCTCAGAAGCACATGGGAATGGAAGGGAGCGCAGCTGCAAAATAGAACATGAGTTTTATTCTGGGACAGAGATCTTGATTTTCGAATACCCGTTTCAAAATGCCAAAAGCCATTTGATGCATTGAAGATGGTTGTGAAATGTCTCCGTTGAGAGATATGTCCCAAGATGTGGGAAGTGATCAACATTTTCCAGGGTCACATTGTGCATCTTTTTTGGTCAGAGGGCAATGATGCAATAGGAGCAGAAGGCAGATGACACTGGTGTGTAAAGTCCATCATCTCAAATATTTTAGTGAATGAGTCAACTCATCTCAAGAATGCAAAAATTGCATGTTTTCTGTGTATTACAACTACTGAGGTTCAGATGTTCTATCTGTACTTTGAACAGTTTCACATTAGTTGCAAAGTTTAGTTACACTTCCATGGGAAGCTTGTTGGATACGATGTATGACATTGAGGTGAGAACAATTGAGACGTGTGTGGAAAATGCCACAACCTTTTGTGACACCACTTTTTTTCCAAGATCAAATCTGCGCAGACCCATTTGTTAGTATCATTAGAAGGATGAGAGGAGATCTTATTGAAACATATAAGATTATTAAGGGGTTGGACACGTTAGAGGCAGGAAACATGTTCCCAATGTTGGGGGAGTCCAGGACAAGGGGCCACAGTTTAAGAATAAGGAGTAGGCCATTTAGAACTGAGATGAGGAAAAACTTTTTTAGTCAGAGAGTTGTAAATCTGTGGAATTCTCTGCCTCAGAAAGCAGTGGAGGCCAATTCTCTGAATGCATTCAAGAGAGAGCCAGATAGAGCTCTTAAGGATAGCAGAGTCAGGGGGTATGGGGAGAAGGCAGGAACGGGGTACTGATTGAGAATAATCAGCCATGATCACATTGAATGGCGGTGCTAGCTCGAATTGTCTATTGTCCATCATCTCTCATGTACCATAATGGAGCAAATCCAAGGTAGAGATGGGTTTCCATCAACAGCTGTATTCCAAAAGGGTCTTCTGTTATCCGTACTGATGGATAAGAGACAACAGCTTAAGTCAAGTCAAAGAAGTCTATGTATGATGGCTAGCTGCTTCCTACAATTTTCTTGGTGTTGTTCCCTAAATATTTGGTCCATTTTGCCTCTGGATCAGAATTCACACTGTGAGTATGGAAGCACCTCCCCAGTCCTGGGGTGGAGGCTACTTAGGACCACCTTGATGATGACTTTCCTTGAGCTAAATGGAAAGTCCCCTCTGTAATTACCACAGACTGACTTCTTGTTCTTGAAGATGATCGTGGTTATTTTCACTGCTATGTCATCCACTTCTCAGATGTGGGCAATGAGATTAGATTGGTGACTACAGCTCGTCATCACCAAGGTTTAGGATTTCAGAGCGAAAGTAATGTGCACATGATGCTTTAAACTAAAACTGAGGTGCTGGAGGAACGCAATGAGTCAAGCAGCATCTCTGGAGAAAATGGACAGACGACGTTTCAGGTCAAGACCCATCTTCGGGTATGATTTCTTCTAGATTCTTTTACATCTATCCAATGATTGCCTGAACCACTCTTTCAGTCTGAAGAAGGATCCCAACCCAAAATGACATCTGTCTATTCCCTCCCCGGGTGCTGACACTGTGCCAGGGCTAACATTGGAGGAGTAGTCGAAGCATTAGTATTTTGGTAGGGATATGGCGTCTTGACTACTTGATGATTCTGGAGTTATAGCAGAGTTGGCCCAAATAGTTTTCTGTCAGATGGATTCCATGGTGTTTATATCAAAAGACAGTAAAGATGGCCTGCGTATTGGATCAAAGATTATTGGTAATCTGTGAATAATTATCCAGTGTGGCAGAAACACCTCTCCCAAAAAAGAACGTTTTGCCATTATAGGTCGATTGTTGCACCCATTGCAGGAGTTCCTCCGGATCGTCTCTTTGCAATCATCTTCATCTACTTTACAAATGACTATCCTTCCAACTTACAAGACACAATGCTATATTTGCATAACATTCAATTCTATCAGCAGCTTCTGAAATCCTAAATAACATTCAGGCAAGGGTTGACAAATAGCAAGTAACATTGCACTGTAATAGTGCCCGGAAATGACCATTCCAGGAAGAGAGTCTCACCAATGACTGTTGACTTTCAATACCAACGTTAAGCCCCCATCATCACCAATCATCATCAGAGGGACTAACCACAATGAAGCTACACTTCAGAAAGCACAGTGACGCCTCTGCTTCCTCAGAAGACAAAGGTGGTTCAGCATGTCTCCAACGATTCTTACCAACCTCTAAAGATGTATGTAGAAATCATCTTATTGGGATGCATCAAAGCCAGGTTGGGTAACAACTGTGCCCAAAACCTCAGAAATTGCAGAGAGTAATGAACTTCACCCAGTCCTTCACACAGACCAGACTCCACACCATAAACTCCATCTACAGTTCATGCTGCCTCAGGAAAGCAGCCAACATAATCAAGGATATTTTTCACCCTGGTCATTCCCCCTTCTTTCATCTTCTGTTGGCAGAAGAGAAACAGGGTGAAAGCATGTACCATCAGATTCAGGAATAGCTTCTTCCCCACTGTTGGCAGACTCCTGAACATGGTATAGTCCCAATTTTCCAACTTACCTCATTGCGGACCTTGGACATCTTCTCTGTAATTATTTACCATCGACAGCTGCAGAGTGCCACAATTGCGATGGGGACCAGCAAGAAGGTGGTCTGAGGAAGAGACGACCCGAAACATCACCCATTCTTTCTCTCCAGAGATGCTGCCTGGCCCGCTGACTTACTCCAGCTTTTAGTGTCTATCCTCCAGTTACTTGCCTGGTTTCTCCAAAAACACCTCTCAAATGCTGAGCTCTGTGCTTAAAATGAATGAAGGCAGCAGATGTGTGGGTTCACCATCTTACATCACATTATATATATTATTATTGCTTCATCATCTGTGTTTAAATCCTGGAAATCCCCATCAAATAATACTACTGGAGCATCTTCACCATAACGTTCTCATGAAGTCATGAAATGTTGACTCACCGCCATCTGCTTATGCACAATTAGGAATGGACAATAAATTCTGACATTACCAGGAATGCATATACTCTGTCAAATAAAACTGTATCAGCTCAATCCATCAATCCTGCTGTTAATGCTCTGTATGAACCTTCTCTCATTTTACAATCACAACCTTTCCAAATATTTATTTTTCCTCTATCACATAATTAACTTCCCTTAAAAAATATTTATTATTTGCCTTATTTATTCCATTCTGTGCAATATCCATCTTTTTACCTGTCGCCAAGTAATTTCTATTGAATTCCTTATTAGATTTATTAGTGACTATTTTATACATTCGACATTTAAGTTTAATATAATTTCCTCTGCCTGAATAATATTCCTCTAGAAATATACATGAACATGAAGTATGATCAACTGGAAGTAATGCTGAAAAGCAGTTGGCAAGTAAAATTATCTTTTAACTTGGGATAGAGTCTTCAGGACGTTTTCTTTTCTGCTGCAAATGTCAGCAATCTGACCTAGAATGAGATCAAACTAGCAACATTTTTTGCACTCCTCCTCACTTCCTTCATCCCCTTTGTCGATATGAGATGCTGTATCTATTAGTTCAAATGAGATCCAAAGGATCTCATCGAAATAGAATGTTAGGCTGCCCTATGACCTGAACTGATGACCTCAAGGTTACAAAGCAAATTCTGTCAAATAAATGATGACTTTCACCCACAGTTCAATCTACTCTTTGACAAAATATATGAGAACTATAGCCTCATAAATATTTTGCCTAACATCAACAGAACATCAAAGACACATTTCATTGAAAGTATGCCTTTCTAAAAACGTGAATGTGCATTTTAGACTCTCAGCTAAGAAATCACTGCTCTTAGCATATAGTACAAAACAGAACAAAAATGTGTTTGAGGAAAAAATTTCAGCCAATAATGTTTAGCAGTTTGACCAGATGTAAACATATAATGTAGGTCTGTCATATTTTTTATTTTATCCTACACCAATTAAATAGATATATTGGATTGATATAATATTGATCAAATGATATAATATTGATCAAGATAACTAATATAAATTATTCTAAAATAGAAGTTTAATGTATCAGTATGGAGCATTGCATCAAAAAGGCAGACATTTTGAAGAACCTTTATGTCTTTCTCAGGGCATATTATCTGTCCTTAATTTCTAGGAATGGAACAATTCAATGAGCAGTATTTGAAACTGAAATTCAACCTGACCTTAACATACTATTGTTTAATGTAATCCATGTTCTGCATTTCTGAAATACATTGATTGTTGAATTTTAATTTGTAGCCAGTGCAAATATTTTAAATGAAATATTCAGGCTAATAATGCAGTAAATATAACAGGAAGTACAGTCCTCTCAAAATGTGTATGCCTTTCTGCATTTTCCAGTTCAATTAATCATCTTCCGAGCTTCTATCACACAGCAGGGACTTGTGCATTTGCCTTGTTGGGCAAGTGTCAAATTAGCATAACTTGCCTAGATCTCAGCTTTGGCTGCCCGGGGCAAAGAGTTAACTGAATAGGGTCTTAATTTCTCACGATCTAGGTACTTCAGTAAGTCTGCATGTTCAGTAAAATAGCTAATGTAATCTGCCTCTCAGTTTGAAGCAAATGGAAAAGCTGGAATGTGACCAAGTGTAAATAGCTTCAAACAGCTTTTTCAAGGCAAGGTCAAAGAAATGGTAACACGCGCTACTAAATCAACCAGAAACTGCCATAAAAACAAATTGTTTAACATTATCTTCAACTAGCCTTAAGGGCAATAGCAGTTGGGTATTGCAGATTTCATATTTTTCATATTGTTCACATCCTTCAGAGCTCAACATAACCCTCCAGGGATTATTATTTTTCATTATTAAGGATGCAATGCAAACAAAAGCAAAACATTAAGGATATTAAGAAAGCAAAGAGTAGCAGCATAAAATGACCTGTTTTGCCTATCACAAAAACCAGTCCAAGAGCAGTAATTCCAGAAGGCTAAAAGTCACCAATTTAACTGACAAGGTATGCAAACCACAAGAGTTCCATAATCAAGCAAAGGATCCAAATTATAATGGTGATTGCCTACAGAATTAAATTGTCAATAGGATTTTGAATTTATTTTATAGTATCAATTAAAGCAAGGTTGGTGACATTCTTCACTATGGTTGAGTCCATTTAGCTGACAACAAGGAAAAGTTTGGTCATCATGTCTGAATCACACAACAAAATAAATGTTCCAATCGCATCAAACTCAATTTTGAGCAATCCCAATGTTTCTACCCCATAACCATCTGTTAATGCTTCCAAATACTTATTTTTAAGCTAATTTGTGATATATATGCATGGCCAGCAGTTCTATCCCATCCATTGTTGTTGAGAAGGTGGTGGCCAGCCAGTCTCATGAACTGTCATAGAGTCATACAGCATAGAAACAGGCTCTTTGGCCCAAATTTCCCATGCCGACCAAGATGCCCCATATACGCTTGTCCCACCTGCCCACATTTGGCCCATATCCCTCTAAATCTTTTCTATCCATGTGTCTGAAGAAGGCTCTTAAGCCGAAATGTCACCCATTCCTGCTCTCCAGAGATGCTGCCTGAGTTACTCCAGTTTTTTGTGTCTACCTGGTCAAATATGTTATTATTGCACATGCCTCAACTACCTTGCCGCACCTTGCCGCACCTTGTTCCATATACCCACCACCCTCTGAGTGAAAATGTTGACCCACAGGTTTCTATAAAACCTTTCCCCTCTTAACTTAGACTGGGTCAGGAGTCTTTAATTGTCAAACATATCAGCAACAGAGCAATGCAATTCTTATTTGCTGCAGATTTACAGGACCATTAATGCAAAACACACAAGTAAATGTGTAATAATCAATAAAACAATAAATTAATAATCAGTGACACAAGGTGACTAGACTATAATAGTGCAAAACCTTAATTAGTGCAAACTAAAACAAAATCATTTTGTTGTTGTGGTAGTAGTTGTAGTTGTGCAGTGTTTACGAGCCTGATGGTTGCTGGGAAGAAGCTGTTCTTGAACCTGGTTTTAAGTGTTTAGGTTCCTATACCTTTCTGCTGATGGACGTAGTGAGATGAGAGCGTGATCAGGTTGTAGTGGGTCTTTGATTACATTAGCTGCCTTTTTTTAGGCAGTGCTTCCTGTAGATCTCTTTGATAGTGGGGAGGACAGTACTTGTAATGGACCGGGCAATGTCTACCACCTTCTGTAGCCTCCTTTATTCCCAGGCATTCATGTTACCAAACCAGGCAGTGATATAATCAGTTAGTATGCTCACGAACATACAGCCCTAGAACTTTGTTAGCATAGTTGGCAACATGCCAAACTGCCTAATTCTTCTAAGTAAGTAGAGGCATTGATGAGTTTTCTTTGTGATTACATCAATGTGCTGGGCTCAGGACAGAACTTCAGAAATATGCATGCCCAGAAACCTCAAGTTGTTGACTCTCTCCATCGATGTTACGTTGATGCAGAGAGGTTCATGGGTTCCTGATTTTCCCATTCTGAAGTCAACCGTCAGCTCTTTGATTAGGTTAATGTTAAGACCAAGATTGTTGTTATGGCACCATTCAATCAGATTATCGATCTCCATCCTGTACTCTGACTCATCGTTACCTGTTATCTGTCCATCAACAGTGGTATAATCAGCAAATTTAAAGATGGTGTTAAAGCTGTGTCTGTCTATGTGCATAGAGAGCTGTGTCTGTCTATGGGCATAGAGAGTGTAGAGCAGGATACTGAGTACACAGCCATGAGGTGCACCTATGTTGATGGATATCAAGGAGGAAATGTTGTTGCCAATTCATGCTGATTCTGGTCTGTAACTGAAGAAGTCAAGGATCTAATTGTAAAGGGATGAGCAGAGACCCAGTTCTTTGATTTTTATGACAAGTTTTGGGGGGATGATAGTGTTGTATGCCAAATTGTTGTCAATGATATTGAATCGTACAACTTCAAGTAACTTGATTTCTTGATTTCTCAATCTATATCACTCATCCATCTGTAATATTAGCTCAATTTGTTTCCCTTCCTTTCCTTTTGGTTCTCTTTGGGCGTGGAGGTTAAGCCACACATGACCAGCTGGGTTTATCACCCTGCTCTGCATTTTGCAAGTTACATTTTTTTTCCATGTCCTTTTGTCCATGTTCTTGCCTTTTAATTGCTCCCAGTCACTTGATGACCAGATTACATAGTTTACAGTTTATCCCCCTAGTTACTCCTAGTTTTACTTAAAGAACATCACTCCTTCCCACCTACCCCCCCCCCCCCCCCCTCCACCCCCACTGTTGCTTTGCAAGCTTTTTTTTCTCCTTTTCAGTTCTGACAAAGGGTTACTAACCAGAAACATTTACACTATTTCTCTTCCCATAGATGCTGCCAGTTCTGCTGAATATTTCCAGAATTTTCTGGTCTTGAATTTGTAGTCAATAATTTTAGTGCAACTCATATATGGTAACCATTACAGTTAGGAAAGACTACAAAATAAGTACAGTTGGCATAACAAATCACAGACAATATGCAGCACAGAAATAAATTATTTGGGTTAATTAGTCTAGACCATAATTAACGTTCTACGTAAGCTTCCTCCCACCTTTCCTTATCCAACTATATTATCATAACCATTTGTAAGGAGCTCCATGTTCTTCCCACACTCTGTGGAATTAAGTACTTTTGATGTTGCTGTTCAATTTCTATTTTTCCATTGACAGACTTTAGTTATTTTTATCATTTGAATTCTGTCACATACTTTAATAATTTTAAAGAATGTTTTTAGTTTTTTGCCACCGTTTTAGTTTAGTTTAGAGATACAGTGCAGAAACAGGCCCTTCGGCCCACCGGGTCCGCACCGACCAGGGATCCCCGCATTAACACTATCCTACACACACTCGGAACATTTTACACATACACCAAGCCAATTAACCAACATACCTGTACGTCTTTGGAGTGTAGGAGGAAACCGAAGATCTCGAAGAAAACCCACGGGGAGAACGTACAAATTCCGTACAGACACCACCCATAGTCGGGATGGAACCCGGGTCTCCGGCGCTGCAAGCAATGTAAGGCAGCAACTCTACCGCTGCACCGTGGCCGCCCAATTCTATCTCTATTAATGTTCTGCACTGTTGTCATTCCAGACTGCAGACTCATTGCAGTACACCCACCCACCCCCCCCCCCCCCCCCACCCCCCAGGTAATGGGCAGGTTCCGCTTTTACGGAGCAGACCTTAAGTTGATTTTGTTCACTTGGGCAGAAAATAAACAAAAATTACTCAACCATACCTTCATAATATTGCTCTGAATAGCATCAAAAATGCCCACGATTGATAATAAATAATAATGACTAAAAGCAGAGATAGGGGAAACTATTCGTGCCAAATTAACAGGAATACTTTACTGTCACATGTGACTAAGCACAGTGGAATTCTTTGCCTGCATACACAATGTATACAAATAGCAGCCACCTACGGCGCTTACAAAGTTACAAAGCATGCCAGACCCCCCTTTTGTCCCGTCCCCCCCCACCAACAGTTCCCCAACGCCGGGTCCCCATTGTCCTTTGCCCGCACCCCCCCTATTGTCCATTGTTCTTCCCCTCCCCCTTCAAGGCGCCCCCCCCCCACGCCGGGTCCTCCTTTCTTCTACCCCATCTCCCTCACGGTGGTCCTCCACGCTCTCATTGACCATGGATCGACCCACGAGGCATCACCGCTGCCGTGAGGCTTCACCGCCTCCAAGGCCCCATCATCGCAAGACTTCACCGCTGCCGCCACTTCCCCACCGCCGCCGAAGCTTCACTGCCGCTGAGGCCTCACCGCTGCCGACGTCCCGTAGGTACAAAGGAATAGATGTACATCAATTTTTTGGATTTAATAATATCATGGGAGCTCATTCATATGTAAGGATGTCCATATGTCAGTGTTTGTAACCTGGGAATGGTCTGCATCCCCTCTACTCTCCTTTACCAAGCATTACAAATGAATCCTCTTACCTCAAGATCCACTTACATGAAATTAACTCATCTCTGCTGTGAACTTCAGTCATACTAAAGTTCTTGACCCACAACTCAACAATACAATGCATATAGTACCAAGCAAACTGAGACCACCTCCTGTCAACTGTCTCTTGGTCCTATCACATATCCAGCTTCTGCACATAAGAAGAGCCGCCCTGATGTCATGCTTCCTCAACAAAGCCAGGATAAACGTGATAATTTCACTGTGCCACAACTTGAGCATCCTGCTGAAGACAAGACCCAAACCCTCCTTAGGGTCAGATCAATAATCTCACATCTACCTTTAACAGTTGAAGTCCAACACAGAAAATGACAGAGCAGTTCAATTGCTGGAAATGAACAACATTGTTTATTATGCTGAAGAGCCAGTTGGATTTAATCTATTTCAGGAATACTGGTGCAGATTAAACCACATTAAGACATCTCATGGGAGATGAAGTCAAACACTTCTCTGAAATGAAGAATGGGTAAAACTGCAGTTATCCGGCATCACTGAATAAGTTTGTATAAATATACACCACATCAAATCACTCTAATCAATCATCTCTCCACATTGTTTATGAGCCTACCACATTCATCAGTATCAATTGCTTTTTAATGTTCTGACTCAATCATGATGTCCTCCCCCAAAATTGCAAAAAAGTACCCGTAGTTTCCCATAAATGCCCTTAAAATGGGCAGAAAAAGAAATCACGGTGTGCAGTATGTACAGCACAAAGACTTACTGAGAAATCCGGAGGGTTATAATTCCAATAATGAAACACTGAATGAAAAATACATAACTTTCTTGCAGAAAATAACAATTTGGGGGGGGGGAGTCAATAGTCCAGTCTGGATTATGTGCTCAGCCAACTGATATTTTGACTAACATATATATCATGTTCACATATGAATGGTTGGTTGACTTATTTTATCTCATATGCGTTGTTGCATGCCACAGATTTGCCAGTCGAGATCTGTATTCCTCTTCCATTTAAGTGGTCAGATTTTCTTCTCATTTTGGAAATTGTGATTCAAATACTTTGATAATAAAAAATGAAACACAATGACAAAATCTTTACCTTACAATGAAACAGAAATGTGTCACATGCTTCCAAAAATATTTAGCTGAAACCTTTAAAAAAAAGAATGAAACTGCTATTTAATGATGTCGTACAATACCAATAAGCAAATATGTTATTGTTTGCACATCAATTGATATTAATATGTAGATAAGTTACAACCTTGTCCATGGCTCTTTGGATAAATAAACAGCCTGATGTTACTTAAAACAAGAGAATCCTTAATTTGTCAAGGCCACTCAGCATCAAAGAACCAATAGACAGGAGTAGGAAACAGTGCAGACTGGGATCATTATCCCTTTCTGCACTGAGGTTATCCCAATGTGCTCAAACACTTTGCAGAGGAATGAGAAAAGAAAATACTCGAAACGGAAAGAGAGAAAGTAGGAAAAAAGTAGAGATTAATTATGTGAAAATTAATGTCAACCTTACCCCAGTGTTTGGAAACACCTCTTGTATATAAAAGCATCAGGAAATTCAAAAGGGAGAAAACAAACACCAGTTACACCCAAAACAATTACAACATTTTAAACTAAATCAGCATGCAACTTCAGCAGTTTGGTGACCTGTTAGCAGCAGTATTCTGGACTTAAAATTCCATTCCCATTGAGGGCAAGATGGTGAAGGTAGTAAAGGCACTATAACCAGTTTATAGACACTTTGTTAAAAGCGCTCCAGCAAATATAAAGCCTTGTTTATAGACCTCTTGAGTAGGTGTGCTCTCGGTGAAAAGTCTACACAGAATCAGAGTCCTGTCAACCTGATGGGGTCATTCCAATCATAAAGGGACCGTATTCACTGAGAAACTAGTTAAGGTAAAGTCAGCTTATACCATCCAAAAATATCACATACTACCCTTATAGATGAAGCAATTTAATAAGATAAAGCATCAAGAATAATAAATGGGTTCATATTTCATTTTTTAATGAAAACCAATTCGGTGGTGACATTCTTTCTGACATATTTACTAAAAATTGAAAGATCATGTAAAAAATGCAGTAAGTGAAGTTTAACTTGTTTATGCAATTAAATGAATAAAAAATCCAATAAGTGAATGGTCAACTGTACTTTGAAAGTACCAAAGATCATGAATGATACTGCTCTAAATGGCACTGTCACTGTAAGCAGATAGCAAAGCCACAATATGTTAAATCCCTGTTTGTTAAACAAGAATCAGATGATCACTTGGAAACCATTATTTGAGGATGTAATCAAAATATCTTTGTGATTTCAACAATTTCAATTAATATTTCTAGTCATATACTTGCAATTAGTGGAGAAGCCCAAGACGCATTTTCAGTTTCCACAATATGTCTACTGGTGATTTGCAGCCCATTTTTCTTTGTCTGATATTTTAGTGATGTAACTGTAAAATGCTGGCCTTTAATTCAGCCATTCTCTTTCTCCGTTTTTTCTCATGTTTTTCCTTTTACTTTTCAAGTAGGGGATGTATGACGTCGGCACGAGTCGAGGAGCCATCAATGGATGCAATTTACGTTGCAAAATGAAAGTGCAACTCTCTTTCTATTTTCCTCCAAATCACTCATCCATTCTTTTCCCTTTGTTTCCATAATGTTTTTATCCATTAAAAGTTTGCACCAAACTTTGAACTTTCTGTTCTTCTCATAATCCTGTCATAAGGATGAACAGAATTTGATGGGATACAGCACTTCGTACCTAGTCTGTCATAAATAAACTCATGGATCAACACCTGCAATAACTGCACTTTATTGTCAATCCTCATTTTCTTCAATTTCCTCAATGGCCAAAAATCTATTTTATCACAGAATTGAACAAGTTCATTTTCTGCACAATCCTCTGTGATTGAAAATTCCAAAGATTCACTGCACTCTATGTGTAAAACAAAATTTAGAAGTCTTGGATGGATGGTTCTCAATCCGAGATAAATGGTTCCTAGTTCTAAATCCACAGTCTCTCAAGACCTACATATCAATCATGTACATTTCAATGAAATTCAAAACTCATTGCACTCAATGACAGCTCTCTCATCACCTTTGTGAATCTCGTTTTTACCACACTATCTACATGGCAAATACTCCCTACCTTCGAAAGGAGGACCAAAATGGAAAGACGTATCAATAAAGCATAATTCAGACTTCTAGTTGTCAGAGGGGCTTGCAGCCCATTTTGCATCAGTGGAAATATAAAAATGAGGAGATAATCTTTTTGGGGACGTTATCCGAGAGATAAACATTTGCCAAGTCAGCAGGAATAACTCTGGAGAGGGTCTCAGGAAAGTACCATTTGAATCAGTGCTCAGAGGTAACGGAGGCAGGCTACTTCACCATCACTGTATCTGTCTTTGACTTATATTCCTCATGCCATCTGGTCAGATCAGTTAACCAATGTGAATCTCTTTGCAGCCAATTTGCATCTTTCTTTGAGTTTATATTCCTTGTTAGATTTATATCACCTACAAACTTGCATAAATTACAATCAGTGGTTTTACCTAAATAATCCGAAACAGAGTGGTTGTGTACTGTAAGACTCTACTGCAGCCAGAGTGTGAATGATTGGGTAATTCCCCAGACCATCAAGCCTGGTGGCCACATTGCTGAAGGAACTCGAGTAGAATTTAATATATAACTTCCAAGTGCCTATCTTGCAATCACTCCAGTTTTCTGGTAAAATGCAAATAGGCCGAAAATTAGGCAGCATCTGTGCAGTAAAAAAGGAGTTGACTTTCAGGTGGATGATCTCCCAACAGATCTAGGAGAAGAAGTGAGACATAAAGCAGGAAAATATTGGCAGATTGTCAAATACCTGACATTGGGGAAATGCTGGAAGCCACTTTTGAGGTATAAGCAGGAGGTTTAGAAAATTATAACATAAGGCAGAGTAGATGTGGTTTTTATGAAAGAGAAATAGTAATTGACAACTGTGGTGAAGTCTTATGAGGGTACAAAAAAGTGGGGAATAAAGAAGAGCCAGTAGATGAAGTGTAGATGACATTTGATAAGATGCCACATAAAGGATTACTGCACAGAATAAAATTGACTGGTGGGCACAGGTTTAGGATAAGGAGGAAAAGGTCAAGAGGAAGAGGTTTTTCACCTAAACCATGATTTAAATCTGGAGAGCAGTTGAGTCAAATACACTCACAATTTTTAATAAACATTTAGATAAGCTTTTGAAACTTCAAAACATATAATGCTACAGACCAGTAACTGGAAAAAGTTATTTGTTTAAATCGGGTCATCATGGGCTGAAGTGCTTGTTTCGATGCTATACAACTCTAAGTGCATGTAGTATTGAGGGAAAATATTGCCAAGAATAAAGAATAGGCTAACTAAAAGAAAACAGAATGTTTTCTTTTGGTTTAGGTTGGTCATTTTAGGATTGGCAATCAGTAACTAATGCACTGTTGCAGAGATCAGTACTTGAGCCTCAAATAATCTGTATTAATGACTTGGGACTTACCAAATTTGCTTATGCTGTAAATATAAGCGAGTTAACAGGTAGTTAGGAGGACATTTAAAAAAACCTGCACAAAAATGGATGGTTAAGAAGTGAGCAGAAAACTGGTAAATGGAGAATAATATGGCAAATGTGATATTATCGACTTTTGTTAGAATACCTAAAAAGCAAATTTAAATGGAATTAGACTGCAAAATGTTGCACTACGAAGGTATGTGTGGATCACAGTGCACAGTGCATGCACAAAGACCCGGTGGGCTGTAGGACATAGGAGGGAAGCTGCTAAGCCGGCCACTGCTCGTTCCCTGCAGACCTGAGACCAGAAAGAAGGAGTGGGCGACGACGGACAAGAGGAGCAAGGCCGGTAGGAGTGTGAACCAGGGTCTGGCCTTCTGCGCCCTCAAGGTCAGCTGTGGGTGGCGCCCCCGGGGAACAAAGTTGGACGGGAGAGGAGAGGGACATCAGTCGCTGGACCATCCAGACATCTGAGGAAGGCGATGGCTGGAAGTCCTGCAGCAGCCTGCGGCTTGCCTGGAACGGGCACCACTCATAAGACCTACAGCGTAGACTGGACTTTGAAAATGGCGTCAACAGTTGGCCCCTCTTGCATGTGGTCTCAGTGGACTATTTCTATATACTTTGCTAATTAGGATTGTGCTTGGTTATGGCAATATTTTATTGAACTATAGGCAAAAAAAGAATTTCACTGTGCATTTGCACGTTACAATAAAGCACCATTGACCAATGAAAAACATAAATTATGCATACATTATACATAAATTACACGTGTTCTTCGAAATACACACACATTTTACAAGAATAACACAAAATTCTGCAATATCACATTTGCTACTCTCCAATCCACTGGAATAATTTCAGAATCTATAGAATCATGGATATTATCAACCATTCAACAGTTTCATTCAATGATTCAAATTCAACAGTTCCTTAGCTACGTTGCTCAAAAGTAACGTAGAAAATAGGTAGGCCATTCGGCCCTTCAAGCCAGCACCACTATTATATGGCTGATCATCCAAAATCAGTACTCCATTCCAGCTTTTTCACCATATCCCTTGAATCCGTTAGCCCTGAGAGTTAAATCTAACTCTCTTTTGAAAGCTTCCAGTGAATTGGCCTCCACTACCTTCGGTGACAGAAAATTCCAGATTCACAACTCTCTAGGTAAAAAAGTTTCTCCTCATCTCAGTCCTAAATGGCCTACCCCTTTTTCGTAAACTGTGATTCCTGTTTCTGGACTCCCCCAACACGGGCAACAGTTTTCCTCCATCTAGCCTGTCTGATCCTTTAAGAATTTTATATGAGGTGTGGGATTTAACCATCAGATCCTTGGGATTTATCATCCTTCAAGCTCACCGACTTTCATCATGTTACATTGTGACCAATGCTTGGTTCTCTCAGTTCCGCATTCTTGCTAGATTCTTAACTCTCATAGCAACGTCAAGATTCAAATTTTATGAGTTAGACATGAACTAATTGTGGAATTGCATTGCCATGTCATTATTTGCTATAATTATTTCTCCTGTCTCCTTGTCAGTCTTCTTTATCATATATCTACAAAAGTTTTTCAGTCCCTTTTCATGTTTCAAGTCAGTCCACTCTCACGTTGTACTTTGGTTTTCTAAATCAATTTCTTGATCCTCATTTTCCGAGTTCTAATATTCTCTCAATCATCAAATTCCCTGTTACTTCTGGCAACTTGTAAAACTATTTCTCTGATTTAATGCCAGCTTTAATTTTTCTGGCTAGCACAGGTGAATCACTTTTCTTTATAGGATCGTGTACCTTGAAGGAATATTTATTTGGCAACTTTAACATTCATTATACAGATGTTAATCATTACCTGCCCATCATCACACCTTTTCAGTACAAACTCCCAAGCAACCATATCCAACTCTCCTCTTATGCCTTACGTTTTTGTCTTCAACTACATAATTTCCATAATCAATGTAAAATTCTATCATTTAATAGTGGCTCTTCCCCAAAGGGCAGCTAGAACTTAGAGATACAATTTCAGAATCACCTGTTCAGATGGAGATAAGGAGAAATGTGTCCTCTAAGAAGATACAGATTCTTTGTCATTCGCTACTGAAGGAAGTTGCGGAGGCCAAACCATTTAATATGTTCAGGGTAAAAATTGATATTCAGGAACAGCTCCTTCCTGGATTCTCTCTATATCCCTTCTTTAATAACGGAACAACATTAGCTACTCTCTTCTGGTATCTCGCCTGTGGCTAGAAGACATGTAGTGGAGGATGAGACAGGGAAATATGGACCACATTCAGGTGATGTAATGGCAACTTCAGTCTTTTCCAATAAAGTCCTTTCCGATTGCCATTACTTCACAGGGAGTGGGAGTGATCTTGACACAAACCAACAGAGAGATATTCCAAACGTATTTTCAGTTTAATTAGTTGTTTATTGAAGTAGTTGTATAAACAAGAAGATTAACTTATTTTGCATTCAAGTATTAGATGGTTGCTCCATTCCCCCCGTCTGCTTTCAGCTCTCGTCGCAGGTCTGATAAGAACTGTATCTCACCAAACTCCCCGTGTCTAACTCCTCCCAGTCCCTGTAGCTCCAGATATACCGCCTAGTTCTGGCTCCTCCCAGTCCGTTATGCCCATATATGACATCTAAAGACAGCCACCAAGTGTCCATAATAATACGGCAAGATATATCTAGACAAACTAATATAATATGCTAAAGCAGCCAGCACCAACACAAATGTCTCCTACAGGTGAGATGTGTGGAATTTGCAGCAACGGTGAAGATTTTTTTCAAAATTAATAACTGACATGACTAAGTTCTTGAACATAGACTTCTGTAAGCAATATCACACGGAAATCAATAATCATTTGAAACAGATCCTTTTATCTTGTAAAGGAAAATTAATAGTGGGATAAAAATTGTGCTTCATCTGACGAAATCAATGAAACCATCTAATGACAAGATATTCCTTGCAGAATGATGAAGATATTACATAATACACATTATATATCCCTTGATAGATTTTTTTTAAAGGATCGATGGGCTGTTTTTCCACTAATAGATATCTTTAACTGTCATCACAATTAGTAAGAAGAATATTAATACTTTGTAATTTGTGGTCACTTTCTTTTACTTTTGATTTATGAATGATAATTTATAACACAGTTACAACTAATTACAAAGCTTGTTTGCTGGTATATCCAATTATATGATGCAATGTATCTATTGCAGGAATCAAAAATTAATTTGCAAAAATTCAATCCAATATTGATGCAAGAATAGAAATGTATAACAGAAAGTATAATGGGAGGAAGTGAGACACAACGCTGCAGATGCTGAAATCTTGAGCAAAATGCTAGAGGAACTCAACTGGTTAGGCAGCATCTGGGGACAGAATGGACATGTGATATTTCGGCAATGGACACAAAGTGCTGGACAATGCGCAGGCAGCATCTCTGAAGAACATGAATTGGTGACGTAATGGGACCAGACCCTTCTACCTTGGATCTGTGCAAATACATGTTAACATCAGCAGATGAATTTGAACTAGTGACATTTTTCTAGTGATTCTCTACTCGCATTACAACATCTAAAAAGTATGAAAATCTCTCAGGTTGTGGAACCAAGTTCAAGATTCAAGTACAAACATTCAAGTCAAGTCAAGTCAAGTCAAATTTATTTGCCACATACACATACACGATGTGCAGTGAAATGAAAGTGGCAATGCCTGCGGGTTGTGCACAAAAAAGAATTACAGTTACAGCATATAAATAAAGTTAATAAGTTACTATTAGTGTCGACAAAAATTTAGTCTCTGGGGTTATAAAAGTTGACAGTCCTGATGGCCTGTGGGAAGAAGCTCCGTCTCATCCTCTCTGTTTTCGCAGCGTGACAGCGGAGGCGTTTGCCTGATCGTAGCATCTGGAACAGTCCGTTACTGGGGTGGCAGGGGTCCCTCATGATCTTGCTTGCTCTGGATCTGCACCTCCTGATGTATAGGTCCTGCAGGGGGATGAGTGTAGTTCCCATGGTGCGTTCTGCCGAACGCACTACTCTCTGCAGGGCCATCCTGTCCTGGGCAGAGCTGTTCCCAAACCAGACTGTAATGTTGCCGGACAGGATGCTCTCTACAGCCCCAGAGTAGAAGCAATGAAAGATCCTCAGAGACACTCTGAATTTCCTCAATTGTCTACTTCTTGATTACTCTTGAGTACATCTGAGATTTTATTTATTTACCAGAGCTCCAGAATTTTATTTTAAGTACTGATCCCACTGGAATTAGTTTACATTAAGGGTATTGCTCAAATGTTTTGGAGCTGACTCTAGGCACTCTTTCCAGCTTAATAACATCCTTTGCATAGCAGGGCGACAGTGCTACAAATGAACCACAAACACCTGAAATGAATAGCGAGTTGTTCTCCATTTTCTTGTCATGGAGCACAAGTACTTGAACACAAGAACACAAGCATCTTCACTATCTGCAATACTACCCACTTTAGTGAGAGGAAACCAGAGCACCCAGTGAAAATGTACAATTACCGGGAAATCATGTAAGCTCCACACATGAAGCACTTGGGTCACTGGAGGTGAGGCAGCTAAGCCCTTGTGCCAGTCTTTTTCGAAACCCTTTTCTTTGTTCTTGTAGGTTATGCACATTAAAATTAGCACCATCAGAATTTGCTAAATTATGTGCTATATACTACAGAAACGACATAACCCAAAAATCATCCATACTTATATTAGCTTCAAGTGGAAAACTGGTTTCCTGAAACTTATTTTGAACTACACGATGCGGTGGCGCAGTGGTAGAGTTGCTGCCTTACAGCCCTTGCAGCGCCGGAGATCCTGACGATGGGTGCTATCTGCACGGAGTTTGGACGTTCTCCCCGTGACCGCATGGGTTTTCTCCGAGATCTTCAGTTTCCTCCCACACTCTAAAGACATACAGGTATGTAGGTGAATTGGCTTGGTAAATGTAAAAATTGTCACCAGTATGTGTAGGGCAATGTTAACATGCGGGGATCACTGGTCGGCGCGGACTCGGTGGGCCAAAGGGCCTGTTTCCGCGCTGTATCTCTAAATTAAACTAGACTAAAACAAGATCATTCCAAGTAACAGGCTGAAGGGCCTGCTTCCATGCTGTACCTCAGAATTAAACTAAAATCAAAAGTTATACATTTTGATGGTGTGACATTATTAACATCATTAGGATTATTTCAACTATAGTAGAACTTGATAAAATAAACATTCATTTTAATTTATCACTATGCTAAAACAAACTACCTAGTGATAATCATTATTTTACTGCCAGAAACTATTACAACCACTAATTTACTTTTTGATTTATGATTGTTGAATTTGGACATATATAATAAACACATTAAATTTAAAGCCTTGATTTTTATGCTAGAAAGTCCTTTTGGCAGTGTACCAAAATAAATCCTCCAGTTATAGTGTTTATAACCATTTATATCTATTGTTTCTGGTTTATATCTACTCCTTTGGTTGATTTAATCCCCCCCCCCTTAGTTTCCATTAGTTGTTTTTCATTCTTCTGAATTTAGACTCTCTCTTTACTTCAATATAGTTCTGGACAGATGTCCAAATCTCACTTCCATTGATAACACAATTTCTCCACATCAATGCTGCCCCTTTTGAACACCCTGAATGATTGATAATGTCCCCTCAGTCCCTTTGCTTAGAACCCATCGATTGGGGATCTATCCTCTGTGGGAAACAAATACTGCAGACACAAGCCATGAGACCTCTTTGGTTCTTTTGAAACAGAACCCTACTCCAGCCATTCAAAAGCAGGCCCGACAGGTCCAAAGCAAACAAACAAATGCATACGAACAGAAATTTCTTTTGGCCATTCACAGGTTGCAGATAGCCAGCAGGAAAAGACAGGATTTAGACTCACACGGGATTCAGCAGACTCGTCACTTCATTCCCTACTTCTCACAAAAAGAGGGTCTAATTGCATTAATCAGCTTCCTTACAAAAGGCCATCTTGTAAGCGCTTCAACACTTTCCCAACAGATCATTCAGACACATTAAGAAGTCTTTTATCAAACATGCTCGAGTTAGAAACAGTTTATTTAAGTGAAAGAAAGTATATAACAATTCCAATGCTTCATACTTTTAATGTGTTTTGTCCCAGAAAAAAAAAAAAAAAAATGTAACTCCTATACCACAGATTTTTCCCCACTGATATATATGTTGTTCATAAAATATGATTATGCAATACGGTACATTGCATTGTCATTATTGACTACATCAAACGGAATACAGAAATTTTAAGCAACTGTAAAGATATTTCAACACAGCATCATTTTTAAGAATCAAAACATTCAATCTTCCACCACCTCACGTGGAAAGAGTACCTCCTGGCAATAAACAAGGAAAAAGGCATTTCGTAAACAACACATTTGTTGTATCCCATTTTATCTTATAATGCAGAATTTCTAAATAAATTCCGATGTATAATTTCGGCTTGCTTCCTTTATTCACTTCACAATGAAATTAACTAAATTTTGATCCTTCATACTTAAACAAAAAAAGTGACACCTCAGTAGGCATAGTTTAAAGTTATGCATAACATCAGAAGAGACTTACTTCTAAAAAGGTTGAGCAGTTCAACACAATAGCAAAGCTTGATTTGTGGAAGGAAGGACGCTTTCGCCTTGAAATGATGTAATCAGACAAAGGTGTAGTGTAGCAAAACCAGCCACAGACCAGTTTCTTAGCCCATAAAAAGGAAGTAAGTGGCACTTCAATGGTACAATGAGAAAAGCTTTACAACTTCAGCCCCATCAACACAGGGTGTCTGTTTTCATTGTGAGCCAAATAACAGACCCCTGAAAGGCCATAAACCATACTCATTGTCTTAAGCAAAAGGCATTTACTCCCAACCTAACATGGTCTTCTCATAAGGACTCTTTTGTTCAAGCCGTTTTCAAAGAAAAAATATATTCTTTATGTCTGCTCTTCACCACATACATCTGTTACTTTAAGGAATCCTTTGCTTAGCAGTAATGCTCATATACAGGCTGCATCTTCATTTGGGGAATTCAAAACTATGCTGCTCTAAATCTGGAGTGTAAATATGAACTGAAGATAGAGGTCAAATTTACTACTTATGTCTAGACCCTAAAACCTGCAGAATCTTCAGCATGTCAAGTTTGCAACCTGCACCCATTTGAGCACAATGAGCAATTCCACAGTGCCATTCTGGCATTGAATTGATAAACAGGCCAAAATGGTGTGGCTAAAATATCTGCCACACACTGAGAGCTTGCTGCATGACTATGCAGGCAAAGATTAGACCACACCAATAGAAAGTCACTCAGAACTGTGAAAGAAAACCCTGGGGAGAGAGTTCAATGCAAAATTAGAAATCTAGATTAACAACATAGTGTTAAATAACAATTACAACATAAATGAAAGAATCACAATAATTGCTTTCCAAAGCTGCAGACATGCTTCCTGTTGTGAAAAACTACAGTAAGGTGTTTCACTAACTGTCTCCATTATTAGATGCAAACTTGTCTTCAAATTGCTTGCTCCTCAGTGTAAAACCTGCTTCACAGGAGGAACAGCACATACCTGTAGAATCCCAGGTTTAGTCTCTAGCCTGTTACATGCTTTCTGAAGCAACACAAATAGAAAGATCCATTCAAAATAGGAAGTTTTAAGACCACCCCAAGAAAGTAGTTTAATACCACTTGACTTGCTTTGGCTGTAAAAGCTATAGTGGTGTAACTACTGCCTGAAAGTGTAAACTCAGGGCTCGGACTGAAAGTCTGTTTGATGATACAAATTACTTTATTTTTCATTCGTTGTTGAGAGAAAGTAAAATCAGCTGTGTTGTTCCAGGTGACTAATATAAACCGGTAGTTTCCCACCAGAGAAAATTACAATCTACATTTAAACAGTTAATAAAAGCATGGGTTGGTAACCAGAGAACAAAGATTTTGGGTGATTAACAAATGAGCCAAAGGCAACACGAGGAAACTGTTCGATCTGGAATGCACTTCCTGGTGGAAACATATAATGATAACTTTTAGATGTGAGCTGCATAAATACCTGAAGGAAAAGATCACAGGACTATAGAGAAAGAACAGGGGAACCGGTTTATTGGGTAGCTTTGCCACAGATCCAGCAAAGACTTGGTGAGCTGAGAGGCAGCATTCTGAAGGCACACGAGACTGCAGATGATGGAATCCTGAGCAAAGAAAAAATAGTGCTGGAGGAACTCAGCAGGTCAGGCATTATAAGCCATGTCATTCAATGATTATAGACACAAATGCTGGAGTAATTCAGCGGGACAGGCAGCATTTCTGGAGCGAAGGAATGGGTGACTTTTCCAGTAATGCTGCCTGTCCTGCATTTTGTGTCTACCTTTGTTTTCGGTGTAAACCAGCATCTGCAGTTCTTTCCTGCTCATCAATGATTATTTTGTTTTACTACCGACATGTCAGAAGTGGTACAAAAGTAAAACTGGCACAAAATGGATCAGGTTAACATTATGACCTGAATTTAGATTATTTTTAATATTAATAGAAAGCTCAAATTCCACCTGGCTCTTTCTGAACATTGAAATGAATTAACATTGACACATTAATGAACATGTGCAGATGGACCTTTACTGACACTGGGTCAGAGCCACCTGAAAATGTAATTCATTTCATCTCCAATATTCCCAGCTCCAAACATCCCAGTGAAAGTTAAGACAATAAAAGAGCCACCCTCCAATTTCATTCCAGAAGAGACCAAGTCTGAAGAAGGGTCCCACCCGGAAACGTCAACTATCCATGTTACTTCAGCACTTTAGATACGGTGCATTCAGAAAGTATTCAGACCCCTTCACTTTTTCCACATTTTGTTACGTTGCAGCCTTATTTTAAAATGGATTAAATTCAATTTTTTTTATCATCAATCTACACACAATACCCCAGAATGAAGAAGCGGAAACATGTGTTTAGAACATTTTGCAAAGTAATTAAAAAGAAGTAACTGAAATATCACATTTACATAAGTATTCAGACCCTTTGCTATGACACTCAAAATTGAGCTTATGTTCATCCTGTTTCCATTGATTATATCCTCGAGATATTTCTACACCTTGATTGGAGTCCACCAATGGTAAATTAAATTGATTGGACATGATTCGGAAAGGCACACACCTGTCTACATAAGGTCCCACAGTTGACAGTGCATGTCAGAGCAAAAACCAAGCCATGAAGACGAAGGAATTGTCCGTAGACCTCTGAGACAGGATTGTGTCGAGACACAGATCTGGGGAAGGGTATATAACAATTTCTGCAGCTTTGCAGGTCCCGAAGAGCACAGTGGCCTCCGTCATTCTTAAATGGAAGAACTTTGGAACCACCAGGACTCATCACAGAACTGGCCGCCCGGCCAAACTGAGCAATCGGGGGAGAAGCGCCTTGGTCAGGGAGGTGACCAAGAACTCGTTGGTCACTCTGACAGAGCTCCAGAGTTCCTCTGTGAAGATGGGAGAACCTTCCAGAAGGACAACTATATCTGCAGCACTCCACTAATCAGGCCTTTATGGTAGAGTGGCCAGACAGATGCCACTTCTCAGTAAAAGGCATATGAGCCCGCTTGGAGTTTGCCAAAAGGTACCTAAAGGACCCAGACCATGAGAAACAAGATTATCTGGTCTGATGAAACCAAGATTGAACTCTTTGGCCTGAATGCCAAGCGGCACCGCTCATCACCTGGCCAATACCATACCTACAGTGAAGCATGGTTGGTGTCAGCCTCGTGCTGTGGGGATGTTTTTCAGTGGCAGGAACTGGTCAGAATCGAGGAAAAGATGAACGGAGCAAACTAGAGAGATCCTTGATGAAAACCTGCACCAGTGCGTTCTGAACCTCAGACTGGGGCGGAGGTTCACCTTCCAACAGGACAATGACCCTAAGCACACAGCCATAACAAGGCAGGAGTGGCTTCGTGACAAGTCTGTGAATGTCCTTGAGTGGCCCAGCCAGAGTCCGGACTTGAACCTGATCGAACATCTCTGGAGGAACCTGAAAATAGCTGTGCATCGACACTCCCCATCCAACCTGACAGAGCTTGAGAGAATCTGCAGAGAAGAATGGGAGAAATCACCCAAAAATACAGGTGTGCCAAGCTTGTAGCGTCATACCCAAGAAGACTTGAGGCTGGTAATCGCTGCCAAATGTGCCTCAACGAAGTACTGAGTAAAGGGTCTGAATACTTATGTAAATTTGATATTAGTTGTTTCTTTTTAATTACTTTGCAAAAAATTCTAAACACCTGTTTTCACTTTTTTATTATGGGGTATTGTGTGTAGATTAATGATAAAAAAAAGAATTTAAACCATTTAAAAATAAGGCTGTAACATAACAAAATGTGGAAAAAGTGAAGGGGTCTGAATACTTTCTGAATGCACTGCACACACAGCATCTCTGGGGAGAAGGAACGGGGGACATTTCGGGTTGAGACCCTTCTTCAGACATGTTACCCATTCCTTCTCTCCAGAGATGCTTCCTGTCCCACTTACTCTAGCTTTTTGTGTCTATCTTCGGTTTAAACCAGCGTCTGCAGTTCCTTCCTACTACTTACTTTGGCATTTTGTTTTTTTCCCTCAAGAATTCAGTTTCTGCAGTTTCTTGTGTCTTCTCCAATCTCTTTCTCTACTTTGGCTCATGCACCCGTTAGGATGAATGATTGGCTAACTTTTGCTTTATGCGACTGTACATCAGATTGAGTGTGGATCAACAATTATAGACAATAGGTGCAGTAGGCCATTCGGCCCTTTGAGCCAGCACTACCATTCAATGTGATCATGGCTGATCATTCACAATCAGTACCCCGTTCCTACCTTCGCCCCATACCCGCTGAAATTCCCACCTACCAATGAAAATGTAAGTCCAAAAAGCTTCTCAAGGCAAGGAATTGCAATGAGTCTTTAGTTGAAAGTTGGCCAGGAAGGTAAAATCATGAAAATGGAGCAGCAGGTAACCTTAAGCAGCATGTCCCAGTGTTAAAGTAATAGATGTTAATCTTCATGCCTTTTCATTTCTGTTTTGAGCTGTTCCCCATGACATCTGTAGACCTGTTTAAATGTTCGTTCTGATTTGGATCATTTACACAGTGGTAAAAAAGGAACACAAATTAAAGCAAAAAACAGAAAATTGCAACACAAGGTTAATTTAAAGAGAGAGACATGGATGGGTAACATTCTGGCCCAAAAGGCCTTCTCCTGCACTGTCCTATTCTAAATTCTATATTCCATGTTCTACATCAGAAGCAGAGGTGAGCATTAGCTAATGTTCATCAGAAATTGTTACTCTGGTAAGCAACTGAGCAGTTGTTTTCCAAAAGCCTTTCTCAGCCATGGATTTTCAATTTATAAAATTATAATTATTATATATGCAAGCAACTTAGTAAATGATAAAGGTTAGCTTTCAGGTTACATAGTGATAGATATTTGAAGCACAGTGTAATACGGCCCTCTCAAGATGCAATAAGCCAATTTAAACAGTGATTACTTATTTATCTCCAAATTTCCCCCTCCAACTAAATATCCTAGAGTCTGGCAGTGGCTTTTCTAGCTGTTACCGGAGACATCACCCATTCATTCTCTCCAGGGATGCTGCCTGTCCCGCTGAGCACTTCAGGTTTTTGTGTCTATCTTAGAAGAGTGTACAAAGTCAGGTCCAATGAAGCTGTCAGAGAGCAGCCATTAGTATTCAGGAATGACTGCTCCCAGGCTCAAGAGGAAGGCAGGCATTAGCAGAGCAGCTGACTGGTGGTAGTCATTTCATGGATAGAGTTTCATGGAGTCATCACAATCATACTTTATTAGCCAAGTATGTTTTGCAACATACGAGGAATTTCATTTGCCATACAGTCATAAGAATAAAAAGCAACAGGACACACAAAATACATTTTAATATGAATATCCACCACCGTGACTCCTCCACATTCCTCACTGTGATGGAAGGCGAAAAAAAGTTCAATCTCTCCCTTATTTGTCCTCCAGCAGTCGGGGACCTCTAACCTTCCGATGACTGGACGATCATAACTCCCGCAGCCGGTGGCGGGCCTTCCTCGTCGGGGCGATCAAGCTCCTGCATCGGGGGATCTCGGCTCCCCCCGCGCCAGCGATCTACCCCGGATATGATTCGGAAAACAATCGCATATCCGGCAAGGTAAGAGATTGAAAAAATGTTTTCCCCGACCCCCCCTCCCCCATCCCCCACATAAAACAAACAAGAGAACATTAACACAGACTTTTAAAACTCACCAAAAATAACAAAAAAAGGACGAAAAGGACAGACAGACTGTCGGCGACACTACCATTGCGGCGCCACTCGGTGGAGTCAGACGGCAAAGAGACCGCCCAAAGTGCATCACCTTGCAGTTATCCAGATTATCCAGTTATCTGCCATTTCTTTGCCCACATTTCCAACTGGTCATTATCCTTCTGAATCTTTTGACAACCTTTCTCACTATTCACAAATTTTACGGTCTTTTTCTCATCTGCAAACCTACCCATCAGCCCAACTATATTTTCATCCAAATCATTTATCTATATCACAAACAATAGAGGTCCCAACATTGATCCTTGTGGAACACCACTGGTTACAGATATTGAGTCAAAATAATGCCTGTCCACCGCTACCCACTCTCTTCTCTGGCCAAGCCAATTTTGAATCCAATCTACCAAGTCTCCATGGATTTTACGTGGCTGAATATTTTATTCAGAATAGGGACTATCGTATGTTGAAAGGCTGGAGCAATTAGGCTTGTATACACTGGAATATAGAAGGATGAGGGGGGATCTTATTGAAACATATAAGATAATTAGGGGATTGGACACATTAGAGGCAGGAAACATGTTCCCAATGTTGGGGGAGTCCAGAACAAGGGGCCACAGTTTAAGAATAAGGGGTAGGCCATTTAGAAAGGAGATGAGGAAGAACTTTTTCAGTCAGAGAGTGGTGAAGGTGTGGAAATCTCTGCCTCAGAAGGCAGTGGAGGCCAGTTCGTTGGATGCTTTCAAGAGAGAGCTGGATAGAGCTTTTAAGGATAGCGGAGTGAGGGGGTATGGGGAGAAGGCAGGAACGGGGTACTGATTGAGAGTGATCAGCCATGATCACATTGAATGGCGGTGCTGGCTCGAAGGGCTGAATGGCCTACTCCTGCACCTATTGTCTATTGTCTATTGTCTATTGTCTATTTCACACAATTCCATAAAAACCTAACATATTTAAAGCACAATCATACCCAATCATATCCAAGTACAAGAGTATAAGAAGAGTAGATTACACTGAGGCAGTACATAAGAGTCGCTGCATTTTCGGCACTGTCTTGTATCCTTCAAGTTTTACACTTCTTAAGAATGTAGTTTTAACTTGGTCTTAAAAGGCCTGTTGTCGTGGTGGCAGCACTGAGTCGCGGTTGCAAACATTGCCTACCATGAGGTACTTGTTAAAATCTTTACTACAGTCCACTTGAAGAAGACTCTCAATCTTCTTCATTGTCTCCTCGAAAGCCTCAATCAAGTTTACAGGACCTGACCTAACCTGCACAAAGCCATACAAACAGTAACAGGAAAAACTGTCATGGAACAGGTGGTGAGAATTGGCAGCCACACCTCTTCCTCACTGATCCTCAACACAGGCACACCACAGGGCTGTGTGCTCAGTCCTCTCCTGAACTCCCTGTCCACGTACGACTGTACTGCTAAGCACAGCTCAAACAGCATCCTAAAGTTTGCTGACGACACGACCATCTTGGGCCTCATCACAGACAACAATGAGACGGCCTACAGAGAGGAGGTAAAGGCATTAAACAGCTGGTGCCAGGCCACCTCCCCATCTACATCGATGCTGCTGAGGTTGAAAGAGTCAGCAGCTTTAAGTTCCTCGGTGTGCACATCACTGAGGACCTTTCCTGGACACTGCACATGGACACAATAACAAAGAGCCAGCGGCTCTTTTTCCTGAGAAGACTGAGGAAGTTTGGCATGAACGCCAGCATCCTCACAAACTTCTACAGATGCAGCATCGAGAGCCTGCTGACGGGCTGCATTACAGTCTGGTACGGGAGCTGTTCGGCCCACAGCCACAAATCACTACAGAGAGTGGTGAAGATGGCACAGCACATCACTGGCAACTGTCTCCCGGCCATTCAGGACATTTTCTACCGGCGGTGCCTGCGGAAGGCACGCAGCATCATCAAGGATCACAGCCACCCAGCATGCAGGTTGTTCTCCTTGTTACCGTCAGGCAGACAATACAGGAGTATGGCTGCGCGTACCACCAGACTTAAGAACAGTTTCTACCATCAGGCCATCAGGCTTCTGAACTCATAAACACATTTCAAATCATATATGTTGATTATTTTTAATATTGTCTTTTTAACTATTTTTAATATTGTCTTTTTACCTTACTAATGTAATTTTTAATCTTATTTATCCTTGGAATATTACTGCTGAGGTGACCCGTTGTCTTGTCAAATACATTTCATTGTACCGTTGACCCTGTGCCAACCTACATATGACAAATAAATTTTATTATTATTATTATTATCTTCAAGGATGAAGTGTTTCAGCTCTGGGATCCTGACGTCCCACAAGAGGGAAAAGTGAGGGAACCAAAGCCAGGGGTTCTTGGATAATATAGCAAATAGAGAGTAGAAAATATGATCCAATAATAATAGTGTGCCTGAAGCAAGCCAAGTAAATTATTTAAACAAGAATCGCAGGCTAAATATAAATTAAGAGAAAGCAAAGAGGAAACCTATTCTGTTAAATAGTGCATATGAGAATAGGATAATAGCTAATTTACACGACACCAACAATTCTTCAAGTGTCATGCAAGCAAAAAGCAGCCAATTTAGAGGTGGGATGAGCTCTACAAGGGAGTTTCCTAAGAAACAGGAAGCCAACAAAATATCAGAGAGTAGAGATAATGGATGGGGTGAAAACTAATAGCAAGATACACTGGCGAATACTTACAGTGGACGGAACCTGGAATAGATTGCTTTCGTCCCAGTTTAAGAAAAGAAGTGTTATTGACATTTTGGTCTTTTTTAAATATCAGGACAGTCCCCAATTTAAAAATGTGACACCTTTTTACAAGAAAGGATAAAGAAACCATTCCAGGTAACTATATTAGTCCCACTTCCATCAGGCAAAATGTATAGGTGTAAAAAGCACACCACCAGATTTAGGAACAGTTTCTTCCCAGCTGTATCAGGCAACTGAATCATCCGACCACAACCAGAGAGCAGTGCTGAACTACTATCTACCTCTTTGATGTCCCTCACACTATCCTTGACTAAGTTTTACACTTCTTAAAAATGTAGAGTCTTAACTTGGTCGGACTTTGCTGGATTTACCTTGCACAAAATGTTATTCCCTTATTATGTTTCTAAACACTGTAAATTGATTGATTGTAATCATGTATTGTTTTTCTGCTGACTGGTTAGCACACAATAAAAAGCTTTTCACTGTACCTCAGTTCACGTGAAAATAAATTAAACTGAAACTAGTCCAGATTAACCTTGGAAGTGGAAAAACACAGGCACTTAAAAGTAGTTTGAGTTTAAGTAGAGGCAGCACATATTTGTAAACGGCAGATCATGTTTGACTTACATAATTGATTTTTTTCCGTTCAGTAACAGAGAAGGTTGATGAAAGGAATGCAGTAAATATTGTCGATATGAATTTTAAGAAAGTACCACATAAAAGGTTGATTAACAAAACTGATGGTCAGGCTGAGTGTCAGCTTACATTTTAAAAAAAGCTAAAAAAAGGATCGAAAATCAAAATCAGTCATGGTAAATGGTTCTTTTTCAGAGTGGAGGATGGTGGCTTAAATGTTCCCAGGGATAAGTGCCAGGACCCCCACTTTTTCTGGCATGTCTGGGTTGTTGGAAAAGAGTAAAGTTTCATAATTTGCTGATGTTGCAACCGGTGAGCATGTTACTAATCACTGAAATAAGACATAGTTACGCTTGCAAATAGGGTAGATAAGTGGCAGGGATAATTTATTACAGATAAGTGTGTTCCAGTGTATTTTAGTAGAGGTGATGGAAAGAGACAATTTTAAGCTTAATGGTACAGAATCAAGGCATGCTCAGGTACAGATGGTCCTGGGAGTCCATGTGCACAGATCTTTGAATGTGGTAGGACATATTGAGAGGGTAGTTAATTATGTATAAGGAATCATGGGCTGTATAATCTGACCTGAGAAAAACGCAGGAAAATGATGCAAAATCTTTATAAAGCTCTGTTTGAGTCACAATTACAGCCAACAGTTCTGGTTATCAGACTTAATGAAGGATTATGAAAGTTCTTGAAAAGGAGCAGGGGATTTATCAGACGTTTAAAAATGAGGGGTTTTGGCATCATGGTTAGACTTTAGAGATACAGATTGGAAATGGACTGTGCCGCCATGTCTTAGGATGGAGATGATGGGATTGTTCTCTTTGCAGCAAGTATATCAAGAAGAAATGATTATGGAAAGAAGAATTAGACTAAGAAAATGTCTTGCCATTAGGCAGCATGGTGGCGCAGTGGTAGAGTCGCTGTCTTACAGCACCAGAGACTCGGGTTCGATCCTGACTACAGGTGCTTGTCTGTACAGAGTTTGTACGTTCTCCCCGTGACCTGCATGGATTTTCTACAGGATCTCCTGTTTCCTCCCACAATCCAAAGACGTTCAGGTTTGTAGGTTAATTGACTTGGTATAAATGTAAAACTGTCACTAGTGCGTGTAGGATAATTGGCTTGGTATAATTGTAAATTATCTTTAGTGTGTAGGATAGTGTTAGTGTGCAGCTATTGCTGGTTGGCATGGACTCGGTGGGCCGAAAGGCCTGTTTTATGCTGTATCTCTAAATTAGCTACTGTTACAAAGACAGATTTGAGATTTAGGCAGATATGGATACAAGGAAGAACTTTATCAGACAATGAGTGGTAAAGACCTGGAACTCGCTGGCTATGAGGAAGGGGGAACTGGAGACAATAAAACATTTTAAAAGTAAATTAGGATAGGATTTTTAAAAATAAGAAGGTTACAGTGCTACAAGGTTACAGTGCGGCTATGGGACTAACTAAATTGTCTGTACAGCACCAAGTGTTATACTGATGTGAATGGCCTCCTTCTGTGCCCATTGCCAGATGCCAGTCATTCCCTTCCCCTAACCTCAAAGACAATTGCCTGTCTTCCCATTTCACAATCCCCACCCCCCACTCCAATGTGTTCCTGTTAGAGTGAAAGCCAAGGTTAACAAGTACAGGGAACCCAAGGATATCAAGGGTTAGAAAAACAGGAAAATAAAAGGAAGAATATGCATATGCAGAGAATGAAAGACAGGGGAGGGCCAACAAGAGTATAAAATGTGCAAGAAGTATAAAAAGAAATATAAAAGACAAGACGGGGGGTCACAAAATATCACTAGCGGACAGCATCAAGGTAAATCTGAAGGTGTTTTATGAAATGGATTAAGGGCAAAAGAATAACAAGGGAAAGAGTAGGGTCCATTAAGGACAATAGGGGCAATCTGTACATGGAAGTAGAAGGTATAGCTGAAGTCCTAAATGAACACTTTTCTTCAATTAAGGAAATGGACTTTGTAGATGGAGGATTCTGGGAAAAGAAAAGAAAAATTCTAAAGCAAATCCCTATAAACAAAACAAACAAAGCCAAAGTACAAGAGAAAAGATTTCTGGGGCTCAGAGAGATTTTTTTTTATTTCCGCTGACCGGCGTCAGGTACCAGGTGACTGGAGGACAGCAAATTTTCAGGAAGGGTAGGAAGAAAAAGCTCAATTATGGATCTGTGAGCCTAACATTAGGAATGGGGAAGTTATTGAATGGTGTAAAAGATTAGGGCCCATGAGATTCAGAGAAAGTTGGAAAACGGGATACAAAACTGGTTTGGCAAAAGGTGACAAAGAGTGATGGTAGTGGGTTATTTTTTGCGATTAATTTCTTGCGACTAGTAGTGTCCCACAAGGATCAATGCTGGGATCTTTGCTATTTACAATAAACATGAAGGATCTAAATGTGGAAGCAGGATGCAGAGATTGGCAGATTGTGTGGTGGATTGTCTTAGGTTACAGGACGATAACTGCACTTCATGAATGGTAGGATCCAAGAGAGTATTGAAGAACAGAGGAACATTCGTGTATATGGTGTACATGTACAAAGATCCGTGAAGTGCCAGTGCAGATAGACTCAGATGCCTTATGGGATGCTAACCGTCAGGCACTGAAATACTGAGAAGTTATGCTCCAACATTTTAAATAACTGGTCAAATCTCAACTGGAGTACTCCATGTAGTTCTAGACCCAACACTATTAGAAAAATGTGACAGTGCTAAAAGGAATGCAGAGGAGATCCACCAGAATGTCGCTTGGGATGGAGCAGTTCAGTTTTGAGGAGGGCCTGAAGAGGCTAGATTGGTTTCCATGGAGCAGAGATAGACAACAGATGACATAGTCCAGGTATCTGAGGGGTATAGATAGAATAGATTGCAGCAAACTATTCCCCATATCAGAGGTAGATAAAAATTGATTTAGGATAAGGAACAAGAGATGTAGAAGTGATTTTAGGAAGATCACCAAACGAGAATGGCAAGTACCTGGAATACACTGCCTGATTGGTACCAGTTGGGTCACTGACAGCATTTACGATGTGTCTAAAGAGTACTTTAATCTTTTAGGTGCAGAAGGTTATGGGACAAGTGCTGGAAAATGGGATTGATACAGATGGGTCCTCACTCGTTGACATATTCATGATGGGTTGAATGATCTTTTGCATGCTTTAGGACTCTAAACATCCCCACCGAACATCTGCCTGGTCTCATTCAGCCTTGAAGCACTGGAATGGAGTTTGCATGTTGTCCCTGAGACTATATGAGCTCTCCTTTGGCATTGTAGTTCCTCCCACATCCCAAAACACAATAATAAATTAATTGGCTGTTCTAAATTATCCTTAGTTTAGGTGGGGGGGGGAAGAACTAATGGCAGTTGATGGGTACGTGAGACAGACTAACTTAGGACCGATAGGATGACTCTGAAAGACGATTGACTGAATGGCTTCCTTCCATGTTTCCAGAAAATGAGAAATAAGAAATTGAAACTCCACCAACAAATCGCAACTTATCTTTAACTGATTCATTTTAAAAGGAAGAATTAAAAAATAGATATAAAATTATCTTTCCCAAAAACTGCTGAAACAATAATTCAGAATTTGAATAGGAAACACAAAATTGCATGTTTCAAATATGAACTCTGACTAAATGTGCAGCAAACTCTGCTTTCAGCTGTGCAAACATGCAATGAGATTAATTGTTAATGTATCGACTTCAGTTGCTGGAAATCACATGCCAAAAAATTATACTTTTAAAAAGTGGTTTTGAAAAATTGCATTTTCTAGCACGTCACCATGCCACAAGTAACCTCAGTCCCTCCCCAAAGGATTCAGAGAGACAGCGCAACAGAAAGGACACATTCATTACTGATACCAATCTCTTATTTTTGCAGCAGGAAAGTAATCTTAACCTGTTAACCATTAACTCAATCTGTGATCAGACTTAAATTAACCCTAGTCATGTGAGTATAATTTTCCATCTGATTAACATTTTTTTAGCATTCCAAAGTTTTACCAGATTGATTCCCAAATTGTGGGGTTCTCATGTGTGGAAAGATTAAGGTGATTAGACCTGTGCTATCTTGAGATTAGAGAAAATTGAAAAAGATGAAACCAAACAAATACTAGAATATAAGGATTGGTAAATATGTACTTGCCCTCTGGAATTTCCCCTGATGCAGTGAATATTTACAATAGGTATTCATTGTCACACCCTAATATAGGTGAAAGCTCATTTGATGATCGCAGATCCAGAGCGGGCTGTATCTATGTAATGTTAAAAAGTGCAAATTCTTAAAAATATATTGTCAACAAGTCTAAAAGTCCACAATATTCCAGGAAAATTAGATTAGAAACAAACCTCTCTAAGTAACATGGAGTCACAAGATACTGCAAATGCTGGAATCTTGAGCAAATATTAACCTACTGGAGGAAATCAGTGGATCAGGCAGCAACTGTGGAGGGAAATGGACTGATGACAGGGACAGGACTCCTCAGTCGGTCTGTTTTTGCTCTCTAAGTAACAAATTACTTAAAAATAATTGAATAAAAGGAATATTTCTACAGGGATTCCTTATATTGTCAATGTTCAACTTGAAAATTGTTGCTACAGTGCCCATTGATACTTTGGATACTTTGCACTACCTTCCACTTCAGAATACACTGTATTAAAATAACACACTACATGTTACCCTACCTCTTTGATTCACAAAATTTGCTTAATGGGATCTTTTCCAGGGCTCTATAACACGAACACAAATCACTCCTCCAAAGACTACAATGCACATTACTCTTATCAATAATGCTCAATAGTCGCTGCTCAAATACAAGTGAGAATTTCTTGCCAACTTTCAGCATTTAATACACCAATAAAAAAATTAAACCTTAATTACATTGTCAGGTAAATTGATGCATGTTTTGTAAAGGAGCCAAAGGGAATCATCTTTTGATTGTAGAAGTTGTTCATGAATGACTGAATATTGATGTCCCAGTGACATGGGTGGAGGTAATAGTTATGCAGAAATGTCTAATGAGTCCCTGACCAGCAGCTAAAGTGTCTTATGTCTTAATGCAGAAATGTTGCTGGTTGATCAATGAATACCACTAACTCTCTCCCAAGAAACAATACAACATTGTTGAATGTCTATCACATTCTCCATTCATATCACTATCTTGTGAATAAAAGTTGATGCATTCCATCTCATGCGAGAGCTGCTCACCAAACTTAGGACTAGAGCAAGTACTTCTCTTCCAAACAAAATGAAAAACAATTCTACTCAAAGCCAGATAACCCTAGTGCCAGAATTTTATCATTTGTTAAAAATGACTTCTGTACCACCTTCAGTTACACGAACCCAGTGTGGGGAAAGATTGCAATAAAAGTTCTGAATAATAAAAAGTCAATGAGCATAATAATCATTTATCTTTATTGATTGATGGACACCTATTCGCTTCCAATTATTATTATTACTTGCCACGTAATGAGCAAAGCCACATTTACTGCTTAATCTAGTCATCACTAGAGGGTGTTTGTTTACATCACAGGCTCACTTGTTAAGTACACATAATGTACTTCAAAGAACAATATGAGGTCAATATTTACTGAGACAGGTTTTCCAAGTCAGTAGGGAGAACCTATCATATCTTTAACATATAGGGTAACATATCTTTACTTACTTGGAACTATGTCAAAGGTTCTCTGGAATAAGGTTGTCCCTACTGACTTGGAAAACCTGCCTCAGTAAATATTGGTCCCTTAATGTTTAGATTTAGATTTTTAGATTTAGAGATACAGTGCGGAAACAGGCCCTTCGGCTCACCGAGTCCGCGCCGCCCAGCGATCCTCGCACACTAACACTATCCTACACACACTAGGGACAATTTTTACATTTACCCAGTCAATTAACCTACAAACCTGCACGTCTTTGGAGTGTGGGAGGAAACTGAAGATCTCGGAGAAAACCCACGCAGGTCACGGGGAGAACGTACAAACTCCGTACAGACGGCGCCCGTAGTCAGGATCTAACCTGAGTCTCTGGCGCTGCATTCGCTGTAAGGCAGCAACTCTACCGCTGCGCCACTGATATACATATTTTTAAACAGGGTTCTTCCCTGGCATCAAACCCAATTGAAAGGCTTGCCATCCTGCTTGACCAGGATTTTTTAAGAAACAGTCACCACCCCAGAGTAAATAGATTTTGTGCTCCCCAGAGGAGCGAGAAGCACAACTGCTGCTTCTTTCCCTAAAGCACTTTCTGAAGAAGTGTCTCGACCTGAAATGTCATCTATTCCTTTTCCCCAGAGATGTTGTCTGACCCGCTGAGCTACTCCAGCTTTTTGTGTCTATCTTCGGTATAAACCAGCATCTGCAGTTCCTTCCTACACTACTGGAAAATATATTTTGCTTATTCCATGTAGTTGTTCATACCCCACAGCAACAGGCCCTCAGGCCCACTACATCCATGTTGATTAACCATCTATTACAGGGACGTCAAACTACCGGCCTGCGGGCCGCATCCAGCCCGCGAAGGGGTCCAATCCAGCCCACGGGATGATTTGGGGAAAAGCCAGCGCTGTTGGATTATACACAAAATGTGAGCTACATGACCGCTTAAACTCGCAGGAAATATGAATTTTACGCAAAGGAAAATGCAAGTCTGATCTGCAGCTGTTACCTCCCCACTCCCCAGCTCCCGGGGGTGAGTGAAAGTTACACCCATATCTGGCCACGCGGTGACACGGGCGGGAAGGGGCCGGCACTGGGGAAGGTGGGGAGTCCCAGCGTTGTTGTGGACACCGGGAAGTGCCTGGGCTGCAGCCACAGAGACCACCACCATGTACCTGAGACCCAGGTGAGTGCGTGGATAGAGGCTGGTGGGAAGTCGCCGCACTGTGAATGGGGCCGCAGCCAGCGATCCGAAATCTGAGTTGCTCTCCAGTTTGGGGGCTCTGGGTTTGGGTTAAGGTTAGGTGAGATGTGAAGACGTGCTGGTAGTTGTGCGGGAATAGGGAAGAGAAGGGAGAAGGTGGTGGTAAAGGAAGGGGAGGGGGAGCAGATGAGGGGAGGGAGGGTTTTTAGGGATGAGGAGGGGAAGAGAGGGTGTCGAGGGAGGGGAGTGGGGGAGTAGGTGGTAAAGAAAGGAAGTAGGGAGGGTGGGGGTGAGGAAGGGAGCAGATGAGAGAAGGAATGATGTTTAGGGATGAGAGAATGGAGGGGATTTAGGGACGAGGTAAGGAAAGAGAGAGGATGAAGTAAGGGAGGGGAGTGGGGGAGTAGTTGGAAGGAAGGAAATGGGGATGAGAGAAGGGATAGGCTGAGGAAAGGGAGAGGGCAGGTGAGGGAGAAGGTGATGGTAGAAAAGGACACGAGGTGAGGAGAGAGGATGTGAGGGGAAGGAAGAAAGACATAAGGAGAAGGATGGGGAGCAGGGCCTTCAGGTGAGATGATGGACAGACCATCTTTCACCATGCCAGGTAGCTGCTGTTTGCTGTTCACCACCCAGCCAGCCCATTGAGGGCAAAACATAAACACAGTAGGAAGACTATAATGCGGGGGAACAGAATTAGGCCATTGAGCCCATCAAGTCTACTTTGCCATTCAACCGTGGCTGATCTATTTTCTCTCTCAACCGCATTTTATTGTCTTCTTTCTCCCTGTAACCTAATCAAGACCTATCAATCTCGGCCTCAAAAATACCCAATGTTTTGGTCTCCCCCGCTGTCTGTAGCAATGAAGCACAGATTCACCACCCATTCCTCCTCATCTCCATCTTGAATGTATGACCTTTTATTCTGATGCTGCTGGTCCTAGACTGGAAACACTATTTCCACATCCACTCTATCTAGGGCCGAGATACCAATTATAAAAGTAATGCTTGCAAGGCAATCTTCTTCATAAGAAACAAAATTCGTAATTAGACATAATTAACTTTGTAGTTAGAGCAGAGACTGAGACACATGAGAGCAGGTTGAAAAAACGAAGGCAACGAAAGCTGAGGGAGCACGTGCTCATGCGTCCGTGTGTACGTATACAACTGATCCGGCCCGCATGAAGTTGCATTTTGCCCATTCCGGCCCGTGACCTAAATTGAGTTTACCTCTGATCTATTACAATCCCATTTACTAGCACTTGGATCATAGTCTTCTCTGCCTTGGAGTTTGAAGTATTAGTCCAGATTATTTTTAAGTGATGCTAGAATACCAACCTCCTACACTCATTCAGGCTGTATGATCCTTTACCATCTTCAGAGAGAAAAAGTTATTCTTCAAAGCCCCTATAAACACCTTATCTCTGACACTGAATCTATGTCCTCTTGTTTTAGATTTGTTTTGATTTGGGGAAAGGTTTACTCCTATCTACCCTATCCATTCCCCCTCATGCTCAGTTCCTGTGGATTGGAGGGTGGCTAATGTTATCCCACTTTTTAAGAAAGGAGGGAGACAGAAATCAGGGAATTATACACCAGTTCGCCTGACATCGGTGGTGGGGAAGATACTGGAGTCAATTATTAAAGATATAATGGCAGCGCATTTGGATAGCAGTAACAGGATCGGTCCAAGTCAGCATGGATTTACGAAGGGGAAATCCTGTTTGACTAATCTTCTGGAATTTTTTGAGGATGTAACAAGTAAAATGGATAAGGGAGAGCCAGTGGATGTAGTGTATCTGGACTTTCAGAAAGCCTTTGATAAGGTCCTACACAGGAGATTAGCGGGAGAAATTAGAACACATGGCATTGGGGGTAGGGTATTGACATGGATAGAAAATTGGTTGGCAGACAGGAAACAAAGAGTAGGAATTAACGGGTTCCTTTCAGAATGGCAGGTAGTGACTAGTGGGGTGCCGCAAGGCTCGGTGCTGGGACTGCAGCTATTTACAATATATATTAATGATTTAGATGAAGGAATTAAAAGTAACATTAGCACATTTGCAGATGACACAAAGCTGGGTGACAGTGTGAACTGGGAAGAGGATGTTATGAGGATGCAGGGTGGCTTGAATAGGTTGGGTGAGTGGGCAGGTGCATGGCAGATGCAGTAAAATGTGGATAAATGTGAGGTTACTCACCTTGGTGGCAAGAACAAGGCAGATTAGTTTCTGGATGGTGTCAGATTAGGAAAAGGAGAAGTGCAATGAGACCTGGGTGTCCTAGTACGTCAGTCACTGATAGTAAGCATGCAGGTACAGCAGGCATTGAAGAAAGCTAATGGAATGTTGGCCTTCATAATGCGAAGATTTGAGTATTGGAGCAAAGAGGTCCTTCTGCAGTTGTACAGGGCCCTGGTGAGACCACACCTGGAGTATTGTGTGCAGTGTTGGTTTCCTAACTTGAGGAAGGACATTCTTGCTTTTGAGGGAGTGCAGTGTAGGTTCACGAGGTTAATTCCCAGGATGGCGGGACTGCATATGATGAAATAATGGAACGACTGGGCTTGTATTCACTGGAATTTAGAAGGATGAGAGGGGATCTTATAGAAACATATAAAATTGTTAAGGGATTGGACACGCGAGATGCAGGAAACATGTTCCCGATGTTGGGAGAGTCCAGAACCAGAGGCCACAGTTTGAGAATAAGTGGTAGGCCATTTAGAACTGAGATGAGAAAATACTTTTTCACCAAGAGAGTTGTGAGTTTGTGGAATTCTCTGCCTCAGCAGACAGTGGAGGCTGATTCACTGGATGCTTTCAATAGAGAGTTAGATAGAGTTCTTAGGGCTAGCGGAATCAAGGGATATGAGATGAAGGCAAGAACGGGGTACTGCTTGTGGATGATCAGCCATGATCACATTGAATGGCGGTGCTGGCTCAAAGGGCCGAATGGCCTACTCCTGCACCTATTTTCTATGTATCTATAATAGTGTACACGATCATTAGACCCCCTCTCAGTCTCCTTCTCTCAGACAAAAGCAAATCTAACACATCACGCCTCCCCTCATAGATGAAATGCTCCACCCCCAACAATATCCTGGTGAATCTGCACTCTATCATCATGCTACCTAAAGAGGAAATACAAGAACAAATCCTACAATGCAAAACCATGAGAGTAGGACATTTGGTTTCTTATTTCTAGTCCACAATTTAAAGAGAAAATATCTTGTACTTCACCTCAGCGTTACCGTACTGCACAAACCCCATAATCTTTGGTCCCATAATTAACAAAATAAATCCAGCAACTTATGTCTTGAATACACCCAAGGACAGATATTGGAAAGATATTGTCATGCTTGAAAGGCTTCAGAGGAGATTTACGAGGATGTTGCCAAGACTAGAGGGTGTGAGCTTTAGGGAGAGGTTGAGTGGGCTGGGTCTCTATTCCTTGGAGTGCAGGAGGATGAGGGGTGATCTTATAGAGGTGTATAAAATGATGAGAGGAATAGATTGGGTAGATGCACAGAATCTCTTGCCTAGAGTAGGTGAATTGAGGACCAAGGGACATAGGTTCAAGGTGAAGGGGAAAAGATTTAATAGGAATCTGAGGGGTAACTTTTTCACACAAAGGGTGGTGGATGTATGGAACAAGCTGCCAGAGGAGGTAGTTGAGGCTAGGACTATCCCAATTGTTTAAGAAGCAATTAGACAAGTATATGGATAGGACAAGTTTGGAGGGATATGCACCGAGCGCAGGCAGGTGGAACTAGTGTAGCTGGAAGGTTGTTGGCCGGTGTGGCTAAGTTGGGCTGAAGGGCCCATTTCCACACTGTATCACTCTATGACTCTGGCCCACACCACCCTGATCACACCATCATCTTGCTGCTACCGTTGGGAATGTGTTGTAGGAGCCCGAGAACCATATCCTCCAGTTTCAAGAACAGCTTCTTCCCATCAGCATCAAGCTCTTGAACCACCCTGCACAGCCCTATCCACAACACTACCTCAGCAACGATCTACGATGGACTTTGTTTCAGTTAATCTACATAATTTGATTTGCACTATTTTGATCTGGTTAACTAGTATCACTGATATCATGTATTATTGATCAATGTATAATTATTTATTATGTCATCGTGTTAATGTGTCTGGAAAGCTGTAGCAAGAATGTCATTATTGCATTCCCAATGCATATGATAATTAAACACTCTTGATTCTTGACAACTCCCTTGGCAAAGAATTCCAAGAATTCATTGAAGAAATTTCTTCAGTCTCAGTGATAAAGCGCTATGCTATTATTCTGAATCTTGGCTCCAAGTGCCTCAACCCAGACAAACAACCATCTCTATACTTTGTCTTGCCCTGTACGAATTTTTTTATGTTTCAATGAAATCACCACTTGTCCTTTGACACTCAAAATCTCACCTCACATTGACAAACCTACAACTCAGAAATCAACCTGGTAAACCTTTGAACACTCCTGCCATGCCTCTGCATGGTTTTAATTGACCAATAAAAATCCACCATCTTCTGGCTACTCCCTCAGCTTGAATCACCAAAGACAAATTATCTTTTGATTTATCTCTCTGCTGTTTGTGAAACTTTGCTGCTGGCAAATTTACAACCGCATTTTCCCCATAATGCAATAGTAACCACACTTCGTATGAAATGTATTTTGGCTAAATTATCCTGAAATGTCTTGAGGAAATACATTCCAACACAAGCTATTTCTTCAACTCTCTTAACTATGCATCAGGCTGAATTATGTGATGAAGATTATTTTAATGCAAGTGATAATTCATTTATAATAATTACCTCCATGCTTGTGGCAACAATTTTAATTCAAGGAGCCACAGGGTTGATTTGGGTAATGCATAAATTTTCAGGCTATTTTAATATAAATAAAATTGTTTCTAAATTAGATAATGTATCATTAGATTTGAAATTAAATTAAAAAACAAAATGTCGTGGTCACACATTTAGCAAACATCCTGCAATCAGTGCTATTCCTTTAAAGGTCTATTCTCAATCTTTGACAAGCCATCTTTAAATTACTGAAGAGAAATGAACCATATCAGCTGTGTTTTATTTCCAACAAAGCAACCCATCATAAGAGACAATTTGATGCTTTTTATCGATTATTTGTTTACAAAATAGCTTGTAAGTGGTTTTTTTCCATTAAAAATGTGCTGCTTTAAATATGAGGCAACACTATAAAAATCACAAGTTCCTTGGTTAAGAACAAATGTTGTATGGGTCACCTAACAGGAATTTTGATCATGTCAATGATACGCTATTTGTTGTGTTACAATGACTTGACCTTTTTATCTTTGGTGAGGTTTAGTGAGGTGTGCATTCTGGCAACTTGGTGTCATGGGAAGAGAATGTAATAGTAACCAATGTTCAGCATGACTAATAAGAAATAAGTTGGAAAAAAAACATTTCTGCTCTTTACACCATAAACAGTTGAAATAAAAAGCAGTGGAGGCAAATGTGAATAAAGAGGAGAATACATACTTGTCACCAGGTGTTGGCTATTTATTTTGGATTTCTACAATACAGAAGTCAGCATACATCAGACTCAATTATCTATTGCATCTCACATATGTAACCTATGATTGAGAATTTCAGCCAAAACATCATGACCACTGACAGGCAAAGTGAATAACATTGATTATCTTGTTACAATGGCACCTGTCAAGGGGTGGGATATATTAGGCAGCAAGTGAACAGTCAGTTCTTGAAGTTGATGTGGGTGGATGCAGGAGAAATGGGCAGGAGTAAAGACCTGAGCGACTTTGACAAGGGCCAAATTGTTATGGCCAGATGACTGGGTCAGAGCATCTCTGAAACGGCAAGGCTTGTGGGGTGTTCCTGGTCAGCAGTGGTGAGTACCTACCGACAGTGGTCCGAGGAGGGACAAACCACAAACCGGCGACAGGGTGTTGGGCGCCCAAGGCTCATCGATGCGCGAGGGCAACGAAGGCTATCCCGTCTGGTCTGAACCGACAGAAGGTCTATTGTGGCACAAATCACAGAAGATTTTAATGGTGGTAATGGAGGAGTGTGTCACAATACACAGTGCATCGCACCCTGCTGCGTATGGGGCTGCACACAGATAGAGCTCTTAAGGATAACGGAGTCAGGGGGTTTAAGGAGAAGGCAGGAACGGGGTACTGATTGAGAATGATCAGCCATGATCACATTGAATGGCGGTGCTGGCTCGAAGGGCCGAATGGCCTCCTCCTGCACCTATTGTCTATTGTCTATTGACCAACAGCATATTAGGCAGGTGGTCATAATGTTTTGGCTCATCAGGTCATAATGTTTTGGCTGATCGGTGTATATGATAATCAAGAATAGTACCACAGATTTCTACTTTATTGAATGCCATCATTCCAGGTACAGATTTTATATTACCATTGGGTCTATGTTATAAGCAAATCCCTGTGTTGGAGGAACAGGGCTGTGGAAACCTACACATACACAAAGCTATTAATTACCAAAGTCCTTTCATTTTGTGTACTAAAGGAAAGCTTATCTGAAACTGATCTAGAGCTTTAATATAACAAAGACAGCAACAAGGGCAGCTCAGTGTCATAGCTGATTGACCCTATCGGGTTTCGTTGCCAAACTCAATAGCAATGTAAGCTAGTGAAAGTCAATACACTGCCTGTCAGCTTCCATCAACTCTCAGTGCAATGTATAGCAAGATGGTTGTTATTCATCAAAGCAATTGTTATTGCAAAATATTACGAGCTGAGGTAATGCATATGTAATTGCATGCTACTCATTAACATCTGTTCATTAACATTATCTTGCATAAATACGTTACAGGCAAATAAATAAAATTACATCTTGAGCAGCAATTCACAACCTGTAAATGTCATCATCTTGTTTCTGTACTTCCAGAAGACTGTGTAAACAATTCAACGTGTTTAAGACCAACAAAGAAAATACAACCTTCATTAACTCCCATGCAAATCAACTTCTAATGCACCTTTAAAAATCAGACTGTTTTACCATTCATTTTTAGTGCTGAACAAATTCAGTTCATTTTGTGCAATCAACCAATAATCCAATCTGAAACATTGCACAACCTCACAGGATATCAAAGCATTCTGTAAAATGTCATGATATGTAAAAAATATAGTGACTTTCTCACAACTGTTGCCAATCATTAATTCCCAAACATCATGAAAAAAGGTTTCTGGTAAATGGATATGTAAATCCTTTGTGGTATCTTCATAAAGTTTGTAAAGTGATATTATCTCCTATACGCAGCAGAATAAAGACAGGCACACATGAACTGTCTTTTTGCAATGTAACCTAAGAGTACATCTGATAATCCCCCATTCTACAATATAACCACACGAATCAAAATTCAGTGTGCTTCAGAACATCCAAAGGAGTATAAAACATTCTGCCACACTCATCCCGCACTTAAAAGTCCTCAATGCCTTGCTTGTAGGGTTCAGCTCATTCTCCCTATAATAACTTTATGTTTGCATGCTATTCCTCCACGCTTTGCTCAGGCTCAGTCTTTGAGCCAGGGAATATCAATGTAATCATAACATTACCATGTAGCAATAAATGTGAATGCCAATCAAGAATGGTCCATTGGAACTCGGTACTAAAAATTTGACCAAAACAAAGTGTTGGAGGAACTCAGTGGGTCAGACAGCATCTACGTGGGGAATGAATGGACAGATACAATGGATAGAATGGTACATTTCCAGTATACAGTATTTGAGTAGATGCAAAAAGAATCCATGGTGCTGTTCGAAGAAATGTACGTGTTTTCACAATGTCCTGACCAGCCTTTATCTCCCAACAAATGCTGCCTGAAAAAAAATTACCTCAAGATTATTTATAGAACATTTCTATGCACAAACTGCCCCCACCATAACAATATCCACATTTCAAAAGTATTTCAATTGTGTGAACCACTTTGGAGTACTTTATTGGTGAGAATTGTGCGGCAGGACTGCTTGAAATTTTCCTTTTTAAGTTCTTCCAATGTGATAGTTTGGGACATGGAACCTCGTGGTTATGTTCATAAGGTTTCTATATGGCTGCTTTACAACATCTGTATCCAGACTCTAGGTGCAGGACAAGATCAATAAAATTAGTATCTAATAACCACTAGGGTTGACATGAATTTATCTTTTTCAAAAATTCTCAAAATACAAATTAACAGCTTTAAACATGAACAAATTTAACCTATGGCCCACCTTCCAAAAGTTGTTTTTTTCTCAAATAGATGTTGCAAAATATTGTAATTTAAAAAAAACAGGCGTGTTTGATATTCCAGTACTGCGCATGTTATTAAATCAATCAAATTAAAACGTTTTCATCTGATCTTATCCCTCACAAAAATTCCAATTGAAAGGATTAGTTTGTATGTGGGAAGGTCTTTGACAAAAGAAAAGACTCATTGTACATGTTACACTTCATCGGCATTTAAATATCTGTATCATGAACTGCATAAGGCTCAATGATGCTGATTAACCTTCATACGTACAGAAATCATTAATTTTGATTAATTTCATATAAATTAACCACAGCCGCATGTCCAATACTCTCTCCTTCACAGAGTATATGATGCAATGCATGATGCCTTTAATACTTTTTCAGTTTCTTTAATTGCCTTTCATGCAGTGGACCCTTTTTGATCAAATGCATTTGGATACAAAGACAAGGAATTAAAAAAAGGTCAGGTAAAAAAAGGCTAGAAATGGCTTTACTATTTTTAAAACACATTAAGAGAGCATTGTGTGTCATAAAGACCATCAAGCATAACAGTCAAAAGCATTCACGGGAGGTCTCTGTAAGGACATGTGTGCAGTCTGTTCATGTTTGCACTTAAAAAAAACCTGCAATACAACTAAATGCCTGTGCATGTTAGGCTTATTGCTGTAAATTGAAGGAAAAGTAAAAGATTCTCTCCTGAAGTATAGACCACCCTAATGAAGCTGTGAACAATGAGTGATATGTGGCAACAGCGGCCTGGAATAATCCCAAGGCTAGGAAACTGAGAATGACCATAACCCTGAATTCCATGGGCAAAACAGTCCATGCATTTCAAAAGTTCAAAGATCTTTGTTAGGTCAGAGTGCAATTTGAGTGTTGGCCTTTTAATTATCAGGTTTAAGGGAAACAGAGTTAGTACACTGGTTGTTCTGCAAGTAAATAAACACTGCCATTTTTCTGATCAGCAAGTTTAAAAATCTCACTACTGATGAATTTTGTACAATTAACAAGATTTGGAGATATTTTATCTCAGAAAATAATTGCTGGCATAACCAAAAAATCCATCAAATAGATTCGAAGCTACATTTACTGGCACAATTCAAGAATCGTATGTATATATATATATATATATATAATGTATATTTTGGTTTAATCAGCAAACAATTGCCGCAAATAACTGAAGCTGAGTTTGACTGATTTTAACACATTTAGAAAACGGTCTACTTAGAATAACAAACAGTTCTAACATAAATCACCATTTTTGTTTTAAATGGCTAAGACTTTTTTAAATAGCACTAATACTTTAAGGCTGTGTGTGAGCACTAAATTCAAGTGCCATGGCTGCATTTTGCTGGAGACTTTAGATAAGCAAAGACCTGTCAGCCCCACTCCAAAGGTTCCCATCCCTGCAACATCACAGTATGAAATAAATTTTCAGGAAAAATTTTCAGGTCAGAATAAATCAATGCTTGGACAGTTTGAAGCAAGACGATAAGTTGCCATCTCTGGGTGAGTTCACTTAGCAGTTTTAATTTTAGGAATAACTACTGGGAACCGATTCTCTCTTACAGTATTCAATAGCATTGGTGTACCCCTGGCTTGAGGTCACTGCACTTCACTGTGTGCATCAACTGAGATACAGCTCATTTGCTGCTTTATGTGGTGTGGTAATGTCTTGTAAGTGTAAAGATTGCAACCAAGCCATACTTAGATATGTCACGCAACCAGCAAGCTATGAATTCCCTGCCCATGGGGCGGAATGAAAACGTCTGTGACACATCACAAGTCTCACAAGTGCAAATTTGCAATCGCTTCCACATTAAAAAAACCTGTTCAAGGTGATATTTTATATTCTGCTGTGGTTTGGTTGGCATCAACAGCAAAAAAGGATCAAAATAAGTTTGACTAACCATTTCTGGCTAGTTCACCTAAACAAGCCACGCCATAAAGATTGTAGCTGACAACTAAACAAGATCCTGATGTAATAATGTAATAATGGTAGAATCAGAAAATTGTGCCAAGTGTGAAGAAAATGTGCAGTCATTTGGCTTTAGTTACATATGATGGCTGACAAAAGCTTTAAAATGTGAGTCTGATGTCAGTCTTAAAGTCCCTGAACCTCAATTTTCTGGGAGCTGCCCATGGTCAAATCTTGGGTCCTGGATGCTTATCTATCTCAATGATATAATTAAATTGTGATTCCAAGCTGATGGGGTTTGTGGATCAGGTGATGGCAGCATGACAGATTGCATCCACGCGAAAGTCAGTATACTTGTTCACCTCAGCCCTTTCAAGAGGTTTCCACATCCATGCTGAAATTTTTGCCATGATTGTACTCTTCTTTATCACCTCAAGTAGATGGGAATTGCATGGAGCAAGAGGTTACCACAGCAATCCAACACCCTTCAGTCCTTCACATTATTTACACCGAGAAACTGCTTGAAATTTGCTCAAGCTATTTTAGCAGCAAATTAACTTTTACCTCTGCATAAAACCTCTGTAAGAATTAATCATTCATAAAATAAAGCAATGGATTTTACATTTACATATTTCCATCATGTTCTGTTGTTTTGTGAGACTAAGATCTTTGGATTGTCCAATGTTCTTTATTTCAATCTACACAAGTGAAAAATATCATGGAGTGATACGATTACAACCATAACCTTGCTGTTTTGCATTAGTTGGTAGTTGCCACAGGAACATTTAACACCATTTAAATGAAATTTGGACAGGTACATGATGGGAAAGGTTTAGAGAGATGTAGGACAAATGGGACAAACGTAGATCGGACATTCTGATTGACATGGGCAAGTTGGGCTAAAGGCCCTGTTTCCGTGCTGTATGGCTCCAGAAGAGATTATGAGGTCATTATCAGCTTAATGCCATAGTTCCTATATACTCAATCAAGTTCTACAAATAGAAGTTATAGAGTCATAATCATACAGCATAGAAACTGGCCTTTCGGCCAAACTTGCCCATGTCCACCAACATGCTTCATCCACACTAGTCCCACCGGCCTGTGTTTGGCCCTTGTCCCTCTAAACCTATCCTATCCATGTACATGTCCAAATGTCTCCTAAACATTGTGATAGTACCTGCCTCAACTACCTCCTCTAGCAGCTCGTTCCATACCACCCTTTGTGTAAAAAAGGTTGCCCGTCAGGTTCTTGTAAAATCTTCCTCCTCCCCCACAACTTTAAACCTATGTCCTCTGATTCTTGATTCCTCTACTCTCTCTTGTGCAACTGTAACATGACCTCCCAACTTCTATACTCAATACTCTAACTGATGAAAGCCAATGTGCCTAAAACCTTCTTGACCACCTTACCTACCTATGATACCTCTCTCAAGGAACTATGTACCTGCACTCCTAGATCCCTCTGCTCTACAACACTCCCCAGAGCCCAATTATTCACTGTGTAGATCCTGCCTGTGTTTGACTTCCCAAAATGCAACACCTCACACTTATCTGTATTGTCCAAAACAAGCTTCCACCATCACCCTCTGCTTCTTTCCATGAAGCCAAATTTCTATCTAGTCAGCTAGCTCTTCTTGGATCGCATGCGATCTAACCTTTCAGAGCAACCTACTATATGGAACCTTGTCAAATGCCTTGCTGAAATCCATATATAGATCTACAGCTCCACCCTCAACTACCTTTTTACTCATATTGTAAAAAAAACTCAGATTTATGAGACACGATCTCCCACGTACAAAACCATGCTGACTATCCATAAAGTCTGTAGATTTGCGTCAGTCAGAATGCCACACAATGGCTCAGGCAAAATCCATGTAAAAATGTACAAATCCATAAGTAGTTAAGATCACAGAAGAGCAATGGAAGGTCTTCAAAAATGAAATTCATGTGACACAGAACCTGATCCTGAGGAGCATGGCCTCTAGAACCTATCATGGCAAAAGTTCATTTGGGTGAAAAACTGCTGACCAATGAGAAAGGAAATAAGCCTGAAGGAAGACAGCACAAAGATGTACATTAGATCCCACATATATCTCCAAGAGCATTCGTGAAACATATTTAAAATTCAAATTTATATTTGAGACATTAACTTGTTAACTTAAAATCAAATGACTTGAAAAATAAGCAAGTTGCATATGCAACTCCAGTATGAGTGTCCTTCAGCAGAACGTTTTTTGAATGCAGAAATCATGGGATAACTGATGCAAAGCGCAGCAGAAAATTATAAAAATAAAGCCACAGAATAGCACAAAAGATTTTGGAAGAACCTGTCCAATTGGGATAGAGTAAACGCCAGGACCCTTTGGTGTCCATAGATGTTTTGAGAGATCTTGGGATGCAAGTCCATAGCTCCCCAGAAGTGGCACCACGTGTAAAGGGTGGTAAAGAACGCATGCTTACCTTCATTGGTCAGGGCAATTAGTAAAATGTCAAGAAGTCGGGTTGCATAGGATATGAAATTTTAATTAGGCAATGCTTGTGTGCTGTTCTGGTCACTCATAAGAGGATGTTACCTGGATTACTGAGTATTAGCTATAAGGAAATGTTGGACAAACTTAGATTGTTTTTATTGAAGCGGGAGGGAGATGGGGAGGGAGGGGGGAGGAGGGGAGGGAGGGAGGGGAGGGGAGGAGGGCTGTGGGGAGAGGGATGGGGAGGAGAGGGGGGACCTAATCTATATACTAAAACTCGTTTGTTTGTTTCTGAACTACAGCCGAAACGGTGCATGATAGCGCAACAATTTTAGGCCCACCTTACTCACCGTCGTCCCTTTGGTGCTAATGGAAAAAAATTCATTGAAATCGGTGTTATATGTTTAAAATTATTCACATTTTTAAGTTTTTTACAAACCGCGCATGCGCAGCTGGGGCCCGTTGATCGAATACATGAGGTGGGCAGGACACAAGAATCTCAGGCACAGAGATTGTGGGTGGATGGGTTTGTTATTTGGAGCTTTGGTTGTCAATCATGTATAAGTTTAAAGGGAATCGGGAAGTGAGTGAGCACCGCTGTGAGTAAACTGCTGGCTGTATCGATTAACGCACACTGGCTAGAAGTGGAATGGACGGGGGAAGGAGGAGGGGGGTGTTGTGGAGTGCTGTGTTGGTGAGATATGATTTAAGAGCATGGGTGAGCCAGGAAGCTGTGTGTGCAGAGCGTGGAATACCACCAGGTTGTCACTCCATGTCAGGGCTCCTGTGAACTGGTTGGTCAGTCAGTCAGTCACACGGGCGCTGTCTGTGGGTGTGGGGACGGTGAAGTGCGGGTGGGCGGCACCGAGAGCCGAGCCGTGGGGAACCGTGCCCATCCGCGGTGTGTGATGGGGGGGGTGACCTCCCGTTGAAACTGGGACAGAAGCAGACCCGGGCTGAGAGTGGGGCTATCTGCAACCCAGGGGAGGGGAGGGGAGAAGGGGGGGAGGGAAGGGAGGGGGGAGGAGGGGGAGGGGGAGGGGAGGGTGTGTGGGGAGGAGGGGGAGGGGGAGGGGGTGGGGAGGGAGGGAGTGGAGGGAGATAGAGAGGAGGGGAGGGAGGTGGGGAGGATGGGTGTGGAGTAGAGAGGGGGAGGGAGAGGGGGAGGGAGAGGGGAGTGGAAGAGGAGAGGGTGCTGCACCAATGCAGGAGTGGTTTGGACTCAACGGGTCTACTTGGTCTAGATGTACATAAAATTATGAGAAGCACTGACCAGCTGGATAGTCAAAGTCTTTTTCTCAGGTCCTAAATGCCCTTTTCCTGTGCTGTACTGTTCCAGCTACGAGCCTGACTCCCCTGCTCTTTCGCAACACCCTTTGACATTTCTCTTTGCCAAGTATAAACCATTCCCTTTTGAAAGTTGTTGTTGAACTGTCCTCAACTCCATATTAATACAGTCTGATTATAACAGCAGATAAGAACTTGTTCTGTGACAAAATTCTACTCAGTTTGATTAATACATTTCTCAAGGCAATGACCTAGACAGCAATGACACTGAGATTGGCACCAACTTCACGTTTTCCTCACGTGAACAGCTTGGGAGTGATTCAGAGATCCCCCAACCGGATATAATGTTGCAGCAGAATTCTCCATTGTAATTGAGTGTTGGGGGGTAGAGAGACAATTGTAGTTCAGGAAGGAACTGCAGATGCTGGTTTAAATTGAAGATAGACAGAAAAAGCTGGAATAACTCAGCGGGACAGACAGCATCTCTGGAGAGAAGGAATAGGTGATGTCTTCCTACAAATTTAAGATTAGCTATTTTGATAGAGTCATAGAGTGATAGTGTGGAAACAGGCCCTTCGGCCCAACTTCTGCAGGAGAAGCTCATGATGTCCTTCTATCGCTGCTCCATCGAGAGTGTGCTGGCATACTGTATAACCACATGGTATGCCAGCTGCTCAGAAAAGGACAGGAAGGCCCTTCAGAGGGTCATCACGACGGCCCAGAAGATCATCGGCTGCTCACTGCCCTCCCTGGAGCACCTGTTCAGCCTACGCTGCCTCAGTAGAGCAGGCAAAATAATAAAAGATTCATCCCACCCCGGCCACCGTCTGTTTGTTCATCTGCCCTCTGGTCGACGTTTCAGGTCGATCAAATCCTGAACAAACAGACTTAAGAACAGTTTTTACCCCAGGGCCATACGAGAACTGAACACTACTTTCTGCACTAGGCAACACGGTTAAAACTTTTGTACTTAATATAATTGTATTTATTTGTTTTTGCATTTATTGCATATATGTTTTTACGCACCGTCAGGATTGGCTATTTTTTTTAAATTTCGTTGTACTCGTTGCAATGATAATAAATGAATATTATTATTATTATTATTATTAACTTGCCCACACCGGCCAACATGTCCCAGCTACACTATCGTTTGGTCCATATCCCTCCAAACTTGTCCTATTCATGTACCTGTTTAACTTGTTTCTTAAACATTGGGATAGTCCCAGCCTCAATAAATTTCAGTAAATTATCTCAGTAAATTTAATCAACATGAATCCAAATAAAGATGAATAACAGGGCATCAAATGAACTAAAATAACAGTACAATAACATGATTATTAGAAATATAAAATTTAAACAGGGGTTGTTTCTAACCTGTGGCCAGCAAGGATTTTGGATTGGTGTTCTTAATTCCAGGGACGTTATGGCTAGATTATGAATTTCTTCATCCCAATTTTATTTTACCCTCTCTTAAAGCAATCTATATAGTTATATTGCAGCCAAATTCCCTTTGGCACTCTATACAAATTGACATTCTGTATACGCAAGTACAATATCTGCAGGCCATTCAACAAGGAAGGCTTTGTAGCCTAGTCAAATTCTGTCCTTCTAAGTACATTATCCAGCAATACTCATTTGATGACAAGTGCTTGTTTTTCTATTTTCATCATCAATGAGCACTGGCAACTATTGTAGTATCTTTCTACTTTCTGGCTGTGAACAGCACAACACAAAATGGAACTACCTTGCGACCTAGAACATCACAGGCCAATGTTTTATCGACAGAATCATCAAGCAAAAAGGTTGCGCCTATTTCCACAACAGCACACCAGAAAAAATAATGACATTTGGAAACAAAACAGCTGGAAATACTCAGCAGGTGAGGCAGCATCTGTGGAGAGAAAGTTAAAGTGTCAGATCAATGACCTTTCAGCACAGTTGCTTACCTCTCCACAAATGCCACCTGATCAGCAGTGTACACTCTGCTTGTTTTGCTGAAGACATCAAAAGACAAAGTTGATGAGAAAATTAATGACGCAATGTTGTTTTTTTACCAGCTATATCTGACTTTGTGGAATAAATCACAACATTTTGTGCATTGTTTGCCATGAATTTAACAGTATGGAACTTCATACTCCAAAATCTCTGACAACTCCCACATTGCAAACACCAAGAACACCGCACACGCTCCCTTCTTCTTGATACCTGATCTTTCTTTAACTTTGCTGTTCCGCTCAAATGTTGCCAGTTTGCTTTTTATGACACATTGTTTTTTGAACATATCGTTTAACAGGAAACTGTAACCTGTGTTTTGATTGAGATTTTCAAGAATCATGAGTCAAGAGTGTTTATTTGTCAAATGCACTGGATATGAACCGGAATAATTACATTCTTAGTTGCTAAAGTTTTACAGACACATTAGATGCAACAACGAAACAAAGCACAATAACTTACCAGTTATTTTAAGCAAATTAGGCCATGATGGTATAAAACCCATAGTTGTTAGAGAAACCACAGTGATGCAAAGTGGTTCGATGCCAAGGTCGGATTGTGGTTCAGGTTGTGCAAGGTGGTTCGAGAACCTGTTGGAGGGAGCTGTTCCTGAACCTGGCTGTTTGGCTCCTGTACTTTCTTCCCAATAGAAGGAGCAGGAAGAGAGTGTAGTCAGGGTGGTGTGGGTATTCAATGATATTAGCTAGATTCTTAAGTTACAGCACTTCCTGTTGATACCTTTGATGGTGGGGAGGTCAGGTGGGGATGGGCCCATGATGGACCAGGTTATGTCCAAAACCTACTGTAGCCTTCTTCGATCTTGAGCATTCAAATTTCTAAACTAGGCCATGAAGCCACCAGTTTTCATGCTTTCTACTGTGAACCTGCAGAAGTCAATTGAGTATTTAGTGACATGCTGAAACTCGTCAAACATCTGAGGAAGTAGAGGCATTGGTGAACTTTCTTTGTAATCCCATCAATGTGCTGAGCCCAGGAAAAGTATCAGAAATGTGTCCACCCAGAACTTGAAGCTGTTGACTCTCTTCACTGCAGTCTCAACATTGAGAATGGTTGCATGGACCCTCAGCTTTCCCTGCCTGAAGTCAACAATCAGCATTTTGGACTCACCAAGAATGCAAATTAGGGAGGACAGAAATGTTAAATATGGATCTTTAGAACAAATAGAAAATAGCCCAGTAATGCAGCAGCACATTAAGATCTGCTCAACCCAGTAAGATAAAATGAAAGGTAAGTAATGGGGGACAGGGACCAGGGTAAAAAGATTGATGTAACAGGCACAAACCTGTTTCTTCAGTGAGTGGATTTTGAACTTCATACACAAGCTTTGTTTAAACAGTCCAGAGGCTGATCGTTCATTTCTAACATTATTTTCCAAAAATCATCAAAACTGTGTCATGATTATAAAACAAATTACTTAAAAAGATTAAAGATAGGTTTTTCCAAAAAGATTAGGTGCTACATATATCTTGCAGGCAAAGATAATTTTACAGAAGTGCCTAAGGTAAGGAAGGAATTATGTCAGTCCTAAGGCGGCAACACTACAGCCTAACAGCACACATTCCAGCAAGAACTTTACTGCAGCAATCAATCACAATAATCACCAGATGTAACTTATTATCCAAGATACACAATCGAACTGAATGTGTTTTAAATACGACATAATATCCTTCACACACTTAATGCAATTAATCTTTCTGGATTTCAAACAACATTTCTGAAACATGCAAGAAATGTAACATATATATTTGAATATATATTTGTATAAAGATAAATAAATGAAGGAACTGGAAGCCTGTTGTCTCATATTAAATACCTATCGAATTCAAGGCATATTGTTAAAAAAAACTAATTTAAATATGTTTTCAGGCTTACTTGCAAGAAAATATAATTACGTACGACTGAGATCACGGCATTCATAATACCCCACACAGATGGGCTAAACGAGATAATGTTCAAGTATAGCTAAGTTGGTAGTGCAAAGCCAACTTCTCTTTAATATTTCATTATGATAGGAAGAAAATCACCCGAATCCAGAGAAAGTATGTGCATAGATAAATAAGCAATTATATAGGGAAGATACAGTTAGTAAAGGACATGTAAATATAAAAATGCTCAAGTCAATGTATTGAATACAGAATCGGGTGGCATTTATGTGAGAGGATGCATGATAGCACTTAACTCTCTGTGATGGCGCTTTGTTTCAATAATGTGTACCAACAAAGCCAAATGTCTAAAACCTACAACACATGCACAAGAGATTGTCCAAGCATTATTCTAAAATTGACATACTTTGAGTGGTATTTGTAGAGTGAATTTGGTCAAAATGGATTGATGCAATTATTGGATCAAATGGCAGCAAATCATTTATTACATTATGATTCATCGCCACAACATTGAAGCAAGTTATTTGAAATTAAAATAGAAAATAAATACAATGAAGTATATCCTATTGCACAATTTCATGACATCTGTATCAAGGAAAATTGTAAGAATTGTTATTGCAACTTAATAATTTCTGCCCCAAGTTACTAATTATGATGCATCTGCAAAAAGGCCGAATATGGAAACAAAACTGGGAAAGGAAAAAGGAATTGCAGATGAGGAATTTTATTAACACACAAAAACAAACTTTCGATAATCTCTCTTCATAGTATGTCATACAGACAAAAAGGCCAATATATTCAGGTACTGTTAAAAATCATTCTGCTATTCAGATAAAAATTGTCATTTATTCCATTCACTAGTCTCCCCAATCCTGCACAATTTATTTTCTTGAGAAACAACCCTTGCACTGGAAGAGGTGGCAAAATGGAAGAAGGTTAATCAGCTTAGCGGGGAAGAAAACAGAAACCCAAACCTGAGCCAATTAAAGGAAATTGCAGTTATTATTCAGAATCAAACTGGGGACTGCAGTGGAAGGCTAATGACAAACAGGAGGCGTAGTCACTGCGCTCTTCATTGCCCTGCTCAATGGTAAAGACTCAGGAAGCAATTACTATAATCCTAGCAGGAGCTGACAGGAACTGGTCAGCCACAGCTATTAGCGGCCTACATAGTGTGACTCAACTCAGATTCAATACAACAGCTGAGAGTCCCATTGCTAGTGCTCTCCTGAGGGGGCAAGGGGGAAAGACATCATCAAGAGTGTCATCTGAGCAAAAAAGCACATCTCAAGATGACAGGGGCCATTTATCTACAAGGCAAAGGATAAATGCTTCTGGTGGCAATATGATGTCATGTACTGATTTTCAGAACTGGTAGGACAACACTAATATGCCTGCAATTAATACAACCCCAGCTGTTTGCGGCACTGGGAAAAAAACAACTTTTTCTTGAGGAGAAAATGTATCTGGGTAAAACAAAAAGAGAAAATCTCACCTTCTTGCCTGCACACACAAATACATGTAATTGGTTGATATCCTTTACTAGAAATTGATACAACCAGTCCTTTTAGTGATATAATTTGAGTGAGATTAAAAAATACAATTGTTAATGGTATGAAAGTATATGCATCAGCCAATTTTAATAATTATAATATGTCAATAATGTAGTGTATACAGTGCCCTCCATAATGTTTGGGACAAAGACCCAGCATTTGTTTATTTGCCTCTATACTCCACAATTTGAGATTTGTAACAAGAAAAATCACACATGGTTAAAGTGCACATTGAAAGATTTTAAAAAAAGGGTATTTTTAAACATTTTGGTTTCACCATGTAGAAATTACAGCAGTGTTTATACATAGTCGTTGTCCTCCCCCCCCCCCCCCCCCCCCCCCCCCCCCCCCCCCATTTCAGGGCACTATAATGTTTGGGACACAGCAATGTCATGTAAAGGAAAGTAGTCATGTTTAATATTTTGTTGCATATCCTTTGCATGCAATGACTGCTTGAAGTCTGCGATTCATGGACATCACCTGGTGATGGTCTGTCAGGCCTGTATTGCAGCCATCTTTAGCTTATGCTTGTTTTGGGGGCTAGTCCCCTTCAGTTTTCTCCAGCATATAAAAGGCATGCTCAATTGGGTTCAGATCGGGTGATTGACTTGGCCACTCAAGAATTAGCCATTTTTTAGCTTTGAAAAACTCCTTTGTTACTTTAGCAGTATGTTAAAGGGGGGGGGGGAACTGTAACATTGTAAATAGATGTAAATAGATGTCCCTTCCGAACGGAGACCCGACCTTTGTTTTCTGGGCCGTGTCTCCGTTCCTGCTGCGGCCTACCATCGGCCCAACTCCTGGAGCTGGCGGACTTACCATCACCGGAGCCGGCCGTCTTCGGAGGCTGCGGGAGCGGCTGCGGCTGCGGCTGCGACTCGCCTTAGGCTCGGGCCGCGTGGATGCCGACATCGGGAGCTCCGGCAGCGGGTTCGCCCACCCCGGATCGCGGGGCTTGGGGCGCGGACATTTCACCGTCCGGCGCGGCCTAAGATGGCCGCGGGATATTTCTCTGCTGGGCGGGGGCTTCAATGTCGGGAGCCACGACTGCCCCGACGTGCAACAACAGCGGCAGCAGCGTGTTCGCCCGCCCCGGATCGGACTTATCATCAGCGGAGCCGGCCGTCTTCGGAGGCTGCGGGAGCGGCTGCGACGCGACGCGCCTTGGGCTTGGCCCGCTGTGGACCGTCCGGCGCGGCCTGCAACCACAACAACCTGACTGCGGGCGAGGACAGCAGGAGAAGGGAAAGACATTGTGGCCTTCCATCACAGTGAGGAGAGAGAGGACTGGAGGAGACTCACTGTGATGGATGTTTCTTTGATGGATGTTTCTTTTTTTGTGTGTTTTTGGGGTTGGGTAATTTGAATGCCTATTTAATGCTTTTATTGTTGGACTGTGTTTTTGGGGGTTTTGGGGTTGTGTAATTTGAATGCATATTTAATGCTTTTATTGTTGGGCTGTGTTTTGGGGGTTTTGGGGTTGTGTAATTTGAATGCCTATTTAATGCTTTTATTGTTGGACTGTGTTTTGGGAGTTTTTGGGGTTGTGTAATTTTAATGCTTATTTAATGCTTTTATTGTTGGACTGTGGGTGACTGAATTTCGTCCAATATTGGATGACAAATAAAGCTATCTTGAATCTTGAATCTTGAATGTTTGGGATCATTGTCTTAATAATAATATATTCCTTTATTCGTCCCACACCGGAGAAATTTACAATTCTTGCTGTAGAATGAACCTCCAGCCAATGGGTTTCGAGGCATTTGTTTGAACTTGAGCAGATAGGATGTGTCTATACACTTCAGAATTCATTATGCTACTACCATCAGCAGTTGCATCATCAATGAAGATAAGTGAGCCAGTACCTTCAGCAGCCATACATGCCCAGGTCATAACACCCCCACCACTGTGTTTCACAGATGAGGTGGTATGCTTTGGACCTTGGGCAGTTCTTCTCTCCTCCATACTTTGCTCTTGGCATCACTCTGATATGTTAATCTTCATCTCATCTGTCCACAAGACCTTTTTCCAGAACTGTGGTTGCTCTTTTAAGTACTTCTTGGCAAACTGTAACATGGCCATCCTATTTTCGCGGCTAACCAGTGGTTTGCATCTTGCAGTGTAGCCTCTGTATTTCTGTTCATAACGACTTCTGCGGACAGTGGTCATTGACAAATCCACACCTGACTCCAGAAGAGTGTTTCTGATCTGTCGGACAGGTGTTATTATAGAGAGAATTCTTCTGTCATCAGCTGCGGAAGTCTTCCTTGGCCTGCCAGTCCCTTTGCAATTAGTAAGCTCACCAGTGCTCTCTTTCTTCTTAATGATGTTCCAAACAGTTGATTTTGGTAAGCCTCAGGTTTGGCTGATGTCTCTTAACAGTTTTATTCTTGTTTCTCAGTCTTATAATGGCTTCTTTGACTTTCATCGGCACAACTTTGGTCCGCATGTTGATAAACAGCAATAAATGTTTCCAAAGGTGATGGAAAGACTGGAGGAAAGACTAGGTACTGAGAGCTCTCTTATACCTGCATTAAGGAGGCAATTAAACACACCTGAGCAATTACAAACACCCGTGAAGCCATGTCTCGCAAACATTATGGTGTCCTGAAATGGGGGGGACTATGTGTAAACACAGCTGTAATTTCTACATGGTGAAAACAAAATGTATAAAAATACCCTTTATTAAAATCTGACAATGTGCACTTTAACCACATGTGATTTTTTTCTATTACAAATCTCAAATTGTGGAGTACAGAGGCAAATAAATAAATGCTGGGTCTTTGTCCCAAACATTATGGAGGGCACTGTATATTTCAAAAACACAATGGAGTGTATTCTTGTCTCAAATTTCAGAGAGATTTAGAAAGTGAAAACAAGGGTTGTCATTAATTTGCCTATTCTCATCTCCCACACCCTCACCCTTTTGAAAAAATATCTAAGCTCTTTATACTGGCTTCACTCTCTCACAGCAGTGACCAAGTGGACTGACAGCTGGTGTTTGGGTGGTGGTAAATCACCCTGAAACAAGACTCTTCCCCTACTGAATGGGGAGAACAACAAAAGGGGGCACGGTTTGGAGTCAGCCAGCGACATAAATGATGGCTTCATTCAGAACCTGGAGCCATGCAGCCCTGAAACAAATACCACAGCAAACCTCAGACAATGGCCTATCACAACTAATGCTAGAGTTGAGCAGATTTTCTATATGTGGATTCTCCTTCCCTTTTGGAACAAAGACACGGCAGAAACGTGGCACGTGAATATTTATTAACTTGAACGTACATGTTACGTTACTATCACCTAAAGTATTTGTACACTAGCCTGTCGTTACTACAATCATTTACCTGGAAAGGAAAATACACTCTCCCCCTCCCCTCCATATTCCAAAGGCTATCATTTAAAAACTAATGATTAAACATCATGGGTTGTAACATATTCTTCTATCTGAAACATACTGTATATTACTGTCACCCTCTATGACTGTTTTCAATATTTGAATATTTACACACATGATGCCTTCACTGTTTTAGAATTTTTGTTATTTTCAGGGTTGGTTAAAATTCTTCTTTGATATGTTAGAGCAGAAAGCCTGCTGCGTTACCGTTATATAGGATCCAGCGCAGGATCTCTCTTTTCCTTCACTTCTTCAGGTCTTTGTAGCATTAACCTATGTGAACAGGCTTTCACTGGTCCCTAAAATGCCATATTGCATCTAATTTCCCCCCAACCTTGCTGTATTTTTCTGCTGTAACTCGAACCCTCAGCAGGAGCTGAAATTAAACAGGCCACCCATATGCCATGCCTCACTTGTTGTCCTTTCCTTACTACCATCTGGCATATTTGTTCAGCCTAAAATCCAGACACAATGACATGGGAGCCACTGATGTTGTCTGCCCCATCTGCTCACAGCAGAATCCTCAACCTTACCGGACAGACAGCAATGCTTAACCCAAACACTGCAAAGTGTATTTAACCTGTTAATTCAGATCAGCTTTGGCTGTCACTATGGCAGTTTATAGAACCCTATAAAAACAAAATTATAGAATAAAAGTTAAGACATTAAAAATACTACAAGAAAATTCACATTTCTGGCAATCTTTAATTCATCCAAAATCTCCCGCAAAGAATTTGATGAAATAAAAATTAGGCAATTTCAACTATTTGTTTTACAATTGACGTTATAGAACAAATAGGTTTTAACTGCACTTATGTGACTTACATGATCTTAAGTGCACAATACTCTTCTAAAGCGTGTTTCTTGACTGAACAGGTAATTTGTGACTACATGCATCAACCACCAATCTCTCTGGTATTGTTCCTTACAGTACCTAATGATGGCAAAAAACAATGATGGGAGTATGAAATTGGATTTATTTTTGCCCATTTCCCTCTCATTGGGAAATACAGACTCAAAAGGGATGGTCTCGGTTTTGCTTCAAGGGTCATTTATGGAGAAAACTAAAAAAAAATAACAGATCTTTTTTTCCAAGATATTTCTGATAATTATATTCATTAGTGCAAAGTATCAATTGACCATTTTTTCTTAAAATATAAATGGCAGAAACAAAGCTTATCATGAAGACCTATCGTGTAGAGTCCAGTTCGCAGATCAATTTAATTGCAGATTCGGAGCAGCAATTACAATGGTCTCAGAAAAATGGGCACACAGGTGGTACTCCTGATTTAACTGCAGTCTTTAAAGGAACATATTGAGTATAAAATGAAGGGAGGGACAAGCAAACAAAACATCTCAAACTTGACAGATGTTTCCCATCTCTGGTTTTATCCAAAACTGGAAGATGTCAGAGATGGCTTGCTTTAACATTTCACTCAGATTGTGTACCATAAATCTTCCTTCATGATATACCTTTATGATATACCTTAAATACCTTTCTCAGGCCTCAAGAAATACAGTAACTTGAAATAGGGGATGTTCCTTGGAACAACAATGTGCATTTGCCCAACTATTTGTGGACCAGGGTCAAGATAGTCTTCTCATACACCCACCCCTTGCATGCCCACCAAACAAAACTGCTTACTCACTAGGGCATGGGAAACACCATTCACCAAGTTCACATCTGGTGTTCTCCCAAAGTCATCCATGAATCATAAACTTTACCTTGCCACTTCCATCCTCTACGCTTTCCATAGGCCTCCAAAATTATGCCTTCGATACCCCTGCAACATCTTCCCATTGCATGCCTCAAAGTCTGATCCCCTTGGGAATTGCTCATCCAAGGCATTCCCCCACTCTGCTCTGCTTCCTCCAAGACATCCTAACATGCCCCATCAGTGATGCCTTTTAATAAACTTTCCCCAAAAAGCCCTCACTCTACACCATAAAAATAATATCCCCAAAAAACCTTGCTGCTTTGTTTTTCCACCCTCTGATTTTGACACTGCAGGCCCATTTAGCCTTCAGTCAACCAGTCTCTCAATGATATAGCCAGGGAAACGGACAACACAAATGGTCACGCGACACAGACATTTACAGCGCCCTCCATAATGTTTTGGACAAAGACCCATCATTTATTTATTTGTCTCTGTGCTCCACAAATTGAGATTTGTAATAGAAAAAAATCACATGTGGTTAAAGTGCACATTGTCAGATGTTAATAAAGGCCATTTGAATACATATTGGGTGCACCAGCTGTGTTTATACATAGTCCCCGCATTTCAGGCACCATAATGTTTGGGACACAGCAATGTCATGCAAATGAAAGTAGTCATGTTTAGTATTTTGTTGCATATCCTTTGCCCTGCAATGACTGCTTGAAGTCTGTGATTCATGGACATCACCAGTTGCTGAGTGTCTTCTCTGGTGAAGCTCTGCCAGGCCTGTATTGCAGCCATCTTTAGTTGTTACTTGTTTTAGGGGCTAGTCCCCTTCAGTTTTCTCTTCAGCATATAAAAGACAAGCTCAATTGGGTTCAGATCGCGTGATTGACTTGGCCACTCAAGAATTGGCCATTTTTTAGCTCCTTTGAAAAACTCCTTTGCTGCTTTAGCAGTATGTTTGGGATCATTGTTTTGCTGTGAAATCAACCGCCGTCCAATGACTTTTGAGGCATTTGTTTGAAATGGAGCAGATAGGATGTGTCTATACACTTCAGAATTCATTATGCTACTACCATCAGCAGTTAGTATAAGAAAATAACTGCAGATGCTGGTACAAATCGAAGGTATTTATTCACAAAATGCTGGAGTAACTCAGCAGGTCAGGCAGCATCTCAGGAGAGAAGAAATGGGTGACGTTTTGGGTCGAGACCCTTCTTCAGACTGAGGTCTGAAATATCAGCAGTTATATCATCAATGAAGATAAGTGAGCCAGTACCTTCAACAAACATACATGCCCAGGCCATAACACCCCTACCACTGTGTTTCACAGATGAGGTGGTGTGCTTTGGATCTTGGGCATTTCCTTCTCTCCTCCACTTTGCTCTTGCCATCACTCTGATATGTTAATCTTCGTCTCATCTGTCCAGAAGACATTTTTCCAGAACTGTGGTTGCTCTTTTAAGTACTTCTTGGCAAACTGTAACCTGGTCATCCTATTTTTGCGGCTAACTAGTGGTTTGCATCTTGCAGTGTAGCCTCTGTATTTCTGTTCATCAAGTCTGCTGCAGACAGTGGTCATTGACAATTCCACACCTGACACCTGAAGAGTGTTTCTGATCTGTCGGACAGGTATTTGGGAATTTTTCTTTGTTATAGAGAGAGTTCTTCTGTCATCAGCGGTGGAGGTCTTCCTTGGCCTGCCAGTCTCTTTGCGATTAGTAAGCTCACCAAGCTTCTTCAGAATGATGTTCCAAATAGTTGATTTTGGTAAGCCTCAGGTCTCTAACAGTTTTATTCTTGTTTCTCAGTCTCAAAATGGTTTCTTTGGCTTTCATTGGCACAACTTTGTTCCTCATGTTGATAAATAGCAATAAAAGTTTCCAATGGAAAGACTGGAGGAAAGACTAGGTACTGAGAGCTCTCTTATACCTACATTAAGGAGGCAATTAAACACACCTGAGCAATTACAAACGCCTGTGAAGCCATGTGTCCCAAACATTATGGGACTGCAGAGGCAAATAAATAAATGATGGGTCTTTGTCCCAAACATTATGGAGGGCACTGTAATTCAACAAGGCATGCAGGAAATGTACTCGTGGACAGAGGTCCTAGGGTGATGGAGGAACTGAAGGAAATTCACATTAGACAGGAAATGGTGTCGGGTAGACTGATGGGACTAAAGGCTGATAAATCCCCAGGACCTGATGGTCTGCATCCCAGGGTACTTAAGGAATTGGCTCTAGAAATCGTGGACGCATTGGTGATCATCTTCCAATGTTCTGTAGGAAAATAACTGCAGATGCTGGTGCAAATCGAAGGTATCACAAAATGCTGGAGTTACTCAGCAGGTCAGGCAGCATCTAGGAGAGAAGGAATGGGTGACGTTTCGGGTTGAGACCCTTCTTCAGACTGATGTCAGGAGGGCGGGACAAAGAAAGGATATAGGTGGAGACAGGAAGACATTGGGAGAACTCGGAAGGGGGAGGGGAAGAGTGGGACAGAGGAACTATCTAAAGTACATTTTATAGATTCAGGATCAGTTCCTGTGGATTGGAGGGTAGCTAATGTTATCCCACTTTTTAAGAAAGGAGGGAGAGAGAAAACGGGAAATCATAGACCAGTTAGCCTGACATCAGTGGCGGGAAAGATGCTGGAGTCAATTATAAAAGAAGAAATTGCGGAACATTTCGATAGCAGTAACAGGATCGTTCCGAATCAGCATGGATTTACGAAGGGGAAATCATGCTTGACTAATTTTCTGGTGTTTTTTGAGGATGTAACTAGGAAAATGGACAAGAGGGAGACAGTGGATGTAGTGTACCTGGACTTTCAGAAAGCCTTGGATAAGGTCCCACCTAGGAGATTAGTGGGCAAGATTAGAGCACATGGTATTGGGGGTAGAGTGCTGACATGGATAGAAAATTGGTTGGCAGACAGGAAACAAAGAGTAGGGATTAACGAATCCCTTTCAGAATGGCAGGTAGTGACTAGTGGGGTACCGCAAGGCTCGGTGCTGGGACCGCAGCTATTTACAATATACATTAATGACTTAGATGAAGGGATTAAAAGTAACATTAGCAAATTTGACACAAAGCTGGGTGGCAGTGTGAACTGTGAGGACGATTCTATGAGGATGCAGGGTGACTTGGACAGGTTGTGTGAGTGGGCAGATGCATGGCAGATGCAGTTTAATGTGGATAAATGTAAGGCTATCCACTTTGGTGGTAAGAACAGGAAGGCAGACTATTATCTGAATGGTGTCAAGTTAGGAAATGGGGAAGTACAAAGAGATTTGGGTGTCCTTGTTCATCAGTCACTTAAAGTTAGCATGCAGGTACAGCAGGCAGTGAAAAAAGCTAATGGCATGTTGGCCTTTATGACAAGAGGAGTTGAGTATAGGAGCAAAGAGGTCCTTCTGCAGTTGTACAGGGCCCTGGTGAGACCACACTTGGAGTATTGTGTGCAGTTTTGGTCTCCAATTTTGAGGAAGGACATTCTTGCTATTGAGGGAGTGCAGCGTAGGTTCACTGGGTTAATTCCCGGAATGGCGGGACTGTCGTATGTTGAAAGATTGGAGTGACTGGGCTTGTATACACTGGAATTTAGAAGAATGATAGGGGATCTTATTGAAACATATAAGATTATTAAGGGATTGGACACGTTAGAGGCAGGAAACATGTTCCCAATGTTGGGGGAGTCCAGAACCAGGGGCCACAGTTTAAGAATAAAGGGTAGGCCATTGAGAACGGAGATGAGGAAAAACTTTTTCAGTCAGAGTTGTAAATCTGTGGAATTCTCTGCCTCAGAAAGCAGTAGAGGCCAATTCTCTGGATGCTTTCAAGAGGGAGCTGGATAGAGCTCTTAAAGATAGTGGAGTCAGGGGGTATGGGGAGAAGGCAGGAACGGGGTACAGATTGTGAATGATCAGCCATGATCACATTGAATGGCAGTGCTGGCTCGAAGGGCCGAATGGTCTACTCCTGCACCTATTGTCTATGGTCTATTGAAATCTTCCAATCTGATATTTTGACAGAAAACTACTTCTTGCTTTCTCCCCACGAACACTAGAATCTAATTACCTTTCCCAAACAAAAGGAAATAATAGCAATCTGAGAGTGTGGTACTCGGCAGCACTTCTATTCATTTCATTAATTGATTCTGGAGTGGTAATGGGTATTTTCGAGTCAGATAACAATGGTTACCACTAGCACTGATAATAGGGTCATGGAGTCAGTCATAAGCACAGAAACAGGCCCAATGGCCCAACTTACCCATGTTGACCAAGGTGCTCCATCTATGCTTGTCCCACCTGCCCGTGTTTGGCCCATATATCCCTCTAAATCTTTCCTATTCTTGAAGTCCAAATGTCTTTTAAATGTTACTAGACTAAGTGGACCCGTTGGGCCCAAACCTCTCCTGCACTGGTGCAGCACCCTCTCCTTCCCCCCTCCCCCTCCCCTCTCCCCCTTCCTCCCCTCCCCCTCCACCCCTCCACCCCTCTTCACCCCCTCCCCTCCCCCCTCCCCCCTCCCTCCACCCCCTCCCCTCCCCCTTCCCCACCCCCCTCAACCCCACTTATCCTCCCTTATCCCCTACTCCCCCTCCCCTCTCCCCCCCTCCCTCCCCCTCCTCCCTCCCCCCTCCCTCCCGAGGAGATAGATTTAAACTTTAAAACGTGAATAACTTTAAAAATATAACAAGATTTCAATGAAACTTCTTCCATTAGCACCAAAGGGATGACGGTGAGTAAGGTGGGCCTAAAATTCTCGCGCTATCATGTACCGTTTTGGCTGTAGTTCAGGAACAAACAAACAAGAGTTTTAGTATATAGATTATAGTACCTGGCTCAATTGCCTTCTCTGGCAGTTCGTTCCATATACTTACCACCATCTGAATGAAGATGTTATCCCTGTTAGATTCCTATTAAAATCTTTCTTCTCTCACCTTAAATCCATGTCTTCTGGCTCAATGCCTTTACGCTGGGTAAAAATAACCTATGCATTCACTCTACCCAAATCCACTCATGATTTTATAAGATAAGATCACCTCCTACGAGCCAAGGAATAAAATCTTAGCCTGCTTAACCTCTCCCGATAGCTCAGGCCCTCATGTCCTGGCAACAACCTCGTAAATCTTCTCTGTACTCATTCTAGCTTAACAGCCTCCTTCCTATAGCAGCGTGCCAAACCATAGCACAATACTCCAAATATGACCTCACCAACGTCTTGTACAACTGTAACATAGCATCCCAACTTGTAAACTCAATATCCTGACTGATGAACATCAACAAAAGCATGTTGACCACCCTATCTACCTGTGATATCAGTATTTATTAACAGGGGGCAATGTTGTGCAGCTCTTTTGAAGACCTTGCCTTAATGGTGTTAGGGTGAGGCTCATTTTGCTTTATGCTTCAGTGTACACATGAACAATAATTTGGGGCTCAGCCTCCAAATGTGTTAATTCACAAGCATAGTCTACATGCTGTAGCTCAGCAACTTAGGTTGGATTGACCTTGGTTTTAAATTGGAGGTGCCAAAGTAAAGGAGTTTTCCATTCACTTTGAAGACTCCAGTGAGAAGCTTGCTCGAGATGAGATGCAATAATGCAAAGCTGAGAAGTGAGTTGGAGCATTGACAGTATCTTGCCCGATAGACCCATTGGTTAGGATCACTGTTTGGACATCATCATGCAAACAAGTATCTCTCAGCTAATAGAATCAAAGGCATTTATGAGAATGAAAAAGCCATGTATAATGGCTGATGCTGCTTCTTACAGCCCAACAAAAATCATGTCCATTTGCCACATGACACATAGAATCCGCATTGCAACTCCGTAAGAAGATCTTGAGCTATTAGAGGTGGCAGCTGAGGCGAACACTTGCAATGACTTTTCCTATGACAAACAGCATATGGATACCCATGTTGTTTCCACAACTGGAAATGTCTCCTTTCTTGCAGATTATCATGATGATAGCTCCTCAATCCCCTGCTATGCTCTCCGTTTCCCCAATGACGGATAGGTTCGTGAATTCATACCAAATGCTTCTATTTGCTAAGTTTTAGAACTTCAACAGGGACGCCATCAGCTCCAGAGACCTTATTGTATGTTTGGCGTGTCAGAAGTAACAGCAAGACCAGACTAGAAAGAAGTGTGGGATGCCAAGATGTTCCTTCCTGTAGGGATGGACTGTCTCTGGGTCCTCAAGAAGCCCGTCTCGGTTCTTAGCTCTCAGCGGGTCCTGTACTTGTATGCGGGCTGCAGATGCCATGGTCAGGAAGGCTGGCTCCATCCTGGGGGCGGAGCTGGATTCATGGGAGGTGGTCTTGGAGGGGAGGATGCTCCTCAAACTGCAGAGCATGCTGGACAATACAGCTCACCCCCTTCATGACACACTGGTCAACCCGAGGAGTACCTTCAGCAACAGACTGATTACACCAAGATGCAGAACAGAATGCCACAGGAGATCCTTCTTCCCTGTGACGATCAAACTGTACAACTCCTCCCCCTTCTGCGTGGCGTAGACTGAGACTGATTCCCCTTCCCCCCTCCACCCCAATCTTTGCACATCCCCAATCCTTTCCACTCGTCACTTTAATTTCACGTTGCATGTACTTTGTGTTTTGCAGATCAATTTCCCTCTATCGTATCGTATCGTATCGTATCGTTATCGATGACTACTAGAATTCCTTTGCTCTGCCCATCAAGCAGCTATGTCTCAAAATGTAACCTATTCCTTCTCTCTGGAGGTACTGCCTGGCCCATTGAGTTACTCCAGCATTTTGTGTGTATTCTTCAGGCCATATCTGTTTTCTATTGGACATTGGTTTTCAAGGTACCCATCGAGGTGGATTTTTTTCTCCCATGAGGCATAATGGAGTTTCCATTGCAAGAATACATTGTGTGATTAATGTGTTCCTGGATATCTTCAAATCACTCCCTGGTTTCATCTTGTTGCAAAGTTGCAAATGTTGTGAACACTGACAACAGATAAAAATGACCTACTGCCCAATCTTCTATTGGTATGCGCAAGACCAGGAAACGCAGATCTGCTCTGTGCATTACCCCCTTTTAAATCTGGTTCTTATTGTTCATTGCATCAGAAAGATAACCCTGCTTTCTACTAGTAAATGGCGTTTTCACAATCGGACATCCTTCTTGAAACTAAAATAGCAGTTATCCAATATTCTTAGAGATATATACAAAGCCACAATTTTTAATGCTTCTCAACCTTTACATCTGCCGGGTAACATTTTGCATGCAAAATGTGTGTGTGTGTGTGTGTGTGTACAAGATAATGAGAAAAAATGCTAAAAATTGAAATAACAAAAAATAATAACCACGCAATAAATCTAACACCATCAAAAATAATACAAGGTGGAATATTACTGCTTTGGGGCATAAGTTTGATAACCATCCCCTTCTCTGCTAAATGAGTTCACAGATCACAATGCATAATTAATTCACGCCTGTTGATTACAATATCAGCAACACACCAGCTTCGGCAGAGGTCAACACTGTGAGTAGCTCACATCTGAGAACATTCATCTACTCAGCTTAGGAGATCCTTAAAGGAAAAATGCCTAAGGACCTGAAAGGCATATCATGGAAACCGGTGGTCTCCAAAGCTTTCTGATGCTGCAATAAAAGCCATAGAAGAAGAGACAATGCAGTAAGCAGTGGGGCAACAATTTAAAAATCTGTGTTATACGTGCAATAGCTCAGGTTTAGGAATGGCAACGGCTCCATGGAGCTCCAGTTCCAAAACCATTCTCCAAAGTCCTCTGCAATCTTCCCCACTGAAAGTCAGCAATCTTTCACCAGGTAAACTGCAACCACAGGAGCAGCATCAAACAGGAGAATGTTTAGATAAACACATAGATAAGGAGCAGTGTACAGGAAATCATTCGGGTATAGAGTTGACGCCTATTCATTTCAGTTATAGATATGCTTTGAAATGTTAGTTTTATGCTAATAAAACTTGAGCTGGTCAGGAAATGGTGATATGTAGAACTTCTATTAAGTGGGGAATGTGGGTTATGGCAATCGATGGTGAACTCGGATGAGTTACACATGTTCACGTAGGCAGTAAAAGTCTGTCTAATTCTCCTCCTGGCTTCTGCTTTCTCCTCTTCATGCTTGTGATTCTAAGTTGCTTATCATAGTTGCCGATAAAGATGGCCTCCAGTTGAGCTGTTTGCTCTCTGCTCATGTTTATACCATGCTAAAAATGTGTTGTCCAGCATGAGTGACAATAAAAACATGAAAACACAATATGTTGAATCTCAAGGATAGCTACAAAACCCTAAAAAAACCAGAGCCAATGATTCCAATTGCTCACAGTGTGTCAACATTGTCAAATAAACTATCACCATTCATCCATAAGTAAGGAGTCATTTAAAGATGTAGCAGTGAATGGGCTTACAGCAAAGACTGCCATGTGGCCATGGATATGCTTAGAGGTCAGAAACGTCAAAATCTCCACATCTGACATGTATGTTCCTTTCCATCATGTCCCCTTCCAACTATATCCCTCCCTCTGGATTCACATTTGACTGCTCTCCTCTCCTCACCTGAATCTTTTGTCTCTTTCATCTCTCACCTTTGTCCTAACATCTGCCAACCAACCCTCTCACCTGTATCCACCTATCACTTGCCACGCTTTATCCCACCCCCATCTATATCCCAGTTTTGTCCCTCATACTACAGTCAGTCTGAAGAAGGGTCCGATCCCAAATGTCGCCTGTCCACGTCCTCCAGAGGTGCTGCCTGACTCACTAAGTTACTCCAGCACTTTTGCGCTTTTTAATAAAAACACATATCTGCTATGTGCACTGTCACTAATAGCCATGATTCAGATTGTACTCCAGTTGCCTCCAGGCAGGCTCCAAACCCATCTAATTTTCTCCCCATGGAGCACCTTCCTTAAATTGTCTCTTTAACATAATGTACTGTTAGAGTAGATGCCTCTTAAAAATAGGAACAACAGAAATTGGTTATTCTTGGACTGCCTCTCAGGTTTGAGAATGATTTTTTCTTTCTCATACTGAGGTGGCCAATGAGGCCAATGGATGATCTACAGGCTCTTCCACAAATGGGGCGGGTGGTGGCAGGAAATGAGGGCTGGATAATTTGTGAGGTGGTTTGCTTGGACCACTGAAACAGTGCTCCAAACACATGGTCTCAAGATACCAAATTCCATCCCAAATGTGCCTTCTCCACTTTCAACTCTCTTGGCCAGTGATTTCCAGGAATCAGTGGGAAATATTGCAGTTTTTCAAGGAAGCTTTGTGCACATTGTTGAATCTTTTCCTATCTGCCTGCTAATTCCCTCCCATTACATTGTTCAGAATAGTGTGTCTGTTTCAGGAATCTGGTGTTAGGCACTCAAATAGCATGACCTGTTTAACATTTATTCACAAAATGCTGGAGTAACTCAGCAGGTCAGGCAGCATCTCGGGAGAGAAGGAATGGGTGATGTTTCGGGTCGAGACCCTTCTTCAGACTGATGTCAGGGGGGCGGGACAAAGGAAGGATATAGGTGGAGACAGGAAGATAGAGGGAGATCTGGGAAGGAGGAGGGGAAGGGAGGGACAGAGGAACTATCTAAAGTTGGAGAAGTCGATGTTCATACCACTGGGCTGCAAACTGCCCAGGCGAAATATGAGGTGCTGTTCCTCCAATTTCCGGTGGGCCTCACTATGGCACTGGCGGAGGCCCATGACAGAAAGGTCAGACTGGGAATGGGAGGGGGAGTTGAAGTGCTCGGCCACCGGGAGATCAGTTTGGTTAATGCGGACCGAGCGCAGGTGTTCAGCGAAGCGATCACCGAGCCTGCGCTTGGTTTCGCCGATGTAAATAAATTGACATCTAGAGCAGCGGATGCAATAGATGAGGTTGGAGGAGGTGCAGGTGAACCTCTGATTTTCCTTCCTATACCTTAGAATCAACAATGACATTTTAACTATAATCGCTAGATCAGTTGGCTTGCAAAGTAAAATGATACCCAAGAAGCTGAACTTGCAATATCTATGTTAAATAATCACTACATGTTACTAAATGAGAGATTTCATATTATTAATTTTCAGACTAATTCTAATAAAATCTGGACCATTTTGAAAATAAGCCATAATTAAAAGGCATTCATACAAAAGACTGGCTTTTTCAGCCAATGGCACAATTCACATTGGCCATTTGGTTACTTAACCAGTAGAAACTGATGAAATGCCATGAATAGTCATTAGTGACTAACCATTAAACATTAAAAAATTCTCTATCTTAATCTGGATCACTTTAAAATCTTATTTATGGCTCATTTTGCATCTGAGATAGGCTCAAGAGCACCTCAGATAATTAACAATGCCAGCACTTCTTTTTCACACTTAATGATTAGGGAATGGAAATATTCATGTATCTCTTAATGAGGTCTAGCATTCAATGATGACTAATTACTTTTGACACTCCTACACTGTTTTTCACTTACATTAAAAAAAACGAAATTAGTCCAGATGCAAGACTGATCCATTGTACAAAAGATATTAACACCTTCCTGCCTAGGTGTTCAACAATGGTGTGAAAGCAAGCCACTCAGCTGATAATTAAAAATGTGCATGGAGAAGATGGAAAGAGACATGGCTGACACATTAAGCAATGGCAGTCTGAGAATGTAATCCTGTTGCACAAACATAAAATGAGTAAAACTCCTTTTCATCACAGTTTCAGCTGGCTGGACTAATTAAAAACAAATATATTAATTGCGTTCAGTAACAGAATTTGAAACTGAAGTCAATGGGGTATTAATTTAGATAGTAACAACTAGCCAATAAGATTCTCAATTCAACAATTCTCAAGACTTTGCTTCCCTTTCATTTAACTGGAGAATGAAAGGTATTCCCTCCTTACCACTTGGATCTCTTTGCTATCCCAACAATTGCTTCAGATCTTTCAGATAATTACCTTTGTTCAAATTCAGTAGCAACTAACATTCTGGCGTGATCTGACATTTTACAATAGTCTCGTCTCATGAATACGTTTTTCTATTATCGTGGGCTAGTTGGCTCAATTCCACATTGTCAAGTTATTCCTTCATACTACGTCACTGAATTCCATCATCATTTCTCACTTTTGTGGCAGTAACCAGTCCAATATTGTAAACAACAGCATAATTATAAATCCAATTAAATGACAGTACAAAGAAATAACATAACAGGAATAATGAAGATTTGTTGACAGAAATGAACAAGATTGAATGGTGTATGTATTTACGTAGAAAGAAAAATGTGAGATATTAGCTCACAGGTGAAAGAATCTACATCCAGGCTGAAATGGATCTTATGTGACACAGAAAAATATGAAGCAACCTCCCTGTTGTTCTTCAGCATAGTGACTGGCTGCTGGGAGAGGGGCTCATGAATTAAGTGGATTTCACACAAGCAGCTCAGGATCCAATTAAAGTCAATGGTACATGACGTTTTATCCGCTTCAGAGTATGGCAGAGAAATGAAATCATCAGCACCTGCGGTAGAGTTGCTGCTTTACAGCGAATGCAGCGCCGGAGACTCAGGTTCGATCCTGACTACGGGTGCTGCACTGTAAGGAGTTTGTACGTTCTCCCCGTGACCTGCGTGGGTTTTCTCCGAGATCTTCGGTTTCCTCCCACACTCCAAAGACGTACAGGTTTGTAGGTTAATTGGCTGGGTAAATGTAAATGTAAAAATTGTCCCTAGTGGGTGTAGGATAGTGTTAATGTACGGGGATCGCTGGGCGGCACGGACTTGGAGGGCCGAAAAGGCCTGTTTCCGGCTGTATATATATGATGATGATGATGATATCGTTCCTTCTGCTGCAGATTTTGACACAATTTAATGCATTTAACTGAAATCATGGTCCAATTTTAAGTTCAAATCTGTGGTCCATAGAGTCAAAGAATGATACAGTATGGAAACAGGCCCTTCGGCTCAACTTGCCCACACCGGCCAACATGTCCCAGCTAGTCCCACCTGCCCGTGCTTGGTCCATATCCCTCCAAACTTGTCCTATCCATGTGCCTGTCGAACTGTTTCTTAAACGTTGGGATAATCCCAGCCTTAACTACCTCCTCTGGCGGCTTGTTCCATACACCCACCACCTTTTGTGTGAAAAAGCTACCTCTCAGATTCCTATTAAATCTTTTCCCCTTCACCTTGAACCTATGTCCTCTGGTTCACGATTCCCCTACTCTGAACATTCCCCAGATTCCCCTACCTTTGGTCCATTAGCTGATCAAAATCAGGTTCCAGTTTGGGCACCATCTTGGGTCTCTTTTACCTTTCAACAGTTGACCTGGGTTAATTTGCATGGGAAGGAAAAAAAAGTGAGGAAAATATTATTTCTAGCCAATGAGGAGATGCTTCAATAAAAAGATTAAACCAGCGCTCTTCAGTTAGGTTCACAAGGAGAAAGGAAAAGCATCATTTGGACAACATACAAGAGTGTCGTCATTCAACTGGAACCAAATGCCAGAAATTCAGGAAAGAACTTGCAAAAATTGGTAAGGAAAACAGATCCCAACTTAATAATTGAAGGCCAGATAGTCTGTAAGTGTTTATTAAAAAAATATTTATTTCATCTACCACACGAGCTCAAAGTAGTATTCACCTTTACCTTCTCCCTTACCCCAGCAGTCCTTCTAGGTAAGACAGAGGTTCACGTGCTCTCCTTGAAACTCATCTACTGCATCTGCTATTCCTAATGTGGCCACATGTACATTGGCGAGACCAAGCGTAGATGTGTCGAGTGTTTTGCCAAACACTTGCACTCGTCCACCAAGGCCTATTGGATATCCTGGTTGCTAACCATTTTAACTTTTCTTCTTATTCCCATACTGGCCTTTCTGTCCTGAGCCTCCTCCTTTGCTGGGGTAAGGCCACTGCAAACTCATCTGCTTTGGAAGCCTATAGCCCAATTGTATCACCATTGAATTCTCCAATTTTAGGTACAGTGCCCTCTATAATGTTTGGGACAAAAACGCATCATTTATTTGTTTGCCTCTGTACTCCACAATTTGAGATTTGTAATAGAAAAAAAATCACATGTGGTTAAAGTGCACATTGTCAAATTTTAATAAAGGCGATTTTTATAAATTTTGTTTTCACCATGTAGAAATTACAGCTGTGTTTATACATAGTCCCTCCATTTCAGGGCACCATAATGTTTGGGACACAGCAATGTCATGTAAATGAAAGTAGTCATGTTTAGTATTTTGTTTCATATCCTTTGCATGCAATGACTGCTTGAAGTATGCGATTCATGGATATCACCAGTTTGCCAAGAAGTACTTAAAAGAGCAACCACAGATCTGGAAAAAGTTTTTGTGGACAGATGAGATGAAGATTAACTTATATCAGACTGATGGCAAGAGCAAAGTAGGGAGGAGAGAAGGAACTGCCCAAGATCCAAAGCATACCACCTCATCTGTGAAACATGGTGATGGGGGTGTAATGGCCTGGGCATGTATGGCTGCTGAAGGTACTGGCTCACTTATCTTCATTGATGATACAACTGCTGATGGTTGTGTAGGAAAGTAACTGCAGATGCTGGTACAAATCGAAGGTATCACAAAATGCTGGAGTAACTCGGCAGGTCTAGGAGAGAGGGCATATAGGAGGGCAGGAGGAATCAGTCTGAAGAAGGGTCTCGACCCGAAACGTCACCCATTCCCTCTCTCCTAGATGCTGCCTGACCTGCTGAGTTACTCCAGCATTTTGTGATACCTTTAACTGCTGATGGTAGTAGCATAATTAATTCTAAAGTGTGTAGACACATCCTATCTGCTCAAGTTCAAACAAATGCCTCAAAACTCATTGACCGGGGGTTCATTCTACAGAAAGACAATGATCCCAAACATACTGCTAAAGCACAAAGGTTTTACAAAGCTAAAAAATTCTTGAGTGGCCAAGTCAATCACCTGATCTGAACCCAATTGAGCATGCCTTTTATATGCTGAAGAGAAAACTGAAGGGGACTAGCCCCCAAAACAAGCATAAGCTAAAGGTGGCTGCAATACAGGCCTGGCAGAGCATCACCAGAGAATACACGCAGCAACTGGTGATGTCCATGAATCCCAGACGTCAAGCAGTCAATGCATGCAAAGGATGTGCAACAAAATACTAAACATGACATTGCTGTGTCCCAAACATCATGATGCCTTGAAATGGAGGGACTATGTATAAACACTGCTGTAATTTCTACATGGTGAATCCAAAATGTATAAAAATAGCCTTTATTAAAATCTTGACAATGTGCACTTTAACTACATGTAATTTTTTTCTATTACAAATCTCAAATTGTGGAGTACAGAGGCAAATAAATAAATGATGGGTCTTTGTCCCAAACATTATGGAGGGCACTGTAACCTCAACTCACTCCCCACTTCCCTATACCCCACCTGGACTCCCCTCCCCCTCTCCAACATTCCTTCCATCTTTTTTTTGTAAATCAGCATCTGCATTTCCCTTTTCCAGCATTCACCTACATTGTTTCAACACGATGCATAATCAGCCTATTAACTTTTCAGATGAAATCCACCTAGTAAAAATTGTCTTGCATAGACAGAATCAAATCTATTCACTTTTCGATTTCATCTGTAAATTTAACATATTCAAGTTAATTTAGGATTTAATTGAGGATATAGCTGGGAATCCATCTGGGCTGAGACTAAAGAAGGGTCTCTACCCGAAACGTCACCCATTCCATCTCTCCGGAGATGCTGCCTGACCCGCTGAGTTACTCCAGCATTTCGTGTGTACCATCCACCTGGGCTGGTTTCTTTCCATGTTGTTCCATGCATGACAATCGCCTACCGCCACAACAGGTCCACAGGCGAAACCATCTCCTTGCCCCTACACTCAAACCCGGAACATCTGGATAACAAGGACACAGATGTTAGAATCCTATTTATTGACTCTAGCTCCGTCTTCAACACCATAATTCCAAACAAACACATTTCCAAAATCCTGGACGTGAGACACAGCACTCCCCTTTGTCTCCGGTTCTTCGACTTCCTGACCACAGTCAGTCAGGACAGGTGACAAAACCTCCTCTATGATAATTCTCAACATCACGATAATTCTCAACACCATTATCCAAGTCCATTTACAGATGCCACCACCGTTCTGGGCCAGATCTCAAAGAATGACGAGGCAGAGTTCAGGAAGGGGATAGAGAGCTCAGTAACTTGGTGTCAAGACAACAATAACTCCCTCAATGTCGGAAAAATGACAAAGCTAGTTATTGTATTCAGAAAGCAGGTGGCGTACATGCCCCAGACAACATCTATGGTGCTAATGTGGAGATAGTTAAAAGCTTCAAGTTCTTAAGACGTTCAAGTTATTTTTAAGAGGCGGAAATATCACCAACAATTTGTCATGGTCCAACTTTCTCAAATACTGAGGAAATTCAGCAGGTCTCAATGACACTTACTGATGTCTACAGATGCACCATAGAAAGCATCCTATTGGGATGCAACAATATGGTAACTGCCCTGCCGCAATAAATTAAGAGAGATGAGGATGGAGTCCAGTACATCATGCCTAATCACCTCCCCATAATCAATACCAACTACACTTCATTCTAACATAATCAAGGACCACTTACCCCCCCGTCCTTCCCCCCCTTTCCCCGCCCCCACCACTAATCTCCCTTGATCATTCCCTCTTCTTTTTCCCACCAGACAAAATATAGAAAAGCTTGAAGGCACGTACCACCAGATTCAGGAAGAGCTACCATCCCGCCATTATCAGAATATTAAATGGACCTCTCATAAACAAAGAGGTGAGATCCCAATCTCCCAATTTACCACGTATGGTCCTTCAACGTTTTTATTAAGAGGCGGAATAAACCATTATGATATTGAACTGCATTGTGTTTTGAATCAACTCTGTGAGAATCATATTTGGGGTTTTGACTGCACACAAGCCAAGAAAACAATTTCCATAATGTTGGTTTCCTAGCGTTAATCAACTGAAAGTTCCTCTCATCTAAAGTCAATCACTTCTCTGGTCATTTCTCAGTTGAATCATCACGCTAATCGAGAAATTCAATTAAATTCTTGCTTTTAGCTTGGAGGTAGGTACTTTCCCTGTGAACTACCAAAAGGTCGGCAAAGCTTATTATAATTTGGAAGAATAGTAAACCTCTACTTCACAAAAACAAGACACAAAGTGCTGGAGTAACTCAGTGGGTCAGACAGCATTTTTGGAGAACATGGATAGCTGACCTTTCGGATCAGGACCTTTCTTCAGAATGAGTCTGAAGTGTCTCAACCAAAAACTTAACTTATTTATGTTCTCCAGAGACGAGTTACGCCAGTACTTTGTGCCTTTTTTGTAGACCAATAACTGCAGTTCGTGTCACTAGCCTTCAAAAGTAATGTAACATTGAGAAAAAAAACCTTAAATGTGCAGTAATATTATGAAAAACATTAAATTAAAAATGAATCATCTGAGCTTTAATAACCATAGCTTAATGTTCTGTCTCACAAAAGGTTACAATATCTGTGTTCTATCTTATGATGAAGTATGCAATCTTATTTAAAAGTACTGATTTTACATCACATGCCATTGCCCAATGCCCCTGATGCTCTTACCCTGAACCTTAACACAACTAAAAATGATATAATCTTCAATTACAATGTTCTGTCATTGTTTATGACAGCTGCTCCTTAATGGCATTAGTTGTCATGGCAATATATTAAGTAAGATAATCATGTCAACTTTAGTTTAAAGTTACATGAAAAGGCAAGTATTTGATCAATAAATAAGATGAACGCTTTTTGAACATTTTTCTTCATTGGTTTTTATCTATTTAGTCCTGACTATGGTCAAGATAACTTGAATCATGAGTTAACAGCCCACGAACATTGTCACTAGCAGAGTAGCCAAGAGTTGCTCCAAGATTCCTCAACCATTATCGTATCCCACTTAAACTTCTGACACCCAGATGAAGCACTCCAAAAACTGAATATGACTTACCAAGTTGCCACTCTGGTGGTCTGCCTGATGACCACAATCTTTAAATTTCTTTCTTCTGAAACTCCTGACAAGATTTGTTACAATCACTTGTAATATATCCAGAAACATGATAAAAAAAAAACTTTCTGGAATAATGTCCCTGATCCCTTTTGAACTACATTTTTGAACAATATTTAAGCTGAAATTTCAACCCCAAAAAATCTGTCTTGTTCTCATTGAAGAGTTCTTCAATATTAATTTTTTTGTTGAGGGGAGTTTAAAATATAAATGTAAATGGGCCAGATTGTGCCTGATCTGGCCCAGACCTCACAATTACACCTACCCACCCTAGTAGCACCCGCCCCTCCCCAGGCTATTCCCATGGCCATAATGACCTTTTGTGGCTCCGTGGGTCCAAATGAACTAATTTCTCCCAGCCTTGCTGCAGAGCTCGCCACTGTTGATGCTCATTGAGCTATTTATAAATCTCTCTGATGAGGAGGCCTTTAAAAATAGTTCAAAAGCATTTAATTTTACATTAAAATGATTACAATTAATCAGTGTTTGAAAACAACTAGCGTGCAGTTCTGACCACCCATCGGAGACCTTTGAACGGACTTCAATGTTATATCTTGTACTGAATGTTGAACCCTTTATCCTTTATCTGTGCATTGTGGGTGGCTTGATTGTATTCATATATAGTATTTTCTCTGACTGGATAACACTCAAATAAAAGCTTTCCACTGTACCTTGTTGGTACACTTGACAATAATAAACTAAACTAAACATTAAGCTACAGTAAAATAAGCGTAAAAAAATACCATTCACGTTTCCGGTTCAGGTCAGTAATCCCATTCAAATGCACGCTATCAATAGCATCATGCTCAACAACTGGATGTTCTCCTTGAGATCGAGTCCAGCAGCTGACAGAAGTCAGATGACTTGTCATCTGACACAAGTTTGTCTCCGACTTCTCATTGTCTGCTCATTGCAGGGTAGGAGTTAGAGACATCCCGCATCTGCGCCCGGGATGAGGTGTTTCCCCTACTCCCAATTCCTCCGTCTACGCCGCATCTGCGCCCGGGATGAGGTGCTTCACACTAGGGCATCAGAGATGTCCTCATTCTTCAGAAAACGGGGCTTCCCCTCTTCCATTATCGATGAGGCTCTCACTAGGGTCTCTTCTACATCCCGCAGCTCCGCTCTTGCTCCTCCTCCTCCCATTCGTAACAAGGACAGAATCCCCCTCGTTCTCACCTTCCACCCCATTAGCCAGCATATCCAACAAATCATCCTCCAACATTTCCGTCACCTCCAACGGGACCCCACCACTGGCCATATCTTCCCATCCCATCCCATCCCATCCCCTCCCCTTTCTGCGTTCCGCAGAGACCGTTCCCTCCGTATCTCTCTGGTCCACTCGTCCCTTCCTACCCAAACCACCCCATCCCCGGGCACTTTCCCCTGCAACCGCAGGAGATGCAACACCTGTCCCTTTACCTCCCCCCTCAACTCCATCCAAGGACCCAGAAGGTCTTTCCAGGTGAGACAGAGGTTCACCTGCACCTCCTCCAACCTCATCTATTGTATCCGCTGCTCTAGATGTCAACTTCTTTACATCGGCAAAACCAAACGCAGGCTCGGCAATAATTTCGCTCAACACCTTCGCTCAGTCCGCCTTAACCAACCTGATCTCCCAGTGGCTGAGAACTTCAACTTCCCCTCCCACTCCCAGTCTGATCTTTCTGTCATGGGCCTCCTCCAGTGCCATAGTGAGGCCCACCGGAAATTGGAGGAACAGCACCTCGTATTTTGCTTGTGCAGCTTGCAGCCCAGCGGTATGAACATTGACTTCTCCAACTTTAGATAGTTCGTCTGTCCCTCTCTTCCCCTCCCCAGTTCTCCCTCTATCTTCCTGTCTCCACCTATATCGTTCCTTTGTCCCGCCCCCCTGACATCAGTCTGAAGAAGGATCTCGACCCGAAACATCACCCATTCCTTCTCTCCTGAGATTCTGCCTGACCTGCTGAGTTACTCCAGAATTTTGTGAATAAATACCTTCGATTTGTACCAGCATCTGCAGTTATTTTCCTACACTACTGGCTTGCTAAGAGCATCTTGCCTGTATTTCCAAGCCCACGTTATCGTCATATGGCTGAATTTCTGTCATGCCTGCTTGCAAACCCATCATACATCATTCTGCTTAGATTATTGGCATAGCCATAAACAAGATGACAGGAGATTACAGCAAGAAAGATGTCCATTTGACTCAGTGAATCAATACTGGTTCTATGCAAGTTTACTGTAGATCTATCCCTCTCATCTGCCCTTCACCACAGTTCTGCAAATTCTTTCAAGAATTTATACAGCTCCTTTTTGAATGGAATCGATGACTCGGTTTTCATTGTTCCCTATGGTATTCCAGATCTTAACCATATGCTGCACCAGGAAGTTTATCCTCACAATACTTTTGTTTTATTTTCACCAATCATCTTTGATATTCATTATCCAATTTTTGACCCACAAATTTTCTCATCTAATTTGTCAGGACCTTTCATGATTTTAAGTATTTATACCAAATCTGATTCCCCTACAACCATCGATCCTCAACTCCCTCTATTCGAAGGAGGAATCCCCCAGCTTTGAAAAGCTATTGTTAAACAACCACGTTTTTTACTGGCTATAAACACAGCTGTAATTTCTACATGGTGAAACCAAAATGTATAAAAAATAGCCTTTAATAAAATCTGACAATGTGCACTTGAAACCACATGTGTTTATTTCTATTACAAATCTCAAATTGTGGAGTACAGAGGCAAATAAATAAATGATGGGTCTTTGTCCCAAACATTATGGAGGGCACTGTATGTACCTGCTTCCTACTTCCCTCTACTCTGCAACATTCCCAGTGTCCTGCTGTTGACTATGAAGGGGGGGGGGGGGGGGGGGTGAGGAGATCTCTCCTGCTGCTGGCTGCAGCGATGGTCGCCCGGGGCCCTCTCCCCTTTCCTCTCCCCCCTCGCCCGTCCCCGGCCGAGACTCCCCCGCTGGCAACGGGTCCACGGGTCGTCAGTTGGGGAGGGTTGCCGGGCCCGCAGGAGAGGTTTGGACCCAATGGGGATTGCCGGGCCCAATGCAGGAGAGGTTTGCACGGAGGGTTGCCGGGCCCGCAGGAGAGGTTTGGACCCAACGGGGCTTGCCGGGCCCAATGCAGGAGAGGTTTAGGCCCAATGGGTCCATGCCCGGCTAGTATATCTTATCACTCAGACTACTCTCCAGTAGACAATAGGTGCAGGAGGAAGCCATTCAGCCCTTCCAGCCAGCACCACCATTCAATGTGATCATGGCTGATCATTCTCAATCAGTACCCCGTCCCTGCCTTCTCCCCATACCCCCCGACTCCGCTATCCTTCAGAGCTCTATCTAGCTCTCTCTTGAATGCATTCAGAGAATTGGCCTCCACTGCCTTCTGAGGTAGAAAATTCCACAGATTCACAACTCTCTGACTGAAAAAGTTTTTCCTCATCTCAGTTCTAAATGGCCTACCCCTTATTCTTAAACTGTGGCCCCATGTTCTGGACTCCCCCAACATTGGGAACATGTTTCCTGCCTCTAACGTGTCCAACCCCTTAATAATCTTATACGTTTCGATAAGATCTCCTCTCATCCTTCTAAATTCCAAGCCTAGTTGCTCCAGTCTTTCAACATATGACAGTCCCGCCATTCCGGGAATTAACCTAGTAAACCTACGCTGCACGCCCTCAATAGCAAGTACTTTGCCTGCCACAGATGTTAGACTCACTGGTCTATAGATCTCAGGCTAGTTGATACTTCCCAGGCTATAGATCTGCGTATATATTGCACATTTTGTTCATGGCACAGATGACAATTGTCAAGTCCCGGCTGTTGAACAGGAAGTCATAAACCTCAATACTCTCTGACCAAAATAGCCTTCAGCCTGGTAGATCTAGGAATCTTTTATTCAAGAGCTTTGCACGTAAATCATCCATAACTTCCACCATAGTTGTGCACGAGGTGTCCGTAGTAATCTGTTGTTGAGTTAGGGTTGGAGTTATGCCAGTTAGTTCAAGATCCTATAAGATTAACTTTGAATTATGTCATTTAAAAGACACTTTGGGCTCCATATGGATAGGAAAGGTTTGAATGGACATGGTCCAGGCTCAGATAGAAAACTTAGTTGCAATGGATGAGTTAGGCCAAAGAGGCTGTTTCGTGCTGCATAGCTCTATGAAGCTTTGTAGCAGTAAGATAAATTTGAGACATCATCACCCATAGAGGCTTAAGTGAATCTTTCCTAAACTGGGTCTGTACCATGATATCAATGCCTATCCTGTGACAATGTCAACACTGTACAGAGTTGTGAATTTAATATAGTTCCAAAAGCGTATGCAGCGAATACATTATTGCAAAAGGATGGGTTCCTGGAAAATATTCTGTTAAGTAAAATTTAATAAATGTTAAAAGATTGAACTTAATGGATAATGGACATTTCAGTATCACTACAGAAGGAGAGTGGCATACAATTCATTGGTACAAGTGGCATTATGGAAAAATTCTATAAATTCTGTATTTTATTGCTAATTAACAAAGTAAGCTACACTGGTTAACTGAGAAGTTACTGTCCATTAATAACTATTTGGAGTCTAAATCACCAGTATTGTTTTAGTTTTAATATTGGAGATAAAATCATTACTTGGTTTAGAGCTTTATTTATAAAGTAACGACATAAAAAAACAAATGACAGTAATCCAATGCATGCATAACTAAGTACTATAGTGGAGATTGCATGGAACCACAACTGGGCAAAATACAACTTCTGTCCCATCTCCCCAACTGAGGTCATGCAATGTCACACCTGCCTCTTTCACCAGCAACTCCAGAATTAAAAATAATCACCCACTGAAAAAAGCATATAGCTACATCTTTTAAATACACAAAGGCATCTCCCCACCATCTGCCTCAATCTCCTTTGAATTTGTTAAAAATAAAGACTCGCCAAAATCTGATCAGCCAGACATTATGTGTCACTGTGAATTACATATCAGCTACGTAAGCAGTTGGCCGTAACAGTCAGTATGCTAATTTTGCCGAATCACAATGATTTGCTTCTGTTTGAGTCTATGCAAACAAGAAGGCATTTCAACACTCCCATATGGCTTAGCTTCTTTTACAATAGGTTCTAACAAGATTTGCCATTACTAATCAATTCTTAAAATAGTTCCCACCAGCCGCAGATTGGTAAGGGTTTCCCTTTGAAAAAAAACCAAGTTTCTTTGAACACTTTAATTCGTCAAAACCCTTCAACATTAACGGATCTACTGTGAAAGGAACTTGGAGATTTTTCAAGTCAGTTCAGTTGAATTTTGAAAGCAAGTTTTATCTAAATTAAATAGGCTAGTCAACAAAAAAAACTGTCAACATTCCAAGTTAAAAATGTCACTGGACTGAATTTCCAAAGTGAGAAAGATCACCTGAAGATAAGAACAAAATGGTTTTGTTCCTGGTACAAGTCAGTCAGCTTTACATTGCTGTTAGGTATACTCTGTTCTTTGTGGTCTGGATAGCATTTTCCCTATGGTTGAGCAGGTGAAATTTTGTTAGTCAAATTATTATATTCTACTGTGTTATTGAGTTAAAAGTTAGCTGTTACAGATTACATTAAATTTTTCAAATGCTAATTCTCTTTTTTCATTAAAGTACCCAAAAGAGTTCTCTTCAAGTCATTTTAAGATTTTTAAAAACTGACACACTGTAAATGGAAATATTGAATCTTTGAAGAAAATTCAGAAGGAAAGGATTATTCTTCAATTTTTTCATATTCCCTCTTGCAAATATAAAACAACATAGTAGTTTAGAAAATGTTGAGGGTGATGGAATATTGTAATCTAAAGTAGATGTTACAGTCACAGAAAATGTCATTGTGTTTTTAAAATAACAAATGCATGATGTAATAATTAAAGAAAACAATGAAGGAATAAAAATTTGTACAATACTGTATACTCAAGTAAATTTCAAAATGTACTTTTGGATGATAACAAATTACTTTATGCAACAATGCTCACTGCATTGAAAACTGAAAGAAAATCTGTTAACGTCAGATTTCATGTTTAAAGTTGGGAAAATGGGGTGGGGGAGAGAGAAATAAAATTCAGCATGTTCAAGATATAGTTCAACAGGGCCATATAACTCTAGCTCCCCTTTGTAACTCCACTGCACCCACATAAACCAGCTGTGCATTTTCCCTTGAGTCTAGGTTGTTTGAATCACCTGTCAATCACTGAGTACATACAACATTTAACAGCAGCCTCCAGCTTGGGTCTAATAACTGTGACATCAGTGCTGAATCTGGATCATTGTGTAATAGAAAAGTTCAAGACCATGACCGGCAAATTAGTGCACCTGCTCGTCATTATTGTAAATCACTGCTTTTCAAATTCATTTCTATGGAACTTTTAAGTCAATGGACACCATTTTGCCCCCATACACCTTACCATCTTGCTTTTAATCCCATTGTTGAAAACCTACATCAAATAGTTTATAATACATCAAATTAGAAAGAGCCATCACAGAAGCATTACAACAGTAAAACCTGCAACGAGAAACTTTTGCAGAATCACTGAGAAGAAATAAGGTCTGCGATGTTTCCTGTTGTTCTGAATTTAATGTATGGTGAATGCAGGAATACAGAATAGTTCCTGCAAAATAACATTTATAACTATCCTATTCTGATTCTGTAATCTCAGCAATGGTAAAGGAATTTCATGCAAGCTAGAAATATGGTCCATGCATACATGTTCAACCCATTTGCAAGTGAAATAAAATCTGGCAGAGAAATGTTGTGACAGCCATTTGCCATTGTCACCACAAACGCTTTGCCTGCTGAAGCAGAGAGCAAAACCAGCATGCAATTTTCTTGTTTATATCATGACACTATCCCTGCCAACAGAGCTGTACAAATGGATAAGGTATGACAGGCAGTGCACACATTTACCCCAACACAAAAATAGAATTGAGGAATAATTTGTCAAATGTTAATGCTATATTAGACTCCCCTGATGTCTCAACCACAATTCTGTCAACAGAACAATTCATAGCAGAAATGTCAGTTACGCTTCAATGCTCATATAAGTGAGTGCTTACATTGCTAATCTGCATTCATGCTATAAAAATCATCACTCGAAGTCATTCTGAGAGTGTCATGACATGCTAAGAAGCTGTTTTATTGTTCTTGGATAGAAAAACAAATTTAGTACTGATCAACCTCAAAAGTCAATACTTTTCCAAAAGGTCCACTCTCACTCCTTCATGAATTCAGAGTCCACTTACAAGTTTCTTACCATTATATATTTTACTTAATCTTCTTTGCATTTACACAAGATATCTCCAAAAGCTCCACAGCAGTTATATATGGACTGTCCAGCATGATGCAGAGCAAGATGATTCAATCGCAAACTACCCTGAGATAGTTGAACTCACTTGGACTGCTATTTGACCACTGCCCTTCATCTTAACGGGTGGATTACTTTGAATGAATAAACTGTTGCCATTCACCATCTGGAGAACTTCTCTTGTGAGTTAAAAGGGCAAATACATAGAAGTTATTTTCTTTGAAAGAGGAATCCAAAGAGGGCGATGGTGTTAAAAATATACTGGGGCTCAGGATTCCTAGGAATGACAGCATTACTGGAATCAATGCAAAGCAGAGCCATGAAAGCATTTAAAATGTACTCCGATGTGAAACTAATAGCACTGCCATGCCAGAAATATGGCATGTACCCTTGTCTTCCCTGCTGCTGTGCTACGAAAATGTGGTTGTGGCCTCTGGCTTTTACTTGTACTTTTTTAACAATGAGGCAGTTGAAGTACGTAGGAAGCTACACCGAAGATAGACACAAAATGCTAGAGTAACTCAGCAGGTCTGGCAGCATCTCTGGAGAAAAGGAATAGATGACATTTCGGGTCGAGACTAAAGAAAGTTCTCGACCCGAAACTTCACCCATTCCTTCTCTCCAGAGATGCTGCCTGACCCGCTGAGTTACTCCAGCATATTGTATCTATCATCGAAGCAGATGAAGTGATCTTAACACCGCACAGCCCTTCAGCACTGAAACTCTCGGCTCAAGGAGGTAACCTGGTTGCCACGGTGAGCGTGGCCCAAGGCTGGACTACAGCAGTGGCTGTGGCATGTCACTGCCGGCTGGATGTGTTGAAATCTGATGTCTCCCTGTGCCTTTGTTCCACTGCACAGCAACTCTGCTGAGCTTGTTACAGCAAATCTCCGGGTTTGCGAAAACCTGGAAACCAAACAAAGGAGGGGAGGACAGCCACTTCGGTCACCTCTAACAGGAGATGTTCAGTTTAGTTTATTGCCACGTGTAACAAGGTACAGTGAAAAGCTTTTGTTACGTGCTATCCGGTAAGCGGAAAGACAATACATGATTACAATCGAGCCATTTACAGTGAATAGGAATATGATAAGGGAATAACATTTAGTGCCAGCAGAGTCCTCTGAATGAGACTGTGGAATCCAAGAGCTCTGTCAACACATCTGCCAATAGTCCACAGCAATAGTTCATACTCACCATGTTGGTCAGAGCCCTGTATCTCAATACTGAGTGGCTGCATCACTCACCCAACATCTGCCCCCATGGGCAGCCACTGCATATTGCCTCAGGGTTCATGCCACACTGACGAACGTGCGGTGAGATCTCTGTTTCCTAACGGTGGAAGCATCGGCTTCCCACAACAGTCAGGATATAGGCCTGAGCAGATAGCTCTTCTGAAAGTAGCATGCGAGCATTCAAACTCCAAAATGAGCAGTGATAACAGATCAGCGCTTTCAGGGGCAGTGATAAGTGGGGCAGCAGTGTAAAGCATAGCCATGCAGAAGTGAAATCAGGAGCATTATTTCACACAATTATTGGCAGAAATTTGGAGTCCTTTGCCATTGTTGCAGTTACAGGGCGAGATAGAATTCTCGAGACTCAGAACAACACATTATATCTGAACATTGGATCAGTCTGAAGAAGGGTCTCGACCCGAAACGTCGCCCATTCCTTCTCTCCAGAGCTGCTGCCTGTCCCGCTGAGTTACTCCAGCATTTGTGTCTACTTTCGATTTAAACCAGCATCTGCAGTTCTTTCCTACACATTGTGTCCCAGATAAAGATACCAGGGGATATGGAGTAAATGCAGTTAAATAGAACAGAGGCACAGAGCAGCAGAGATTTAGCAGAATGGTTTGTTAGTTTTGTTTATTATCACATGTACCAAGGTACAGCTGCTCCTCAATTTACAATGGGGTTACGTTCCGATAAACCCATCGTAAACCGAAAATATCGTGCGTCAAAATGCATTTAATACACCCGATCACGTGGCCGGAAGCGGGCTACGGGTCGCTGCCGTTGCCCAGGGTTTGCACCATTGTAAAGTCGAAGCATCGTTATTCGGGGAGCATCTGTACGGTGAAAAGCTTTTTTGTTGCATGTTACCCAGTCAGCGAAAAGACTACATGACTACAACCAAGCTATTCACAGTGCGCAGATTCAGGATTAAGGGATGTCTAGTGCAAGTCCAATAATAGATAGACTGCGAATCCAATGAGATAGACGGTTGGTCAGGGCCGCTCTCTAATTGGTGATAGGATAGTTCTGTTGCCTGATAAAAGCTGGGAAGAAACTGCACCCGAATCTGGAAGTAAATGTTATCAATTGTTCCTGCATTTCAACAATTTTCCTCAATGAGAAAGAGCTCACCCAATCATAGCTTCCAATTCTCCAGATACTCAAGTTTGAGCATACTTTGACAGTAGTCACTGTTTAATAGCCCACTACAAATCATTATCAAAGATGAACAATGAATGACAAAGACCCAAAGTGCTGGAAAGCATCTGTTGAATTGGAGCATAGCATGAGTGCTTTCATTATGCAAAGTAGAGAAAAGCTGCAATTTCAAACATGTAAAAATGGTATCTAAAGAATACACTACCAGAAAAGGAAAGCCACATACATGCAATTAACCTTTACGCTTTGTGTCCAAATTAACAATAAAATTACAAAACGTGTTAATGAACAGTAACCATGCTCAATTAGTTCACATTTTTATAAACTTATGTAAAAACTGCCATACAATACTACATCGGGTCTTGACTGAAATGAATCTGTGTCAATAGACTTACAAAGAAAAAAATAGCAGTGTGTTTTGACCAGATGCTATTCTGTGGTAGATGTGACAAAGTTATATCTCTACATCATTAGCAAGCTCCTAAGGTTTTTGGAGACTGGAAGTCTGGCACATGAGTTTCAATTGAGCAAAGCCACCCCTTTGCAGCTGCTAAAACAGCTGCTACCTCTGACACCTTAGCAAGCTGACAAAGCTCAAACAAGACAATAAAACCAATCTTCCTCCAAGGGTTTAGGCAATATGATAAAAACCAACCTTTCTCCAACAGGATGCGAGCAATAGAGAAATATCTTAACATTTGTATTTTTTAACATAGAGGTCAACACACATAAAACTAATACGCAGGGCACAGGATTTCATTTGTCTAATTCCTGCATGTGCAAGGCAGAAATGAATATATATTTTTTAAAACAGGGATTATTTGTAACAATCCACACATCCATTCACCACTTTATTCAGAAGGCCTTTTTAAAAAAAATAGAAGATCTCATCATTCTGTTCAATATTGTTACGTCACACATTGGGGAAATCTTACTGGTTCCCCATTCCACTTTATAAGAGAAATGAATGAAAAGTCAGTCATTTGGCATTCTTCAGTTGCTCCTATATTGCTGATAGTTTTGTGATTGTCCTGAAAGACGTTCCCATGTGATTCGTTGCAACACCAAAGTAAATCTGCCAGGTTTTCCAATCTGGTGAGCGCAAAATACACACAGAACTTTTTTTTATTGAAAATCTTTCTTTACAGGTACATATCGTTCCAAATACTGACTTTAGCCATTTCAGATAGTTACCAGCAGTTGTGTTTGACTCCTTTTGAAGCAAGGGCATAAACATTCAATTTTGCAATTGTCAGTTCAGGCACACTTTCAGTACACTTGGTTCTATAATTCAAGGGTTTCCTGGATCTCAGGAAATACAGCATAAACGAAATTTACAGCATTAGGACAATATAAATGCCACGTTTGTTTAAAGAAGTAATTGTAACTTTCAACTCCTGGTGGTAAGACTGAGCTAGGTGTCTGACCTGTTGTGTGGACCTTACTGTTAAGTGGTTTATAGCCAAAATGAAAATGACAACAGATAACTGTTGTTGGTGGCTCTACACCTGACAACAAAAACAATTATTTGTGCTGCGCAGTTATCATATCTGAGCTATTAGTGACAACATTGCTTGATGTAAGTACAGGTCCTTGTAAAATAAATAACAATCCATTAATAAACGAACGTAACTGGTGATCCACTCAAAGCCTTCAAAACATCTCTTTAATATTTTAATACTGTAGATGATACAAAATGCTGGAGCAATTCAGCAGTCAGGCAGCATCCCTGGAGGAAAGGAAAAGTGATGTTTCAGGTGGGAATCTTTCTTCATACTCTGAGGTAGTCTGAGGCAGGGTTCCAACCTGCAATGTCACCTATTTATTTTCTCCAGGGATGGGCCTGACCCGCTGAGTTGCTCCAGCATGTTGTGTCTATCTTTGGTATAAATCAGCATCTGCAGTTCTTTCTTACACTCTTTAATACTGTAAATGGAAGTAATGCCCATGCACTGGTTCCACCTTTTACATTATCATTCATCCCAAATGTAGATAAACTGCATTAATTTACTTATTTTGAACTAATCAAAGGCTGGCATTATTTGTATCCTATACAAAACAACAAAAGTAATTAACTCTTTTAAAAAAAAATCACCTTCGTGAATCATAACAGCCACAAACAGGAGCTAAAAAATAATGACATTATCTCAGGGTGATCCACGGTTGAGAATGACTAGCTTAAAGACAATCAGTATTACATCGTGAGCAAAATGAACTGTCTTCATAATCTCTTTAAATCAAGTTTAAATGTGGTTACATGCACCCATGTAAGGTACATTTGATGTTGTATTCATACGTCAAACATTTACCAATGAGATGATTAAAATACTCCTTCAGTTCAAGTTTAGATTTTTTGTCTAGGCCTCAGGAGTGGAGCATTAGCCCAAAATCTTCTAAGCCAAAGTGAAGTCTTCTATCCATTGACCACAGCTAATTGACCATAACATTTACAGATGGGCAGCACACTGACACAACTGGTTGAGCCACCGTTGCAGTTCCTGCAACCAGGGTTCTATCCCATGTCCAGCACTGTCTGTGTTGTCTGTTAATAGTGAGGGTTTCCTCCAGTTACTATGGTTTTCTCAAGCATCCCAAAGACTTGTGGATTGATAGTTTAATTGGAAGTTGCTCCCAGTGGTCATGAGTGGTGGGATGTGGGTGAAATTGATTGGAATGAAGGGAGAATAAAATGGGATTAGCGTGAATGGGTGTTTCATAGTCAGCACAGGCTCAATGGATCACTGGTCTTGTTTCCTTGTTGTATCTCTCTGAATCTGTGACCTCAAAAATAACAAGTTTTAATTTCATAAAGAATTTAACAAGATGTGTCATATCATCGTTACATCCAGAGTGAATAAAAATCTGGAACAAAGGGTATTTATTGATCAACATTGTTAATTCTAACAAGCCAACCATGATTTGTCATAAAAAGATCTATGCCAGTTTTAATTTTAGAGATACAGTGCAGAAACAAGCCCTGCGGCCCAGCGAGTCCGCGCCGACCAGTGATCCCTGCTCACTAATGCTATCCTGCACACAAACTAGCGACAATTTACAATTATACCAAGCCAATTAACCTAGATACCTGTATGTCTTTGGAGCGTGGGAGGAAACCGGAGATCCCAGAAAAAAACATGCAGGTCAAAGGGAGAACGCACCAACTCCGTACAGACAAGCACCCATAGTCAGGATCAAAACCAGGTCTTTGGCACTGTAAGGCAGCAACTTTACCGCTGCGCCACTACGCTGCCCAGTCGCCAAAGTTATAAATTAAAATAATTGATGATAGCACAGAAAGTTAGAACAAAATTGATAAGTCATGCAGGAACGTAAAAGATTCTCTGCCAAATGACTCAACTCCATGGAATCTTAGCCAATTGAAAGGACAAAGTAATGAAAACACAAGACACCAGAAATTGCAAATACCATCAAAATGAAGACTATGACATTAAATTAAAGAATGAGCTTTGAAGGCTGACCAAAATGCAAAACTGTCTCGTTATAAGTGACAGCATCTACTGCAGGGCTATATTAAGGGATGTGAAAACATTGGTAGAAGCAATCACAGTATATTTCATTCAGTACTGGTCATACAATATAAAGTCAAGAAAGCAAAACAAATGGGAATTGTTGAATGTTGCAGAAATAGCTATATAAACAAACCAAAATAACCAAGAATGTGTGAGAATCCAGAACTTGGATAAGTCTCAGAATAATGGAAAGACCTATTAAGATTGAAATAATGAGGGATTTATTGTCTCATGGAGTTGTGAATCTTTGGAATTTTCTACACTGATAAGCCACAGATTCAAAGACCAGATAAATTTTGAAAACTTCAGGGAAATAAAGAGTAACAAGGATCAGGTGCATACGTGGAGTTGTGGCACACATCCTCCCCCATCCAGTTGGACAGGTCCCAAACCCAACACCAAGTATTTTCTAGGCCTCGACCCCTTTCAACAACTACAATCACATCAGTCGTGATCTGACTGAACTACAGTGCAAGCTGGAAGGGCCATAGAGATATGAGCAGGAAATATCTGCAATAATTGTTTTTTAAAACAAATTATATTAGATGTTTTGTTCAGCTTCTCCTTTCACCCTTTATGCCATTTACTAGATTACTATTTTTATTAATCATCCTGAGATATTAACTGACCCATGCAACTTTTGTGTATTTCACCACGTAAAGTAATTCTCTAAACTGCAACATCCTACATTATAACCAAATATTCAGTGTACCGAGATCACAAATTCGATACATGAAAAAAATTACCAAAAATACATTTGTTTATAATCTGTATGTTTCTTTTTATGTAATAAAAATAACATTAATTCTGTCAATGAACTGTGATCTTTAAATCGATCAGAAGGAAACTCTCAAGAGGCGAGGACATTATCTTAAACCTTACTTTACAGTCTTGTGGCCTCCAGGTCACACATCAAAGGGTTCTAACTATTTCAAAATCATGTTTTGTAAAACCTGCTTTTTACAAAATTCATAGGTCATCGACGCCATTGAATTTCCGATTTTCCATAACTAAAACCATTAACCTACAGTCCACAATGATACTGGATTGACATTCAGATTGTTAAAAAAAATTGCCATCTTGAAGTGATATGCTTCAAGTCAATCATGTATGAAATACATCAATTTTGACATTGCAGTGCCTCAGTGCTACAGTGAAGTGTCAGCCACGATTATGTGCACAACTCCTGGAGTGCTGCTTGGAATGTCAACATTTTGAACCAGAAGCAAGAGTGCTCAAATAAGCAATCATCTAATATTAATCAGGCAAAGAGTACATGTGGACAAATTATTTTTAGAGTTTAGAGTTTAGAGATACAGCGCGGAAAGAGCCCTTTGGGCCCACCGGGCCCGCGCCGACCAGCGATCCCTGCACAAAAACACTATCCTATACCCACTAGGGACAATATTTACATTTACCAAGCCAATTAACCTACAAACCTGTACGTCTTTGGAGTGTGGGAGGAAACCGAAGATCTCAAAGAAAACCCATGCAGGTCACTGGGAGAACATACAAACTCCGTACAGATAGCACCCATAGTCAGGATCGAACCCAGATCTCCGGCACTGCATTCGCTGTAAGGCAGCAACTCTACCGCTGTGCCACCATGCCGCCACTGTTTCTTCATAGAACAGTGCTGATAGATAGTGATGCACACCCATCAATTTATTTTCTTGACCCTCCAAATTGTTTGAGAACCCAACCTATCCAAGTTGGCTCAAACCCTGAAGCACAATCTGTTCAGGTGCCAGGTCAGCCCATGACCTTTCTCAATTATCCTTACCTCAAGCACCCCCCACTGATCAGTTTAAGCTCCAACATCTTCTCCAACTGAACTCTTTCCAAGCTCCCAAACATCACAAGTAGTGATCCATCACCTGCACCCTACAATTTACTCACAATTCCAATGATGTAGGTGCCCTACCCAGCATTGCAACGCCTCCGTTGACATCCCCATCTAATTTGCCACTCACTTCATTACCAACTATACCCCAGCATCTATTGGCCAATTACTGATCTGATAAAACCTCCCCAATTCAAGACGATTGCAATCCTCTTTGATTTTTCATCTTCCCCAGACCCAGCCTAGCCCCAGATGGCACAGTACCTCTCGTGAAATATACATATTCAGTAAAATCTAAACCAGAGTTTAGATCTAAAATACAGCCAGAGACGTGGGACTGACAAATCCAATGTTAGGTACTTACACGTTTAGGTGCAAGCATAGGCTAAATAGTCATAAAAAACAATTATTTTGTTGGTCAGAGCTTGAGATACACAGTTATGCGTATTATATGGAAAATTTTTAACTGTTCTCATGAAAAATAATATTTAGATGGTGTAGGAAACAGGCAATGGGAAAGTGCATATTCAGCACTGACCCATGTAACATCTTGCAAGGAAAGAAGGAGTAAACAGCAGGGATTATATTAACTCACACTTCATAAGCGAGTATAGGTATAGCATATTAAATGTGGACCTCCATGAATTCTGTGAGCATGACAAAATTTAAGAGAGTGTTTATTTATCATATGTATCCTATATTAGCCAGAACCATGACATTTTTACATACAACTTTACAGGCACATTAGACACAACTGTTTTGTTGCTTATTTCGGTGCTTACACTTTTAATACCTAACTTTGACACATGTAATACAGCATATGTCAACAACACGTACATTATAAGCCGACACTACTTAAAAGAATCTGTATGCAAAACTGCTTATTAGGCCTGCTGTTCATGAAACATGAATAATTTAGCACATTCCAGTCTAGGAGATAACACTTGTCCTCATATTATTCTCATTAACAAGTTCATAGCAGAGAATTAATATGATAACAATGCCATGCTAAAAACATAATTATGGGCACAGTTAGATTGAACAGAAGTACAAAAGAGAATGCAAACAATTTATAATCACACATACTTTCTTTCTGAAGAAAGACTTTGTTCAGTTTCCAATTATTCAAGAAACAATTGATTATCAGAACAAAGCTAATTTACAGTTCAACTCTTTGCTCTATGTTTTCCATTTTGGAATCAATCTCAAAACAAGAAAATCAATTGGAAAATATGATTTCCCGCAATTTACCACGCTTTGGAAGTACACAACCATGCACATTTGCCGAACAGTTTACAATTCTAAAATTGGAAAATGTAAAAAATAAGCTTGAGAGGTTTTCCAAGTTTCAAGGTATTCTGTACAGTAGAGATGTGCATCAAAACAACCGCAGGTACAAAGGACGACCCTAGAGATCAAGACAGTGGGGGCCATGGAATTGGAAATTGTTGAAATGGTAGAGCCTGTGAGGAGATCCTGTTTTTTGTGCAGGTACACAAGGACTATAATTTTCTATCTTCCTCTAACAATGAATGCCATATACCAGGAAAATCTGTGATCAGCATCACAATATACAGCAGGCATATACCTATCACAATCATTGCATGGTTTTTTTCATTCCTCCTGCGCATTTAAGGGGTACATCTTCTCTCTTGTTGCGGGAGCGGCTGCCACTCGTCTCCGGAGGCTACTTCGGCCGCAGGCCACGTGGACGTTGGAAGCTCGCAGGCCCCTGGGTGGGGGCCGACATCGGGAGCTCCGGCAGCAGCAGCGTCTTTGCCCGCCCCGAATCGCGGGGCTTGGGTCGGCCCGCTGCAGACCTTTCACCGTCCAGCCGCGGGATTTGTTTCTGCCCGGCGGGGGCTTCAATGTCGGGAGCCACGCCCGCCCCGACGTGGCAACTTCAACAGCCTCACCGCGGGAGAAGATGGCAGGGGAAGAGAAAGACATTCTGGCCTTCCATCACAGTGAGAAGGTGACTGGAGGAGACTTCACTGTGATGGATGTTTCTTGCCTATTTTTATTGCTTATTTTTATTGGTCTTATTGTTGGACAGTGGGTAATCTTTCATTTCACAACACATTTATGTGTATGTGACAAATAAATTGACTATTGACGCATAAGAATCAAGACTGATGACATTGTCCTCCTATTCTTTCACAGCAGCTTAAAACATTATCATTTTCAGTCTTGTACCCTTATTTCTGTGGATCCATTTGATATTTTCACATTGTTCAGATAAGCAATGCAAGCCTTCACATTATGCCACATATTGTAAGGGCAAGGTTGGCAAAAACAAATACTTAGTAACACAATGAAGTATTTGATGGAAGGGCAGGAGTTATGCAAGAGTTTTTTTTAAAACTATTTTTGCATTAGTCTCTAATTTCTTAACAAATTGTTAAGTGTTTTAATTGAAAATGGATGCAAAAAGGATGCAATTTGAGAAGTGTAATAACTTGGAGAGCAAATAAAAGACCTTACTGAGAAGCTGAAAGGAGCCAGTTGAAGATAACTATCCAGAGAACAATGAGGGAAATGCCTATCCAACTCCTGAGGAATACAGAATCTGGGGGGGGGGGGGGTAAACTGAAAATCAGAACATTTACTTTGATCTAAATTACTGTTCCTAAGCCTTTGGAAACTATTATTGCTGTTTATCAGCATGAGGACCAAAGTTGTGGCAATGAAAGTCAAAGAAGCCATTATGAGACTGAGAAACAAGAATAAAACTGTTAGAGACATCAGCCAAATCTTAGACTTACCAAAATCAACTGTTTGGAACATCATTAAGAAGAAAGAGAGCACTGGTGAGTTTACTAATTGCAAAGGGACTGGCAGGCCAAGGAAGACTTCCATAGCTGATGACGGAAGAATTCTCTATAATAAAGAAAAATCCCCAGACACCTGCCCGACAGATCAGAAACACTCTTCTGGAGTCATGTGTGGATTTGTCAATCACCACTGCCCGCAGGAGATTTCATGAACTGAAACACAGAAGCTACACTGCAAGATGCAAACCACTGATTAGCTGTAAAAACAGGATGGCCAGGTTACAGTTTGCCAAGAAGTACTTAAAAGAGCAACCACAGTTCTGGAAAAAGGTCTTGTGGACAGATAAGACGAAGATTAACTTATTTCAGAGTGATGGCAAGAGCAAAGTATAGAAGAGAGATGGAACTGCCCAAGATCCAAAGCATACCACCTCATCTGTGAAACACGGTGGTGGGGGTGTTATCTCCTGGGCATGTATGGCTGCTGAAGGTACTGGCTCACTTATCTTCATTGATAATACAACTGCTGATGGTAGTAGCATAATGAATTCTGAAGTGTATAGACACATCCTATCTGCTCAAGTTCAAACAAATGCCTCAAAACTCATTGGCCGGCGGTTTATTCTACAGCAAGTCAATGATCCCAAACATACTGCTAAAGCAACAAAGGAGGTTTTCAAAGCTAAAAAATGGTCAATTCTTGAGTGGCCAAGTCAATCACCCGATCTGAACCCAATTGAGCATGCCTTTTATATGCTGAAGGGAAAACTAAAGGGGACTAGCCCCCAAAACAAGCATAAGCTAAAGATGGATGCAATACAGGCCTGGCAGAGCATCACCAGAGAAGACACCCAGCAATTGGTGATGTCCATGAATCGCAGACTTCAAGCAGTCATTGCATGCAAAGGATATGCAACAAAATACTAAGCATGACTACTTTCATTTATATGACATTGCTGTGTCCCAAACATTATGATGCCCTGAAATGGGGGGACTAGGTATAAACACTGCTGTAATTTCTACATGGTGAAACCAAAATGTATAAAAATGGCTTTTATTAAAATCTGACAATGTGCACTTTAACCACATGTGATTTTTTTCTATTACAATTCTCAAATTGTGGAGTACAGAGGCAAATAAATAAATGATGGGTCTTTGTCCCAAACATTATGGAGGACACTGTACAATTTGGACAGTCCAAGTTGAAAGGTGAGAAAACTAATCAACAGGACTGAATAAACATTGCTCACATTTGAATGTGGCACGGACAATACAATTAGCCACAATACCCTTGGGTTGATGGTGAGAGGTGAAAGGAGAAATTATTCACCAAGGCAGGGATACTGTTCCCACGCATCCGCCAATTTTCTGTGTTGCAAGTTTCCACATGAGGATCATGGGTGAGTTACAACTAAACTGTAACAACCCGCTGCCTCATTACACACACTCCCAAGATTCCATCAACTTACAAGACTCAAATGTGAAAAGATATATCACGGCCATCCCATAGTCCAAAGGCCTCACATTGAAACGTGCCAATATTATAAATGCTCCTCCATAGGGGACCTTCATTGCATGACTCCAACAGCAGAAGGATGTTATCAAAAGAGAAGATTAACAACTGATACTTCTATCAGATTCATGAGCAGGACTTCGAGCATGCACATGTAAACCCATCCTATGTACATTTGTACATATGACTTAAGTCATAACTCACAATTATTCCCACATTGTCAATTCCTTTTAAAATAAAACCAGCATTCCTCACATCAAAAGTTACATAATTATTCCCACTTAAACAGGCAGATGAAAGAAGAACAGCGGGGGTGGGGGGGTTGGAGGAGGAGATGGTGTCCATTATTGTCAATTGTCCATTATAAGGACACAAAGTACTGGAGTAACTCAGCAGATCAGGCAGCATCTCTGGAGAACATGGATTAGTTTACATTTCAGGTAGACCCTTCTTGAGTGTCTCGGTCCAGAACTGGTCCTGGAATGCAGGTGAGTTGACAGCCCCGACGTACTGGAGGATGGGGTGAGAGGCAAGGATCGGTGTAGTCAATGACGTGGCCCGCGGGTGGCTGGAGTGCAGGTTAGGGTTGGTGGCAGGCTCGGCGTGAAAGAGGGAGTGGGTGCTGGCGGTGGCTTGGGCTGAAACAAGTGGCCGGGTAGGCGGTGCAAGCTGGGAGTAGCTCCGGCAGTTGTTGGTAACTCTGTCTGCTATAACTAAAATCCGTTATAAAGAGGTCCATTAAAAGGAGAGTTTACTGTATATATATATATTCAGATTCAACTGTCTATTTTTTATTTGGTCTTCATTTGGTACATTTTCCTCTGCTTTACATACTACATCACTGCACAAGTTCTTTTGAATTCCGACCATCGCCCAATTTTCTTCCTATGTTTATCAATTACCTTTTTTATGGTCAGAGATGGAGATATTTGCTGATAATTTTGGCATTCAGTTTCATTTCATTTCGAATTCTTAACTAACCAAGCAGTTTGTGTCCAAATACAACTAAATCTAGACAAAACCTAAGTTTGAGCCAAGGTGGCAAACAACATTTTTGCTTTACTATTGTCACCGTCCATCTACAGCAAGGGATAATCAATCCAACCACCTCCACTTAATGTACATTGGCTTACCATTTTGGAATTCCACATCATCAACATTCTACAAAGCATTCTGCAAAGCAGAAACTTAAATGACCAAATTGATAGAAACCGAAAACTAAGTTGGGGTAGTGGATTCCGTGGCAAGTGCCCTTTCTCCAAATTTCCCCAAAGTTTTGTTATCAATATGACTCACATGTGACATAATAGTCTCCACTTATATGAATGAGTGATGCTCCTACATTACTTTTGCAGCTCATTTCTGACAGGGTGGAAGAGTTTGCTTGACTGGCATTGATTTTGTCATCTTAAATATTATTTCACTAATTCTGCAATATATCTTCATTGTGAGCATTATCTTCTAGAAGCATTGCTACAAGGTTAGTTCAAGAGCACCTTTATAATCTACGTTCTTGAACGATAAATGGAGCGGGCATTTGGGAATGCATAATTCCTTCTATATCCTAATTTTGAAACATGATAGTTGTCTTCATCAGCATTTGTTCAAAATCTTAGATCATTGTCAGTACTCCATCATCACGTGGGCTACAATGATGTGAGAAGAAGGCCACCACATGCTAGCAATGTACATATTTTATGAATGAATAAAAATAAACGCTTAAATGCTACTGGTATGTATTAATACACCAACATCCGCAACCTCCGCCATCCTCATATTATGAAAAAAACTATCTTCCCCTGCATTAAAGAAAATTCAAAAGATCCTCCTCACACTGCCCTTTGCAAATGAGAGTTCCAAAGATACAAATGTGCCATGAGAAAAAACCCCATCTCATTATTGCTAACCTCTCCATCGAAAAAAACTATGAAAAAAATCTAAGGAAAACTTTCAAAGTAAGATTCATGTTTTGCAGACTTCCAAAACAGTCACAAAGGTTAGAGATTATGGTTGTTGGTTAACAAGACTTTAAAATTCCAATCATCAAAAATAGTCACCAAAACTTCAGAAGAACTGTGAACTGAATGCAGTGATGTGCGTGAATATTTCTCTGATCCCAACCCCATTAAGTAATCTTTCATACCAGAAAAAAAAATATTTTTTTTAAATTTAAAATTTCAAAACAAAAGTATGTGCAGCAGAGCTTGATCATTTGGAGCGATTTGGTCACTTTTTTCTAATATTCCATGAAAGTTTGCCAACAATTCTTCCAATATTTATTTTACCATCTGACAGAGATTTAGAGTTGTATTAAAATATATATCCCATGCAAGCCAAGAAAAATACATTGTAATTTGATGTATGTTATGCCATTACCTTTCAACTCTAAAAAATGTGTAGAACAATTACAAAAAGAGTCTTGTTTTCTCCAAAAGGCTGAGCAGTGCCAGAACATAATTTTGTTTCTTGCAAAATCACTTATTGTTTTATATCGCAGCAAATAACCAGAAAATACGAGCCCCACTACAAAGGCCAATCAATATAAGAAGTGAATATAAATACCCAATATTAATAAAATTAAGCCCCTCCATAAATGTTTTGATCACACAATTGAACATTGCCATTGCCAGTACATCCTAACTTAAACCTATTCTGAAATTGAGTAAAAAGTCAGGAGTGTTTAATTATCACAAGTACTGACAACAGACCCATGAGATTTCATACTTGCTGCAGCTCAACAGTCCCATAAATGCACTAACCAACAGATAATATATTACAACCAAAAATGCAATAAGTTAATAACAATACCAGCTCATCATAAGTGTATAAAATGAAGTTAGGTTTAGGTTACTTGTTGTCATGTGGACCAAAGTGCAGTGGAAAGCTTTGTTTTGCATGCTATTCAAACAAGGTAAATAGGTGGAATAAAGGTTAAATTACAGATTGCAAAATATAGTTCTCAGCACTGTAGTGCACCAGCTCCATTGACAAAGTCCAACATCTGCAATTGGAGAGAGGCAAATCGGACAGAACCCTAACTTTTGGAAGGACCATTCAGAAGCCTGATAACAGAGGGGAAGTTGTTCCTGGTGGTGTTGCATGCTTTCAAGCTTCTGTATCTTCTGCCTGATAAAAACAGAAGGAGGAGGAATGATCAAGGTGGATAAGAATGATTATATTCACGGCTTTTGTAATACATTGTGAAGTATAGATGGAGTCAAGGGTGGGGAGTTTGGTCTGCGTGGTGGAATGGACAACATCCACAACTCTCTACAATTTGCAACAGTCTGACACAGAGTTGTTCCCAAACCAAGTTGTGATGCAACCCAATAATATGCTTTTGTATGGTGCATCTGTAGAAGTTTGTAAGAGTCATTAGAGACATGCCAAATTCTCTCAGACTCCTAAAGGAAGTAAAGGCACTGGTGTGCCTTCTTGGTAGCCTGTATTGCAATCAAAGACATTCCACAGAAGATCATAGTTACTGATGTTAGTGTTGAGGAGAGATCAAGAGCCTGATGGTTGCTAGGAAGAAGCTGCTCTTGAACCCAGTAGTCATGCTTTTCCTGCTCCTGTATTTTCATTCCCATGGTTGTCATAAAAACACAGCCAGGCCAGTGTGGATCTTTGTGATATTGGCTGCCTTTTTAAGGTAGCACCTCCTATAAATCCCTTCTATGATGGAGTCTACTGCGATCTGTATTCTGTTTCTTTCCTGGGCATTCAATTTGCCGAACCAGTACATGATCCAATGTACAAGGCAGAAGATCGATTGAGTATTTTATTGACATCCTAAATCTCCTCAACCTTCTAAGGAAATAGAGATGTTTTCATTGTGATTGCATCAATGTGCTGGGCCTTTGACATATCTGCAGAGATATGCACGCCCAAGAACATGAACCTGTTCACTCTCTCCACCATCGTTTGGTCAATGAAGATAAGTCATGCATCTTTGTTTCCCCTTCCTAAACAGTCAGCCCTTTGGTCCTATTAATATTGAGAGCAAAATTGTTGTTCTGGCATGATCCATTCAAATTTTGAATCTCACTTCTGTACTCCAACTCATAATTATGTTATTCATCCAACAACTTTCTGGCTTCACAGTCATGGGTACAGAGAGATTAGAGCAAAGAACTGAGTGCACAGCCCTGCGGTTGATAGTTATTGAGGAGGAGGTGTTGCCAAGTCATACTGGTTTGTGGTCTGCCGATGAGGAAGTCGAGGATCCAATTACATAGGGATGAGTGGGGACCTACTTTTGATGATACGTTTAGAGGAATATGATGGCGTTGAATGGCAAGTTATAGTTGATGAACAACAATGTGTACTTATTGTCCAAGTTGGCCAGTGCAGAGTGGAAAGCTAGCAAGGTCGCATCCATCGTTGATCTGCTATGGCAGTAGACACATACATAATACATAACTCTGCTGTTTTGTTGTTGCTGTTAATCTCAGCAAATTAATTTTATATTAGTTCCCATTTTTCTTACAAGTCTTTTGTAAAGTTGTTGGGTATTCTTTGCAATCTGCTGATCCCATTCAGGGGTAGATACATTAAGGTTTTCCCTTAGGCCATTTTGTACAGTCAGAGCATCCAATAATGCAGGTCAACAGCTCTGCAGCAATCACCAGTGTGATGTTAGTTAGGAGAGCTTTGCGAGACTTAGGTTGCTGCCCTAATGTAAATTACTTAGCACTGTGAAAACAATAAACATTTATGGCCAATAAATAGCCATAAACACAAAACATTTTAGTAAAAGAATAGTTGTCAAGAAAGCATTTTTTCTCATGTCCTGAATCGATGGAGAGCAACTAGCCAAAAGAGAGTGTTTGTTCAGAATGATTTGCGGTTGAGTTAGTTACATGTCTGGCATGAGAGATCAATAACATATTAACGTTCAGTTACATTAACATATAACAGGTTACAGGAGCAACAGTAATTCTCTAGATTAAAGCAATCAGTTTTGCCTGAGAGCTCTTCCAGAATCCTGTCAACTATTATCAATGCAATGTCTTCACAAATATTCATGTTATTCCATCAAAAAAAAATTTTTTAAGTTGAAATTATCCCAGAGCAATATTGTTGGTATTTGTAAACTCAGAAACTGAGTTTAGGTACATAGAACCATACAGCACAGGAACAGGCCCTTCAGCCCATAGCATCTATCCAAAAGTTGCTTAAATTCCACTATCTAATCTATCTTTGCCACCACGCAAGAGCATTCCAGGCACTCACCATCCACTGTGTAAAAAAAAAGTCACCCCACAGGTCTCCATTAAACCTTGCTCCTCTCACCTTAAAGTTATATTCTCTGGTATTTAATATTTCCATCTTTGGAAAAAGGTTCTGACTGTCCACCCTATCTATGCCTCTTGTAATTTTATATACTTCTATCACATCTCCCGCAACCTCTGACCTTCTGGAGAAAGCAATCCAAGTCTATCCAACCTCTCTCTGCAGCCAATATCCCCTAATCCAGGCAAATTTCTGATAAGGACACAACGTGCTGGAATAACTCAGCGGGTCAGGCAGCATCTCTGCAGAACATGGAAAGGCAGACGTTTTGGATCATCATCACCCCAATAAACTTCCTCTGCACCCTTTCTAAAGCCTCTACAAAATTCAGGTATTGGGGCAATCAGAACTGCAGGCAAAAATCCAAATGCAACCAACCCAAGTCAGATAAAGGTGTATTATGACATCCTGACACTTATACTCAATGCTCCAACCAATGAAGGCAAACACACCATATCCTTCTTTACCACTCCATCTACTTGTGTTGCCACTTTCAGGGAGTTATGGACTTAGACCCATAAGATCCCTCTGTACATCAATGCTGTTAAGGGTCAAGCCATTATTTGTATATTTCCCCCTTACATTTGACCTCAATAGACAATAGACAATAGGTGCAGGAGTAGGCCATTCAGCCCTTCGAGCCAGCACCGCCATTCAATGCGATCATGGCTGATCACTCTCAATCAGTACCCCGTTCCTGCCTTCTCCCCATACCCCCTCACTCCGCTATCCTTAAGAGCTCTATCCAGCTCTCTCTTGAAAGCATCCAACGAACTGGCCTCCACTGCCTTCTGAGGCAGAGAATTCCACACCTTCACCACCCTCTGACTGAAAAAGTTCTTCCTCATCTCCGTTCTAAATGGCCTACCCCTTATTCTCAAACTGTGGCCCCTTGTTCTGGACTCCCCCAACATTGGGAACATGTTATCTGCCTCTAATGTGTCCAATCCCCTAATTATCTTATATGTTTCAATAAGATCCCCCCTCATCCTTCTAAATTCCAGTGTATACAAGCCCAATCGCTCCAGCCTTTCAACATACGACAGTCCCGCCATTCCGGGAATTAACCTAGTGAACCTACGCTGCACGCCCTCCATAGCAAGAATATCCTTCCTCAAATTTGGAGACCAAAACTGCACACAGTACTCCAGGTGCGGTCTCACCAGGGCCCGGTACAACTGTAGAAGGACCTCTTTGCTCCTATACTCAACTCCTCTTGTTACGAAGGCCAACATTCCATTGGCTTTCTTCACTGCCTGCTGAACCTGCACGCTTCCTTTCATTGACTGATGCACTAGGACACCCAGATCTCGTTGAACTCCCCCTCCTCCTAACTTGACACCATTCAGATAATAATCTGCCTTTCTATTCTTACTTCCAAAGTGAATAACCTCACACTTACCTACATTAAACTGCATCTGCCATGTATCCGCCCACTCACACAACCTGTCCAAGTCACCCTGCAGCCTTATTGCATCTTCCTCACAATTCACACTACCCCCCAACTTAGTATCATCTGCAAATTTGCTAATGGTACTTTTAATCCCTTCGTCTAAGTCATTAATGTATATCGTAAATAGCTGGGGTCCCAGCACCGAACCTTGCGGTACCCCACTGGTCACTGCCTGCCATTCCGAAAGGGACCCATTTATCCCCACTCTTTGCTTTCTGTCTGTCAACCAATTTTCTATCCATGTCAGTACCCTACCCCCAATACCATGTGCCCTAATTTTGCCCACTAATCTCCTATGTGGGACCTTGTCGAAGGCTTTCTGAAAGTCGAGGTACACCACATCCACTGACTCTCCCTTGTCAATTTTCCTAGTTACATCCTCAAAAAATTCCAGTAGATTTGTCAAGCATGATTTCCCCTTCGTAAATCCATGCTGACTCGGAATGATCCCGTTACTGCTATCCAAATGCTCAGCAATTTCGTCTTTTATAATTGACTCCAGCATCTTCCCCACCACTGATGTCAGACTAACTGGTCTATAATTACCCGTTTTCTCTCTCCCTCCTTTCTTAAAAAGTGGGATAACATTTGCTATCCTCCAATCCACAGGAACTGATCCTGAATCTATAGAACATTGAAAAATGATCTCCAATGCTTCCACTATTTCTAGAGCCACCTCCTTAAGTACTCTGGGATGCAGACCATCAGGCCCTGGGGATTTATCAGCCTTCAGTCCCATCAGTCTACCCAAAACCATTTCCTGCCTAATGTGGATTTCCTTCAGTTCCTCCATCACCCTAGGTTCTCCGGCCCCTAGAACATTTGGGAGATTGTGTGTATCTTCCTCAGTGAAGACAGATCCAAAGTAACGGTTTAACTCGTCTGCCATTTCTTTGTTCCCCATAATAAATTCCCCTGCTTCTGTCTTCAAGGGACCCACATTTGCCTTGACTATTTTTTTCCTCTTCACGTACCTAAAAAAACTTTTGCTATCCTCCTTTATATTATTGGCTAGTTTACCCTCGTACCTCATCTTTTCTCCCCGTATTGCCTTTTTAGTTAACTTTTGTTGCTCTTTAAAAGAGTCCCAATCCTCTGTCTTCCCACTCTTCTTTGCTATGTTATACTTCCTCTCCTTAATTTTTATGCTGTCCCTGACTTCCCTCGTCAGCCACAGGTGTCTCTTACTCCCCTTAGAGTCTTTCCACCTCTTTGGAATAAATTGATCCTGCAACCTCTGCATTATTCCCAGGAATACCTGCCATTGCTGTTCTACCGTCTTCCCTGCTAGGGCCTCCTTCCAATCAATTTTGGCCAGCTCCTGCCTCATGCCTCTGTAATCCCCTTTGCTATACTGTAATACCGACACTTCCGATTTTCCCTTCTGCCTTTCCATTTGCAGAGTAAAACTTATCATGTTGTGATCACTGCCTCCTAATGGCTCTTTTACCTCTAGTCCCCTTATCAGATCAGGATCATTACACAACACTAAATCCAGAATTGCCTTCTCCCTGGTAGGCTCCAGTACAAGCTGTTCTAAGAATCCATCTCGAAGGCACTCTACAAACTCTCTTTCCTGGGGTCCATTTCCAACCTGATTTTCCCAGTCTACCTGCATGTTGAAATCTCCCATAACCACCGTAGCATTACATTTTTGACACGCCAATTTTATCTCCTGATTCAACTTGCACCCTATGTCGAGGCTACTGTTTGGGGGCCTATAGATAACTCCCATTAGGGTCTTTTTACCCTTACAATTTCTCATTTCTATCCATACTGATTCAACATCTCCTGATTCTATGTCACCCCTTGCAAGGGAATGAATATCATTCCTTACCATCAGAGCAACCCCACCCCCTCTGCCCACCTGTCTGTCTTTTCTATACGTTGTGTACCCCTGAATATTCAGTTCCCAGCCCTGGTCCTCTTGTAACCATGTCTCAGTGATCCCTACAACATCATACTTGCCCATGACTAACTGAGCCTCAAGCTCATCCACTTTATTTTTTATACTACGCGCATTTAAGTACAACACTTTAACTTCTGTATTTACCTCCTCTCTCACATCGTTCACAATTGGCCCTGCCCTTAATTTCTTTTCCGCTCTAGAACTTCTGTTCCCAGCCCTGGTCCACCTCACACTTGCTCAAATTAAATGCCATCTGCTATTTCTCTGCCTGTATACTGTATACTATCTTACTGTACACCTTGACAGTCTTCCTCACAGTCCACGTCTCCAGCAATCTTGGAGTCATCAGCAAGTTTTCTAACCACCTTATCTACCTTTACTTCCAAGTCATTTACATATATCACAAAACAATAGTTCTGGCACAGATCCCTGTGGAACGTCTCTGGTCACAGACCTCCACCCTGAATACCATCCTTCCATCTTGATCATCTGTCCTCCATTGGTAAGACACTTCTAAATCCATACTACCAAGTCATTGTTAATTCCAAGCATCTTAATCCTCTGGATCAACCTATCAAGGAGAACATTATCTCCATGTAGATAACATCCATTACCCTAACCTGATCGATCACTTTTGTCACCTACTCAAAAGACTAGAAAAGTCCTTAATTAACCCATTCTCTTCCAAATGGGAATAAATCCTATCCCAAAGAATCCTCTCCAATAGCTTCCTTACACTGACATGAGGCTCACTGGTCTATAATTCCCTGGATTCTTTCTACTTCCCTTCTTAACCAAAGGAACAACAATAGCTACTCTCCAGTACTCAGGCACCTTGCATGTGGCTAAAGAAGCAAAGATCTTTGTCAAGGCTCCTGCAATCTCCTCTCTTGCCGCTCCCAATAACCTGGGATAAATCCCATCAGGCCCTAAAGTGGAATTTATCAATCTTAATGTTGTTCAAGAACCTCAACACCTCCTCCTCAATCTCAAACTGATCTTGCATATTAGCATTCTTCACACTGATCTCACTATCCTCCGTGTCCTTCTCCTTGGTGAAAACAGATGTAAAGTAATGTTTAGTACCCCGCCTACATCTCCCGACTCCAAGCACAATTTCCCTCCTTTACCCTCAAGTGGTCCTACCTGGTTGACCTCTTGTTTTTAGTGTAGTTATAAAACGTCTTGGTATTTTCCTCTATCCGCCTCATCAAAGCCATTTTGTGGCTCTTTTTAGCCATACTAATAGCATGCTTGAGTTTTCTCCTTGTTTTATATTCCTCAAAGGCCCTGCCAGGTTTAATCTTCTTAAATCTTGTTTGCGCTTCCTTTCTCTCTTTGACCAAATTTACAATCTCTTCAGTCATCCAAGTTTCCCTTACTTTACCATTCTTATTCCTCCTCCATACTGAAACATGCCAGTCCTGAACTTCGATCAACTGGCCTCTAAACAACTTCCACTGTCTTATTTCTTTTTTGCCTTTTTAAAAAAAACAAAAATTCATCCTAATCAAACATAACCAAACAAGTCCTTTGTCCATGCTCTCTTTTACAAGCCATTTTTTTGAATGGTGTTATTAATTCTGCTATCAGTCTCTCAATGTCATTCAGTGTTTCATCCAGTGACTTTCTCATGTGACCACTCACCCAATTACGTTCACCCGGACATTGCAAAGTGTGCAAAGAACATAAATTTCCATACAAATCCATTAAGAGAACTACTCCACAACTTTGCGAAAGGGAGATATATTGCTCATCGATATGTAGCAGGTAGCCGTTTCACATCCACCAAGAACTTCATAAATTTGTCATTACACATATTGATTTGGAGTCCAACTAGATGACAGTTATTCTGCCTTTTAAAAGTCTGCATATTAAACGTTTTCCAATAAATCTAATATTAGAATTGATGTTGCAACCCGACTACAATTTCAACCATAATTCAATTTATATTGTATCTTTAAAGAAGAAAAACGTAGCAGGGGTCTTCACAGGAGCAATGTTACCAAATTAAAAGATGACAATGAACTATTTAACAAGATAGTGGAATACTTAATCAAAAGCTTGGTCACTGAGTTAGGTCTGTAGGAGCTTCTTTAAGGATAGAGAGAAGCAAGAATTTCGTCCTTTGTGACCCCTTGTGAACACTTGTACAATTTGTCTAGTGCTACTCTTTCGAGCCAACAAGGCAAATATAAATGTAGCATGGCAAGCCCCAATAAGAGAATTTCACATTTACCTCAAGGAGGAAGCATGCATAAAACAAGCAATAGAAAAGATTTAAGAGAAAAATGTCATGACAAAAATGTCATCCTGCAACACTATAAAATAGATGTACTTGAGCCCAAGCCCAATGAGAGGTGCTGGTAAATTTCAATCTTGTGTAATAAATGCTCTGACAGTTTGCCCCAACGAGGAAAAAAGTATATAAACAATATCCACATAACAATATATTTCACAGATTAAGATAATGCAAGGACCTTAGTCATTTCAGGCTGAAATTCCAATCATGACATGAACATCACCATGAGCCAAATGCTGACCTATGAACATGGGTCACTTCCCAGCCACAGATCATAACTGTTTTGTGAAGGGAGGTTAAAATGCCAGGGAACTACTAAAATGGCATTATCCAATTCACTCATGTCTACCATGAAGCACTTCTGATCAAACGGGTTCAAGTTCATTTCTTTTGAACAGCTTCACAGGGGGACATTTTTATAATGTCTTTTCTATCGGTTGCTTTATGCATGGTTCCTCCTTGAGTTGAATGTAGAATTCTTTATTCATCTCAATCCTTGTGCAGTTATAATACAATGAACCTTCATTCAAAATCTAACTCTGGCACAGTGACAACAAATTGTGAAGACTATCCCATCATAATTGGTCCTCCAGATCAAAATCACATAATCTCCATTCTGCCATTCCATGAAGAATACTGCAATTTTGACTAATCACCTATAATGAATGGCTTTGGATGACAAATACCATAAACCATTACTTTGTGCAAACCTTCTAAACATGCTGACATAACTATCCCAGAGGTGCCATCAATATTATTTCAATTTCTCTCAGTCACAATCACAACAAAAGCGCAAGAGTAGAATTATTAAAAATGTCACAGATTCATCAAAATGTTATGTCAGTGTTGTAACCCTAGCAAGTGTAACCTAACCGTTACCACTTCAGAACCACTAGAAATAACACTGTATCTAAAAGCATTGACTTTGTACTGGTTGTATTTTAAATGATTACATTAAATATGAATCTAATACCACACATTTAACAACACTTTTAAACATTCCAACAACTTCTAGGAAAACTAAGCATGGTACGTCGGGGCACTTGAAAATACCAGCATACACAAAGAGGCATGTTTTAAAGTGCATCTTACACAAGATTGACTTACAAAGGTAATTCCAGAGAGCGGCTAGGCAGGTGAAGGATGAGGAATCAACATGAAGCCAGCATTATAGGAGTGGAGAGATATTGGGGAGATATTAAGGCTAGAGATAGGAGGATTTGAGGCTATGGAAGAACATGTAAAAAAACATCAATTTTTAAAGTGAGGTGCTGCCAAGCAAAGGGTTGAATGATAATAGTCACAAGTACAAATCTATTGAGTAAATGGTGTCAAGTTAGGAGGAGGGGGAGTTCAACGAGATCTGGGTGTCCTAGTGCATCAGTCAATGAAAGGAAGCATGCAGGTACAGCAGGCAGTGAAGAAAGCCAATGGAATGTTGGCCTTCGTAACAAGAGGAGTTGAGTATAGGAGCAAAGAGGTCCTTCTACAGTTGTACCGGGCCCAGGTGAGACCGCACCAGGAGTACTGTGTGCAGTTTTGGTCTCCAAATTTGAGGAAGGATATTCTTGCTATGGAGGGCGTGCAGCATAGGTTCACTAGGTTAATTCCCGGAATGGCGGGACTGTCGTATGTTGAAAGGCTGGAGCGATTGGGCTTATATACACTGGAATTTAGAAGCATGAGGGGGGATCTTATTGAAACATATAAGATAATTAGGGGATTGGACACATTAGAGGCAGGAAACATGTTCCCAATGTTGGGGGAGTCCAGAACAAGGGGCCACAGTTTAAGAATAAGGGGTAGGCCATTTAAAACGGAGATGAGGAAGAACTTTTTTAGTCAGAGAGTGGTGAAGGTGTGGAATTCTCTGCCTCAGAAGGCAGTGGAGGCCAGTTCGTTGGATGCTTTCAAGAGAGAGCTGGATAGAGCTCTTAAGGATAGCGGAGTGAGGGGGTATGGGGAGAAGGCAGGAACGGGGTACTGATTGAGAGTGATCAGCCATGATCGCATTGAATGGCGGTGCTAGCTCGAAGGGCTGAATGGCCTACTCCTGCACCTATTGTCTATTGACATGGACAGCAAAGCTCTGGAGCAACCCAAAATAGTCAAGATCATAAATTACAAAAGCATAGATTGATGCTTCAATCACAGATCCATGAAAGTGGTGCTGCAATGTTGTAAATCAATGAGCTTAGTGATGGAAACAATATGATGCCAGAGCTGATTTTGGTTAAATAGGGTGCCAAAGTTTCATGTTCTTTTTAAGACCATAAGACATAGGAGTAGTTAGTCCATTCGGCCCATCGAGTCTGCTCCACCTTTTGATCATAGCTGATCCAATTTTCCCTTTCAACCACATTCTCCTGTCTTCTCCCCATAACCTTTGACACGCTTACCATTCAACCCATCAAGCCACACGTTATAAATATACTATTTGACTTGGCCTCCATCGCCTTCTGTGACAATGAATTCCACAGATTCACCACCCTCTAGGTAAAAATATTCCTCCTCATCTCCATTCAGAAGGTATTTCTGAGGATGCTCCCTCTGGTCTTAGACTCTCCCGCTACTGGAAACATCCTCTCCAAATTCACTACCTAGCCCTTTCATTATTCAGTAGGTTTCAAGAATATTCTCCCTCATCCTTCTAAAGTCCATTGAGTACAGGCCCAGTGCCATCAAACTCTCCTCATATGTTAACCCAATCATTCCTGGGTTCATTCGTGTAAACCTCCTCTGGACCCTCACCAGTACAAACAACCTCAGATTATGGGGCCCAAGGTTGCTCACAATATTCCATATATTGCCTGACCAGCATCTTATAAAGCCTCTGCATTACATCCTTGATTTATATTCCAGTCCTCTCGAAATGAATGCTAACATTGGATGTGCCTTCCTTGCTACTGACTCAAACTGCACAATAACCTTTTGGATTAATTCTGCACTAGCACTCCCAAGTCCCTTTGCACCTCCGATTTCTGAAACTCTCCCCATTTAGAAAATAGTCAACACCTTATTCCTTCTAGCAAAGTGAATGACCATACACTTTGCCACGCTATTCCATTTGCCATTTCTTTACCCTCTCTCCCAACCTGTCCAAGTCCTTCTGCAGACACCTTGCTTCCTCAACATTGCCTCCCATCCACCTTTTTCCACCTCAACTAGTGGTCAGTGGGAAGCCGATTTATATTTAGCAAAGCCTTATTACCCGATACATTTAATGTACATGTTTCCAACACCAAGGCTATTGACCATCTTATCAAACTCAGGCAACTGGATCTCTGCACATCTCCATGCAACTGTATCCTCAACTTCACCGGCAGACTGAATATCAGTATTAAGTGGCAACAACACTTCTTCCTGGATAACCATCAGCACTTGAGCATCTCGGGGCTGTGTCCTCAGTCCCCTGCTCTATATCCATGAATGTGTGGCCATCTATAAATTCACTGCAATGCCACTGTTGTTGGATGAATAACTGTATAGGAAGGAAAAAGTCTGATTGAATGGTGCCAGAACAACAATCTAGTTCTCATTGTCAGCAAAACCATAGAGCTGATTAAGCAGGGGAAAGCTGAGGGTTCAATCCTGACTACACTGTGTGCTGCCTGTATGGAATTAGTATGTTCTCCCTGTGACTGGGTGGATTTTCTCTGGGTGCTCCGGTTTCCTCCCAAACGCGAAAGACGTACAGGTTTGGAGGTTAGTTGGCTTCTGTAAATTGTACTTACCCTTAAAAGGTCACGTTCATAAGTGATAGGAGCAGAACTAGGCCATTCGGCCCATCAAGTCTACGCCACCATTCAATCGTGGCTGATCTATCGAGTCATAGAGTAACACAGTGTGGAGACAGGCCCTTCAGTCTAACTTGCCCACACTGTCCAACATGTCCCAGCTAAACTAGTTCAACCTGCCAGCATTTGCTCCATATTTCTCCAAACCTGTTCTATCCTTGTGCCTGTCTAACTGCTTCTTAAATGTTGGGATAGTCCCAGCCTCAACTATCTCCTCTGACGACTTGTTCCATACACCCACCACCCTTTGTGTGAAAAAGTTACCCCTCAGATTTCTATTAAATCTTTTCCCCTTCACCTTAAACCTTTGTCCTCTGGTCCTCGATTCACCTACTCTGGGCAAGAGACTCTGTGCATCTACCCGATCTATTCCTCTCATGACCTTATGCACCTCTCTATAAGATCACCCCTCATCCTCCTGTGCAGCAAGGAATAGAGTCCCAGTCTACTTAACCTCTGTCTATAGCTCAGACCCTCTAGTCCTGGCAACATCCTAGTAAATCTTCTCTGTACCCTTTCCAGCTTAACAACATCTTTTCTATAACACAGTGCCCAGAATTGAACACAATACTCCAAATCTGGCCTCACCAACATCTTATACAACTGCAATGTCGTCCACCCCCACCCCAACTTCAATACTCTGGCTGATGAAGGCCAATGTGCCAAAAGCCTTTTTGACCACCTGATCTACCTGTGACTCCACCTTCAGGGAACTATGCACCTGTACCCCTAGATCCCTCTGCTCTATGACACTACCCAGAGCCCTACCATTCACTGTGTAGGTCCTGCTCTTGTTAGACTTCCCAAAATGCAACACCTCACAAATGTAACAGCCCTTTTGGCCAATTGATCAAGATCTCGCTGCAATTTTTCACAACCATCTTCACTATCTGCAAAACCACCCACTTTTGTATCATCTGCAAACTTGCTCATCTTCCCATGTATGTTCTCATCCAAATCATTGATATTAATGACAAACAGTAATGGGCCCAGTACCGAACCCTGAGGCACACCACTAGTCACAGGCCTCCAGTCCAAGAAACAACCTTTCACCATCACTCTCTGCTTCCTACCACAAAGCCTTCTACCTTCTCTCTTAACCACATCCTCCTTTCTTCTCCCCATAACCCCTGATTCCCACACTAATCAACAATCTATCTATCTCTGCCTTAAAAATATCCATTGACCCAACCCAAAACATCACTTATCCATGTTCTCCAGGGATGTTGCCTGATCCGCTGAGTTACTCTCAGACTTTGAGTCTTTTTTTAAAAACATATACTGAAGTAACTGTACATTGACATTTTCAATTCACAGAAGCCTCAATTTGTGCCTGAAGCTATTCCTGACCCAAAACAATTTTTTTCCATTTCCCTCCTAACCCATTGAGTTCCTCCAGCAGTTTGTTTGTTAGCATGGGTTGTGGTCAACCTGTTCCATGTGATGGAGGGAGTGATTATTGGATGGCAAGAAGCGAGCTCTCGAACATCTGCTGATTTATTCCCTATGAGCACAAACATCATGATACATGTCTGCTTTATTACACTGGTCCAGTTTTAAACTTTCTTAAAGAAAAGTTACCAATGATATCCCAATTTTGCAATTTTTGGTGACCCCCAAATGAAGATTAAGAGCAAAAATAGGTGGAACCCAAATGTCTTTTTAGTAGATCTGAACCATGGCCCAGAGATAGAAATGTTATAACTGGACATCTAAAAACACCTTCATCCTCACTCCAAGCAGAAAGCAAACCTCACAACAGTTTTCTGAGCTTCTCACGTTTAGAAGAATTTAAGCGATCTTGTCAGCGCATAATTTTAAATATATATTTCATGTGGACTACAGAAGGGTACAGCACAAGAACAAACCTTTCAGCCCACAATACCTGTGCAGAACATGATCCTTCATTAGTGGCAATTAAGTAAAAAACAATAGATAGACACAAAATGCTGGAGTAACTCAGCGGGACAGGCAGCATCTCTGGTTAGAAGGAACGGGTGACGTTGCAGGTCGAGACCCTTCTCAGACTGAAGGTCTGCAGAAGGGTCTCGACCTGATACGTCACTCATTCCTTATATCCAGAGATGCTGCCTGTCCCGCTGAGTTACTCCAGCATTTTTGTGTCTATCTTTGGTTTAAACCAGCATCTGCAGTTCCTTCCTACAACAAGTGCAAAACCATATTCAATCAAATGCCAATGTCACTCATTCACTCTAATACCTTAAGTTAGAAACACCAAATGCAAAATGATTGAACTCTCTCTACCAACATGGTCTTTAAACCAAGATTATTAATTATTGGAAGTTAATATATATATTTCTTTAATGATCACCAACATATCATTATTAAATATCTTTTGTGCATGTCAACAAGTTATCTCCTGCTTTATTGGAAAGAAAAGGAAAAGATATCTAATTTATTTTTCCAGTCTCAAATAATTGTTCCTTCAAGAATGCTCATCATCCAATTTCCAATGCCATTCAAAGTGAAATAGACCTCCTAAAGTGACAAAAGAGTGCTCTGATGTCTATTGCCTAAGCTAATCACCTAAATAAGATGAATGTTTAATCTTCCTATCAAGAAGATTGTTTTTCAGAATTTATTTTTCAGGGTGACATATAAAAATATAGTGTCTGTAATCAAAATGTTACCATTCATTTTCCACCCAGTACCATTCCAACATAGGAAACTATTGCCTCTGAGCATACAGTGCACAGTACATGATAAGACACATATGCCTTGATACAAGAGGTAGCAATTTGAAACCTGATGAATAAATTAATCGCAATTAAGTTTCTTCTTTTATAAGCTAATGAACTGTGTGAAACTGATACAAGGAAATGAAAATCCATTCTTCTGAGCGTTCCTCGGAACGTTTTTAACAAATTTCAATGAGATTGTCAAAACAATGCAATATTTTATTTCAAACCCCTCTTTTTGTTAAGTTTGCTTTTCTGTAAAAGTTACTTTCATTTTTCCTTAAATCTTATACAACTGAGTAAATTATATACCATTTCCCCAACATACCACAAAAATGGATTTTTACAATCTGCCCTGACCAGCACAAACTGGTTCCAATTATTTCCATTGCACTGTGAGTCAGGACACAATCTTGATAGTAAAAGATTCAGCATTTGTGAGGGGGTGGGGTAGGAGGCTGTAGACTCATATTTAAAGGAGAAGGTTTCCACTAAATATATGCTATGCATTTATGACCAATACAATGCTTTCTAATTTGGCAATTAGCTTGTGACAAGATCCGAAAAAGAACATACAAGGTGACTCAGTTGGAAACTATAATTTTTAAGCATCCCACCACAAATGCATTACAACAAAGAATACACCCTTTAAAGGAGGGCCGGTGTTATTTTCATCTTAGCAAAGCTGAGTAATACAGTAAACCACTTCCAGTCTATGAAAACAACACTATTCAAATTCTAATTTCCCCGGTTAAAGTCTATCTCTGTACATCACAAGAGATAGTTCTCTCCCCTGAAACATAAGCAGAAAAACTAGAAAAGTAAATGAAATCTCTACAAACCTGTATGTAATCACATGGATTGACATACCAATCTTCCAAGATTTATTTGTTCTGTGGAATAATAGTTGAATGGCAATAGAGTGCTATCACAGTAAATTAAAGAACATGTCAAAGGTAAATTCATAAAAGTCTCCAGGGTGACTGGTATGGCTCACTCCAGGTACTACCAAGATAATCAACAGAGTTTGCCTGTTTACACTATAGACACAGCAGGCATCTTTGATCACTGATAACAGAACAGTGATGGGCAGATGCTAGAGAGGTAATGTCAGGCTTAACTGATGCCACTTTATGAACAGCTTATTTTGCTGTGTCATAACAATCTTTTTGAAGGAACAAACATATTCTGAGCATAGACCTGTCTTGTGTCTCATAAAAATGAGTTTTTTTGCAAGTGTGCACTTCAATAGCAGCTGCACATGAAATTCAACCTAAAAGTAAAATTCATAATATCACATTGGAAAATGATGCAAATATTAATCTTATAAAGCACTCCTAAATTTTGTTAACCCAGGTGTTTCTGAAACCAATGCACCAATTGGGAAGGGTGCCAATTTCTAAATGAGTTCCTAACATTGTCAGAACTGGAAAAGAACAAAGCAGAGGAGAAATATGTAGATAACAAAACAAACTACAGATATCAGTTCAACACTTAATATAAGTCTTCCAAGCGATTGCTGTCAGAAGGGGAAAACAAATTGTGCCAGGACCCATTCTCTTCCCATACTTCAGGCTCTATATACAGTCAATTTCAGTAACATCCATGTTTACAAATTAACATTTAAACATCGTGTTCCAAGCTCTATTTCTAATTCAGAAATATTACTTTTAAAATGTTAGAGCACAACATTTGAACGAACTAACACCCGTGTCCACTTACTAAGGGGAAAAGAATATCTGCACAGAATACATTTATGTGCATGGTAATCACCAATTTCTTTCACATTACAAGAATAACTCCAATATCAACTCACATTAGGTGCTTTCACAAAAAATAGTATATATCTAAACCAATAGTAAATACCACCACAAAAAAAGCGAACAAAATGCGTGTTTTGTAAATATGTTCATCTCAGTTTTTAAAAAAGCAAAATAAGTCGATGCAAATATAAAAGCGAGCACAACCACTTGATTCCCACCGCTTCTTCTCCCCTCTACACTCATAACAGGGGGCATCAACCATCTTGTAAAAACATGTTTATCGCCTATCAAAATACAAGCCAGGGCGGAGTGTAAACACAAAAGGAAGTTGAGTAGTTGTGAGCCTCTTACCTTCTTTTTCTTTTCATCTTCCTTTGACGTCTTGTTACTATTGCCCGGCCTGCAGCTTCTCTGGTCCCCCGGCTGCTTGATGGTGATCTTGATCTCCGGAGGGCAGATGTAATTCTCCAGGTTCTTGGGAGGTTTCTTGGGCCGTTTGGTGGTCTGGATCTTTAGTTTCAGGCTGCCTTCTGTGAAGTTCGCCTCCTTGATGGAAAACTCGTGTTCCTCCAGGCCGTCTCCCTGCATTGATTTATCGCTGTCTGTGATGGAGTTGGAGTCCTGACTACCACAGGCACTCTCCTCGTCGTCCTGATCCAGCCTTCCCCCGTTCATCTGGCTCCCAGACGACTGCATCAAAGCTCCAGGAGAGACTGCGGACTTGGTACTGCTGCCGGCCGACCTGAAGTCCCCATCAGCCGGTGTCTGCCTGCAGCCCAACGCCGCCTCCCTCTGCTCCATCCCAGCAGTGCGAAGGCACAGGGATTGAGGAGAGCAGGAATTCAGCACTTTTCAGTGTCCCCCGTCACTCCAAAGTAATCCGATCTCCCAAATAAAACACAAACTGCAATCTGCAGAACGAAAAAGATACAAAGTAGATCTTAACAGTAAACATTAAGAAAAGATACTACAATGGTATTGACTGGAAATATCAATCACTTTGAATTATTCACGATGAACGTAAATAAAATAAGGCAGTTGTTAAACAGTATCAAGTTGTCCAAATAATTCAACTAAAACCCTTTGCTGCTTAATAGGAGTCCAGCACCACCTCTCCCCCACCCCCAACACACAGACACACACCACAATCCAGTGAAATTTCAGCAAGCACATAAGACTGTTAAAATAACGGGCGTATTTTGTATTTCGGTCTGTGCGTTTTTATTTATCACAAAAACACACGGCTCCATTTTTCAAGCCAACTACATCCCAAAAAGTTAAACGTTAATCACCCACCCCCACCCACCGTCCCTCGCCACCACCAAAAAAAATCCTACAAAAATTCGCTCCATGTCCCTTCGAACCACTCCAACAGCCACGTTACGCGCTCCTGTCAAATGAATCCTTTTACTTCTACCGCCAGCGTACCGTTTACTTCATTATTTTGTTAAATCCGCCTTCGGTAATCCAGTTGCCTTTAAAAGTCGACCATGTCAGATCTGTCATGTTGGAGTTGGTTGTATGTGATATTTTTTGTCTGCAGCGTCCAAGTACTCTGCACTCTCCGTAAAAGCGCTGAGATACAATGAGTTGAGGCTGAGAACTGCAGCTGCTGGAATCCGATGCTAGAGGCTCTCTAGCTCCACTCCAATCCGACCAAAAAGACGGACTTTTTTTTTCAAACAACCGAATTGCACCATCGACTCCTTCTCACTGAACACGTACACATTTTTTGTTCTTAGACAATAATTGAAATCAACCGCAAGAAAAACCACCAATTGCCACTTACTAACCCATGTCCAGTGCCGAAAACCAGCAATCTTAACTAGTCCCAAAGCTCCCGGGGTCCTGAAAATGGCATGCTCTGATCTGTCAACTCAAGCAGCAAACGGGAGGCGAGCAGCCCGGTCTCGGCTCCGAGCCGCAGAGGGAGGAAAATGGCGCCTCCGATGCTCCGAGCTGTTGGTCTTAAGAGTATTCGATCTGCAAATAAGCCGGTCTCCCCGATCAATCGCCTTGTTTTAGAAGGGGTGTTACTGGGATGAAAGCACTTGTCGATGCGGGCGACTCGCTGGTCTTTGCTGCTGCTGCTGCGAAGCTCCGCAGTTTGCAATGAGGGAGGGGGAAGGGCCGAGCCAACAGCGCACGGCAGTGATTGTTACAGCAAACGGGCCTCCTACAATGCTAATTCCGAGCCGAGCTGGAGGAGCCTGTGCTTCTCACACCGCACAGCGCTTTCCCCTGCTCGTTACCTGCCTGTTGCCACATGGGGGAGGGGGGGGGGGGGGTGTGAGGGTGAGCTGCACTCACAATTAACCTGGCCCTTGCAATCACGTTTGGCATTCATATTGAACATTGAGTACGCGTGTGTGTATGTGTCGGGAAAGAAAACCTGCAGACGCTGGTTTTAAACCGAAGACAGACACAAAAAAGCTGGAGTAACTCAGCGGGTCAGACAGCATCTCTGGAGAAAAGGGATAGGTGACGTTTCGGGTCGAGACCCTTCTTCAGACTCGTGTGCGGGTGTGTGTGCGCGCGATTACCCCGTCACTTGCATTTTTAAAAAAGAAACTAAATTTATTGCATTGCATTTTACAATCATGCGACAACCCGCACCGTTGCACCGCCGCCCCGCTGTTGTTGTGCGACCCCCCCCCCCCCCCCCCCCGCCCGCCCGCTGCTGCTGTCATCCTGCCGCGCGTGACCAGCGTGTCCCGGCCGCGGTTGCCCGGGAACGTCCCGTCCCCCCGTCCCCCCCTCCCTCGTGCTCGTGACGTCACCCCCAGACCAGCTCCACACACTCGGCCGCGCCGGAGTGGCGAGTTTGGCGGGTGTTTTTGGTCAATAATACATGTTCGCCATCTGCACCCTTCTTTTTCAGAGGCGCGTGTTGTAAAACAGGCAGCGTTTATATATTTCATTTATTATATATATATATATATATATATATATATAAAAAATATATTATATATAATATGTATACATAATAAATATATAAACGCTGCCTGTTATATATATATATATATATATATTATATATATATATATAAAATATGTATATATAATAAATGAAATATATAAACGCTGCCTGTTATATATATTATATATATATATATGGGGTGAAATGTGATCGAATGATGAACAGAGTACCCCGTCCGCAGAATACCTCCGAGAAACAAAACAAAACAAATTTAAAAAAACGGATTCATGTGTTTGTGTTTAAGGAAACGTCTATTCACCTGCTCCAAAAACAGTAAATTGGTTAACAGTCTTATTATAATAACAATAACAAATATGCAAAAAAAAAAAATTTGTGCATGGTACTATTGCTGTACTGGAGTTTGAATCTGTGAACAGTTGAAGACCGAGTCATGAGATTAAATCTCCCAAGAATATTTAAGTGTTTGCATCCCTACTCTACATCATCACTTGCAACCAACCTGACTTGGAACTCCCAGACCAACAGTGTGATAATTAGGGATGTGCCATTAACCTGATGCTGTGAGATGTTGATCATGGTGCGAATATACCGCTTCAGAAATTACCTGGATCCACTTAAATTTGCCTACTGCCACAACAGGTCACAATGCTCTGGACCATCTGGATAACAGGAAAAAGTACTTCATTGACTGCAGCTTGACGTTCATCACTATCATCCACTTTAATCTCATACCCAAGTTCCAAAACTTGGGTGTCTCTACCTCCCTTTGCAACTGGATCCTTGAATTCAACATTGACAGACCACAGCCAGTACAGATCAGTAACAACATCATCTCCTCATTGACCATCAACACAGGTGCAGCTCAAGGCCTCATGGTTAGCTCCCTGCTCCACTGTTGCGGTGCCACAATAACCTCTTGCTTAACAAGGAATTGATTGTTGACTTCAGAGAAAGAGGAAATTGGGAAAACACGTGTCACTTTCTAGGTTTAGGTTTATTATTGTCACAAGTACCGAGATACTATGAAAAGCTTTGTTTTGTATGTAATCAAAGCAGATCAGATATACTTAAATACAATTGTCAAACTCAATTAGCATAAAGCACAGAATGCAGCTCTCAGCATTATAGCACATCAATTCCATAGAAAAAACTCCCAATGTCCTCAATGGGGTAGAGCTGAATTGGAAAGAACTGTTCAGAGGCCTGGAAACAGAGGGGAAGAAGCTGTTCCTGTCTGGTGGTGCACTTTCAAGCCTCTGTCACCAGGAGCAGTGAGAAGGGCCAAACCAGGGTGGGACAAGTCTTTGATTCTGTTTACTTTAGCAGAAAGATCACACATGATTACAATCAAGCCGTTCACAATGTACAGATACAGGGTAAAGGGAATCACTTTTAGTGCAAGTTAAAGTGTAGTGAAATCTGATTAAATATAGTCCAAGGGTCTCCAATAGGGTAGATGGGGGTCAGGACCCTGCTTTCTAGTTGGTGAGATGATGGCTCAGTTGTCAGATAACAGCTGGGAAGAAACTGTCCTTGAACCTAGAGGTATGCGCTTTCACACTTCTGTACCTCTTGCCTGATGGGAGATGGAAGAGGGAGTGTCAGGGGTGAGACTCATCCTTGATTATATTGGTGACCTTGTTGAGGCAGTGTGGTGTGGATGGTGTCAATGCGATGGGAGTTGGTTTGCATAATGGTCTGGCCTGCGTCCACAATTCTCTGCAACTTCTTGCAGTTTTGGATGGTGCTGTTCCCAAACCATGCTGTGATGCATCCCGATAAAATGTTCTCTACAGCACAGCTGCATAAGTTGGTGAAAGATGTTGGGCACATGCCGATCTTCCTAAGCCTTGTAAGGAAGTAGAGGCATCAGCGTGCTTTCTTGGACATTGCTTCGATATGTTTGGTCCAGGACAAGTTGCTGGTGATATTTACTCCGAGAAACTTGAAGCTTTCAACCATCTCTACTTCAGCGTCGTCAGTGCATATCGGGTATGTGTAGCACTTCACTTCCTGAAGTCGATCACAATCTCATTTGTCTTGTTGACATTGAGGGGAAGGTTGTTGTCTTGGCACCAGGTTATGAGGTTCTCAATCTCCTTCCTGTACTCTGTTTCATCATTATTTGATATCAGGCCCACTATGGTGGTGTTGTCTGCAAATTTGTAAATTTAGTTGGATAAGTATTTGACTGTACAGTCGTGGGTGTATAAGGAGTAAAGAAGGAGGCTAGGAATGTATCCAGTATTAAGGATTATTGTAGAGGATGATTTGTCACCTATCATCTCTGATTGTGGTCTGTGCTCAGGAAATCATGGACCCAGTTGCAGAAATGAGTGCTGACTCCAAGTTCCACGAGATTTGAGATGAGCTTGCATGGGTGTAACAGCAGACCCAGACCAGACCTGCTGTCAGACTAAATTGTGGAGGCACAGGAGCTGCTCGGCAGGGTCGAGACGGAGTGTGAGAAAGTGGGCCTCCAACTCAATGCCAAGAAGATGGAGTACATGGCGTTCAACGGTGGTGACCACGAGCTTCTTAAGACCAGTGACGTTGCATCTCTCCAGAAAGTGGAGGACTTCAAGTACCTGGGAGCGAAGATGCGGAACACGGAGAATGACATCAAGGTCCGGAAAGTGCTCGCGTGGAAAGCCCTCAATAACATGGGGAAACTCTAGACGTCTCGGATGTCTAAGGGTCCCAAACTGAGATTCTCCCATGCAACTATAGAGACAATATTATTGTACGTGTGTGAGGCATGGACTCTCACTCGAGCACTGTCCAAGTCTCTCGATGGTATCTACACCCGTATGTTCAGAAAAGTTCAAAATGTCAGTTGGAGGGACCACACCACCAATGCCCAGCTCTATGGGGAGATTCCACCTCTGACCGAGAAGATCAGGTCGAGAAGGATGAGGCTCATTGGTCATTGCCTCCGCCATCCAGAAATACCAGCAAACAAGGTTGTGCTGTGGGAACCCACCCATGGAAGACGGAACCCGGGACGACCAAACAAGACGATGCTGAAGACGTTGATGGAAGACGCATATGTGGAGACAAAAGAGGAGCTTGCCAGCTGTGTGGAGGACAGAGATTTGTGGTGCGTCCACCACCGTGCCCATTGGAAACCAGCACCACTGCATTGCTAATGTTTTCAATGATTTTAATTAATTAAAAAATAATTGCATGGGACAATGGTATTGAAAGCAGAGCTGGAGTTTATGAAGAGAAGTCTGACATGGGTGTCTCTCTTATCCAGGTGTTCCAGGGATGAGTGTAGGGCCAGGGAGATGGCAGCGTGGATCTGTTGTGGCGGTGGCGAACTGCAGTGGGTCAAGGTTGCTTGGTAGATTGGATGCTTTAATCAGCTTCTCAAACCACGTCATGAAGATGTCCGTGAACATTCCTGCTTGTCACTGGCAGAGCTGCCCCTAAACCAAGCTGTGATGCAACTTAACAGTATGCTTTCTATGCTGCAGGTGTAGAAGTTTATAAGAGTCACTGGAGACATGCTAAATTTTCTCAGTCTCATCAGGATATAGCAGCGATGATGTACCTTCTTGGCTGTCAGTGTGGTTGGTCCAGGACAGATCATTGGTTATATTAAAACCAAGGAACTTTCAACCATTTCCACTTCAGCATCATTGATGCTGGTTAGGTATATACTCCACTATGCTTTCTGAAGTCAATAGACTAGCTCCTTCATCTTGCTGACATTGAGGGAGAGATTTCTGTCCTGACACCATGTCACTAAGTTTCTATCTCCTTCCTCCTAAATGTAACATTTCTAAGTTTGCGGATGACACAAAGCTGGGTGGCAGTATGAGCTGCGAGGAGGATGCCATGAGGCTGCAGGGTGTCTTGGATAGTTTGGGTGAGTGGGCAGAAGTATGGCAGATGCAGTATAATTGGATAAATATGAGGTTATCCACTTTGGTGGCAAGAACAGGAAGGCAGATTATTATCTGAATGGTTAGAACTGCAGATGGTGGTAGACTTCTCCAGAGATGTTGCCTGACCCATTGAGTTACTCCAGCATTTTGTGTCTATTATCTGAATGGTGTAAAATTAGGAGAAGGGAAGGTGCAACGAGACCAGGTTGTGCTTGTACATCAGTCACTGAAAGTAAGCATGCAGGTACAGCAGGCAGTGAAGAAAGCTAAGGGCATGTTGGCCTTCATTGCGAGAGGATTTGAATTTCGGAGCAAAGGGGTCCGACTGCAGTTGTACAGGGCCCTGGTGAGACTGCACCTGGAGTATTGTGTGCAATTTTGGTCTCCTAATTTGAAGAAGGACATTATTACTATTGAGGGATTGCAGCATAGGTTTACCAAGTTAATTCCTGGGATGGCGGGACTGACATATGATGAAAGAATGGGTCGACTTGGCTTGTATTCCCTGGAATTTAGAAGGATGATAGGGGATCTTATAGAAACATATAAAATTCTTAGAGGATTGGACAGGGTAGATGCAGGAAAAATGTTCCCGATTTTGGGGGAGTCCAGAACCAGTTTAAGAATAAGGAGTAGGCTATTTAGGACTGAGATGAGGAAAAACCTTTTCAGCCAGAGAGTTGTGAATCTGTGGAATTCTCTGCCACAGAAGGCAGTGGAGGCCAATTCATTGGATGTTTTTAAGAGAGAATTAATTAGCTCTTAAGGCTAAGGGAATCAAGGAATATGGGGAAAAAGCAGGAACAGGGTACTGATTTTGGATGACCATGATCATATTGAATGGCGGTGCTGGCTCAAAGGGCCAAATGGCCTACTCCTGCACATATTTTCTATGTTCTTCTGCAAGGGATTAAGGTGTGGAAGACAGAGCTATAGTCGATAAATAGTAGTTTAACGTAGGAGTCCATGTTGTCTGGGTGTCCAAGAGATCAATTTAGGGCCAAGGAGATGGTGCCTGCTGTGGACCTGTTGTGATGATAATCAAACTGCAGTTGATCAAGGTTGACTGGGGGACTGGAATTAATGTGCGTCATCACCAGTTTCTTGAAGCACTTCATAATGGTGGATGTCAGAGCCACTGGACAGTTTTATTGGTGGGTTGGTGGTGGAGCCCGTTAGTATTTTCAAATTCCTAGGTATCACCATCTCAAATGTCCTGTCCTGGGTTTAACACATAGATCCAATCACCAGTGTCGCTGTTTTCTTAGAATTTTAAAGATAAGTTATGTCTCTGAATAAATTAACAAACATTTATAGATATACTGTAGAAAATACCCTGCTGGTTGCAACAAGGCCCGGCATGGCAATACCAACCCACAATAATGCAAGAGGCTGCAGAGAGTAGTGAACTCAGCCTCATCACAGCCTAAGCTCTCCCTTCATCAAACACATCTACATGAGGCCTCTAACTCAAGAAGAAGGATTAAGAATTCCTAGCATCCAGACCATGCCATCTTCTCACTTCTACCATCGGACAGGAGATACTGAACCCTGAAGTTCCATACTATCAGGTTCAGGAACAGTAAAATGCAAGTATTTAATTACATGGAGAATAGAGAACATAGGTATCTTTCCAGTTGATCAGGGAAAGCTAAGAAGTGAACTAGTTTCAGTTCAGTTTCAAGTTAATTTAGTATCATGTGTACCAAGGTACAGTGAAAAGCTTTTGTTGCATGCTAACCAGTCAGCGGAGAGATGCTGCCTGTCCCGCTGAGTTATTCCAGCTTTCTGTATCTGTTAGCGGAAAGATAATACATGATTACAATCGTGCCATTTACAGTGTATAAGGGAATAACTTTTAGTGCATGGAGATTACACAGGAGATTAGTGGGCAAAATTAGAGCACATGGTATTGGGGGTAGGGTATTGACATGGATAGAAAATTGGTTGGCAGACAGGAAACAAAGAGTAGGGATTAACGGGTCACTTTGAGAATGGCAGGCAGTGTCTAGTGGAGTGCCGCAAGGCTCGGTGCTGGGACCGCAGCTATTTACAATATACATTAATGATTTAGATAAAAGAATTAAAAGTAACATTAGCAAATTTGCAGATGACACAAAGCTGGGTGGCAGTGTGAACTGTGAAGAGGATGCTATGAGGATGCAGGGTGACTTGGACAGGTTGGATGAGTGGCAGATACATGGCTGATGCAGTATAATGTGGATAAATGTGAGGTTATCCACTTTGGAGGCAAGAACGGGAAGGCAGATTATTATCTGAATGGTGTCAGGTTAGGAAAAGGGGAAGTACAACGAGACCTGGGTGTCCTAATACTTCAGTCACTGAAAGTAAGCCTACAGTACAACAGGCAGTGAAGGAAGCTAATGGCATGTTGGCCTTCATAATGAGAGGAGTTGAGTATAGGAGCAAAGAGGTCCTTCTGCAGTTGTACAGGGCCCTGGTGAGACCGCACCTGGAGTATTGTTTGCCGTTTTGGTCTCCTAATTTGAAGAAAGACATTCTTGCTATTGAGGGAGTGCAGCGTAGGTTCATGAGGTTAATTCCCGGGATGGCGGGACTGCCATATTATGAAAGAATGGAGCGACTGGGCTTGTATTCACTGGAATTTAGAAGGATGAGAGGGGATCTTATAGAAATATATAAAATTATTAAGGGATTGGACACGCTAGATGCAGGAAACATGTTCCCTATGTTGGGGGAGTCCAGAACCAGGGGCCACAGTTTAAGAATAAGGGGTAAGCCATTTAGAACTGAGATGAGGAAAAACATTTTCACACAGAGAGTTGTGAATTTGTGGAATTCACTGCCTCAGAATGCAGTGGAGGCCGATTCACTGGATGCATTTAAAAGAGATTTAGATAGAGCTCTTAGGGCTAGCAGAATCAAGGGATATGGGGAGAAGGCAGGATTGTGGATGATCAGCCATGATCACATTGAATGGCGGTGCTGGCTCGAAGGGCCGAATGGCCTTCTCCTGCACCTATTTTCTATGTATCTATGTAAGGTAAAGACAGCAAAGTCCGAGGGATACCAATGAGGTAGATAGTAGTTCAGGACTGCTCTCTGGTTGTGGTAGGGTGATTCAGTTGCCTGAATTGAAACAATAGAATTGAAACAAACAAGTGACATGGTAGGAAACCTACTTCTTCAGCTCAATGAATTAGCAAGCTGATTATATCAATTGCATTAATCGGCAAACAATTGAAAGGAAATTAAAAATCAATGCTATCAGTAAAATTTAAAAATAAATAAAAAAGCAACTGTTGAAATCAAATAGAAACATAAAATGGAGATCAGTTGCCATCAGTGAAATGGAAAACAGTTAAAATTTGATCTTGCCGTCACATTGATGCAATCGTAAAGAAAGCCCATCAACGCCTCTCCTTCCTTAGAAGATTGGGGAGATTTGGTATGCCAACGAATACTCTATTGAACTTCTACAGGTGTAACAGCAGAGAGTATATTGACTGATTGCATCACGGCCTGGTTTGGCAACTCGCACGCTCAGGAACGAAGAAGATCGCAAAAAGTGGTGAATACTGCCCAGTACAACATGGCTATTGACCTCCACCCCATCAAAGTGATCTACAAGAGTCATTGCCTGCTAAAGGCAGGCAGCATTATCAGCCACCCACACCACTATGGCCAGGCTCTCAATTCACTTCTTCTATCAGGAATAAGGTATAGAAGCCTGAAAACTGTAATGCCCAGATTCAAGAGCAGCTTCTCCCCCACAAACATTAGGCTATTAAACACTACAACCACCAAATGGCTCCAAATTATATAGACTTGAGGGCATGATTACCATGTTTACATATCTACTGTGCTGCTGCAAATAAGAATTTCACAGTTCCGTTTCGTGACATATGACAATAAAACACTCTTGAATCTTCATCTGGCATGGGAAAGTGAAAAATAAGTTAGTTTTAAATTCCACAGTGGAAGGGTATAGGGAATCCAGAGAGATTCCCTATACCCTGCCACTGTGGAATTTAAAACAAACTTATTTTTCACTTTCCCATGCCAGATGAAGATTCAAGAGTGTTTTATTGTCATATGTCACGGGGGTAAGGCATGGGTTGTCAAGGCAATAAAGTCATTGTTAATAAATTAATGAGGGGACCTAAAGAGAGATGGAGATGAAGCAAACATGTAAAGGCAGTGAAATACAGATCAGGCAAATGAGTGGAGACAGAAAAACAGAGTGATTGTTATATATTGATAACCTACAGTATAACTGGCCAGTTCTGATGCAAACAGAGAAAGCACTTTATCTGCAATTATGGAATTCAATATTGAGTATGGAAGACAACAATATGCCCAGAGAAAATGAAGTATTATTCCTAAAGATTATAGGACCTTGTGAGAACAGAGCAGGAGACTAAAAGGTCAGACCAGGAATCGGATAGAGAATTTAAAATCTCAGACAAATCTAAGCTCAAGATACCTCTGTCAAATGAACTCAAGTTTCTACAAAATCCTCACCCAATCTTTATTTGGTTCCTCCATTGTGAAGGAGTCCCTATTATAAGCACTGAATGCAGTATGCCAAATTGGAAGACATGCAAATGAATTGCTTTTCACCTGAATGAACCGCTCGGAGCCCTGAATAGTGGGAAGGAAAGTGGTAAATGTATATATGATTATGTAGGACAGTACGGTGAAAAGGGGAGTGAAGGTTGAAGAGTGGATCAGAGATTCATGAAGGGAATAGTCACTTTGAAATACTGAAAGGAAAGGAAAGGGGAAGATATGTGTTAGAATCTCATTAAATATGGCAGAAATGTTAAAGAACTCAGGGCAGGCTTAGGAATGCCACTGTGAATAACTTATTTGAGAGAGCCAGCAGAGAGACTGGCCTCCTCGTGATCTGTGAAATTAAATGATTGTATCAGCTGCATAAAATAGTTTAAGATTATTACTCACATGAGGTGATCTAAAATTCAATAGTTGTGAAGTGAAGATATTTGTAGAGTTATGGTCACAATGCATAATGGGCTAGGTCTGCATTCTCCTACATTATGAGCTTTGTAAATTAGCCATAATGTTTTTTTTTAAATTGCTTGAGAAAATAATCCTGAAAATCTGGGGTGGCCATTTGTGCCTTGTGAAGGAAACTGTTCATCTGGTTACTAACAGAACATGGGATAGCAAAATCTAATTATTAAACCACAAATAGATATAAGAAAGATACATGGTAAATGATTCATGTGTTTTATAAAATAAAAGCACCCTTCATCTACTAGTTCTGTATAAAATCTTCTTGCCCAATAATTTCATGAAGCCTCTTATCAAATTAATCCAAAACCAATATAAATCATGTGATGATTTATGTCAACTGGTGCAACTATAGCAAAGCTACATATAAACCTGGGATTTCCTAATATCCTTTTAAAACTATTTTCAACAAAAATCTATCAATCACAAGTCTGAACACTAATGATGAGCTCACTCCTGCAAGGCCCAACATCAACGTTAGCTTAAGTCTTTTATGTTTGAGAACCAATGGATATAGTTTATCTCTACTGAGTGAGTCAGTTCTCCCAAAATATGTTGAAACTGATGATTAAACCATGTCTGTGATCTTCTAAAACCAAGAGAATACAATAGCAGTCTGTACAATAAAAAGCAACGTACTGCAGTTGCTGAAAATCTGGGATAAAAGCATACAATATTCCAAATACTCAGCAGAATCATGGTTCAAAACTCTTATCTATTCTCCATTATTTATACATTCTACCAAAGCAGTTACTTCCAGGCAGCCATGCATAAATAACAATGGTGTAATTTTGTATTTTATTTTTTATTTATTTTAATTCTATGCATTAAATCTCCATCACATTTTTAACCTTTGTTACAAAATAAAGCTGCTTCTTCTCGGCCATTCTTTGAAAATTTCCGGCATATTTGCTGGAAGAGGGGGCATAGTAATAGTACAAGGGAGACACAAATATAAATACAAATAGTTTTTATTTGATGTTAAATTAGAGTGGAGAATATTAAATACATGGGGGAGCTGAATGTAAAGGAAAAACAAAGTATTTCTCTCCACTGTGGGTTTGGCCACAGAAGTTTGAGAACCATTTCTACAGTCCTCATAACCTGCAATATTTGGTTTCCAATACTGACCACGTAAAGAAACAGAAAATAATTTTCTTTCAGGTAAAGCTGCAATTTATCCGCATGTTTTCTAACACTGAGCTTACCTGCACCCATGGTTCCTGCTATCTGCACTTCATGGTTCAGCTAGCATTTGCTGTCCTAGGCTGCATAGTCAAATGCCCAGGAGAAACTGGAAGTCAGATGCCAGCTCATCTGACCTCCCAATCTGCCATCGTATTTTCCAGTGGATCAGTATTTGATGGCACTCGGCTTGTACTTGCTGAAGTTTAGAAGGCTGAGGGGGGACTTCATTGAAACTTACCGAAAAGTGAAAGACTTGGGTAGAATGGATGTGAAGAGGATGTTTCCACTCGTGGGAGAGTCTAGGACCAGAGGTCATAGTCTCAGAATTAAAGGACGTTCCTTTAGGAAGAGATGAGGAGGAATTTCTTTGGTCAGAAGGTGGTGAATCTGTGGAATTCCTTGCCACAGAGGGCTATAGAGGCCACGTCAATGGATATTTTTAAGGCAGAGATAGATAAATTCTTGATTTGTACAGACGTCAGGTGTTATGATGAGAAGGTAGGAGAATGGGGTGAGGAGGGAGAGATCGATCAGCCATGATTGAATGGTGGAGTAGACTTGATGGGCCAAATGGCCTAATTCTGCACCTATCAATTATGCGTTACGGTCACTAAACTGCTATGATTTTTAAAATAATATATTTCTATAGGCTTGAATAGAGTTTAAACGCCTCTGTTATTCATTGACATTTAATTAACAGCATCATTTAAAAACTGTTCAAAGATCTTTCAAAAGCAGCGAGCTGTCAAATGCCAACAGATAGTCTCTGTGGCATTTTGGAAGCAGGGCCTCAGAAGCTGATGCCCAAGGCTTGCTCACAGTGTAAAGCCTGTACCTTCTCACTGTTCACCTCTCAAACACTGAGAGCTGTCCTTTGTATCTGGAACAGATTAGCGAAGGTGCGCAGATGGTGCAGGCAGCTGCCTTGGAAGGTGAACCTATTCCAGGATGTTCTTACCAAGAAATCTAAGTCTAGCTCTCTGAATCCAATTCATTTCATTTATTCACATTTCTTCCCAGTGCTGCATCTTGGATAAATCTGTATCTGATTGTTCAGTCTAAGAACAATCTCGTGCCTGATTGACTACTAGAATGAAGACCTCTGAAAGCTGAATTTCAATCTTCTTTGTTTTGATGCATTTTAGGCCTTTTTATTCATTAAATCATTTACACCTCTCATTAGGAGAGAACCTAACTAATACTAATGTGAAGCAGTTAAGGCTTTGCATTAATCCTAACCTTGTGTATTATGAATGCACCGCAATCACTTCCCAAGCACATTCATTAAGAAATTAGTTTATTGCTTTACAAGAATCCTTATAATAGCAGAAACATTTTTCCATGAAGAAAAGCAGATTAATTTTTCAGGAAAAGATTAATAGACTCAACATGCCCATTTTTATTTGTTAGATGGTTGAAGATGGGATTAAATGTAATCTCTATTTACATATCCAAAGGCTAAAGATTAAAGACGCCAAATGCACTTAACATATCAAGCTGTGATGTGGATCTAACTTTTGTGAAGAGCAGTATAGGGCAGCACGGTGGCGCAGCAGTAGATTTGCTGCCTTACGGCGCTTGCAGCGCCTGTGACCCGGGTTCGATCCCGACTACAGGTGCTGTCTGTATGGAGTTTGTACGTTCTCTCCATGACTGCATGGGTTTTCTCTGAGATGTTGGATTTCCTCCCACACTCCAACGACGTACAGGTTTGTAGGTTAATTGGTTTGGTGTATGTGTAAATTGTCCCTAGTGTGTACGATAGTGTTAGTGTGTGGGGATCACTGGTCAGTGCAGACTCGGTGGGCTACAGGGGCTGTTTCCACTCTGTATCTCTAAAACTAAAACTAAAAACAAAAACATTAGAACATAGAATATAAAACAGTACTGCACAAGACAGGCCCTGCCACCCACAATGTCCATTCCGAACATGATGCCAAGATCATCTCTTATCTACCTGTATGTAATCCATATCCCTCCATTTCCTGCACATCCATATCCCTATCCAAATATCGCTTAAATACTAGCATATCTGCCTCAATCACCATATCCAGCTGCACGTTCCAGGCTCTCACCACCCTCTCTGGAAGAGGTATGTAGGTTAATTGGCTGGGTAAATGTAAAAATTGTCCCTAGTGGGTGTAGGATAGTTTTAATGTACGGGGATCGCTGGGCGGCACGGACTTGGAGGGCCGAAAAGGCCTGTTTCCGGCTGTATATATATGATATGATAAACCTGCGTTACACATCTTCTTTAAACACATCTCCATCTCATCTCAAACCTATGCCCTCTAGTATTTGATTTTTCCATCCTGGGAAAAAGATTTATGAGTTCATGTCAAAGGAGCAGAATTAAATCATTCGGCCCATTGAGTCTCCACCGCCATTCAATCAAGGCTGATCTATCTTTCCCGCTCAATCCCATTCCTCTGTCTTCTCCCCATTACCTTTGAGACTTTTACTAATCAAGAACCTGTCAATCTCTGCTTTAAATATACCCAATGACGGCCTCCATAACCTTCTGTGGCAATGAATTCCACAGATTCATCAGCCTCTGACTAAAGAAATTCTTCCTCATCTCCTTTCCAAAGATACTTATTTTTATTCTGAGGCTGTTGACTTTGGTTTTAGACTCTCCCACTGGTTCTGACTGTCTACCCTATCTATGACTCTCATTGTTGTTTATACGCTTCTATCAGGTCTACATAAACACAAGCACCAACCTAACAAAAATCCCCTCATGCAGTACAGTACTGCAAATACTGGAAATCTAAAAACAATACTTTCCTACTAAGTGTCAGGTTTTAGTGGCACACTCTCCATTAATTTTTACCTTTACTCACATTGCCTCAAGCACTAAGAATTGACATGAATTATTCCTTTAAAATATTTCTATTACTGAATACTATTGGAATGTGGCTTATGAAATGAAGTCTTCAGTGGATCATGTCACAATTTTATCGAGGTTAAAATTCCTACATTTTCCACAAAACAATTATGAATGGGTATTTTGTTCTGAATGAGCTATTAATTTTTTTTTAAATCCTTCATTTGCTGAAAACAACATTTTATTACTGTTAAAATAATAGCTACCAATTACACCATGTAATTATAATGCTCTAACACTTCTCATCCTATTAATAAACTACAGAAATGCCAAAAGGTACATTGAAATTTTTGCTATGTGTGCATTTGTAGAAAACATCTCATCAACAGAAAAATATCCTAATTTATGCATTAGCATGTTCTCAGTGAGATCCTTGACATTGCTGCTGATGAATAGTTTGAAACAAAGAACAATTAAATGTTAGGTGGACTCAAAGTTCTCGAGTAACTCAGCAGGTCAGGCAGCATCTCTGGAGAAAAAAGATGGGCGGTGATTTGGGTCAGGACCTTTCTTCAAACACATAGTCCTGACCCGAAACGTCACCCATACTTTTTCTCCAGAGATGCTGCCTGACCTGTTGAGTTACCAAAGCACTTTGTGTATATCTTTGGTACAAGCCAGCATCTGCAGTTCTTTGTTTCAACAATTAAATGTTATTTCCTTTAGCTGATGGTTCCTGTAATTCAAGCCATTTTGTGCTATTTCTTTTTTTTCCTCATGACATAAAAGGTGTTCAATCAGACCACTGAGTATATCCCAATTCTGAAAGAAATCCCACCAATCATACTTCCTCATGTGTTTCACTGTTATATATTCTCTCTCAGATGCAAATTATTTCCCCTCTGCTTCTCCTCCCACTCATTTAGAATAAGGGAAATTTTCAATGGCCAATTATCCTGCTAGCTAGCACTTCTTTGGGATATGGAAGGAAACCAGAGCACCTGGGTAAGACCATCACAGGTATTACATGCAAACTCCTCATAGGCATAACTGGAGGTCAGGATTAAGCTCTGTAACTGTGGCTGCCTAGTAGTGGTGTTATCTGATGCACTCCACCTACATTCCGTTCCGCCTTCTCTTCACCAATTTTTGAATCAATTTTTTAACCAAGTATTATCAAGCAAAAATTAAAAAAATCACGAGAAAATATTTCTGTAAAATTCAAGGAAATCTTCTGAAAGTTAGATTGAAATAATTTAACATGTTTGTTATATTATCCCACCGGTTATGGTGTATTCACAATACAGAAAGTTTCACATCAACACTTCTACTTCCTTAGAACATTAAGGAGGTTCAGTATGTCAACAAATACTCTCTTGAACCTCTACAGGTGTAGAGTAGAGAGCATAATGAGTGGTTGCATTACAGCCTGGTTCAGCAACTCGATCACCCGGGAATGAAGATGATTGCAAAAAGTGATGAACTGCCCAGTCCATCACAGGTATTGACTTCCCCACCACCGAAGGGATCTACAGGAGTCGCTGCCTCAAAAAGGTAGATGGCATCATCAGAGATGCATACCACCCTGGCCACACTCTCATTTCACTCCTGCCATCAGGAATAAGATATAGGAGGTATAGGTATAAGACAATAAAGCTCTCTTGACTCTTGCCACTTGACTCTTACTGTCATCCTACTCATTTGAGCATGTTTTACTGGTGCAGCAGACCTTCATGTTTTATGTGGACAATAACATTAAATAGGAATGAGGAGTGCAATAAAATATTATCCTTTTATGAATCATCTGGAACTTTATGACCAAAAGAATCATGTCAGGTCAAGAATCAAAAATCATAACTACTACGTGGACATAATGTAGACTTTCTGTATACATGGGTCCCACTCTTATTAAACTTAGGCATATTAAGGGCAGTGTGGGTAAATCTTTATATTATCTTGCTTTATTAAAAAAAATACCAGTCCTTGAATTATCTGCATTTTTACTGTAAAGCAAATAATATTAACCGATATGTTATAAAAATGCATTTTCTGAGGCACATTTCATGACATCTGGAGGTTTCAAAGTACATTGCAATCAATTAAAACTTAATAACTGTAATTGCTTTTGTAATGAAGAAACATTGCATCTGCTTCTTGTGCAGAAACCTTCCAAAAACATAAATGTAATGATGACCAAACAACACTTCACTCAGCTCCACTTCCTGGTCATAGAGCTATGCAGCTTGGAAACAGGCCCTTCAGCCCAACTTGCCCACAACGACCCACATGCTTCATCTATGCTAATCGCACCTGCCAGCATTTGGCCCGTAATCATCCAAACCTATCCTATTCACGTACCTGTCTAAGTGTTTCTTATACATTGTGATAGTACCTCCTTAACTACCTTCTCTGGCAGCTTGTCCATACACCTACCATCCTTTGTGTAAAAAGATTGCCCTTCAGGTTCCCATTAAATCTTCCACCCTCACCTTAAACCTATGTCCTTTGGTTCTCGATTCCCCTACTTTGGGTAAAAGTCTGTGCATCTATTCTTCTCATGATCTTGTACACCTCTATAAGATCACCCCTCATCCTCCTGCGCTCCAAGGAATAAAGTCCGAGCCTGCCCAGCCTCTCCCGATATCTCTATAGCTCAGGCACTCGAGACCTGGCAAAATGCTTGTAAATGTTTTCTGCACCCTTTCCAGCTTAACAACATCTTTCCTATAATAGGGTGACCAAAACTGAACACAATACTCTAAATGTGGCCTCACAAATGTCTGTACAACTAACAGTTCCTTGTAATCTTTCATTTTTACTTATGAGAGTAGACATGGCTTCACTTTCATTTTTATTTTGAATGATAGTGCCTCCAAATATGCATGATCTCCTTTCTGCGATGGTTGTCTAGATCCTTGGGCCCAAGACAGTGAGATTTGGGCACAGTCTCCTGACTGTCCGCCAAATAGTCTCCCTAGTCTCATTAGTTCTATGTTGTCAAGTCAAGTCAAGTCAAATTTATTTGTCACATACACATACACGATGTGCAGTGAAATGAAAGTGGCAATGCCTGCGGGTTGTGCACAAAAAGAATTACAGTTACAGCATATAAATAAAGTTAATAAGTTACTATTAGTGTCGACAAAAATTTAGTCTCTGGGGTTATAAAAGTAGACAGTCCTGATGGCCTGTGGGAAGAAGCTCCGTCTCATCCTCTCCGTTTTCACAGCGTGACAGCGGAGGCGTTTGCCTGATCGTAGCATCTGGAACAGTCCGTTACTGGGGTGGCAGGGGTCCCTCATGATCTTACTTGCTCTAGATCTGCACCTCCTGATGTATAGGTCCTGCAGGGGGATGAGTGTAGTTCCCATGGTGCGTTCTGCCGAACGCACTACTCTCTGCAGGGCCATCCTGTCCTGGGCAGAGCTGTTCCCAAACCAGACTGTAATGTTGCCGGACAGGATGCTCTCTACAGCCCCAGAGTAGAAGCAATGAAGGATCTTCAGAGACACTCTGAATTTCCTCAGTTGTCTAAGGTGGTAAAGGCGCTGCTTAGCCTTACCCACCAGTGCGGCAATGTGCGTTGCCCACGTCAGATCCTCTGCGATGCGGACTCCCAAGTATTTAAAACTGCTCACCCTATCCACAATCGACCCATTTATCTCCAGTGGCGTGTACGTCCTTGGATGTTTAGCCCTTCTGAAGTCCACAATCAGCTCCTTTGTTTTAGTGACATTCAAGAGGAGGCTATTGTCCTGACACCAGAGTGCCAGATCAGCCACCTCCTCCTGGTAGGCCTTCTCATCGTTGTTGGAGATCCGGCTCACTACCACAGTGTCATCAGCAAACTTGATGATGGAGTTTGAGCTGAACCTGGCCCCACAGTCATGTGTGTACAGGGAGTACAGTAGGGGGCTAAGGACGCAGCCCTGGGGGGATCCTATGTTCAGGGTGAGGGAGCTAGATGTGTGTTCCCCCATCCTGACCACTTGGGGCCTGGCAGTGAGAAAGTCCAGGACCCAGGCACACAGAGGGGTGCTAAGCCCCAGTTCCAGCAGCTTCTCAACCAGTCTGCTGGGGACTATTGTGTTGAATGCTGAACTAAAGTCAATGAACAGCATCCTCACATAGCCCCCCTGGCTGTCCAGATGAGAGAGAGCGGTGTGTAGAACCTGGGAGACCGCATCATCCGTGGACCTGTTCGGACGGTATGCGAACTGTAGTGGGTCCATGTTGCGAGGAAGGAGGGCGCAGATGTGCTTCTTGACTAGCCTCTCAAAGCATTTCATGACAACCGAGGTGAGGGCCACCGGTCGGTAGTCATTTAAACACGCTGGAGAGGCATTCTTTGGCACCGGTACAATGATGGATCTTTTGAAGCATGCAGGGACCACGGACTTTGCCAAGGAGAGGTTGAATATTGTGGTGAGCACTGGAGCAAGCTGAGTAGCACAAGACTTTAGTACTCGCCCAGATATACCATCTGGGCCTCCAGCTTTCCTCGTGTTCACACGCGTCAGAGCCCACCTCACCTCATGCTCGGACACCGAGAATGTGTGCACATCCCTGGCGGTGGATCCCCCTCCAGCCTCGCTAGCCAGCGCCCCTTCAGTGCTGTTTTTAGACGGCGAGCTGGTGGTGTTACCCGTCTCAAACCGTGCATAAAAAGAGCTATTGTAACCCATAGCTTACGATATCGCCTTATGTTCTTTATAACTATGTCAAAAGAAAGTTCAGGGTTCTGTTCATGGATCATTCACTTTAGCATTATACCCTCCAGAAAGTGCATCAATTTTGGAATCTATGCCTATTAGCTTTTACATGAAAATATTCTGGATAGCTCAAAGGTGTAAAAACAGATTATTATTGAAAATCTTCCCTTCAATTTTTAACTTGCCGGAGGATTATAACTAATCCTGAACCAGTATAATGTTTCATTTTTCTTCAGCCTTTTTGGAGTCAGTAGGGTATTTGTATCTTTGTATATCTTTAAGGATAATAATCTAAATGAATCTCACCAATTTTTACTAGAGTCTTAACTGCTGGCATCCTTGAATGAATGAATAAGTTTATTGGCCAAGTATGCATATACAAGGAATGTGCCTTGGTGCTCCGCTCACAAATGACAACACAAACATACAGTTAACAATTAAGAATAAAGCATAACCATATCAAAACAATAAGTATACAACATTACGGTCTAAACATGTGGGTGAAAATAAACCAGAGCCAAAAAGAGACTACAGACTTTGGTTATTGAGTAGAACTATCACTCGTGGAAAAAAGCTGTTTTTATGCCTGGCTGTGGCTGCTGGACTCGCCTTCCAGAGGGAAATGCTGCGAAGAGTTTGTGGCCAAGGTGAGAGGGGTCAGAGATGATCTTGCCTGCTCGCTTCCTTGCCCTTGCTGTTCGTCAATCCTTTATGAATATTGTAAATGACCTATGCTGCTTCTGAGAAATTGCACACACCATAAATTTTGTTAGCCAATGCACTTAATCTTGAACACCTGCAATTGCAAAAAAATACACATTACGACAAATATCTGTAAGATTTTAAATGTTCACTTACAATGCAGTGGAAAGGGGTTACATTTTTTTTACCAGCAATTATATTCTTTGAAAATTGATCCCTCAGGACACATTCCATGTTTATTGTTAAGAGCTACACCCCCCGGATTCAGATAACCTATATCTAAACTTGTAATTACTTCTGCCATTAATCGGATTTATGAAATTTCAGGTGTGCTACTTGTCTTACTTGCAGATCTCCCAAGTTGTCCCACACCCATTTTACTATTTGCAGCTCCCTTACAGTGCAAATAGAACTCAACATTTTTAGATTTGGATTTAGATTTTTAGATTTAGAGATACAGCGCAGAAACAGGCCCTTCGGCCCACTGGGTCCACGCCGCCCAGCGATCCCTGCACATTTACACTATCCTACACCCACTAGGGCCGATTTTTTAAAACATTTGCCAAGCCAATTAACCTACAAACCTGTACGTCTTTGGAGTGTGGGAGGAAACCGAAGATTTCGGAGAAAACCCACGCAGGTCACGGGGAGAACATACAAACTCCGTACAGTACAGCACCCGTAGTCAGGATTGAACCTGAGTCTCTGGCGCTGCATTCGCTGTAAGGCAGCAACTCTACCGTTGCGCCACCGTGGCGCCCTGGATGCTGGATTTACTTCCAGAAAGATGCTGATGAGCATTCTACATTCTACATTCATGACTTTTCACGTGCTAGCTGTAAAGGTGCTCAAACATCAAATCTATTTCCGGAATGCTGGTGCAATCCTAAGCAATCAGATTTCTAATTGAACACGCTGAAAGAAGAAAAAGTAATTTGAAATTAAATGATCACATCCTTCCTGAAAATGCTGACTCTCATGTTTGCATTTATCATCTACCCTCCTGGCACCTAGCCCAAGTGGCCTTTTGTACATGTGAGGCGTGGTAGGTTATATGCAGTGGTATAATGGGCATTTACTGCAGGTAAGTGGGAATACTGTGCCTTAGATGTACAATTACATTTTTATTTAGATTCAGAGTGATTTTCTCCAAGATAAAAAGCAGATTATGTGCTGTTCCCTCTGCACTTTCTGCATTTAGGACATAATAAGGGTTTGATGATAATGTCGGGGTTGCTGCAGAGTGAGCGGAGGGCTGTACCTTCAGAGGGGGAGAGGTTAGAGCAGGTAAGAGGAGTGGAAAAGTTGAGACACTTGACGTCACGCCGGCAATTGGAAATAAAAAGGTCTACAGAGGGGAGAAGGCCATCCGGGGGACTACGAGGCGGGGGGTGGGAGGTGGTGGAGACAGGAAAAGGGATCATCACTGGATGGTGAAGACTCTTTCCCAAAGAAAAAGGCATGGAGGTGGAAGTGTGAGGACTAGTGCATGGGTGGGGAGTAGCTGGGGCCACCTGGTTAAAAGAGGGGGAAGGGGAAGACCCAGTGGAACCGCTGAGGTTCCCTGTAGGAGGGGGGGGGGGAGCAGTGGAACCCAGGAGAGTCAGGTCACATGGTGTGTGAGTCTGCAGCGTGGAGGCTGTGGGCCTGGTGCTGATCCTGGAACTCATGTGAACTGGTGGGCGCTGGAGAGGCGAGGGTCGGCGGAGTCACTGGTGGAGGCCCGTGGGGACCAGAGTAAAGGTACGGGTTGGCGGACAAAGCGTCAGTGGTCAGTGGGCAGCCGGGGAGGCGGCAAAGGTTGGCGGCAGCGGTGGTGGCCCTGGGGAGGTGGTGAGAGTCGGCGGCAGCAGCGGGTTTGGTGGTCCGGGCCTGGTATCGGCCGGGAAGACCATGAGGATCGGAGAAGTGGTGGATGTTGGTACTAGTCGTTGTGGCGGCGATGGCGTCCCGGGTTGATAGTTGACTTCAGGAAAGGAAAGCCAAGGGTTCATAAACTTGTCCTCATCAATGGGATGTGGTGGAAAGAGTAAATGACTTCAAATTCCCGGGCATGCACATATTTGGAGATGGTTACCAGGTGTAACTTGATAATTAATTATGATCATTTATTGTATTATTGTTTATTGCTTGTTTATTTATTTATTTATTGTGTTAACGTGCCTATAAAACTACAGTAAGTAAGAATGTTTTATTCCATTCTTGGCGCATGTGAGAATTAAATATTCTTGACTCTTGGTGTAGATGCTTGTATTAATACATGACCATGTAACCTTTCTTTTGTCTGGAACTCATGCTGCTTTTTGCCATTATTGCTCATTGCGTAAGTGCTATATCAGCCAAATTCTTCATTGGTGTCACTGGCTTCAGTTCTGTGAGGAGCATTTGTGGCTCTTTGGTATAAATACTTCCCTGCTGACACTACTGTGATTGTTTCATTAGCTACCTTGGCTTTTATCTCACATGCCATTGATATACGTGCATGCCAAGTATTTTTCTGACAGTTAAGGTACTTTGCCGTTTTAGAATTGGGATACACTTCTATTACAATAGTAACTGCCTCAGTGTCACACATGCATTTGGGATTCTGCATTGCTTTCTAGCCTTCACTATTGTTCTATGAATATGAACCTCCGCCATATTTGATGAAATACCTTGATGTCATCTCCATTGATGTTTCAATTTTGCTTACTAGATCAAGTGAAATGCAGTGATGTTAATAATTGATTGAATTTGTTGATCAGTCCGACCACAACATTGCACTGTATAAGTAGGTGCAAAAGTCACAGCATTGAGTCAGGTCCTTCATTCTTATAACTGAGATTGCTCTCTCTGTTGCTGCTAAGGTAACATCTAACTTTGTCTGGACACTCCTAATATTCTGTCAGCGACCCAGATTCAACTAGACTCTCAGCCAGTGAATTCCAAATACTTACCACTCACTGGTGGAGAGCGACCCCTCATATATCCCCTGGACCTCTTCCCTCCTTATCCTAAACCTATGCTTTCTGCTTTTATATACCTCTGACATGGAGAAGCGTTTCCTGCAATGTTCTGTACCCATTAGATTTTCGCAATGCTATGAAGAGGTTTATTATTTTGAATACAACAAACCACCTTAAAATAGAAATTTACTGACAATCAGATTGATTGCACGTAAATGTTTTTTTTAAACACAAGGAGCCGAGTCAAATTGCAGTATTGGCAGACCTCATATAATTCAGCATAGGATAGTTCCTGTAGTATAATTATATTTTATTTTTCTGAGCTGTATATTAATGTGCACGACAAACAAAATCTACCATTTATTTGGGTTGGCATTATTATTTACTTATTTACAAACATTGTGATAATGTACGATTTACAAATTCTTCCTGATCCATTTTAAATGGTTTCAACAAATGTACACTCACAAATTTATTACCAGATGTTAATTTAAGCAATGTGCATAACAACTCAATTTATGGCCTCTAAATCATTTATAATATCAATTTATTAGTGGAATATGATTTAATGTTCATCTGCAATAATAATAATTAAATTTCTGTAAGGAAAATGTTAAATTATGAGATTGACATGAACAAGCACAAAGAGTCGTCCACAATTGAAGTACCTGTGAGTATGGATTACACATAATAGGCAATGATAATTGGATTCAGAAATAAAAGATAATTTAATACACAGTAAATTTTCCAGTTTAAAACCCTTAAATGTTTCAGAATCTGTCTGGAGGTTATATTGGAATTTTGGCTTTCACAATTTCCCACAATAAAATATAAATGCCTTTAAAGTTGTTTGTTTTGCAAAACAAGGTAAAGATGAAATCTCAATGTAGAATGAGGTTGGAATGCACGAGACAAAAATCAGGAACTGCAAATGCCAGTATCCTGAGTAAATCTCAAAGTGTTGGAGTAAATCGGGTTGGGAGGATTTTAACCAGAAATGTCACCTATCCATTCCTTCCACAGATGCTGCCTAACCCACTGAGTTACTCCTGCACTTCGTGTGACATATACATGTATGTGGAAATATACATGTATGTGGAATCATAACATTGCATATTCTACAAAATAGATTTCTATTTAAATATCACAGGAATAGATCGGGTAGATACACAGAATCTCTTGTCCAGAATAGAGGAATCGAGAACCAGAGGACATAGGTTTAAAATGAAGGGGGAAAGATTTTATAGGAATCTAAAGTTTGCTTGATTTACGTCACCAGCAAAGGTTGATAGGGCACCAGGGTTTTGTGTGTTGTTTGTATTTTGTGTTGACTGAGTTTGTGTGCCTACATTGCTGCTGCAAGGAAGATTTTCATTCTGACCAATCTTACCAATTCCTACTTTAGCAAGGACCTGGATCCACTACAATTTGACGATGACATATGACGATGATCTCGACCAGTCTTGACATGCGGATTCTTCATGCTACATGTGTACCTTGCATGTCTTCTCAGTAAAGGACTTGGAATGGCTGAAATATCTATGAAATCGCAGTAGCTGGTTGAAATAATTTTTGATTTTTTTTTGGAAACAAGTATGCTTTTTAAAAATCATAGTGATATTGATTTTTAACAAGTTGTTGTTTAATCAACAAAATATTAACTTGCATCAGCTGACCTTAAGTGAAATTTCTCTCGGTGACACTGACTATTCTATGTTGATGACACTGTTATGCCATGTAACAGACAGTATGCCGTTCAGCAGGACATGAACAAAGTAAAGTGATTGTTGATTTTATATATCAAGTGAGATTAGTTTTGGTTGCTCTCGAAAACAGCTGCTGCAAATACCATGGACCAAATGGGCTTCTTCTATGTTGTTTCTATGGTTCTATTGTTTTTACATGCAATCCCAGCAGGCAAGGCTCCTGCTGTGAATAGATTTTTTACTGAAATCCACTCTTAAATTCCTCTTTCATTAATCATACCTCTGCCTTTTTATGCTTGTTTTATTAATTTAGTCTCAACATGGTAAGGGTAGAATATAAATTTACCTCACTTCACTTTTGTATGTTCTAATGAAGAGTTTGGCATCTATTTCTGTGCCTCCAGATTTGTTAAGTAGGAAGAAATTGCCTGGGACGCTAACAAAAGAAGAAAAAAATCAGTTCAATTTCCCTTTTTATGGAACTGGAAGAAGTAAGGATGCTTCAAAAGCATTGTGGTCAATTGACAGCAGGCACTTTGTCTCTTCCTCTATCCTTTCCCAAAACAGGGTAACGCTTGACCCTCTAGTTGTTTAGTCCTGTCCAAAACTGTCTCCTGCCTGAAATCCACTTTTCCACCAGACTCCTGTGCAAAGTTTTTTGGGATAATTTCAAGCTTCCAGAATCCTGTTGGATTTGCTCTAGTTCAGGCAAGTGGAATATTCCATTGTATTTCTGACATGGCTCATCTGCCATCACTGTGGCAATATTGATGTTTTTTGAGGCAATGAAAAATCTGAAGAGGAGTAATTCACTGAAGTATATCTAACTTCTGACCTGTTGCTGCAATCATGTTATTTATGTGACTGGTGCAGCCTTTATTTACTCATCTATATACTAAAACTCTCATTTGTTTGTTTGTTTGGTCCTGAACCACAGCCAAAACGGTACACGATAGCGCGACAATTTTGGGCCCACCTTACCCCACCAATTAGTCCTTTTGGTGCTAATGGAAGATGTTTAATTGAAATTGGTATTATATATTTAAAGTTATTCACATTTTAAAGTTTAAATCTATCTCCTAGGGAGGGAGGGAGGGAGGGAGGGATGGGGAAGGGGGAGGAGGGGGGAGGGAGGGGGGGAGGGGGGAGGGAGGATTTGGAGGGAGAGGGGGAAGGAGGGAGGGGGTGGAGGGAGGGGGAGGGGGGGAGATAAGGGGGTTGAGGGGGATGGAGTGGGGGAAAGAGGGGAGGGAAAGGGGGAGGGAGGTGGAGGGAGGGGGGAGGGAGAGAGGGGGAGGAGGGGGTATAAGGGGGGTTGAAGGGGATGGAGTGGGAGGAGGGGAAGGGGAGGGGTAGGGGAAGGGGTGGTGGTGGATGGAGGGGGTGGAGGGAAGGGGGGGGAAGAGAAAGGGGGAGTGGAGGTGGAGGGGAGAGGGGGAGGGAGGGGGGAGGGAGGGGGAGCGGGGAGGAAGGAGGGAATGGGGGAGGGAGGGGGAGGGAGGGGGACGGCGGGGGAGGGAGGGGGAGATGGGAGGGGGAGGGAGGGGGGAGTGGGGGGGGAGGGGGAGGGGGGAGTGGGTGAGGAGAGGATGCTGCACTAATGCAGGAAAGGTTTGGGCCCAATGGGTCCACTTGGTCTAGTAGTAAATACAGCATTTATTTACTCATAGTGCTCAATATTATGAATAATGTGGAGGTTGGGTATTGGAAGTCTAAATATTACAGCCTTCAAAAAGAAGGCTGTATTACTCAGATTAATATACTCAGCAACTAATTGCAATCCCATGTACAATTAAATAAATGGGATTGCAATTGTACTACATGTTCATATTAGACCAATGCCAATTGATTGTGGGGAAGTGTGAAATCATTCATTCTGTTCCTGGAGCAGTCAAACTAGAGTATTTTATTAATGATGAGAAACTAGAAAATAGATTCAAGATTCAAGATTCAATTTATTGTCCATGTACCATAAGGTATAGTGAAATTTGAGTAACCATACAGCCACACTAAATAAAAAGCAACAAGGCACACAGTCACACAAAATAAAATTTAACATAGACATCCACCACAGCGGATTCCACATTCTTCACTGTGATGGAAGGCAATTTGCTGTGATGGACGGGACGATCTTGACTCCTGTAGCTGACGGTCAGGCCCTCTGTATCGAGGTGATCAAGCTCCTGCATCGGGGGGAAATCTCATCTCCCCCACGCTGGGCGATCTACCCTGGGGAGGTGGTCAAAAACCTGCGATTTGGAGCTCCCGACATCGGTCTGTACCCGAGACTGCGAGCTCCTCAATGTTAAGGTTCGCAGGCCGCGGTTGGATCATCGATCCCAGGCAAGGGATCAGTTCCGATGGTAAGTCCACGCCTCGCGGTGGGGCTCAAAGTCAGTCCTGAGCGAGGCCTCCAGCTCGATGATGTTAGGCCGCAGAGCGACTGGAGATACGATCCGGGAAACAATCGCATCTCTGGCATGGATGGGATATACAAAGTGATTTAAAATGCCTAATTGTTGCCCTTTGTCCTAAGAAGACTGGAACACAAACACACTTAACATTTGAAAAGAACCTCAGGCAGACACATTGGTAGAACTGCAGTGAATTTTGGCACCACTTAACAAGGAAAAATTATTGGTCTTGGAGCAGATCCATGGCATGAAAATGGGAGCAAAAGGGTTAAATTATGGAGATATATTGATTAAAATTGTTTAATTCTTTTGAGTACAGAATATTTTGTAAGAGATCTTATTGAAGGTTAAAATATAATTTACTATGGTGGTGAATGGAAAATTGCAGGGGAGTGCAGATTATGGAGGCACAATCAAATTTAGAATTTAACCACTTAGAAATGAAATCAGGAATAATATCACAAAGAATCAGCATCATGAACTCCCTCCTGTAAAGGTCAGGGATGTTGCTGCAAACGAAGTTTTCAAAACTCAGATCATATTTGGAGAAAATGATTAGGTGCTGTGGACCAAAGGCAGGTAAAGGGTATTTAGAAATCGATCACTCACAATCTAGTTGACTGTTCTGACAGTTCAAATGTTAGAATTAGCTGCACTTGCTCATACCATAGAACTCACAGACTCTCAAGTCAAGTCAAGTCAAGTCAAGTCAAGTCAAGTCAATTTATTTGTATAGCACATTTAAAAACAACCCACGTTGACCAAAGTGCTGCACATCTGACTAGGAAAAAAAAGAAACATACAGTGGCAGGCAGCCAAACACAACGGCGCGGCCATCTTGAACAAAATGTTAATTCAATCACCCACAGTCCAACAATAAAAGCACTAAACAGGCACCCAAATTACCCAACCCCAAAAACCCCCCAAAACACAGTCCAACAATAGAAGCATTAAATAGGCATTCAAATCACACACCCTAAAACCCCCAAAAACACAGTCCAACAATAAAAACATCAAACAGGCACTCAAACCACCCAACCCCAAAAAAAAAAACACACAAAAAAGAAACATCCATCAAAGAAACATCCATCACAGTGAGTCTCCACCAGTCCTCTCTCTCCTCACTGTGATGGAAGGCCACAATGTCTTTCCCTTCTCCCGCTGTCCTCGCCCGCAGCCAGGTTGTTGTGGTTGCAGGCCGCACCGGACGGTCCACAGCGGGCCAAGCCCAAGGCGCGTCGCGTCGCAGCCGCTCCCGCAGCCTTCGAAGACGGCCGGCTCCGCCGATGATAAGTCCGATCCGGGGCGGGCGAACACGCTGTCGCTGTCGCTGCCGCTGTTGTTGCACGTCGGGGCGGTCAGTGATTGTATTTTGATTCAAGCAAAGAATACAGATTTCATTGTTTCATCAAAACACTTCTGACACCATGGAAGAATCTCTCTCTAAGACCTTGTTCCAGTCTTTATTGCATTTGCCCTCTCTGAAATGTTCTTGGCTTGCTTTTAAAGAAAAGAGTCTTGAAAACTGCTAAACTTTCAAATTAGTTTCTTCTGCGATTCCATTTTATTTTCACAGCTGACTGAAATCTTGGCAAATTTGCCATGTTATTTTTAAAAAGTCTTAGTTTTGAAGTTGATCCAATTTCAAAATGATTTAAAAGCAACCGTCATAAAACATTTTTTGTTTATTTAATGGTAGTAAATCTGAATATGATAGGGAAGTAAGAGCTCAAGAAAATTACAATCACCAGGTCAGTGGTACTGAACAATTTGTTGGAACTGTGGGCTGACAAGTTTCTGGTCATTAAAGACTTCCTCCTCGAGTCAAAATGAAGTAGTGAGAGAGATAATTGAAGTGTAATTGTTAGTTTTCCATAATTCTCCGCATTTGAAAAAGGTTCCAGTAGATTGGAAGATTGCAAATGTAGCTGTTTAATTCAGAAAGGGAAGGAGCCAAATCTGGAATCTATAAGCCAGTTAGCTAAACATTTGTCACGGGGAAATGCTATTATTCTAGACATTATAGAAGGGCACTCAGAAAATTGCAAGGTAATCAGGTGAAGTTGATGTGATTTATTTGGATGAAAATGTTGGTGCGCTGTTTAGTGCGTTTGCAGATGACAAAAAAATTGGTGGAGTTCTGGATAGTGAAGAAGGTTGTCAAAGGATTCATTAGGGTATAGATCAGTTGGAAATATGAGCAAAGAAATTGCAGATGTAGTTTAATCTGAACAAATGTGAAGATTTGTACTTTAGGAGAACAACTGCAAGCTGATTTATACAATAAATGGTAGAACCCTTGGGAGCGTTGATGTACAGAGGGATCTTGGGGCCTAAGCCTATAGAACCTTGAACGTGGCGGCACAAGTAGACAGGGTATACAGTATGCTTGTCTTTATTGGTCGGTGTATTGAGTATAAAAGTTAGAAAGTCATGTTGCAGCTTAGTTTGGGCTATAGCGTGCGTTTCGGATCGCTGCATTACAGGAAAGATGTAGAGGCTTTGGAAAGCATGCAGAAGATGTTCACTAGGATGTTGCCTGGATTAGACAGTTTGAGTATTAGCTGTAAGAAGTGGTTGGACTAACCTGGATTGTTTTCTTTTGAGTGTCAGAGCCTGAGGAGTGAATCAGATAATATATACAATTATGAAGACACAGATAGGGAAGATGGTTTATGTCCTATGATTTTGTGAGAGGGGAATCATGTTTATTCAATTTATTGGAATTCCTTGAGGATGTAACATGGTACAAATAAAGGAGTGGACTGTGGTAACATTTCTCGAAAGCATTAGGTAAGGTGCTGTATCAAGTCATTGTGGAAAATAAAAGCTCATCATGTAGGAGGCATTATATGACATGGATAGAAGATTGTAGAACGCAAAGTGCTGGAGTAACAATGGTCACCTGGTCTACTCCTAATCTCGCCGATGTAATGGAGGTTACATTGGGAGCACTGAATGCAGTAGATTTGGCTAGATGAGGTGCATGTGAACCTCTGTCCCACTTGCAAGGGCTGCTGGGGACCCTGGATGGAACTGAGGGAAGAGGTGTAGGGAAAGGGAAAGTACCTGGATAGAAGATGCGATGGACAACAGCAAATAAATAGATATAAAGAGTTTAATAATAATAATAATAATAATAATAAGCATTTATTTTATATAGCGCCTTACCAGAAGCTCAAAGCGCTTTACAAAAACAATCATAACATAAAAACAAACAGACAAACTATCCTAACGGAGAAGCGGCGAATAAACAGCGCCAGCGTCCTCTCACGTCAGGGTCCGGCAGTATACAACACAAAGCACAGGACACATAGATACAATTTATAACACAAACAGCCATCACAGTGATTGCTCCAGGCACACCCTCACTGTGATGGAAGGCAAAGAAAAGTCTTATCTCCTCCTCATTCTTCTCCCGTGGTGCCACGAGGTGATCGAGGCTCCCAACTTTTTGAAGCCCCCACCGGGCGATGGAAAGTCCCAGGGCCGAGCCGAGCAGGCCGATGAAGGTCCTGAGCCCCCACCGGGCGATGGAAAGTGCCGCGGCCAGGCCACGCAGGGCGATGAAGGTCCTGCGGGCGGGTCGATCGTACCTCGCGCTCCGGGGCGGTCGAAGCTGCTACGGCTGGAGCTCCCGAAAGCCGGTCACCAGCCAGGGACCTGTGAGCTCCCGATGTTACGGTCTGCAGGGCCCACGGCCGAAGCCTCCGAGATGGTAAGTCCAGGCCCTGCGACCGGAGTCTTCAAGGTCGATCCCAGTTGGAGGCCGCCGACTCCACGATGTTAGGCCGTAGCGCGAACGGAGACACGACACGGTAAAGGTCGCATCTCCGTTGAGGAGGAGATTAGAAAAAAGGTTTCCCCCACCCCCCCCCCCCACCACCCCCACCACCCCCCACATACACAAAGTTAAAAATAGAACAAAACGTACATTAAATGATGACAATAGACAAAAAACAAAAAAAAAGACAGAGACTGCCGATGAGCCGCAGCTGCAGAACACAGCCACGCCCCCCATAATCTTCCTGGTTTGTAGGACATATTGAGTGGTGTCTAGCAGGGATTGGCAATGGGATCCCAACCTTTGACAATCGATTGCAATGATTAGGAGACAGGCACCAAAAATAATGTCAAATTTGAGACCCACACAGAAATAGAAAGGAAAGTAACCTGTAAAGAGGACCTAAGGAGGTTACAAATGGATATAAATAGGTGAAGCCAACATGCAAAGATCTGGCAATTGGGGTAAGTTCCACATGCTGCAGCCAAACTCCATATGTCAGTCCCAAGTTACAAGGGCTTTCTTTTACCCACATAAAAATGTCAAGATGTTTTTAAGATCACACCAAGACTGTATAGTTCAACACCATTTTTTTTTCTTGCATACTGTATGTACAGGATTCGTAAAGGAAACAATATGTTTTAAGGATATACCATTGAGTATCATTAACTCTGCAGGAGATGCTGGGCTTCAGACCTATGTTATATTTTGTGCATTTCCATATGGTTCTTCTCACAAATTTTACATTACACCATGTATCTGTGTGGTACTTTCACATCATTATTACTGCGTTGGGAAATTTAGTTCTTCAGTAATTCAGAGCAGATGCACTTTTCAGGAGGAAGGTCTGGTTGTAGAGTAATAGAGGATGGTAATGAAAATTGAAGTGGTTGCAGACCACAATGGTGCATTATAGTGGGGAATGCACATCTGGTTTATAGTTCAAATATATAGCATAAAGTCAAACATTCTCATGAAAAACAGGTCGTCTCAGCATGGCTCAGGTGAAGGGTTTTTTTTTCAGGAAGTGAGTAACTCCTTCTTCATGTGTCATGTGCACTAATTTATTTCCCAGAACATTGACAGTTACAGTTGCTTTTATCATTTACCTTGAATGTTGACCATGGACTGACAAGGCTGGCTTCCAAAACCTTCCTTCTCCTTCATTCCTTTTCTAAGAAAGCCACTTATATATTTCCTAAACAGTATTTGTGGTTTCCAGACATTTCCTGTTCTCCGTGTGATTTCCTGAATTGTTTTGCATTCTCAGTGACTCTGCATTAATTATCACAATTTTGTGTTCATCAGCGTGATGCTCCTTTTCCATTTAAAAAAAAAAATTTTTTAATTTAAATTTTAACAAAGCACATGCATGTTACAACTCATAGTACCCAAGGATACCTACGTTATAATTTTCTTCTTTTCATCTCAATGCAACTTCTGTGACCGCCTTGGAGTGTGCGCTTAGTCGCAGTCACACAGCACGGAAACTGACCTTTGGAGATCGCTGACTGACTTACACTAACCCTATTGAAGTCCCATTATTTTTCCCCCACATTCTAACCAGATCCCCCCCCAAGGCCAAGATTCCACCACTCATCTGCACACTAGCAGTAACATACAATGACAAATTAACCCATCAACCTGCACGTCTTTAGGGTGTGAAGGAAACCCAAGGAACCCAGAGAAAGTCCATGTGATCACTGGAGGAACTCACAAGCTCCCACCCCCAATCATCCTACCCCCCACACACGCACACAGCACCTAAGGTTAGGATTGAAACTGGGTCTCAGGAAATGTAAGGCAGTTGTACCAGCTGAGGCACCACATCACCTGCTAAGTCACTGTGATGCAGTGCTAAGTAAGAATGTGGTAAAAATAAAATAAAGTCATATTTTTTGTTTTGACAGTGTTGCCTGCTTTGGAAAGCTCAGAAGCCGACCCCCTTTTCTCAAGATGAGTGGGTTAACATTGACCTAAATTTGTTCCAATGGTTGAAATGAATTGGATCACCGTAGATGTTCTAGGCCTCTGCTTATTCAAATAATGCAGCCTCATGGTTTGTTGCAGGCCTCATGACACTGAACGCCTGTTTGGAAGAGGCTGAAGGGGATTCTGGAAGAGATCCAGATCTCCAATGCTGATGGCATGTTCCTTGTTTGCTTCACTGCACAGAGACATGGGGTAGTATGAATCATCCCATGGTAATTTAGATACTCAGACTCCTTCTGGAATGTTGACACGAGAAACTGCATATGCTGGTTTACAAAAGAGGACATCAAATGTTGGGGTAATTCAGTGTGTTGGGCAGCATCTCTAGAGAACATGGATGAGTGATGTTTTGGGTCGGGACTCTTCTTCAGACTGAATGTGGTGGGAGGCAAAAAGCTGGAAGTGAGGTGGGAGCAGGACAAAATCTGGCAAATGATGTGGACACAGGTGAGGACATGAGGGTGGGGGGGGGGGGGGGGGGGGGTAGGGTGGAGGGAGAGGCGTTTGATTGGCAGATGGTTGGATAAAGGCCAGAGAGGAAAAGACAAAAAAGTATGAGATAAGGATAGAAGAGGTACAAATTGTGAAGCCAGAGGAAGGAATAAAGGTGGAGGGAGACAGGGGGAGGGGGAGGAGGAAAGGGTGCAAATCCAGGTGGGGCATTGGGAAAATAGGTGGTAAAAAGAGGGGTGTATGGGGGGATTGTTTGCAGGTAAGTTACCTAAAATCAGATAATTCAATGTTTGTACCATTGGGTTGCAAGCTCCCTTTAAGGGAACATCTCTTGCCACTGAAGTCAAGATTGTTTATTTGGCAGACCTCTAGTTGTAGCAGTCAGCTGCTTCGTAATTTGCAAGTATAAAATCTCACCTGGCATGTGCAAGGAACTGCAAAGAAATACATATTTTTAAAAAGAACAGAAATGTTCATAAAATAGTGAAAAGAGGCTTTAAGAATTTTAAAAAAAGAGACTTTTAACCAAGACACTACATTTTTGTGTAGTGTGAAAGGTCAGTTGCTGGTATTTACATATTTATTCCATTCTTAGAGAATGAAACCTGATGAAACCCGAGTAAAGAACAGGTACAGGTAACAGGATGTGTCACTAAAAGTTCATGCAAGAACAATGCAGTCTTTGTAAAGGAAAGGGCAAGGTAATCACATGCTGAGAAAGAAGCAGAACAAGGTGTTCTGTCACTAACTGGCAGCTAATGCTACTTAGTATTGGTCAGAAAATAATCTGTACAAAAATTTTGGGTTTGTTCAGGCAAAAAAATACTTTATTAGTCAAGCCATATATTTTATTACAGAAAGGCACTAACTTAATCAGGATGTTTTGAGACTGGTTGCAGATGAAATATAATGGAACACTACAGTAAAGGTCATTTTAACCTGAACCCTGTCCAATGTTTGCACCGGTGAATTTACAGCTGGGATTGGCAGTGTTGCTCGAAAGCTTTTATCTGAAATGGATGGGATTTTAGAAACATCTTATAACAAACAGCAGGTCATGTGCAGCTGAATGTTCCGCATCACTTATCCCAGTGTTGTTGGAGTTACTTACTATACATCTAAATATTAAGTCCCCCTGACATCAGTCTGAAGAAGGGTCTCGACCCGAAACGTCACCCATTCCTTCTCTCCTGAGATGCTGCCTGTCCCGCTGAGTTACTCCAGCATTTTGTGAATAAATCTAAATATTAAGTATTTGTAGGTGGAAAAGAGGCATTTCAAAATTGAAGATATTGGATAGAACACATGGCCCTCGGTGGGTGCATATTACATTTTGTTTTTCTGCCAGCTGCAGGTTTTGTGGGAGCTTTTTCGTGGAATTTATTTTAGAAGCTTCCTAGTCCTTAATATCCTTCCCATTTGCTTAATTAGAAGAGCAACATGAGAAGAAGAACATGAATAAGCTATTAAAAGACAGTGTATGAAATGAGACAGCTGCTACCTGTCTTAACCCTTACACCTGAGGACATGGACTAAAATAACTAGGATCCAAATTCATTAATGTTTGAAATCAGGTGCAGTCCAGCAGCATGTACCAAAGGCAAACGAGAATGGAATGACCCAAAGGCCATCATAATTTCATCCTCCAACTCTTTTTCATTGAGGTTGTTAGAGATACAGCATGGAAACAGGCCCTTCTGCCCATTGAGTCCATGCTGACCATTGATCACCTTTTCACATTAGTTACCTGTTAAACCGCTTTTGCATCCACTCCCGACACACTAAGAACAATTTACAGAGGTTAATTAACTTACAAACCTGCACGTCTTGGATTGTGGGTGGAAATCGGTGCACCCAGAGGAAACCTGAGCGGTCACAAGGAGAACGTGCAGACTCCACACAGACAGCTCCAGAGGTCAGAATCAAACCTGGGTCTCTGAAGCTATGTGGTAGCAGCTCCACCAGCTGTGCGGCTCTGCTGCCCTTCATTATTTGTATGAGCTGCTACTTTCAATCAAACACCCTTGCTAAGCTCAGCTAACAACATCTAACTGATTCCTGGAGCAAAGGGAATGTCATACCTTCACTTATGGACATCCTTTGTTTAATTATAACGAGACCAAGTGGACCCATTGGGCCCAAACCTCTCCTGCATTGGTGCAGCACCCACTCCTCCCCCACTCCCCCCTCCCCTCTCCCCTCCCCACTCCCTCCACTCCCCCTCCTCCCTTCTCTCCCTCCCTTGCCCCTCCCCCTTCCCCTACCCCCCACTCCACCCCTCAACCCTCCCTTCTCTCCCTCCCCTCCCCCTCCCCCTTCCCCTCCCCCCCACTCCACCCCCCTCCCCTCCCCCTCCCCCTTCCTCCTCCCCCTCCCTCCCTCCAACACCCATCTCCCTCCAACCCCCTCCCCCCCTCCCTCCCTAGGAGATAGATTTAAACTTTAAAATGTGAAAAACTTAAAAAATATAACACCAATTTCAATGAAACTTCTTCCATTAGCACCAAAGGGACAACGGTGAGTAAGGTGGGCCTAAAATTGTGGTGCTATCAAGCAAACAAGAGTTTTAGTATATAGATAATCTATCAAAATATTGTATGTTCAAAATATGTATTGATGTATTTCTTTGATTTTATTGATGAATTTGTTCACATAATATTTATTCCAAACAAAAAGAGAGATTTAACAAAAAAGGCTGGGTACAGTTTTCCTCTTGAGGGAAAACAGCAAAGATGATTGTTTTGGGGAAATTTATGACTCGCAGTAAATGCATACACCTGCAACAATGATCTACTAACATTTTGGGAGAATCTAAATAAACCTTTTAAACAGTTTAAATATTGATTGCAGTCGGCAGTTTGTGTGAGAAATTGATTCATGCTAAACATTATAAGCCCATTTCACCAACTAGCAATTGTCACAAGTGCAAAGGATTGACAGTAGCAGATGTCTGGATGGGTTCCTAACAGAAGCAAGATCAGGCAGTCACAGGAAACAAAATCAATGTCAGCTACTGTAAAATCTTTGACAAATTTAACACAATTTGAAAATAACATGTTGGTATGATAAAAATGATTGTGTGGAGTTCTGGGCATTGTGTAACAGAAAGGAAACTATTATTTAAAGAAATTTCAAGAAATTCAATATTTCACTGTGGTCCAATGGAAATTGTTGATTAGCCACATGTATGGTTTTTACGACAGTGTTCTCTTGCACAAATTTTAGGAGGAAACATTTTCAAATAAAGGTAAATGGACAATGCTTAATTTAGTTCAGTTTAGTTTAGAGATACAGTGTGGAAACAGGCCCTGCGGCCCACCGAGTCCACGCCAACCACTGATCATCCCACACTATTCTACTCTAGGCTTGTATTCACTAGAGTTTAGAAGGATGAGAGGGGTTCTTATAGAGACATATACAATTATAAAAGAAATGGACAAGCTAGATGCAGGAAAAATGTTCCCAATGTTGGGCGAGTCCAGAACCATGGGCCACAGTCTTAGAATAAAGGGGAGGCCATTTAAAACTGAGGTGAGAAGGAACTTTTTCACCCAGAGAGTTGTGAATTTGTGGAATTCTCTGCCACAGGAGAGAGTGGAGGCCAAATCACTGGATGGATTTAAGAGAGAGTTAGATAGAGCTCTAGGGGCTAGTGGAATCAAGGGATATGGGGAGAAGGTAGGCACAGGTTATTGATTGTGGATGATCAGCCATGATCACAATGAATGGCGGTGCTGGCTCGAAGGGCCGAATGGCCTCCTCCTGCACGTATTTTCTATGTTTCTATGTTTCTATACACACACTAGGGACAATTCACACATACACCAAGCTAATTTACCTACATACCTGTGCATCTTTGGAATGTGGGAGGAAATCGAAGATCTCGGAGAAAACCCACGCGGTCACAGGGAGAACGTACAAACTCCGTGCAGACAGCACCTGTAGTCGGGATCAAACCTGGGTATCCGGCGCTGTAAGCGCTGTAAGGCAGCAACTCCACTCTGCGCCACTGGGTAATTTCTTCATATATTATTAGGAAAGGAGATAAAATGCTCACAATCATTATAAAAATATTGCTTTTAGACTTATCATTCTACCAACAAACGTACATGAAGTTAACATCTGCTTGCACATGTTTTGCAGATGAATATAAATGTAATCATTCTTAATTTTTGGGTGGATCCTTTTTGCACTCATGTCAGTTCAAGTCCCACACTATTATTACTGCCCAATACAGATGGAGTGCTGGGCTGTCAGAGATGCTAACTTTAGAGTGAGACATTGAACTAAAGCTCTGTCAGTCTTTTCGATGTTATAAAAGACTCCATGAGAATTTTGAAGAGCAGAGAAAACAGGGAAGATATTCTTGGATTCTCAAAAATATGAAACTGCATTGCTAAACTAGTGGAATGGCAATTATTTGCAATTACAATGGCAATTATAGCTTTGTTTTAGTTTACTCTGCCCCTCTGAAGTTGCTCTTTGTGGTTGAAGATGACTTTCTTCCATTATTGGTTACTGAGGTAAGCAATAAGGCCAATGCAGGGTCTTCAATGTCTGGCACATACAGGGTGAGATGTCTGACAGTCGCGGAGCATGTGTGGTGGGTGTTGATGTTGTCTTTTGCTGTTTTACTCTGGGCTTCCATGTGCTCCTGACACATAGATCAAAGGTTTTTAATGGCATCCACAATTCAACTGTGCCACTTTTATGAGTCATGAGCAATTTATTCCTGTGTTAGAGCTCAGGCCAGTGTATTTGTTTACATAGCCAGGCATGCTCAATGGAGCTGACAATGTAATGAGGGTCTTGGTGCCGCGAACCTTAGCCTGGGGAAGGGTACTGTCTTTGGTCTGTCTTCAACTCCTAGATTTGAAGAATTTTGCTGATTCAGCATTTGTTGTATCTCTCTCTAGATCAGCGGTTCTTAACCTTTTTGGCTCCACGTCCCCATCAGACATTCTTGGTTGTACCATGAATCACGAAACAAAAATTGCAAAAAAACCCAGCCCGATTTATGAAAACATGTCTGCCAATACTCAGTCAATGGAATGACTGAAATTGCTTCGCAGCCATCAGGCGATCAAAACGAGGACGAATGCTCGACGGGCAGCACCTCATGTCAGCGTCGATCACCAGTCTATTGCGTGCCTTCGATTACAGAGTTACCATGGTTGAGAATCCAGCCTCACAGCGATAGGTTGAGGGGGGCTAGACCAATAGGGTCAGGGCCCTTGTCGAAAGAACAGGACAGTCCTTCACTTTCAGCCAAAACGTGGCCAGCTCTTGTTCCATGAAGTCACTCTTGAGCTGCGTATCTTCATGAATTCGGTAAAATTCAACCTTGGCAGCCACGTCAGTATTGCTGATGGCACCATCTTCAATGGAAAAGGATCGGACGATCCACTCATCACGAGAGCGGTCGTCCAGTCTGGGGAAGTAACGTTCGATGGCTTCACTAATTGCCAGAAGGTGGGTTGAGATCTCCTCGCGGATGTGGCATTCAGCATCTGGCATGGCATCCAGGAGAGTCGTCGTCTCAGGGAACATAGTTGTGTCACCGTCCTGGACTCTTCTCTGCTAAAGGTGAATCTTCCTCCTGAACTTTGTCACGAGCCGAGTGTAGCGTTGGGAGGTTTCCTTGAAGTGACCGGTTCAAGGAATTCACATCGGCGAAGAAGTCAGCCAAGTAAGCAACCTCCATCACGAACAGTTCATCCTGCATCTTTTCATGAAGCTGAATCTCCTTTTCGGTACACCCTCTCTCCAAGAGCAGCGCTATTTCCTCTTGAATTTGAATCACAGGATTGAGAACGTTACCACATGAAAGTCAGTGCACCTCTGTGTGGGGTATCAGAACAGTAAAATCGGCGCCCATTTCTTCACACATCACTTTGAAGATTCTTGAGTTTGTTGCGCTCCCTCAGATGTGGTTCACAATCTTCACCACATCTGAAAGCACTTCTCGAAGACCAGGGGGGGTTTTCATCGCTAAAGCATGGTGATGTATCATGCAGTGGGTGAAGGAGACAGAGGGAGCGGCATCCTTCACGAAAGCTTTGAAGCTGGATCTGCATCCGACCATGGAAGGTGTCCCATCTGTACACACCCCAACAAGTCATTCCCAGCAAATCTCATGTTTGATGAGGAAGGCTTCCAGCATTCTGAACACATCTTCGCCCCGAGTGGTGGTGGCCAATGGCCCCGAGAACAGGTACTCCTCCTTCATGGTTTCTCCGTCGAGGTAATGAACAAAGATTAGCAGTTGGGAACATGAGGCAACATCTGTTGACTCGTCCAGTTGCAGTGAATACACTGGACTGCTCCTTCACAGCGCTAACTACTTGCAGCAGAATATCATTACCCATATCCGAGATTCGACTTTTGACTGTGTCATTCGAAAGGGAAATCTGCCTGAACCTGTCTGACTGCAGTTCCCCCAGCACCAACTTCGCTGCTTCGAGAAGGCACGGCTCGATAAGCTCTTCACCGATGGTGTGAGGGTTCTTAGTCTGTGTGATTCGATAAGCAATCCGATATGAAGCCTCCAGACCTGCTTCATTTTGACAAGCGCAGTGACCCGTCAAATCGATGCAGGAACCCTTGAGTGCGGCTTCTTTTAGCTTGAAATAGTCCACGTTCTTCGCCGTCAGGTTGCTGTGACAAGACTCCAAATGGATCTTCAGTTTGCTGGGCTTCATGCTCTCGTGGCTCAAAACCTTGGCACAGATAACACATTGCGGCTTGACCATGGATTTTTGAACATAGCTTGTGAAGCCGAACTTGAGAAATGCTTCACAGTACGTGTGCTTCTTGGCAGACATGGTTCACAACCTGTGAAGCAAAATAAGACATGAGAAAGGTGATGAGAATGTGACGGCATGCTTATGCCATTCGTATTAGTGCTGTACACAAAGTAAGTAGGTGGAACTGTTTGAAAATTTGTAAAATGCATCATGACAGCTACATGAATTCTCACAAACCTTTGGTATAAGAAACTCAACACTTACAGCAAATCTTTCCTTAGAGGGGGTCCTTGTGTTCTCAGTGGGTGAAGCGTTAGTTGTAAAGTCAATTTCTGAATTGACTTTTGATGATGAAAACCTTGCTCGGCGCCACGCCAACCCTCTCAAGCCACTGCTAACTCTTCGAGAGTCAAAATATATGGTGCCCTCTTCGAGTCTCTCAGACATCAATGAAATGATACGATCGATATGATGCAAAAAGGTTGAGAAGGTGAGTATGGACACTTATTTTCATTTCTCTCTTTTCCTTGTGTAATGTAACTCCCAATGTTTAATTATATAATTATATAGAATTTAAATGGATTTGTTTCATTTATGACCCCTTCATGACCCCTAGAAAAACCCCAAACAACCTCCATGGGGGTCATGACCCCCAGGTTAAGAACCGCTGCTCCAGATAGACGAGCCTGCTATAGTAGGCCAGGCCTGAGGTTTGCAAGAGGCTAGATATTACTGCTGCCCAATAGACCAATAGCTTTGTGTTGGGTTTGAGGTCTTCATCTTTAAATATCTTTTCTTCATTCAGATGAAGATGTGCTAATGCCATTAGAGCATTAGTGAATTATGAAATTATGAAATTCATAATCATTGTCTGGGATCATTGAAGGGTGGCTTCTGAGATTTGCGAAATGTTGTACATTTTCTGAAGACTTCTTTGCACAGGGTCTAGTTGTATAATGGAGGCAGGTTAGTAAAATACTTTTTTCTTGAGTACATTCTGTGTTAGGCTTATCCTCTTGCCAGCTTAAATCAAGGTCAATGATAGATGAAAGAATGGGTCGACGGGGCTTGTATTCGCTGGAATTTAGAAGGATGAGAGGGGATCTTATAGAAACATATAAAATTCTTAAAGGATTGGACAGGCTAGATGGAGGAAAAATGTTCCCGATGTTCGGAGAGTCCAGAACCCAGGGGTCACAGTTTTTAAGAATTAGCCATTTAGGACTGAGATGAGGAAAAACCTCATCACCCAGAGAGTTGTGAATCTGTGGAATACTCTGTCACAGAAGGTAGTGGAGGCGAATTCACTGGATGTTTTCAAGAGAGAGTTAGATTTAGCTCTTAGGGCTCAAGGAATTAAGGGATATGTGGAAAAAGCAGGAACATGGTACTGATTTTAGATGATCGACCATGATCATATTGAATGGCGGTGCTGGCTCAAAGGGCCGAATGGTCTACTCCTGCACCTATTTTTCTATGTTTCTTTGTTTCTAGGATGGAGTTTGGTTTCTGAAGGTATACAACTGTCAGCTACACATTGCTGCTCAACTATTGAGATTGTTGTAATCTTGGAGTTGAGGTGATGTAGGTTGAAGTTTCCCAATAATTTTGTCAATTAGTTTTCCTCTAGCAGGAAACTTGTTGGAAGAGAGGTGCAGCCTGTAAGATTGAGAAAGTGTCAGGGCAATGATGCCATTCTTGTCTGATTCTGGTCTACATTGAAATTAGTTCTGTTGTGGATTCATTGGTTAGGTCGATGCATGCAAACCAACAGGAAGCAAGTGGATGATGATACATAACTACAGGAGTCAATCTTGAGGACAGCGCTCTATAGCCCTTTATGATGACAGAAAGGGTTTAGTGATGTTGAGAATGTTCTTGCATAGTGGTTGTTGCTGCTCCCTAGATTTCTCTTGGAACTGTTGTGCAGTGACGATCATGTACAACTGTGCCATTTGATAGATGGGACACATACTGTGATTGGGGTGCATCTGTTGGCCATTGGGAGGAGAGGATGAGGAGACTGAAGACTACAGCGAACCTCCCTTGCTCACCTGGGAATTGGTATGTGCAAACTATCATTCTGTATGCCTACATAGCTTCCAAGTTTAGGAATTTCCTGGCTGGATAAAACCTTTTCATAATTGCAAATCCTTTTTATCTTGCATTTTATTTATTAATCAGAAGTGCAATCAGTCACATTTGTAGTCCCAATTAGCTATTGCAGCTCAGGATTAGGTGATTGGATAATTATTAAAACATTATTATAACTCTATGTTTTCCCGAAGTGCTTCTTAGCCAATGACGTTCTGGAATAGGGCCATCAATAAGCCTTGAAATGTGCCAGAGAATTTCTTAAAAGAGTCCCTCGTTAATCGTGGTGTTTGTGAAGGAGTGTTGGGCTGGATAACAGGAGATTTCCCTGCTCGCTGAACAATTTTGTCAGAGAAAAATGTTAACATCCATTTTCAAATTGTGAACAGAGCTGAGAACTGGTTATATGTGTTTTGAAAAGCAGGTCCCTTGGCCAATAACAAAGTGTCTGGGTGTGACTTTAATTTGAGTTTTCCGACACGGGCAGCTTTTTTCTGTAGAATGGCATTTCTGGTTGGCCATCCAACAAAAGAAAACACAACTCATGTTGATTGTTTCCAACATAAATATGCTAATAATCCTAAATGATCTTTGTAGAGCTGTCGTGACTCGGAATTCTTCCACTTTAAATTGTACAAATAGAATGTTGCAATATTTTATATAAAAAGTGTTAACTGTTGCTGTTGTGGTGAGAGGCGCTTGTAAGACAACATCTGCTACACATTCCTGTTTACCATGGTAAGATAATTGCAGAACTTTCCTTCCAGCTCTTCGGGTGATAGTCCTCCAAGATGGTATTAGGCAGCAAAATGCAAGTGATTGAGAATGAATGATAAAATACATCAAAGTTACAATGTTAAAGAATTTGCAGCTCATACAGAATTACTGTTCTTGCCTTTCTTGATGGTGGATAATAATTAAGTTGTTTATTTGCTGTAAGCACAAGGACACAAATGCAGGAGTAACTCAGCATGTCAGGCAGAACCTTTGGATAACATGGATAGATGGTATTTTGGATCAAGACCATTCTTCAATTCCTTTTTCTATTTGGGAATACACACTTATCTAGAGCACTTATTTACTCATGGTAATGATCAGTTAAGTTTCTGATCATGGGAGGTCCTCAGAAAATGACGATTGGACAACAGTAGTGACATTAAAGGTTAAGGGTAGCTAAATGCAATTGTAATATTGTTCAGATGTTGTCTGAATATTGCCCTGATCTTGTCAAGTAGAAGGATAGATTACTTCTGAGTCGTCAATGAGAATCTAATGGACATGAAAACTGGCAGGCATTTGAAAATGTGGTTTCTTGCACGCACCCCACCCCCCCACCCCAATCAGTCTAAAGAAGGAACCCGACTCAGTACGTCATCTATCCATGTTCTCCAGAGATGCTACCCGATCTGTTGAGTTACTTCACCACTTTGTGCCTTTTTTTGGAAATCCAGCATCTGCAGTTCCTTGTGTTCTTTTCATTCTTTTAACTGCTCCATTGCAACATTTCCTCAAGGTTTGAAGAACATCTTCTCTCTGATAGGACTTCTGCGACACCCTCTCTCACCGCTCCCCTTCTGTGGTTCCTGCTGCTTTCCTGCTCTTTGATAATGACTTTATCCTGCCCTTACCTCTATTGCAGCTTTGTTCCCCCCCCCCCCTTCACCCCAATCAGTCTGAAGAAGGGTCCCGAACCAAAGCGTCTATGTTCTTCAGAGACGTGGCCTTTTGGGAAACCAGCATCTGCAGTTCCTTGTGTCTCTATCAATGAAATATATAATAATTATAAATATAAATATAATAAATATTATAAAATAATATATATAATTAACTTTCCTAAAACTATCAACTTCTTGAACTGACCTGCATAACCCTAACTGTACTTCAACAATGGTACACCACAGTTCATCTATTGCACAACTATGAACTTGTTAAGCATTGATGTCTTGTTTTTGGCATCTTCTTATTTCTTTTAGGATTATCATCTCTAATATATACATAGTTTATGCATAATTTCTTTTTTGTGTTTGTCTGAGTCTGTGTCTTCGTTGCTGCTGCCAGCAAGATATTCCTTGTACTCATACCTTGCTGTCCTTGTGCAGATGATAATAAACTCACTTGAGTTGAATTGACTTAAACATTCAGGACAGGTAAAGGACGATCCACTGCATATTTTTACCATCACTTGTTCTTACGTTATATTGCTTTCACTAGTTGGATTGCTTCCTCAGTAATGTGAGTTTCCCCATTGGCTGCCATAATCTATCATCAACAACTGACAATTTCATCCTAATTGTTTCCTTAACCATTGAGGAGCTATTTTTTCCTGGATGTTAATTTTAATGAAAAAAACCCCAGTGTAAACAAACGAGCATGAACAGCAGAAAGAACTAATGAGAATTTTGTTTGTCATCACCACTGCTTTCAATCTCACTCATTGAAAGGCAATTTTCAGGAAAATCTGTGAAAGCTGTTATAGGCATATTATCAGCAACATATGCAACATTGGGCTAAAAGGCATAAAAGGAAATGATAATTTTTATGCCATTGAGTTCATCTAGACATCCACACAAAATATTATGGGCGGCACGATAGCGCAGCAGTAGAGTTGCTGCCTTACAGCGAATGCAGCGCCGGAGACTCAGGTTCGATCCTGACTACGGGCGCCGTCCGTACGGAGTTTGAACGTTCTCCCCGTGACCTGCGTGGGTTTTCTCCAAGATCTTCAGTTTCCTCCCACACTCCAAAGACGTACAGGTAATTAGGTTAATTGACTGGGTAAATGTAAAAATTGTCCCTAGTGTGTGTAGGATAGTGTTAATGTGCGGGGATCGGTGGGCCGAAGGGCCTGTTTCCACGCTGTATCTCTAAAAATCTAAAAAAATCTATGGGAGTGAGCTGCTCTGACATCTCTAGTGTAGCAAATAAGTCCTCCCATCTTCCCGCATTCTGCTTACACAAATCTCCACAACAATCGTTGGACAACCACACCAGAGTCAAATGTACATATGACAATAATGGTAGCTTTTCGAAGGTGCAGATAATCACAGACTGCCTTCTTTAAAATTTCATGTGGCTACCAACCATGGGATAACTATAGACCCATGGGCAGGTGCTATCAGTCTATCAATGCACCAACTATATGTAACCCTCACCAAATAAATACCCATCAATATGGGCTCTTTGGCAAACCCATCCTGGGGTCAGTGATCCAATATCTGATGGACCTTGTGGAAAGGTTTATCCCAGCTTGAGAAGCATAGGGCCTCATGTGCCCAGAATCACAATGAAGCTGTGCATTCTATTCTTAGAGTTTATAACTGCATTTTAGAATTGTTTAACCATAAGGTTGCTATTACTTTGAGAGAATACATCATATTGTTTTTAAAAGATAGGTTGGCCACTGCCTAAGCATTAGCAAGGTCTATCAAATATAATTTATTTGGATTTTTAAAGATCGCATAATATGAAGTGTTCCCTTCCCCACCAAAGCTTCTTTCTTCCTGATGAAATAGCAGCTCTTTATATACTCGTGGCCTAAAATTTGGTATTACTGGGCATTACATCTGTCCCTCTAACACCAGACATAAACTTTGTAATTCAATGGTCAATAGTTCAAAGGTACATTACTGTCACATGCACATAGGTAGAGTGATAAGAAAGTCAAACCTCTCATTCTGAGGCATTCAAATGTTGCATGGATCATTTTAAGAAACACCTTAGGAGAAGAGATGAACTCTTAGCATTTCCACTTCGTTCTCATCAGTTTAACCCTCTTTCACCTGGGATTTACTCTTGCATAGAGTTTAGTAGGTGAGCTGGCCTGGCATGGTCAATGGGAGTGCCCTTTTCCAATTATCAGACATGGCTTCCCCACCTTACTTAGTGTAACAGCAGAGCATACATCTGAAAGGTACTTTGAGGACCTCTCCTCATGCATTAACACCATTTTCATTCTGATCTTCTTCTCTGCGCTTGATCGATGTGTTGATTATTCTTAAAGGCCCATAATTCCTTTTTGTTTGTGACAGAAACAGATAGAAGAATGGCAGGTTAATGAGCAAAAATCCCACAAACATAGTGATGTACAAAATAGTTGCAAGAGTCTGCCATTCATTCCTTCAGCCCTACTGCACTATCCAGATCAATCATGGCTGGATATTCACTTTTGTATATTATTCTGCCTTCTTCCATAAACTGTGATCCCTTCAGCAAAAGAGATATATCAACCTCCCTCTTGAATATGTAATAACTTTGCCTCCACTGTCTTCGGTGATGGAGAATTTCCTACGTGAAACGATTCCTCCTGATCTCAACGCAAAATGTCATTTAAGGTATGCTGAGGCTGGTCCTGGACTCCCTACCCATGAAGAACATCCCACTTTAACCAGTTTGTCTAGCGTATCATAATTTCATTTGTTTCCATGAGATTTCCCCTCTTATTCCTATGCACTCCAGTAATGGACTGCATAATTGACCCAATTACTCCTTATATATCAGTCCTGCAGCCCTTCACTGTACACCCCTCATGGCAATACCAGCACATATTACAGCACAAAACTCCAGATGTGGTCTCACCAAGGCTCTCTACAGCTGCACCAAGCACTGTTACTCTCATACTCAAATTTTCTTTCAATGAAGGTCAACATACAATTTGCCGACCTAATTGCTTGCTGCATCAGAATACTTACTTTCAGCAAGTGATGTACATGGACTGGACATCCAGGACTTTTTCCAACATTCCTTTTCCCAATCTATAACCACTCAGATAACAATTTTTATAGAACCACTGGTGGTATTCCACCAGGCAGATGAATGAACAGTAGCTTCATTGGGCTGGTCAATCTCTTTCGTTGGGCCCTGAGCATGGGGTTAGTAAGCCATGGGGTTAGTAAGCCTGATAGTTGCTAATGGACTCAGTATTGGGTAGCCTGGCTGCATCCAAGATGGCGCCTGTCTGTGGTGACATGCTGCCAGCAGCGCAGCATAAAATCATCAAATATAGTAGTTCTCAGCTTGCCTGTATAAAAGAAACAGCAGAAACTAGCGCTGTAACTGACAAGCTGCTAATGCATTTAAACTCATTAGCGCTATTGCGATCCACCGGCAGCAAAGCAGTGAGGGAATTCCCAATGGCTGGGGAATCCCCGACCTCACGGAGGATGGCAGGAACAGCAAGTACAATACCTGGAAACACCAGGGAGGCCTCCATTGTGTCCGGAAATGTGGCCGGTGGGCAGGACTACGAGTCAAGTTGAAGCTATGACTTTAGAAGGATGAGAGGGGATCTTATAGAAACGTATAAAATTATAAAAGGACTGGACAAGCTAGATGCAGGAAAAATGTTCCCAATGTTGGGTGAGTCCAGAACCAGGGGCAACAGTCTTAGAATAAAGGGGAGGCCATTTAAAACTCAGGTGAGCAAAAACGTTTTTTGTGAAAAAACAAGAGAGTTGTGAATTTGTGGAATTCTCAGTGGAAGCCAAATCACTGGATGGATTTAAGAGAGAGTTAGATAGAGCTCTAGGGGCTAGTGAAATCAAGGGATATGGGGAGAAGGCAGGCACGGGTTATTGATTGGGGACGATCAGCCATGATCACAATGAATGGCGGTGCTGGCTCAAAGGGGCCGAATGGCCTCCTCCTGCACCTATTTTCTATGTTTCTATGTTTCTATGACCCCCTCTCCCTACCATCCTACTAGCCAATGTACAATTACTGGAAAATAAAATGGAGGACATAAGCTCATGGCTGCTTTACCAAAGGGAGCTGAGCCCAGATTCCCAGACTCACCCGTCCAGCCTTTAGGTTTCTCCATCCATCGTATGAACCAAACGAACGCAGGCATTGGGGAAAGGGAGAGGCGGGGACGTCTTCCTCATGGCCAACTCTTCATGGTACTCAGGCGTGGCAGTTCCGTCTAACTCCTGCTCTCCCCACCTGGAAAATCTGGCGGTGAAATGCCGCCCCTTCACTTCCCTCGTCCTGACCGCGGTTTACATCCCACCCCAGGCAGACGTCTGTCTAGCATTGGAGGAGCTGCACGCCGTGGTCAACAAGCACCCGTCAGCGTACCCCGAAGCCTTTACCACCATAGCTGGGGACTTCAACAAAGACAACCTGAAAAAATCACTCACGAACTACCCCCAACATGTCTCCTGCAGCACCAGAGGATTAAACACCCTTGACCACAGCTACACAACCATCAAGGATGCCTATCACTCTATCCCTCTGCTTCACCAGCAAATCTGACCATTCAGCGGTGCTGCTTCTTCCTACATACAGGCAGCAACTGAAGAGTGCACCCCCAGAGGTGAGGACCTCACGCCTCCATGCACTGGTACTGGTTGACCACCTTGGTCCCATCGGCCACCTTTGCTGGGATCACCCAGAAGAAGTTGGTGGACTTCTTCTGGGGCAACGGAAAGTACTGGGTCTCTGCAGCGGTCCTGTCTCCCGAGCGTGGAGGGCGGTCAGTCGCTGGAGTGCATCTGCACCCAGTTGACGGCTCTCCGCCTCAGGACCCTGCAGAGATACCTGTACACGAGGCATCCTCCCAGGCGGCACGTGCTGGCGACGCACTTCTTCCAACAGGGCCGCTGCCTTCAAGGACGCACGCGGATACCAATGGTGGGTGTCAGCCATGCTGTCCTGCAGAAGATGCCCGCCTTCTACTGGGACCTGCTGAGAGTCTGGAACCTGATTGCCGTCGTCCGGGGCCCCATCCTTCGGCGGAGGGCGATGGCCCGGTCGTGAGAGTGAGCAACTCTTTTGCCGCCCCACCGGGTGCCGGGAAGGCTTGAACGTGTGGAGTACTCGTGGCTGAGCAAACCCCCACTCAGCTGGAAGTACTCGTCGGACCCAGGCACCATAATCCTTCTCGGGAGCCGGTCACGCACAAACTAAGCCTCCTTTCTTCGACACCCATCATCTCCCTCCGAGACGCAGGGAAGCATCTCCTGTACGGGCTCCTCCTCCACACCCTGCACTTCCTCGCCCTGGTCCACCATCCGGACACTAAGTGGCGGTCGGTGTTGCCTTCCGGTCGCGAGGGGGGCCCCCAGTGGAGGTCCCTCTACAGAGGGATTCTCCTCCACTACAACGGGGACCTGGGGTGGAAGGTACTGCACCGAGGAGTCCTTTGCAACCTGTTTCTCTCGCGGTTGTCAGGCTCGCCAGCCGCCTGCCACTTTTGCAGGCTGGAAGAGTCTGTGTTCAACGTGTATATGGAGTGTGTGAGCTTGCAGTCCCTGTTTCAATATCTAAAGGGGCTGTACTTTCCTCCCACACTGAATTCAGGACGTACAGTAGAGAGCATATTGACTGGTTGCATCACAGCCTGGTTTGGCAACTTGAATGCCCAGGAGCAAAAAAGACTAAAAAGTTGTGAACACTGCCCAGTCCATCACCGGCTCTGACCTCCCCACCATCGAAGGGATTTATCAGAGTCGCTGCCTCAAAAAGGCAGCCAGCATGATCAGAGACCCACACCATCCTGGCCATACACTCATTTCACTACTGCCATCGGGAAGAAGGTACAGGTGCCTGAAAACTGTAACTTCCAGTTTCAGGAACAGCTTCTACCCTCCAGCCATCAGACAATAGACAATAGACAAAAGACAATAGACAATAGATGCAGGAGGAGGCCATTCGGCCCTTTGAGCCAGCGCCGCCATTCAATGTGATCATGGCTGATCATTCTCAATCAGTACCCCGTTCCTGCCTTCTCCCCATACCCCTGACTCCGCTATCCTTAAGAGCTCATCTATCTCTCTCTTGAATGCATTCAGAGAATTGGCCTCCACTGCCTTCTGAGGCAGAAAATTCCACAGATTCACAACTCTCTGACTGAAAATGTTTTTCCTCATCTCAGTTCTAAATGGCCTACCCCTTATTCTTAAACTGTGGCCCCTTGTTCTGGACTCCCCCAACATTGGGAACATGTTTCCTGCCTCTAACGTGTCCAACCCCTTAATAATCTTATACGTTTCGATAAGATCTCCTCTCATCCTTCTAAATTCCAGTGTATACAAGCCTAGTCGCTCCAGTCTTTCAACATAAGGCTATCAGGCTATTAAACACTACAATACAATACAATACAATACAATATATCTTTATTGTCGTTGTACAGGGGTACAACGAGATTGGGAATGCGCCTCCCATACGATGCAATAAATTAATTAGCTAGTCAGTATTAATTTAAACAACCCAATAAAACAAATTGGAACAGTTTTAAAACAGAATAAAGTGCAAGTAGATCTGTGCACTGTGCAATGTGACCATCCGGCTCAGCAGGACCGGTTCATAGCAGCTATGGCCCTGGGGGTGAAGCTGTTCCTGAGGGTGCAGGCGTAGAAGGCCTTGTATCGTCTGCCCGATGGTAGAAGTTCGAACATACTGTTGCAGGGGTGTGAAGAGTCTTTGTGGATGCAGGTGGCTTTTCTGAGTGTGTTGTAGATGCCCTCCAAGGCTGGTAGCTGTGTTCTGATGGTCCTCTGAGCTTTATGGACTACCTGCTGAAGGATAGCAGAGTCAGGGGGTATGGGGAGAAGGCAGGAACGGGGTACTGATTGAGAATGATCAGCCATGATCACATTGAATGGCAGTGCTGGCTCGAAGGGCCGAATGGCCTCCTCCTGCACCTATTGTCTATTATCTATTGTCTATTTCCCCTCTGCCTCCGTGCAGCTGAGATACCACACAGGGATGCCATGTGTTAGGATGCTCTCTATGCAGCGGTAGAATGTCGTCAGCCGCTGTTGGGGTAGACCAGACTTTTTCAGTGTTCTTAGGTAGAACAGTCGTTGCTGTGCCTTCTTGACCAGCGCAGCAGTGTTATTGGACCATGTGAGGTCCTCCCAAATGTGAGTGCCCAGAAACTTGAAGCTGGACACTCTCTCCACACTGTTCCTGTTGATAAAGATTGGGGCGTATTCCCCATTGTGTGACCTACGGAAGTTGATGATCAGCTCCTTGGTCTTGGTGGTATTTAGGGACAGGTTGTTATCAGAGCACCAGTCCGCCAGGTTCTACACCTCCGCTCTGTATTTTGTTTCATCACCGTTGGTGATCAGCCCGATCACCATTGTGTCGTCTACAAACTTGACAATGGTGTTGGTGTTGAATGCAGGAACACAGTCATGTGTGAAGAGGGAGTAGAGCATGGGGCTCAGAACACAGCCCTGTGGTGTGCCGGTACTCAGGGTGATAGTGGAGGACAGGTGCAGGCCCATTCTCACTGCGTGCGGTCGCATCCTCATGTACGTGCCCTGTCTCTCCAGGTGCGTCAGGACAGTGTGAAGAGCCATAGAGATGGCGTCCTCTGTGGATCTGTTTGCCCTGTATGCACTGATGTGGGTCCAGTGAGTCAGGGATGCTGGATTTGATGTGTGAGAGGACCAGCCTTTCAAAGCACTTCATGACTATTGGCGTTAGGGCAACCGGACGGTAGTCGTTCATAGAAACATTGAAACATAGAAAATAGGTGCAGGAGGAGGCCATTCGGCCCTTCGAGCCAGCACCGCCATTCATTGTGATCATGGCTGATCATCCACAATCAGTAACCCTTCTCCCCATATCCCTTGGTTCCACTAGCCCCCAGAGCTCTAACTCTCTTAAATTCATCCAGTGATTTGGCCTCCACTGCTCTCTGTGGCAGAGAATTCCACAAATTCACAACTCTCTGGGTGAAAAAGTTTCTTCTCACCTCAGTTTAAAATGGCCTCCCCTTTATTCTAAGACTGTGGCCCCTGGTTCTGGACCTCCCAACATTGGGAACATTTTTCCTGCATCTAGCTTGTCCAGTCCTTTTATAACTTTATATGTCTCTATAAGATCCCCTCTCATCCTTCTAAACTCCAGTGAATACAAGCCTAGTCTTTTCAATCTTCCCTCATATGTCAGTCCCGCCATCCCAGGGATCAATCTCGTGAACCTACGCTGCACTGCCTCAATTACAAGGATGTCCTTCCTCAAATTAGGAGACCAAAACTGTACACAATACTCCAGATGTGGTCTTACCAGGGCCATGTACAACTGCAGAAGGACCTCTTTACTCCTATACTGAAATCCTCTTGTTCTGAAGGCCAACATTCCATTAGCTTTCTTAGACCAGACTTCACCTCTTCACCAGTTTTCACCTCTGGCCACGATTCCAGAATAGTGCTGGGACACACAGACCTTAAGGCACAGTTGCCGTTAGGTGCTCCCTATAAGCTTTGCCCAGCCTTTGCAGTTGAATGAGTGTGAGACTCAGTATATACTTGCTGTTTTGCTGCTGTTCAGTTGTAGTTTTATTGCAGTTCTATTGTTTTAATAAATATTTATTTCATTTATATATTTATATAATTTATGTAGTGTCTTCTTCCTCCGTCATTGATCAGAATCGTCAAAACCTGCTCATATCTTGTTACAAACCCTGATCATGATTTCTGAAAGTGAGGACATTTTTTATTCATTTTTGTAACTCTTCATTTGGTGTTAAAGCTGATTATAACATCAGCCGATCAGCCAAAACATTATGATCACTGACAGACGAAATGAATAACATTGATTATCTTGTTACAATGGCACCTGTCAAGGGGTGGGATATATGAGCCAGCAAGTGAACAGTCAGTTCTTGAAGTTGATGTGTTGGATGCAGGAGAAATGGGCAGGAGTAAAGACCTGAGCGACTTTGACAAGGGCCAAATTGTTATGGCCAGACGACTGGGTCAGAGCATCTCTGAAACGGCAAGGCTTGTGGGGTGCTCCCAGTCAGCAGTGGTGAGTACCTACCGACAGTGGTCCGAGGAGGGACAAACCACAAACCGGCGACAGACAGGGTGTTGGGCACCCAAGGCTCATCGATGCGCGAGGGCAACGAAGGCTAAGGTTGGTGATCTTTGCTTTTTTCGACACCGGCACTATGGTAGCCGACTTCAGGCACTTGGGGACCTTAGCCAGAGATAATGACAGGTTAAAGATCCTGGTGAATACCTCAGCCAACTGTTCAGCACAGTCCCTACGTACCCTTCCTTGAACTCCATCCGGGCCTGCAGCCTTGTGTGGGTTGACCCTTTGCAGAGCGAGTTGTACTTCCTGTGTGCTCAGTTGCAAGACCAGTTGCAAAACCAGTCCCTCCAACCTCAAATAAGCTCTGAACTATAATAAACTATTATTATTATTGTTATTATTGCACGACTATTGTTTGTTTTTTTGTGTGTACGTATGTGTGTGTATGTATATATATATGTGTGTACTTGTGAGAGTGTGTATATATACACACTGATCTTTTTTTCTCTCTCATTTATTATATTGTTTACAGTGTACTATGTTTACATATTCTGTTGTGCTGCAGCAAGTAAGAATTTCATTGTTCTATCTGGGACATATGACAATAAAACACTCTTGACGACTCTTGTAATTGGGTTTTCCAGGAATCAGATACAAATCCTCAGATTAACAGCAACTCAAGATATTTTTCTGGTGCTCTAGACAGCATTTCCTGGCCCCCAATAACGTCACCAGATGGAGATGGCTACGTGATGTTGCCCATTAAAGCACTGCTGTAATGCACTGGCATTGATTGATATTATGTGATTAACCCTCAAAGACTCTATTTTCCTGCAGAAATAGCCTTGCTGTACTCAGGTGATGCAGTCCCACTGATTTATTCAGAGACACCGTCAATGAAATCCAGGGGTCCCAGTGCACCTCAAATCTACAGGCTGAACAGAGTACTGTCAATATTCACTTTGGATAAATTAAGACTTCACTTCCTGAGCTTTTCCTCTGGTGGATTGGTACCTGAAGCTGCGCTTTGCCCCCCTAATGCTGTACTAAATTCATAAACAGGACACTAGGCACATCAGTTTTGCTCAAAGAAATGGGAGGCTAACACTGGGCTCCGAGGCTGCCACACCGGCATTGATGTCAAATTACTTCAAGAAATGTAATGGTGTTGCTGTCTGTTTCTTTTTGTTTAGTTCAGCTTATTGTCACGAGGTCGTATGAAAAGCTTTTGTTGTGTGCTAACCAGTCAGTGGAAAGACAATACATGATTACAGTCGTGCCACCAACAGTTTTCAGATACTTGATAAAGGGAATGACGAATAACTTTTAGTGCAAGATAAAACCAGTAAAGTCCGATCAAAGATAGTCTGAGGGTCTCCAATGAAGTAGATAGTCCTTCAGGACTGTTTTCTGGTTGTTGGTAGGATGGTTCAGTTAACAGCTGGGAAGAAACTGTCCCCGAATCTGGAGGTATGCATTTTCACACTTCTATCCCTTTTGCCCATTGGGAGAGGGGAAAAGAGGGAGTGGCGAGTGTGGGACTTGTACTTTAGATTGTTTAGATTTAGAGATACTTGATTATGCTGTTGGCCTTGCCGAGGCAGCATGAGGTGTAAATGGAGTTAATGGAATGGAAGTTGGTTTGTCAAAGAAAAATCCACTCCACATTTAAAAAAATATTCTATGCCAAAAATATGCAATTATATTTTCCCTTTCCCTATGGAACATAGCCTCTGATCAAAGAATAAGTAGACTCCCAGTTGATGGAGGCAAGGAATCCTGGTGGAGATACCTCTATTTAGGAAGCTCGATGCTTTCCCTCCACTGCAACACACAAAACGTAAAATGAAAAACATTTAAACTTTTCAGGGAGTTAAATCTCAACTCAGTTTTGGATCCCGAATAGTTTCATGGAATACTGGCCTTGTTATTTCTACTTATAATGCGGGCAATAACTGAGAATGAATTTGGTCAAGGATGAGGAAGACCCTGGCCTGGGAATTTCTCCTTCATGGTGATAACCTTTCTGGTGTGGGAGCTATTTGGAGTGGACATTGCAAGTGTTGTTGCAAACATGTGTAGAGAAGTCTAGGTTTTGCTGTTCTTGGATTTTGGCCCACTTTCCACCCACACTGAATTCTGGAAATTCAGGAAAGAGTGCACCACGACAGCTGCCAATTATCTGCTCTCTGCATACATAGGAAACGATTTGTCAAAACAGTTTTTGATTGGAACATTCCTGAAAGCTGGATTCCCTGCTCTGAAAGTATTTGAAGATTCCCAAGATTCAACTCTGCTTAACAAGAGTTAAGTGTGTTTCTTCACTATGTTAATTCACACAACTGAAACTGAAATTTCCTTGAAAGTGAATAATAAATAGAATAATTAGAATAAGTAATATGAATGTTAATACTATTTAAAAGCATATACATCCTTTTTGCATTTATTCACAAGCATTTGAATCTCACTCAGTTTGCATGACGCATGTTAAAATAAATCCAGATTAAATTTTAATTATGTCGCTACACTGAATATCACAGAAAAATCCCCAGGACAATATATCAGTGAATCTATGGAAGGAATCTCAAAGATACCAAAGAAAATACCATTTAGTTTAACTTCAATAGAGCAGACCATACGTGAAAGCATGTTTTGATCTGAATCCAACAACAACATTCATTTTGGCTGATGGATGAGTTATGAAAACCCTTGGCAAGTGAACAAATAAATGTCACCCTCAAGAAATACAACTGACCTGTTTCTCAAACCATGTTTCTGGGAATTACTCCTAAGACCTAAACCGATAAAGCATCTTTTTATGAACATGAGCCTATGTTTAGATGTAGCATTAATAATTAAAATAAAAAAGGGTAATGCACTAGATGTATTGTCCCATTTGATTCCATGAGTTATGTGACCTTAACAAATGGTGTGGACATTAAGCTCAGAGCCAGAAACCATTGGGAAATACCTGTAGGTTGATAATACTGTATTGATCAGAACTTCATTATTAGATTGGAGGGTAGCGATTTGAGCATTGTCTTGGGGTTGGCTTGTAAGACTTTTGGTGAAAAATATCCTTCTGCAATGGCACATGACTGTAAGGAGTCACACACCTCTCAAGTCCAGGGCTGTGTTTGATTTTCAGTCTGTTAAACCGTGGAACCTTTTTGCTCTGAATTAATGAACTGAGGTCCACAAATGGTTTTATAGATGGCATCATGAAACAAGATACACTTTCTTCTGAAATGCTCATGACAAATATGTTACTCTATCAGCAAGCTATTTTTTTTAACCACAAAGCAATATTACGTGGATTTGTATTGATTCTCTGACAAGTTCAATTTGCTTTTGTTGCCTCTTAAAATGTTTGGGTTTATGTTACAAGTATTCATGTTTATGTTAGAGTGATGGTAGGAAGCAATCCTCATGAATATTGACTGATAATTCATCCCAGTATTGAAATAATAAATAATTTATACATCTCTAGCACATTTATTTTGATGATGCCACCTTCTTGTTATTAGAATAACAAATGTGTTTTTCTTTATCCTTAAACACATATTCCCTTCCAATGCATTTGACAAGGTCCTTGACCATGCCTGATCCATTTCCGCTTTAGAGTCCTAGAGTCAGAGAGTGAAACAGGCCCTCAGCCCAAATTGCCCACATCTGCCAACATATCCCAGCAACACTAGTCCCATTGCCTGCGCTTGATTCATATCCCTCTAAACTTGACTCACTCCCCTTTATCACCATCCAGTACTCTGCCAAATGTTCATCGTGCGACTCTCACTGTTGGACATATCTTCTTTCAAACAGGTTTTCCAGTTATTAAGCAGTCAGCGGTCTGCTGGCTCACCCAGGGCCATTGAATACAACCTCCACCCTTTAACCCCATGCTCTTTAAGACAGGTCCTGTCACCTGTCGATGGGGAGATCTGCCCCTTTATCTTGCTACTCTTCTAATTCACTTCTGCCATGGTCAAATTCTTTCTCCACCCCTCGAACCTCGAAATATGCGAAACATGTGTGGGAAAGGCAAATTAGCAATGATAGAACTCATAGAACGAGAATGATCTCGCAACTCTGAGGAAGCTTCTGCTGTTTCTGATGCCTTTCCGAGGCCATGACCAATATATATGATCTCTCCACTCCCCATTGATCACTTTCAGCATTCTGAAGAGACTAGTGCTTTTTCAACATCTTGGCCTATTCTTCAGTTACCATCAGTACTCCTTCCTTTTCACACAATACGTTCAATGCCAGAAAAGGTATAAAAGCAAATTGCTAGTACTTTTACAGGTCACTTTACCTCTTTGTCCCACACCTCCTCTGACCTTTCTATTCTACACCGTTCCAATAACTAACAATGTGAGTTCAAGCAACAGCACCCTTTCAAGCAACTAAAACACTTGGATTCAATGCTGAGTTCAACAATTTTAGACCATAGAGGCAAATTCCATTTTTATTTCAGACAGTGGTTATTATAGTTTTAGTTGCTCGAAAATATGCTGCTTTTATTGCTTTATCTGATGAATTCTTGGTTCAAGTGTCAAGAGTGTTTTATTGTCATATATCCCAAAACGGAACAATAAAATTCTTATTACGGCAGCACAACAGATATGTAAACATAGTACTCAGTGTTACTGAGTGTAATTGTATTTCATTGATTGTGAATCGGCTGAATTTTACTATAAAGTCATTGTGTGCATGGACCATTTATCCCATGAGGATTTAGCAGCAATTTGCAATTACAGAGCAACTTAAAACAAAAATTATTCTGAGTATTTTTCAGAAGTATACACAAAAATAATGAAGAACTAGACCAAGTGGACCCGCTGGGCCCAAACCTCTCCTGCATTGGTGCAGCACCCGCTCCTCCCACACTCCCCCCTCCCCCTCCCCTCTCCACCCAAGATCCAAAGCATACCACCTCATCTGGGAAACACAGTGGTGGGGGTGTTATGGCCTGGGCATGTATGGCTGCTGAAGGTACTGGCTCACTTATCTTCATTGATGATACAACTGCTGATGGTAGCATAATAAATTCTGAAGTGTATAGACACATCCTATCTGCTCAAGTTCAAACAAATGCCTCAAAATTCATTGGTCGGCGGTTCATTCTACAGCAAAACAATGACCCCAAACATTCTTGAGTGGTCAAGTCAATCACCTGATCTGAACCCAATTGAGCATGCCTTTTATGTGCTGAAGAGAAAACTGAAGGGGACGAGCCCCCAAAAGAAGCAATAGCAAGAACCTGGAGTACTGTGTGCAGTTTTGGTCTCCAAATTTGAGGAAGGATATTCTTGCTATTGAGGGCGTGCAGCGTAGGTTCACTAGGTTAATTCCCGGAATGGCGGGACTGTCGTATGTTGAAAGGCTGGAGCAATTACGCTTGTATACACTGGAATTTAAAAGGATGAGGGGGGATCTTATTGAAACATATAAGATAATTAGGGGATTGGACACATTAGAGGCAGGAAACATGTTCCCAATGTTGGGGGAGTCCAGAACAAGGGGCCACAGTTTAAGAATAAGGGGTAGGCCATTTAGAATGGAGATGAGGAAGAACTTTTTCAGTCAGAGAGTGGTGAAGGTGTGGAATTCTCTGCCTCAGAAGGCAGTGGAGGCCAGTTCGTTGGATGCTTTCAAGAGAGAGCTGGATAGAGCTCTTAAGGATAGCGGAGTGAGGGGGTATGGGGAGAAGGCAGGAACGGGGTACTGATTGAGAGTGATCAGCCATGATCGCATTGAATGGCGGTGCTGGCTCGAAGGGCTGAATGGCCTACTCCTGCACCTATTGTCTATTGTCTATTGTCTAAAGATGGCTGCAATAGAAAATAAGACACCCAGCAACTGGTAATACCAGAGAAGACACCCAGCAACTGGTAATGTCCATGAATCACAGAATTCAAGCAGTCATTGCATGGAAAGGAGATGCAACAAAATACTAAACATGACTACTTTCATTTACATGACATTGCTGTGTCCCAAAAACTATTGTGCCCTGAAATGGGAGGACTATGTACAAACACTGCTGTAATATCTACATGGTGAAACCAAAATGTATAAAAATGGCCTTTATTAAAATCTGACAATGTGCATTTTAACCGCATGTGACTTTATTCTTTGACAAATCTCAAATTGTGGAGTGCAGAGGCAAATAAATAAATGATGGGTCTTTGTCCCAAGCATTATGAAGGCCACTGTATATGCCAGGATGTGACAACATGCATTTCTATAATGCATTAAACATGTTTTAACAACATAATGATTTCAACCAGCGCTGGGGATACAACATTAGATCCTATGTGACATTAAGACTCATTTTCTGTGTGCTTGTAATTCTGGGGAGAAATTTATTTCAGTCCAAAATTGCTTAATAAAGATGAAAGTGTTAGCCATCCGTTGTAGTCACTTCCACACATTCAGAGTTGATGGATCCGGATATGAAGAGGTGGAAAGAAATGCCAGCTGGTACTCGTGGTTCTTGTGACTGAAAACACATTTCCCTCCAATTCTTTGCTCTAGAATGCCAATGAAATTCCATTTTGCACTGTGAAGCCTGAATTCAGTTTAGAATTTTGGAGTGGTTTGTGAATTGATTTTACAAAATAGCTTTATTGAAGGGAATGGTAGTACCTCACTGCATGTTGTTGCAAGGCCAACATATTCTTGGTGCATAGGTCAAATCATGATTCAAACTTAGTCAAGCAGAGCTCAAATCCAACAGAAAAGATACCAATAAACAGGTTTCTGGATATACACCAGGGTGCAATGAAATTCCTTGTTCGCATGAAGCTCATAGGATGAATACTGTACATTACAGTGATAGATACAACAATGAATACAGTAATGGATATAAAACAACAGAATGACGTAAAGATTGTTGTGCAATCTGAAGTTGTGCAAAAAAATATTAAAGTGCAATAATCAAATAACCAAATTAGGTAGAATTAGGATACTCTATACAAAGAGAGGTGAATATATGGAATGAGTTGCTGGAGGAGGTAATTGGGACAGGTACTATCGCAACGTTTAAGAAACATTTAGACTGGTACATGGATGGGATTGGTTTAGAGGGATATGGGCCAAATGCAGGCAGCGGGGACCACTGTAGATGAGACATGTTAGTCCGTGTGGGCAAGTTGGGCCGATGTATGACTCTGACTCTAGAAGCAAGAGTACAGTACGTGGCAACACACATTATTCTAGAATACGCACAGCTGCATGTGAGCTGCATGTATATTTCTTTGTAATTTATGTTGCCCATTTTTTTTCCATCAATGCATATTTGTATCATAGTTCATGCCAGACTAAATTGCATTAAATGTATTAATATTTATTGCACATGTACTGGATCTTATTCCATTACATTTCCCTTTTTAAAATTGTTGAATATGTAAATTAAACTACCAGTAAAATGTGCGACATTCAGCCAGCCTAATAAATTCACAATTGTATTATAATTGTTAAAATCATGTGCATTAGCCAATAAATATTCTTGATGAATTGCCAAAGTACTCAGTGCATAGCTTACTAATAAAAGAGATTCATATCTGTTCTTGCACAACTATCATAAAAGCTGCTTTGTTTTTGATACCAAAACACACCATGAGAAAGGTTACATTAAAACAATATGTGAGTTCATATTTTCAAGAGGAATATTAACAATTGCACTTTTGACTTAAAATACTCTTAGTTACACTGAATATGAAATTTACTTTAGCAAATTTACAAAATTTAGGATAAACAAATCGAGGAAACTGTAGGTTTTGCAAGAATGTTCTGCAAAAGACTACAAAAGAAATGAAAGCAAATTCAGAATAAAAGACCTTCACTTTATTTTGTATTGCTTCCATTCAAAAAGTACATTAAACCTATATTTATCTATGTAAAGAAACTGCTGTGTATAATGGTAAATTGATCATTCAAAGAGGTTAAATAAATTTTACTTCTATTTGTAACATTTGTGGGCTTTCCAAGCTGTCTAATCACAAAAGATATTTTTAGTCTTTTATTGAATCTACTTGGTTTAAGATCCAGATAGCTTTTGTGTTAATAAGCAGGCGATGCTATATTGAGTTACTAACCTTTCAATGCAATCTTTGGAACAATAAGTACATTATGAAGGGAATTCTACTGCAGGCATAATTATCTGGATAGAAGATATATTCTTTCCATGGGTAAGTGAAGCCAAGTTTTAACCTTTGAATGATTCTTACTCTTTACTCTGAATAATATGTCTAGCATTTCCAGAACTCGAGGTTTCCTTTGGTGTAACACCTGAAAGTCAGCCTCTCCATCGTTCCTGAATGACTTGTATTGCCAGGATATTTACTCAGATTTATCATGGCATATGAAGTCACAAGCTTCTGACTAAGAGATAATGGTGTTATCAATTGGGCTGCGTTAGTGAATTGATAGAAAATTGAAAAGATGATGGTTATTATAGTAAAAGATCATAGCTTAGGAGCTTAAAAGTATGAAGTTTCTGGGCACGAAATTGGAAATCTGTCCAGACTCAGCCTTAACTCTTGCTCCACTTTGCAGTCTCCAATTTTCTGGAGGGGCCATAGGTCAGGCATTAGGAGATCAATGATGGTGGGGAAAGAGGAGAATGTAAAATGCTTTTGACAACAAAACTAAATAATTTTCCAAAATTGTTTCAGTTTACATTTTATTAAGCCCGTTAGGATGACAGCATCAGTTCTTGCTGCAGGAACGCTGTCTGAATTTTCTATTTTTATTTTGAACCTGAAATGTTAACATTTAAAAAAAACTATTGTAATTTCCTCACGTCTCAGCCAACAACCTTCACTAATTGCTGGACTGCTATTGCAACAATGTGGTCGGTGCCTAATAAGGGTGCAGCAGCATCAGCTAAAACACATGAACCACTATTTTGGCTGTGGAAATCTATTGAAGTTGCACAACTTAGAAAGTCCTCCATTGTGCTGGATCCTCATTGTTGTTGGCATCGCAGTTCAATAAGATTCCTTTCCCATAACCTTGCCAACCCTTAAATGTCTTTGCCACATTCAGTTTCTTTAGATTTTTTAATTTCTATAGACATGGATACAATATGGAAATCTAGCATGACTTGTCAAGTTTAACCTTTAACGGAGTTCTTATGTTAAGTTAAATTTTGCACAGACACAGCAATCTATATTTCAAACGTAAAAGAAATTCCACCTTAGACATTGAGCTACTTTTGAAATGTAAATTAATTCTGATATTGCTAAAGAAATAAATATTTAAGTGTTTAAAGAAATGAAAGCATAGACTAGGTTGTTCCAGTTATTTAATTGTGTGTGCCTGGAAATTCTATGGTTGTTATTTGATTTTTTGAATAAAATTATTCTGCTGAAACTGGTCTGTAATCTTTAAGGTGATATTGAAACACAATTATCTTTTCCTTCTTTTGCTCGTAGAGGATTAATGTACTATATAAAGAATGGTAAAGTATTAGATTAAGATTGTTTACTGATACATTTAGTTCTGTTTTTGCAGTTATAGGGTTCATAATAAGGGTCTATATTGTTTTCTGCTGCACCTTCCGTCTCCCCCACCTGGCTTGCTGGGTGAGGAGGGGGCTGTGGACCCCCAGCAGGACCAAAAACAAGACCTGTCAAAGGGCGGATGAGCTCCTATCGATCCAACGGCCATCCACACTTCAGTAGAAGTTGCGATCACTGTCGCACATAGCATTGTACGGAATGTTGATAAAGCACACACAGCAAAATCCTATACTTCCAACAGCGGAAGTCCGCAGGAACTTAGCAGTTAGTCAAAATTCTGGCCCATCTGGGCACCATGACGACGGGTCATTTAAACCCTGGGCACACCCCAGGGAGGGATCAGTCCGACTTCAGGACTAAGGCAGCTGCACCCCTTCTTAAGTGTAAGAAGTTATTGAAGTTTTCAACTTTCAACGCTTTAACTATTCGTGAAGAGTCAAGGTCTACCGAGATGGCAGCGTGTAGTCGGAGATGCAGGGCTGGCATCCTGGGCATTCAAGAGCATTGTCGTCCACCGAGACGTGGAGATCAAGTTTGACAAAGCGGATGGCATGGATCTCATCACATCGTCAGCGTGGAGAGGTCCCATAAACAACTCTGCCCAGGAGGAGTGGGTCTGCTATTGAGTCGGAGAGCAAGGAACGTGCTGCAGGGTGTCCACTCTGTCAGTCCTCGAGTCCTTATTGCTGAGTTTAGTGGTAACCCTGTCACCACTGTCATAGTATGACAGGGTTACCACTAAACTAGTATGCTACTCCCCTCACAACAGCAGCCCTGAGGTCGAAGTGAAACAATTCTACTCTGTCCTCCAAGTTGCGATGGAGCAAGTACCTGCGCACAATGTTCTGGCTGTACTTGGGGACTTCACTGCCCGCCTTGGACTGGAGGATGTCTGTTACACCTATCACACTGGTGACACTAACCGGAATGGTCAACACCTAGCCAGCTTTCTCCAAGAATATAGTCTCCTAGCAGTCAACATCATGTTCAAGAAGCGACGAGGACACATCAGGACCGGTGCACCGAAGAAAAGCGCCAGCTAGATTACATCATGGTGCAACGCAAATGTCTACTCCTTCCTCAGGCAGCTCATACCACATACCAAACCCTCAGGACCCTTTTAAATCTTTCTCCTCTCATCGTAAATCTGAAACCAATCACATCGATGTGCCACAGCTAAGAAGGCACACCAATGCCTCTGCTTCCTGAGGAGAATAAGAAAATTTGGCATATCTCTAATGACTCTGACGAACTTCTACAGATGCACCATGAAAAAAGCAGGTATCACAAAATGCTGGAGTAACTCAGCGGGTCAGGCAGCATCTCAGGAGAGAAGAAATGGGTGACATTTCGGGTCGAGAACAACTCTGTGGCAGTGTACAAGGTGATCCATAGTATTGCATTGCTGAAGAAGGATTGATCAATTTAATCAATTATTGAGAGACTGGTCCAAATAAATCTATGAGTGTGCAACTCCTGTAGGGATCTAAGATGGCACGGTGGCGCAGCGGTTCGAGTTGCTGCCTTACAGCGCCAGGGACCGATCCCGACTACGGGTGCTGTCTGTATAGAGTTTGTACGTTCTTCTCGTGACCTGCGTGGGTTTTCTTCGGGATCTCCGGTTTCCTCCCACACTCCAAAGATGTACAGGTTTGTAGATTAATTGGCTTGGTATAAATGTAAAAAATGTTCCTAGTGTGTAGGACAGTGTTAATGTGTGGGGATCGCTGGTCGGTGGTACTCGGTGGGCCGATGGCCTGTTTCCATGCTGTATCTCTAAACTAAACTAAAAAGTCAACACTGAATTTGTCCAGTGTTGTACAATGAGAGTAGCTGATGCTTTCTCTATTTGGTTTGTTCATGTAGGCCAGTCCTCAGTCTGCACCAGGCCTGAAGGTGGGGAGAGGGAGAGAGTGTGGATGTTTCACGAATCAGCAAGATGTGCAGTAAATATTTAAATTTCGTGCAAGGGACAGTTACTGCATGAATTAGAACAACTTCAATAAAGAGACAGAAATAAAAACAGTCAGATGGATATGGTCACCGATGCTATCTGTGCTTGCAGAGATCCCAGGTATACGTCAATACTTACTTTAGCGAACTGAGTGTGTCAATGCTTGCAGCAGGTCTCCGGAGTTTGCTAATACATGCACTGCATAATTGAAGTGTTTCAATGTCTGCTTTCTGATAACTGAAATGTGTCAGTGTGGCAGCAGTCTCTCGAGTGTGCTATTATAAATATTTCAGGTAATCACAGCGTGACAATGTGATCTTCAGCAGACTGGAATATGTCACTGTAAGGCTCACATAACTGGACAAATAGATAAACCCAATATATAGATCAGGTTCTTGGAGTATGGCAATGCATGCTATCGGTATCAGGAATGTGGCAATGCACACTTCAGGTCTCTTGCGTTTATTAATGTAGGTTAATTGGCTGGGTAAATGTAAATGTAAAAATTGTCCCTAGTGGGTGTAGGATAGTGTTAATGTACGGGGATCGCTGGGCGCCACGGACTTGGTGGGCCGAAAAGGCCTGTTTCCGGCTGTATATATATGATATGATATGATATGAATGCTAACTCCAGTGTGATAACTCCAGTGTGTTAATTCTATCTTTAATCGGACTTTACAGGACTTTATCTTGCGCTAAACGTCATTCCCTTTATCATGTATCTGTAAACTGTGGATGGCTCGATGATAATCATGTATTGTCTTTTCACCGACTAGTTTGTATGCAACAAAAACTTATCACTGTACCTCAGTTTATGTGACCGTAAACTAAACTAATGCATGGTTTAGGTAACTGGAGGTAGCAATACATACTTCACACCATTGCTGAGCCCCCAGCCTTACTCCAAGTGACTGGAATGTGTCAATGCATGCATTGGGCAACAGGAATAAAGCAGTACATGTTTTAGGTAATGGAATGCAGTCAATGTGCACTTCATATAGTATAACTAGAATGTGTCATTACTTGCATCAGACCATTTCAATGTAGCAGTACATGTTTCAGGCAAATTGATTGTGCAGTGTAAGAACTAAGTGTGTCAATGGAATTTACAAGTAACTTTAAAATATCAATGGATGCCTCAGGTAATTGCAATATCAATGAATATTTTGAGTAACTGCAGTGTGGCAATATATGATTGTTTGTTTGCCAATAGCTGTTGTAATTAACCAGAGTATATCAATGCATGTAACCGGAATGTTAAGTAAATGCATCAGGGGTAACTGGAGCATAGAGCATATGCTTCAAAAGGTGTAGCATGCATTGCTCCGCTGTAGTATGTCAATTGTAGCTTTGGGTAACCTGAATAACATTATACATAATTCAACTGATTGACATTTAGCAATATTGGCTTTAGTTTTCTGGAGTGTGTCATTGCATACTTCAGGTAAGTGCAATACATGTGTCAGGCTACTGGCTGTGACGATACATGCTCAAGGGCAAAATAAAATGTTGTGTATATGTTTCAGATAAATGGAGCATGGAAATTTATGCTTCAGATGCTGAGTGTGTCAATGCATGCTTCAGGTCACTGAAGTGTGGCAGTATATGCGTCGTGTATTTAGTATGTGGCAATACATGTTTCAGGTAATTGGAATGTCAATATTTTCTACATGAAACTGGAGCGACGCAATGCATGCCTCAGATAACTGAACTGATTCCATGCATGCTTCATTTGGCATAATCTATCAATACATGCTTCAGATAACTGCAGTTTGTCTATACATGCCTCAAGGAATCTGAGTGTGTCAATTTATGCATCATTTAACTGCTTCAGGTCAATGCATGTTTCAGCAAACTGGAAAGTGTCGATACAGACTTCACGTCTTGAGACCATGTGAATGATCCTTCAGATAACTGAACTGTGCCTTTCGATGCTTAAAATGATTAGAATGTGGTAAAACATATTTCTGATATTGATATCAGTCTGAAAAAGGGTCTCGACCCGAAACGTCACCCATTCATTCTCTCCCGAGATGCTGCCTGACCTGCTGAGTTACTCCAGCATTTTGTGAATAAATCGATTTGTACCAGCATCTGCAGTTATTTTCTTATATTTCTGATATTGAAACTATATTGGGTAATCCAAATGTGGCTGTACTTGGCTCAGGCAACTCGTTTGTGCAGAATATATCCTAGTTAACCTATGTTTGTGAACTAATATCCTTAGGTAACTGGAGTGTGTCAATAAATGCTTCAGATAGCTGAGCTAAGTCTATGTATGCTTCAGTTAATTAGATTTTCGAATGTTTGCATCGGGACCCTGGAGTGTGTCAATGCATATATTAAATAATTGGAGTCTATGAATGCACACAACAGGATAGTGGTGTGTGTCTGTGAAATCATTACATCCCTGCTATATTTTAATGTGTCACGGCAGCAGGTGAATGGAATGAGTCAATGTCTGCAAAGGATCTCTGGAGTGTGACCTTGTGTACTTCAGGCCCTTGGCTTACTTCAATAGCTGCACTAACTTCATGGAATGTGTCACTGGTCCAGCAGTAAGGGAGATTCCTTTGCTCAACAATGACCTGTGGAAATTAAAGGTATCACAAAATGCTGGAGTAACTCAGCGGGTCAGGCAGCATCTCAGGAGAGAAGGAATGGGTGATGTTTTGGGTCGAGATCCTTCTTCAGACTGATGTCACAGGAGGGGATGGGACAAAGAAAGGATTTAGTGGGAGACAGGAAGACAGTGGGAGAACTGGGAAGGGGAAAGAGAGGGACAGAGGAGCTATCTAAAGTTAGAGAAATCAATGTTCATACCTCTGGGGTGTAATGGGAAATTAAATATGGTTCCATCCTGAGTAAACATAGAAAATAAGTGCAGCAGTAGGCCATTCTGCCCTTCGAGTCAGCACTGCCATTCAATATGGTCATGGCTGATCATCCAAAATCAGTACCCCATTGGTGCTTTTTGCCCATACCCCTTGATTCCATTAACTCAAAGACCGATATCTAACTCTCTCTTGAAAACATCTAGTGAATTGGCCTCCACTGCCTTCTGTGGCACGGAATTTCACAGATTCACAACTCTCTGCGTGAAAAATTATTTCCTCACCTCAGTCCTAAATGGCCTACCCCTTATTCTTAAACTGTGACCCTGGTTTTGGACTCCCCCAACATTGTGAACATTTTCCCTGTCACTAGCCTGTCCAATCCCTTAAGAATTTTATATGTTTCTATAAGATCCCCTCTCATCCTTCTAAATTCCAGTGAATACATGCCCAGTCGACCCATTCTTTCATCATATGTCAGTCCCACCATCCCTGGAATTAACCTGGTGAACTTACGCTGCACTCCCTCAATAGCAAGAATGTCCTTCCTCAAATTAGGAGACTGAAACTGCACACAATATTCCAGGTGTGGTCTCACCAGGGCCCTGTACAACTGCAGTAGGAGGTGTGCGGTGTTGCATTTTGGGATGTCTAACAAGGGCAGGACGAACACAGTGAATGGCAGGCCTCTGGGTAGTGTTGTAGAGCAGAGGGATCTAGGCGTGTAGGTGCATGGCTCCTTGAAGGTCGAGTCGCAGGTAGATAAGGTGGCCAAAAAGGCTTTTGGCACATTGGCCTTCATCAGTCAGAGTATTGACTATAGATGTTGGGAGGTCAGTTGCAGTTGTATAAAACATTGGTGAGGCCGCATTTAGCGTATTGTGTTCAGTTCTGGGTACCATGTTATAGGAAAGATGTTGTCAAACTTGAAAGGATTCAGCAAAGATTTACGAGGATGTTATCAGGACTAGAGGGTCTGAGCTACAAGGAGAGGTTGAGTAGGCTGGGTCTCTATTACTTGGAGCGCAGGAGGATGAGGGGTGATCTTATAGAGGTGTATAAAATCATGAGAGGAATAGATCGGTTAGATGCACGGAATCTCTTGCCCAGAGTAGGGGAATCGAGAACCAGAGGACATAGGTTCAAGGTGAAGGGGAAAAGATTTCATAGGAATCTAAAAGGGGTAACTTTTTCACACTAAGGTTGGTGGGTGTATGGAAGAAACTGCCAGAGGAGGTAGTTGAGGCTGGGACTATCCCAACATTTAAGAAACAGTTAGACAGGTACATGGATAGAACAGGTTTGGAGGGATATGGACCAAGTACAAGCAGGTGGTAGTAGTGTAGCTGGGACACGTTGGACGGTGTGAGCAAGTTGGGCTGAAGGGCCTGTTTCCACACTGTATCACTCTATGACTATGACTCTATGATCTCAGTGCAGCAGGGCCTTCCACTTGCACTTGTAAGTCATGCTCCGTTAAGTGGTAGGGTGGAGCAAGTAGCTGGCCAAAGCAGCCCCAGACAATGAAACTGAAGAAACACCTTTCACCATCAGGTAGGGTTGTTACCTCTTTTGGCAGGCTGTCAAAATATGTGGATGCCTATGAATTTTCCTGACATTCAGAAACATTCAAAATCTCCCCATAATGTTTTAAATTAGCCAAGTTATTAATCTGAAATGTAATTAACTTATTGAGAAAATGAAAGAAATAAAATTATTAATATCTTAATGTTAGAAATCAGATTAATCAACCCAAACAATTAGAAAGTCTAAAAATGCAAAGATATACCTTCATCCCTCACAACTTTGTCAAAATCAATCAAATATATTTTACTGTGCCTTCTATATCCATAGGTTCTTCAAGTGGATTCCCCCAACTAAATCTGCTGTTGGACCTCATGACTAGACCAATATTGGAACATCTTGCAAAGAAATTTGCAGCAGCTATCTCTTGGTGAGTTCAGCATATCTGAGTTCACACATGGGAATCCAGGTCTTATTTGCAATTTATGTCATTAATTTCCGGGATTTCCTTACCACATCTGACACAACATTTGCTGTGGATCACCAGAGGGCAATAGAAAGCAGGAGACTTTGGATCTGTTAGCCCTACAACTGCCTCGGGAAAATATTGGAATCCATTATTAAAGAAATAACAACAGGACATTTAGTAAACCGTAAGATAGTCAAACAGAATCAATTATGAAATGGAAATTGTGTTTGACGAATTTATCAGAGTTATAACTGGATGCAACAAACAGGGTGGATAAGGGAAAACTAGTTGATGTCGTGTATTTGGATTTCCACAAAGTATTTGAAAGGTGCCCAATCACTCCATTAGATAGGAGCATATGGGGTTGGAGGTAATATATCTTAAGATCATAAGTGATAGTAGAATTAGGCCAATCGGCCCATCAAGTCCACTCCGCCATTCAATCATGGCTGATCTATCTATTCCTTCTAACCCCATTCTCCTGCCTTCTCCCCGTAACCACTGCCACCCATATTGGCAAAGGTTGGTGAGTGGCAAATTAAAAGAAATCAGAGTCGGGAAAAATACTATATATTTAGATTAATAAGTAATAACTACTGGGGTGTCACAATGATCAATGCTGGAGCCTTGGCTATTTACAATCTAATGATGGAATAATAGAACTAAGCATTTTGTTACCAGATTTGCTGATGTTATAGAGCAAGTAAGATAGCAAGCTGTTAGGAGAATGCAAAAATGCTGCAAAGGGATAGAGATAGATTCGCTGAGTTGGCAAGCAGTAGGCAGTGAAATGCAGGAAATGTGAGGTTATCCCCCTTAAATGGAAGAATGAAAAATAAAACAAAATATAATTTAAATAGAAAGACTACAGATGTTGCACTAGAAGGAGACCTGTGAGTCATTGTACCTGAAGCACAAAGTGTTAGCATGCAAGTACAGCAAATCATTAGGAATGCTAATGGAATGTCTTTACTGCAAGAGAAATGTAGATAGGTCAGTACCAGTCATGATATTGCATTCTTAAGAGATTGTTAATAGTGTGTTCAATATTTACATCCTTTTTCTGGAATGTGTCAATATTTATAAGTGGGCATCATAGTAGCACAGTGATAGATTTACTACCTTTCAGTACCAGAGATCCGGGTTCGATCCTGACTATGGGTGCTATCTGTATGGAGTTGTACATTATTCCTGTGATTGTGAGCATTTTCTCTGGGTGCTCTGGTTTCCTCCCACATTCCAAAGACAGGTTAATTAGCTTCTGTAAATTGTTCCTAGTGTGTAGGATAGAACTAGTGTGTGGGTGATTATAGTCGGCACAGACTCGGTGGGCCAAAAGGCCCCATGCTATATCTCTTAACTAAACTAAACTAAACAAAATTTACCAAATGCCAGCAAAGTATCTCAATGATTATAACAGGTCCTGAACATACAGCATGAAGATTTGATTATCATTGTTCTAGACCTCCCCTTCAAACATTAAGGGAATTTCTAAAAACATCTTCAGATATTTTGAAGGCATTTACAGTTTGTAATTCAGTGAGTAATTCCACTTTGTAAGGAAATTTGGCCTTCCAAGTAATTCAAGAATAAACAAATCTCTTTAAAGACAAAGTGAGCAGATGACATGGAACAACCTCCTTCATCTCCAGTCTTTCAAATGTTTGAAATAAACCAAATGTGAAAGATGAGCTGCTTAGTTTGGTTAAAACAAAACTCCTCAGATTGTTCTATTGATGAGACTTCTAATGATGTTTCTAATCACTTTGCCAGATTCTTAACTCATTTGTTTCAAAGTCTCAGAAATTCATTAATTTGGTTTTGTAAGTCCAGCATTATAAAACTAAATGAATGAATGCCTATTCACAAGATATTTAAAAGCTGGCAAATGATGAAAATCCATATTACCTGGTGATGTTGAGAGAAATAGATTGGATACGCCTCCACCCCTGCTGGGCTAAAATCCAGACATGCTGTATTTTCCTTCCCTTTGAGTGTTGAATCAATCAGAATAGAGAATCTAAGGACGATTTTCTATCACTGTTCTGAATTACCATTTTGACTCCAGTGTCGGAAGCACACATGTTACTCATTTACCTTGTTAGAGAAACATCCATACTTTCAAGTATAGAGGTCTTCATTTATTTTACATCTCAGTACAACCGAAGAAAACACGTACTAAATATGAGCACCATGCTAATGGACATCTAATGACACTTTTCTGATTTTGAATGCATTTCTCACATATTGTAACAGTGGGGAAAAACAGTAAAAGTGGCTTGAGAAGGATAGCAAATAAAGCCTCACACAACAGGGAAGGTCAACAAAGCGCCTGCCATGGTCTGAATCTTGTGGTAATATCTAAAATTTGCCTTTGCTTCATACACAATCCAAGCCTCCATCAGCTTGCCCTTTGATACTATGAAAAACTCAGGGTTCCACTCACCTGTCAAACCTATTTCCAAACCCGTGAAAAAATTTGTTGAAACTTCATCCCACTGTGGGACTTAAATTCGGCACTTCCTCCAACATTGGAAGATATGCAACAATAACAGATGCAGGAGCAGATGTGACTCAGGTAGTGCCTGCTCTTCCATTCAATAAGATTGTGGCTGATCCATTCTTGACCTCAACACCATTTCCCCACTCACTCCCTAAAATCTAAATCAATCACCTCTTATTCTTATACTGTGCTCCCTATTTCTCGAATTTTTCCTGGAGAAAATATCCTTCTAGCATTCATCAATTACCCTCAGAATCTGAAATGTTTCAATATTGCGACTATCTGTTTGTTCATTAGCCTCTCCCATATCCACACCTGTATATTATGCCAAACCTATGTGTTCTCGACATTTTCTGAGGCACTTTATCAATTAAAAATCCAAATAGCAGTTTCCCTTTAATCACCCTGATCGATACATGCACAAATATGTCAAACACAGTTTATCCTTTGTAAAATGTATAAACTCTGCCTGTCTGTCATGATTTTCACCTTAATTACCACCTTAATAATGGATTCAAGCATTTTTCTCATGGCGGATGTTATGCTATTGGTCTATAGATTTGTCCTTTCTGTCTTCCTAAATCCTTGAATAATGATATTAAATTAATAGTTCCTCAGTTCTCTGAGACTTCCCCAAAATCTTGGGAATTTTGGTGATTACCGTGAGTGTGCCTGTTATTTTTGTCTGACTTCTCTAAATTCCATTATTAAATCCCCAGTTGTATCCTTTTCGGGATTAACAGGATTAGCAGTAACAGGATCGGTCCAAGTCAGAGTGGATTTACAAAGGGGAAATCATGCTTGACAGATCTTATGGAATTTTGTGAGGATGTAACAAGTAAAGTGGACAAGGGAGAGTCAGTGGATGTAGTGTACCTAGACCTTCAGAAAGGTCTAGTGTACCTAGACCTTCCGTGATGTTCCACACAGGAGATTAGTGGGCAAAATTAGAGCACATGGTATTGGGGGTAGGGTATTGACATGGATAGAAAATTGGTTGGCAGACAGGAAACAAAAAATAGGGATTAATGGGTCCCTTCCAGAATGGCAGGCAGTGACTAGTGGGGTGCCACAAGGCTCGGTGCTGGGACTGCAGCTATTTACAATATATATTAATGATTTAGATGAAGGAATTAAAAGTAACATTAGCAAATTTGCAGATGACACAAAGCTGGGTGGCGGTGTGAACTGCGAAGAGGATGCTATGAGGATGTAGAGTGATGTGGACAGGTTGGGTGAGTGGGCAGATGCATGGCAGATGCAGTATAATGTGGATAATTGTGAGGTTATCCACTTTGGAGGCAAAAACGGGAAGGCAGATTATTATCTGAATGGCGTCAGATTAGGAATAGGGGAAGTACAACGAGACCTGGGTGTCCTAGTACATCAGTCACTGAAAGTAAGCATACAGGTAGAGCAGGTAGTGAAGAAAGCTAATGGCATGTTGGCCTTCATAAAGAGAGGAGTTGAGTATAGGAGCAAAGAGGTCCTTCTGCAGTTGTACAGGGCCCTGGTGAGACCACACCTGGAGTATTGTGTGCAGTTTTGGTCTCCTAATTTGTGGAAGGAAATTCTTGCTATTGAGGGAGTTCAGCGTATGTTCACAAGCTTAATTCCCAGGATGGCGGGACTGTCAAATGATGAAGGAATGGAGCGACAGGGCTTGTATTCACTGGAATTTAGAAGGATGAGAGGGGGTCTTATAGAAACATATAAAATTATTAAGGGATTGGACTCGCTAGATGCTGGAACCATATACCCGATGTTGGGGGAGTGCAGAATCAGGGCCCACATTTTAAAAATAAGGGGAAGGCCATTTAGAATTGAGATGAGGAAACACTTTTTCACCCAGAGAGTTGTGAATCTGTGGAATTCTCTGCCTCAGAAGGCAGTGGAGGCCGATTCACTGGATGTATTCAAAAGAGAGTTAGATAGAGCTCTTAGCGCTAGCGGAATCAAGGGGGATGGGGCAAAGGCAGGAATGGGGTACTGATTGTGGATGATCAGCCATGATCACATTGAATGGCAGTGCTGGCTCGAAGGGCCGAATGGCCGACTCCTTCACCTATTGTCTAAGTGTCTATGTATCTATGTAACTTTTACTTACTCTCTTATATTTATAGTTTCTCTTTTTGTTTGTTTTAATGTAATTTCCTACTTATTCCTGGTCTACTTCTCCCATTTTTTTTGTCATCATGTCTTCTAGAAATATGCTACTCTTGTTACCTGTCGCTAAGCTTCACAGCACTGTCGGAGTCTGGAGGGGACGTTGCAATCACTTTCCATTTTGCTGTGTTCCTTACAAAAGTGGCAATCCCATGGGTGTCGCTCTCAGAGTAGGTGGCCAGGGTATAACCAGGGATCTTCAGATGGGAGCTGTCACCTTTGTGAGTCTCTCGGAGCAGGATTGCAGTGACTTTGTGGATCTGTAGCAGATGTTCAATGATGGTGGTCTTTGCCTTGGTGAGGCCTTCCGCATTCAGCTGCAGCAGGGTGATGCCATCCGGTTCGACATCCGTAGGTGCCTGCCCTAGGAACGGCGCATGCTCCGGGTTGGCGCCAAGCTGCAGCGACTGAGGTTGCATTTGGGTTGCAAGCTGTTTTTTCTGCTTCTGCTTCTGCTGTCTCTGTTTGTTGTCGTTCGCCTGACTGGGGTCAGTTGACAGGGCTCACCACGGGGAGGTCGACAACATGAACACTAAAACTGAGTGTGGCAAAAACCACAACAACGGCCTTTCACCTGAATAACAAGGAAGCTCAACGCCAGCCCTAACCGTCACCCTCAATGGGTCACCCCTACCCTACAACCCATTTCCTGCATACCTCGGGGTGAAACTAGTTCAGCAGCTGACCTACAAGCAACACCTTGATGCTCTCTGTGCTAAAGTCTCGGGACGGAACAACCTCCTGCGTTGCTTGGCCGGATCGTCATGGGGCGCCAGGACATCTACTCTCCGAACCAGTGCTCTTGCACTCGTGTACAGCGCCGCTGAGTACGCCGCCCCAGCATGGTGCCGCAGCGCTCATACCAGCAAGCTAGACGCCACCCTCAATGACACCATGCGGATCATCACGGGCTGCCTACGCCCTACTCCGACGGATCTCCTGCCGGTGCTCGCAGGTATCGCACCCGCCAAGCTTTGCAGAGTTCTTCACTCATAGGCTGGTGTGCAAGGCCCCATTGGACGCCAAACATCCTTTGCACCACCTCACCCAGGATTCACAGCAACTGGGACCTCAACGCCTGTCATCTGGTCACCCTTTCTCCCATCATGCAGCGACCCTCTGTGGCTCCGGTTTCAACATACTCGGAGCATGGAGAACCAGCTGGGAACAGACATTGCGACCTCCTCAATTCACTGTCGTACCGAACACCACAGCCCCACCCGGCTCGGACATGCCCCGCAAAGAGTGGGTCACCCTGAACCGGCTCCGCACAAGGGTCGGCCGGTTCAACGCCAACATGCATCGTTGGGGGTTGCGTTCATCAGCAGCCTGCGTGTGTGGAGCAGACCAGCAAACAGCGCAGCACATTATTTTCGACTGCGCTGTCCTCTGCCCCCCTGGTGGAGGGGTAGACCTCACGGCCCTTGACAACAGCACATTGCACTGGCTACAGTGCCTGGAGGGCGTTACATAATTGCTGCTGCCTCAAACGCAAGAAGAAGAAGACAGCATTGTCCACCTTTTCTTTGAACGTGATGTCTCTTATTTTTCAATCACTATCCATACGTGTGTGTGTGTGTGTGTGTGTGTGTGTGTGTGTGTGTGTGTGTGTGTGTGTGTGTGTGTGTGTGTGTGTGTGTGTGTGTGTGTGTGTGTGTGCGTATGTGAAAAAATCAGGCCGATGTTTTCTCTAAGCTCATTCTTATGAGTCTTAACAATTGGTTAGGATTAAAACCCATGCTCACTCCAAATCTGTGCACTTCACTCTATTCTAAATCTAACTCTAAACTCATGATACAATTCATAATGCTGCCTGCGCTTTTAACCCAATTAACATCAATTTTATTCCACTTGTTTTGTTTTTTAATTCGTTTTTCCTCTCATCTTGCTCCCTTTCAATTTTTCCCTATGGGTGCCGATGTCTCCATGTGCCCAGCTACCCATTCAGTATTTCTTACCATCTACTCTGACACCATCGTCCCAGATTATTTCTCTCTGAGATAAGCCCACAGCTTTTTCCTGTGCCTCCCTTAACATCCTTTGAAATGCTTAAGTATCGCGATACAAATCCAATTGCTCCATTTTACTCTTCTGTCGATCTCACATGACACATAGGCACTGAGGGTTCATCTTGTCAATGTTCTTGCCTTTTAACTCGTCCTCCCAATGCTGACGGTGTGGACTTCATGAGTAAATCAAAATATCTGTTGTATTACAAAGATTTGTGATCCATTAGCTCCTTGGGGATGATGCACTGACAATGTGGCCTGTTAAATACCTGGTAGATGGATGTTCAAATCATATCCGCAAGTGACCTTTTCCCAGCTGTGTACATTTTCCATCCAATAAAAAATATTAAGCCCTTGTATCAATTACCAATATTTCTCATTACTGATGCAAAAATTATGTTTTCCAGTTACAAACTAGTTTCTTACATCCTGCTTCCTTTCCCACTCTATCTTCACTACCAACAAGTTCACTGAGCTCATGGACCCCGTTGTAACTGAGGCTGAGGTTGTTTGATCAGTTTCCTCTGCAGCTTCCACATAGGCCAACCTGCTAATATCCCCTCCGGTTCCCTCAAAGCCAAAAAAACCCAGTGACTTTAAAAAATAAGAGAAATATCCTTCACCACTGGCACCACCAGGTGTTGAGGCCCTAAATTCTGGAAATGTCTTAAAAATCTTCTCTGGCTCTCTACACCCCTTTGGAACATTTCTAAGACTTACTCTTTTCAGACTTAATATGTCATAATGTAACTTGGTGTATAATGTTTTACTCCAAAAAAATGGTTATTTAATGCATGTTCTCTTTAACAGCCTTGGTTGTTCCAAGCCTCTCCAAAGAAATGTATGTTTCCCCATACTTCATGTAGAGATGTAGGCCTGGTGGTTTTAGACATTTGTGTGCAAAGAGACAGTTGTTATTATTCATAATTTGCTGAATACTGGCATGCGTCCAATTCAGTGCAGCAAAGAAAAGACCCCTGAACTTTATTGGGGAAAGGTAATTGATTCCAGTGGGAATTTTACCTTCAGAAGAGGTCTGTTTGTTCTTCTGAGAGCAGCAGAACAGAAGGATTTCACTGGGGTGCATTCTCAGAGGTATTCCACTGATGGCTTGGTGCAGTGCCTTGTGGCATTATGGCAGGGGCATTGCCTTCTCCGTGCCTGTAAACCCAAAACTGTTCCACCAAAATACAAACTATGTTTTTTACTGGAATTTTGTTTTACTGTTTCTTTATTGGTTAGCATCATTAGCTGGCTGAGGAAAAAAACAAGCCATTCCCTAAATAATACCACATGCACAAAGCCAGGACTTTTTATGAAGATATGTGTATGCCTGTATGATTGACTTTTCCAATGTTAGCTTTAGCTTGCACTTATGTTTTTTTTGTTGCAGTTTGACTTGTTAAGTGCTCCGCTCTTCTGTGGAAAAGAAGCTTTTAATTAAAATTGCTTTGCTTGATTTTGATATTTGAATGTATTTTTTCAGCTTGAACTGATTTCAAACTTTTCTTAACTGGATGTCTGGCTTGCAGAAGTTATAAACACAAAGCTGCTGTCAGTCACAGTGAGAGCCAAGAGCGCATACTGCAGCTGACTCACTGGCTGGCTGGCTGTATCAGCCTTGTGCTCCCTGAACACCACTCTGATTTACATCAGGCCTCTATTTACCAGCACTCAGTGGTGAGCCGCAAGTGAAATTTTACCTCGATGAAAACAGCTTGAAATCAGAAAAAAAACAAATACAACATGATTTCTTTTCTCCCTAGCAGTAGTAAATTTAAATCAGAAATTATAATCATGGGGAGTTGCTACTTTAGCCATCACGCTGGTGGGCAAACAAGCCAAGATTCCCCATTGACTTTTGATGTTAATCACGGTGTATGGTGCACTTACTTATGGAACAGTATTTTTGCTACTAAGACACATAAGTCATTATTTTCTCTTTTAGAAGTATAAACAGGAAGAAATAACTATCTCATTTTGAGCTCAAAAACTTGCCAGGTACTTGATTCTATATCCATAATTTGTCTTTTGAACTTGTCTACAAAACTTAATAATTAAAATTTAATTTCAGGTATGGCACTCCACTAATACTCCATTTAGTCATCTACTTCAGTACCAAGCAGACTTGTTATTCACAAGTCCACTGACCTTTTTGAATGCTAGCTATTCTTCAATCCATGAGTGCAAACCTGTGCATCAATTATTTGTGGCAATAATTAACCGCAATAGCCGAAATGATTTTGTGGGAAACTAAACTAAGTAGTGCACTTACACTTACCTGCATCTATGGTGAAGCATTCTATCCATTATTATCGCTATTATTTAGTGATGCCATCTGATGATCTAGTAAGAATCCTGGATGGCCAAATTACTGCAAAATCTGGAAGAACAGCAATTCATTTATTAGCTTTTGTTTCATTATTTGTGCCTGAGATGTATATGGTTAAATTTAATTTGATTGACCATTTCCAATTTCTATGAAGGCCTTAATGGTCAAGTATGTGGAAATGGCTGGAACTTGCACGTGGCACACACAAAGCAGAGATGTCAGATCTTTTTCTTGATAAAAGGCTCTTTTATGGAAATCCAACTGCATTGTTAATTGCTTTTGAATTCAGTTTTGTAACTTCCATGATGGGATTTCACTTGACAGTGTCAGAGAACTTAGATCATAGTAAGTCTTTTATAGGATGCGGATATCATTGGCAAGACTTTTTGTAAAATATCCCTAATTGCCCATGAAATGGTGGTTATGAACGGCTCCCCTCAAACTTTGATGAATGTGCTTTTACAGAGCTGATGGGTGTAGGTTATAGGCTTTAAATCAGCAGCATTGCAGAAGCAGTAACATAAAAATCAATGTGACATGTGACCTGGAGGGGAAATTGCAGGCGGTGATGTTTCATACACCTGCTACCCTTGTTCTTGGTGTTAGAAGCAGTGTGTTTGGGAGAAGCTGTTTGTGAGCCTTGGTGAATGATGGTAATGTACTTTGTAGATGAAACAGAATGCAGACCCATTGCTCTGGTGGATAGAATGAATGTTTATGGTGGTGGGTGGCATGCTAGTCAAGGGGGCTACTCTCTCCTGGATGTATCAAGCTTCTTTAGAATCATTAAATCTTTATTTTTCCAAGCATGTGGAGTAAATTCATTACGTTCCTAAATTCTTCATGGTGTTAGGAAATGTTGGATATGGAGCGATATAAGGCTCTGATCTACTCTGGTAGCCATTGTATTTATGTCCTTCTAGCTTCACTTCTACAGAGTTTCATGATGTGTCACTTGTTCAAATGTTGTCTTGATGTCAAGAATAGTTTTACTTCATCTGCTTCAATGTGGGCCTGAAGAGGTCTAGAGTTGAATGGTCCTGGTGAAAGGCAAGTTGAGCTTCAGTGACCAGGTATCAGAGGCCACTGGAATGGTCAGTGAAGAGCTTCTTCCATCTTACTTAGCTGATCATTGAAATTAGGCTGCTTGAATAATAATTAGCCAAATTGCATTTGTCATGTGTTTTGTGGATAGAATATACCTGGTCATTTTCCCTATTTTGGGGGTGGATGTCAATATTAGGGGTGTCAGGGTTTGCAGCTGGGAATTTGTTGGGCATCATAACCTTTGCTGTATTCAGTGCTCTCCTCAAGGAATGAATTGAATTGACTCATGAACAGTTTCTGTGAAGGTAGGATCTCTGGAACATTTCTGGAGGATTTCAAAACTCACTTGTGGCTGAACTCGGGTTGCAAATACTTCAGCTATTGTTGAGGATGGGATTATTCATAGAACAACCTCGCCTCAGTATCTGTTTACTTGGCCAACCTTCACAGCTACATGTGGCAGGACTGCAGAGTTTTGATCTGTGGGATTGCTTAGCTTAGTCTATTACATGCTGTTTTTTACTGTTTACATACCTCATTAAACAGTTTCTAATTTAAGGAGGCATGTCAGTAATGCACGTGTATCTGATAACTGATGAGATGCAGGATCTGTGTTTATGGAGCCTCCTGGCTTTGGGAGGTGTACACACATTTCGTTTCAAATGGAAGATATCTGCCAAACCAACTTCTCATGTTTCTTTGGTTAATATTTGGAGGGTCCTTAGGTGGCAAAATAACTGAATCTAAACAATGTGCGTCTACCTGCATGACTTAAATAATTGGTAAATTCTGTGGAACTAAAATGGAATTAGCAGAATTATTTGAGGTTAAAACGGGAATAAAATGGAGCACTGTAATCACACAGTATTCATCTTTATCATTCACCTTCCTGTAGATAAATGACTTCGTTGTGAGTTATCGGCTGAAGAGATCTTGTGTTTGGTTTCTGAGATCATAAAAGCATTCAACACCCACAGGACATGATTCTTCCTACGTATAGGAAAAAAAGGAAAGAGCATTATCATAATTTTCAGCATCAGTTTTACAAAGATTCAAGCAACGATTCCACTTAAACTTTGCGTGGCATCAGGAGAAAGCCTTTTCATGTTTAAAAAAAAAAATTCTGTCTAAAACTGCTATTTGTTTTATCTTTCTGCCTCTCCACCTAGACTTATATATCTCCCACAATGAAATGACAAACAGAACAAGTTATAATCTGCTGGATATTGTAAGGCAGTTCTTTGAACACTGCAGGAGCATGTTTGCAACTTGTCCAACAATAATACAGGATTGGAATTTTCCATTCTCCTCAGAGCGAACTATAAATACTGTTACTGCTGAGGACGTTAACTGACTGAAATTTGTTATTCAGATTCTTTGGATTCTGGCCAAGACTAGCTGACCCAACTAAATCTCTGAAATAGGCTTTGGGCCTTCATTCTCATGCTTATATATATATATATTTAAAGCCCCTAACGGATTTTTAAATATTATTAAATAGGTTAATTATTGAAGCACCATATTTATAAGCAAAATGGTCGGTAAAATTTGTTTGCAAATGCCAGACACAGTGATAATCTTGCAATAGAATGCACCACAGCTTAACATCCAGTGCCATCCTATTACCAATCAAGAACTTGGTGTGCATGAGAAAAGTAGACTTAGAGGAAAGCTGCAAAAGTGATAAAATAAGATTTACAGAGATTTATAAAGTAGCTGAGTAGAGAATTAGCAACTTCAAATCCCTCGGTGTTAACATTTCCAATGACCTATCCTGGGGCCAGCACATTGTTGTAATCATGAAGAAGGCATGCCAGTGCCTCTACTTTCTTTAATTTATAGAAATTCGTTATGTCACCAAATATTTTCAGAAATTGCTACAAGGGTTCTTTAGAAAGTATCCTGACTGGTTGCATCATGGGCTGATGTGGCAATTCTAATACACACAAAATTAAGAAGCTGCAGAGAGTGTTAGACTCAGCGAAATCCATTATCGTCACAGCCCTCCCCACCATTGAAAGCTCTATCAACAAGCATTCCCACCATCAGGCCATGCCCTTTTCCTACAGTGCACTGGGCAGAATGTATTGAAGCCTGAAGTCTCACACCTTCAGGTTCAGGAATAGATACTTTCCTACAACCATCAGGTTCTTGAACTGACCTGACACCCCTAATCCTACCTTAACAAACGGAAAACCGGGGATCACCTCTTACACTATCATGAACTTGTATTTTGCACTAATGCACACAGTTCACCTTTTTCCACGGCCATTTTCTTTTCACTGTTGTAGAATGCACATGTAATTTACATCCAATATATATTTTTGCATGTTGTCTGAGTCTATGGGCCTGTGATGTTGCAATGGAGACTTTGATTTTACCGGTACTTCACCTTACTTGTGCATTCGACAATAATCTGGACTTGGCATGACTTGATTGAGGAAAGTTTTCAAGCGTGAGATAGCGTAACCTCCTTAATCATTGTTAATTCTAATTCTGAAGAAGCAAAAGTCATTAAAAAACTGCCAATTTTATAAATTAAAAAAAACGTTCTCTCCGTATCTTCAAAAACATTCCCATTAATCACACACCATAGATCATGCTCAACCAGCAAACTACTTCCTTCATCCCTTATGAATGCAAATACAGATGGCAGACCACAGTTCAGATGTTGAGTAGAGGGTTTATTGACAACAATGGCAAAGACGTCTGAACACGTGCAGACATGGGACTGTTGTCAACCCTTTATTGTTTGAGTGGCTCATTTACCTGCAGAGAGAACAAATCTCTTTTAATCTTTTATTCATGAATAGTACTGAAGTTGTAATAGACAATAGACAATAGACAATAGGTGCAGGAGTAGGCCATTCGGCCCTTCGAGCCAGCTGTAATGTAAAGGCAACTTGGCTAAGTAGTTAAAGTTTAAATCATAGTGGAATATGAGGTGCTGTCCCTACATTTTGCATGTGACCTCACTCTGGCAATGGAGGAGGCCCAGGACAGAAAGTTTGGTATGGGAATGGGAAGAGGAGTTAAAATTGTTGGCAACCGAGAGATCCAGCAGGCCTTGGTGGACCGAGCACAAGGGTTCAGTGAAATAGTCGGCTAGTCTATGCTTGGTCTTGCCGAAGTAAATGAGGCCACATCGGAACACCTAAGGCAGTAGGCAAGGTTAGGGGAAGTGCGGGTAAACCTCTGTCTCCCCTGGAAGAAATACTAATCCTTATCTCACACTTTTTGTCTCTTTATCTCTGGGCTTTGTCCAACCATCTACCTATCAACCCTCCCTTCCCCCACCCCCAACAAAACACCTGCATCCACCTATCACTTGCCAGGCTTTGTCCTCTTTCACTTTTATAGCTCTCTCCCGCACCCCCCCCCACAACAAACAATCTGAAGAAGGGTCCCAACCTGAAACGTCACCTATCCATGTTCCCCAGAGATCCTGCCTGACATGCTGAGTACTCCAGTACTTTTTCCTTTGTTTGTAAATTAGCTTGTGCAATTCCTTGTGTGGACATAAGGGGAAGATTATCTGAAGGTCTCTCTCCAATTCACATCCCAGCTTGAGTGGGAGATGTTATTTTTTTTTAGAGATACAGCGCAGAAACAGGCCCTTTGGCCCACCGGGTCTGCACCGCCCAGCAATCCCCGCACATTAACACTATCCTATACCCACTACAGACAATTTTTACATTTACCAAGCCAATTAACCTACGTACCTGTACGTTTTTTAGAGTGTGGGAGGAAACCGAAGATCTCGGAGAAAACCCACGCAGGTCACGGGGAGAACGTACAAACTCCATACAGACGGCGCCCGTAGTCAGGATCGAACCTGAGTCTCCGGCGCTGCATTCGCTGTAAGGCAGCAACTCTACTGCCACGCCACCGCACCATGCCACCCGCACTTCCCCTAACCTTAGTTATGTTAACTAAGATTCGTTCATTGATGTTCATTCAAAATCTTGGAGTGTCTTACTCAATAATACTGAGGGAATAGCTTCATTGGACAGAATGCAGTGCAGTGAAGGAGAGAATGGGCGGCACGGTAGCGCAGCGGTAGAGTTGCTGCTTTACAGCGAATGCAGCGCCGGAGACTCAGGTTCGATCCTGACTACGGGTGCTGCACTGTAAGGAGTTTGTACGTTCTCCCCGTGACCTGCGTGGGTTTTCTCCGAGATCTTCGGTTTCCTCCCACACTCCAAAGACGTACAGGTATGTAGGTTAATTGGCTGGGTAAATGTAAAAATTGTCCATAGTGGGTGTAGGATAGTGTTAATGTACGGGGATCGCTGGGCGGCACGGACTTGGTGGGCCGAAAAGGCCTGTTTCCGGCTGTATATATATGATGATATGAAAACTGCTCCCCTTTTCCACAGCAGTTAAGAGCAGTTATTAGATTTTGGCCTTACCATTGATACTCAACTGTAAATATATATATATCAGGATGGCACAATGGCACAGTGGTAGAGTTGCTGCCTTACAACACCAGAGACCCAGGTTCAAACCTGACTGAGGGTGCTGTCTGTACGGAGTTTGTACATTCTCCCTGTGACTGTGTGGGTTTTCTCCAGGTGCTCTGGTTTCCTCTGATGTTCCAAAGACATTTAGATTGATATAAAACATAAAGAAATAACCAAGCATGAATACATGAAAATTCAGTTTTACCTCATCTTTATATGGGTGGTCAAGATTAATATAGTTTTAATTCTCACTAATGAGGTAATATCCTTCACTGTTATAAACAAAATAACAAATATCCTTAAAAAATATGCAGGTGAAATAAGTTATTGCAGCTAGGACTGCAAATGGTGGGAAATGAATCAAACATTTTAGGCAAACAAATCTCAAGTAGAGCTTTCTTTGTATTAGTTACTCATTCACAAAGCTAGACATTTTAAGCAGATGTACTCCACTTAGAGATATGTTCATGATTTGGATGCTGAGTTGTGAGGGCATCAAAGACGATTCTTTGTCTGCTGACTTGGCTTATCCATGTTTCAACTATTTGTTCTTCCATAATTTACAAAGTTCATTAGCTAACGGCAATGACAAGAAAGTAGGAATGGACAGGTTTGGAACTGCATTCGTTGTATAATTACATGTGACATTAGAATTTTATAGAATTAATCAAAATTCACATTTTTATTCCACATACCCGAGTCTGCTTACAAAGGTAAATAGCAACATAGGTGGCAAATCAACTGTCTATGTGTCAATACAGGGACTTTGCAGCTTGGCCTGGCCTCATGGCCCCACTAAGCATCAATATTCTGAAGCTGTGAAAAATAAGCCTGCTGGGCTTGATATAATGCAGGGAGCAGATTGACCAGAAAGACAACCTGCTGTGCTAATTGAGCCTGGCCAAATTGCATTAGGATATACAATATGGTCCTGTCACTGTATGTTTGTGTGTATCTAGAATTTATCATGTCATAATCATATCTGCCTTGTTGCAAGGAACCGAGATGTTGGAACAGTTAAGTTGCCATATTTTCAAGGCTTGAAAAATATTTAATTGATACTCCATTTTCTGCATTCATTGCATTATATTTTCATTTTTTGCATCAACTTATTTTCAATATTCGATTCTAGATTAATTACATCATTGCTTGTCTACTCAATATTTTCACAATTCAATGCACCACTTGCTTCAATTCTCCTTTGTGTAATTAATACAAATAAGCTTTTCTTGAGATTACCGTAATCGTTTGATTCAGTTTTCCCTCATTTGCAGGGTCGATGTAATAACATTTTCACCTGCAGATGTGAAATTCCTCGTCATTACTTGATCTGTTCGCAAAGTTTCAATTGACATCTTATTGGATGGTTTGGTTTCCTGCTAATGATGACTGGAAAACCTGTGCAAAAACAAAATAATCGTCATCGAGCTGTACAGCACAGAAACAGGCCCTTCAGACAACATTGTCCATACCAACCAAGTTGGCATATTGGCCAAGTGCCTTCCCATTTGGTGACTGTTCTTCTTGTCCAGGGCATTCTTTATCTTGTACAGCTCACTAAGGTCACCCCTCAGTCAACAAAACAAAATCCCATTTTATTCAACCTCTCCCGAAAACTTAAGCCACAGACTCAGGTAATAGCTTGGTGAATCTCTTTTGCATCCTTTCCAACTTAATGACATCCTTCCTATAGCTGAGCACCCAGGAGTCTCACCAATGACGTACAGCTGTATCATTATGTACCAACCTTTGCACTCACTACCTTTCTAAATGAAGGCTAGCATGCCAAATGCCTTCTTCACCACACTGTCTCCCTGACTCGTCATTTTTAGGGAACCATGCACCGATACTCACCTCATATTTCTCCTGGGCAGTTTGCAGCCCGGTGGTATGAACGTCGACTTCTCCAACTTTAGATAGCTCCTCTGTCCCTCCCTTCCCCTCCTCCTTCCCAGATCTCCCTCTATCTTCCTGTCTCCACCTATATCCCACCTATATCCTCCCGCCCCCCTGACATCAGTCTGAAGAACGGTCTCGACCCGAAACGTCACCCATTCCTTCTCTCCCGAGATGCTGCCCGACCTGCTGAGTTACTCCAGCATTTTGTGAATAAATCGATTTGTACCAGCATCTGCAGTTATTTTCTTATACTACCTATACTCCTAGAAATCTATGTTCTACAACACTCTTCGGTGCTCTACTACATTGGGGTATCAATGTTACAAACATCTACATTTACTGGTTAAGTCCTGTTCTGGTTTGACATACCATAGTTCCTCACACTTATCAGAGTTAAATTCCATTTGCCATTCACTTGCCCACCTTCCTAATTGATCTAGATCTTGTGGTAAACTTAGATAAGCTTCTTTACTGTCTAATATAGAGGGCATATCATTATTTTGAACAAACAATTCTGCTGCAAAAGCTGCCTAAAACAACTTTATTGCAGTTCTGAAAATAAAATCCCAGTATGATTTGTTAATTCATGCATTGCTGTGTGATATGAGCCAGATTAAACAAATAAAATGAGAGAAATGGAGTGAAGGTGTTTCGGGTCAGGGCATTTCTTTGGTCTGAAGAAGGGCCCAGACCCGAAACATCATCTGTCCATTTCCTTGCATGGATGATACCAGAACCGCACAGTTATTCCATTTGTTTGTATCATGCTCGATTCCAGCATCTGCAGTTTATTGGGTCTCCAAGTGAAATGAGTAAATGATTTGATTTTGCCCATATAAATTTGGTTCATTTTTCATCAACCAAAGAAGGAAAACCTTATTTACATGTTTTTTTTTTTAATGAACTCAGTCATCCTAAAGTATTTGAACAAAAAACCCCAAACGCTGGAGTAACTCAGTGGTCAGGCAGCATCTCCGGAGAACATGGATAGGTGACATTTCAGGCCATTACCCTTTTTCAAACTGATTGTGGTGTGGAGAAGATAGCTGGAGCAGCACAAACCAGGCAAGTGATAGGTGGATACAGGTGAGGGGAGTTGATTGGCAGATGGGTGGACACAGAGACTCTTCTCTTCCCTCTCCTTATCTCAAACCTTTTGTCTCCTTTTCCTCTCTGGCCTTTGTCCAACAAATCAACCCCCCCCCCCCCCACCCCCCCGACGTGTAATTACCTGTCAATTGCCTGGTTTTGTTTTGCCCCCACATTTCTTCTAGCTTTATCCCCCCACTACAATCAATCTGAAGAAGAGATCCAATGTGAAACGTCATCTATTCATAATCTCCAGAGATGCTGTCTGACCCGCTAATTTACTCCAGAACTTTGTGCTTTTTTTTTGCTCAAGATTCTTCATCTGCAGTTCCTTATGTCTTTTGAGTGTAGTTTTGTGAGTGTGGTCTCTGGTGTCAAGTAGGGCATGTGGCAGCCAGTCCCATGTACAGCAGCTTGGTAGTGGCCAGTTAATCTGTATTAGTGACATTTACTATTGGCCATGATGTTAGACATAACACTGCTCGACTTTTTAATGGCCGATAGGAATCTTCTACATCCAATTCAAAGGAAAGGCAGAGCCTTGATTTAACATCTAATCTAAAGGTCATCATCTTAACAGGAATGCAACCCCAAATTTTATGCTTATGTATGTGAGCATAAAATGCAATTTCATAACCTTCTGGCTCAGAAGCAAGAGTAAATCAGAGTTGACATGGAGCCAAAAAGAGAGAGATCTTGTGTTTATGAACCAAACCAGATATGGCAAGGGACAGTCCAACACATATAAATCACATTAAATTGAGTTTTAAGAAGTACACCATGAAGTATTTCTCTTTATTGGGAGCTTCAGGTAATGGGAATGCAGATCAGGATGATAGGCATGGAGTTCAGTCAACCCAAAAATGTTACTGTCTCTGATGAGAAAGAATATCTTTGGGCTTGCAGGTCCCAGTCCCTGGCATTCGGATATGGGTTCCATTTAAGCAACTAAACATCAAGAATTGAGATATTACAAATCCAAAATAAATCAAACCAGAAACTTTTGGGAACACTCAAAGGTTAGGCAGCATCTGTGGAAAACAAAACAGAGTTGAACTTTAATCTGAAATAGAGAGATCCAGCATGGAGCATCAACCAACCATTTACACCAATCCTACACTGATCAAATCCAAGTTTATTCCCTCCATATTGTCTTCAATTCCCCCAAATTCTACCTCTCATCTGTACCACTAACCTGCCAACCTGCACATATTTGGGATATGGAGGGAAACCAGAGTACCCGGAGGAAACTCACATAGTCGCAGAGAGACTATGCAAACTCCACACTGCTGGAACCGGAGGTCAGGATCGAACCTTGGTCTCTGGTGTTTTGAAGCAGTAGCTCTATTAGCTGTGTCACTGTGCTGCCCCTTGTGCCATTGTGCAGGCAGAAATATTAACTGTTTCTTGTTCTACAAATGCTGCCTGATCAACGGTTTATTTCAGCATTTCTGTTTCTATTCCTCTCTTGCAAAGTTTTGCACCAGAGAAATGGAATTATAAAATCTATCCTAATATTCACAAAGCAAGAACAATTCATGCGTGCTTGTTATTTAAAGAATGACTGCATTTCCATTACCATTAATCTTTATTTTTATTAGCATGTTTGAATGAACAGGTTCACTATGTAGAGGCAGCAATTTAGTTGTTTTGCTTTGATGGAAAGTTTGCCTCATGCTGACCTTCAATAGAATTATTCTATGTACACTTGCCACCATGTCTCTTCACATTGATTTATGATTTATTCTCAGTTGTTGTCTGATAAATAAAATGAATTGTTAGCTGAGTGTTTTCAGGGTTTGCTTGTTTGATTTTTGTTTTCCTGTTTCTTTTTTTGTAAGTAATGCAGTTTATTTACAATTGATTGTTTTTCTTAAGGGCTCAGGGTATGTTTTCTTTACAAATAAAAGAGTTGCACATTTTCTTTTCATTATTTCCCCTTTGTTTGAGGTATTGACATGCACGGTATGAACTGCAATGTAAGCTTTCCTGTTTGCCAATCAAATGGATGGATGCCTGAGACGTAGTGACAGGTGATTGAGTAGGGCATTCAGATTTAAATAAATGTTCACCCTTAAGCCACTGTATGTGCTTAGAGATTAATTTCTACAGATATTCAAGGAGGGGTGTTACAGAACAGACAGATCTGAACTATATCTGTACAAAAGCTTAGAGCCAAAAGCAAACATCTAATTTAAATTTTAATACTACATTGAAACATATTAATCACAATTGAATATAGTTATGGAATTCATTGAAGCACTATATAAACCATGTTGAAGGACTGAACCAATCCCATAAACCCCATATTGCGACACATTAACAATAATATAAAAATTATGTTTGAAGAATTTATTTTTACCAGATGACAGCTTGCATTGCAAGTTATTATCCATAAAGGTTACTCTCTGGTTCTTACAAATTCAGTTGTCCACCTTCTTAACTAAGATATTGTTCAATTACATTAACTGCACAGTACAACCTCAACCCAATTTTGTTAAAGGTATTGTCAAACCATTATGTCTCAAAAACATATGCACCAAGAATTCATAAGACACAGGCATGTAGTCCTGAAAACAGGCATGAGGACTATGACATGCTAACACACTCGCTTGTTACATTCAAAGCAGCAAGACACCAACCTTGCGAACCATCCTGTTAATTGGTTGCACGCCTCAGCAAGAGGCTATTATTGTAAGTGACAAACAACACTTAAAACTAGTCTGCAGTACCTAAAGCCCTCTTGTGACTCTTAAACAAAATGTGCATTTATGGTAGAAGTCAATGAGGAAGTCATTTGGCATGGAAAATAATGGCACAGCGTGAGTGAAAACAGATGCCAAGATTTAGCAATATTGCAAAGGAATTTTTGATGAAAGAGTTGAGGAGGTGTACTTTCCAAAGTTGGTGGGACCAGATAGCTCTGCAATCAGTGCATGCTGTCATGCTCCAAAGAATTGGTTCAAGAGTCAAGAGAGTTTAATTGTCATATGTACCAGTAATGGAACAATAAAATTCTTACTTGCTGCTAAATTCTTACTTCTTTTGGTACAGAGAAATGTGAGCTGTTGCATTTTGGGAAGTCTAACATGGGCAGGACCTACAGAGTGAATGGTGGGGTGAGCAGGGATCTAGGAGTACAGGTGCATGGTTCCTTGAAGGTCGAGTCACAGGTAGATAAGGTGGTCAAATAAGCTTCTGGTACATTGGCCTTCATCTGTCAGAGTATTAAGTATAGAGGTTGGGAGGTCATGTTGCAGTTGTATAAGACATTGGTGAGGCCGCATTTAGAGTATTGCGTTCAGTTCTGGGCACCATGTTATAGGAAAGATGTTGTCAAGCTGGAAAGGGTACAGAAAAGATTTATAAGGATGCTGCCAGGACTGGAGGGTCTGAGCACTGGAGAATGAGGGGTGATCTTATAGAGGTGTATAAAATCATGAGAGGAATAGATCGGGTAATTGCACAGAGTCTCTTGCTCAGAGTTGGTGAATCGAGGACCAGAGGACATAGGTTTAAGGTGAAGGGGAAAAGATTTAATAGGAGTCTGAGGGGTAACTTTATCACACAAAGGGTGGTGGGTGTATGGAACAAGCTGCCAGAGGAGGTAGTTGAAACTGGGACTATCCCAACATTTAAGAAACAGTTAGAGAGGCACATGGATAGGACAGGTTTGGAAGGATATGGACCAAACGCAGGCAGGTGGGACTAGTGTGGCTGGGATAGGTTGGCTGGTATGGGCAAGTTGGGCCAAAGGGCCTGTTTCCATGCTGTATCACTATGACTCTGCAGCTTAAGAGGCCCATTAGCATAAGAATACACATGTAAACATATAATAATCAATAGTAAAATAAATGAATAACAGTAATATTAGATAACCATAATAGTGGGCGGCACGGTAGCGCAGCGGTAGAGTTGCTGCTTTACAGCGAATGCAGCGCCGGAGACTCAGGTTCGATCCTGACTACGGGTGCTGCACTGTAAGGAGTTTGTACGTCCTCCCCGTGACCTGCGTGGGTTTTTTCCGAGATCTTCGGTTTCCTCCCACACTCCAAAGACGTACAGGTATGTAGGTTAATTGACTGGGTAAATGTAAAAAATTGTCCCTAGTGGGTGTAGGATAGTGTTAATGTGCGGGGATCGCTGGGCGGCGCGGACTTGGTGGGCCGAAAAGGCCTGTTTCCGCGCTGTATATATATGATATGATATGATATGATAGTGCAAAACCGAAGTCCATAGTAAAACCGGAAACACAGTCCGTAGAAAATTATAGTTATTGTGGTAAAGGTTAGTGTTGCACAGTATTCAAGAGCCTGATGGTTGTTGGGAAAAAACTGTTCTTGAACTTGATGGTCATGTTTCTCAGACTCCTGTACTTTCCTCCTGATGGTAGCAGTGAAAATAGATTATGGCTGGGGTGGATTGGGTGTTTGATAATATTGGCTGCCTTTTTTAGGCCGTGCCACCTATTGATCTTTTTGCTGGGGTGGCAGTGGGCAATGTCGATTGCTTTCTGCAGCCTCCTTCGTTCCTGGGTCTTCAAATTACTGAAACAATCCATGAAGGTATTTATTCACAAAATGCTGGAGTAACTCAGCAGGTCAGGCAGCATCTCAGGAGAGAAGGAATGGGTGACGTTTCGGGTCGAGACCCTTCTTCAGATGTCTCAGAATGGGTGATGTCTCGACCCGAAACATCACCCATTCCTTCTCTCCTGAGATGCTGCTTGACCTGCTGAATTATTCCAGCATTTTGTGAATAAATACCTTCGATTTGTACCAGCATCTGCAGTTATTTTCTTACGAAACAAGCCATGATGCATCCAGTCAGTATGTTCTCTACCATACATCTCTAGACGTTTCATAGAGTGGTGGTGGTGCAGTGGTAGAGGTGCTGCCTTACTGCGCATGCAGTGCCGGAGACCCGGGTTCGATCCCGACTACGGGTGCTGTCTGTATGGAGTTTGTACTTTCTCCCAGTGACCGGGTGGGTTTTCTCTGAGATCTTCGGTTTCCTCCCACACACCAAAGATGTACAGGTATGTAGATAAATTGGCTTGGTAAATATAAAAATATTTATATATAAAATATAAAATATAAAAATATATGTGTGTGTTAAAATGCGGGGATTGCTGGTCGGTGCAGACCCGGTGGGCTGAAGGGCCTGTTTCCGCGCTGTATCTCTACACTGAACTAAAGTATTCGGAAACATACCAGAGAAGTACGCAAATAATGTTATTGCAGATGGATGAACTGTTCAGACAGCCGATCCTCACAGGGATGTCTAGGACACTTCCTCTCTTCCACTTCTTCTATTTCTTCCTCCTGATTCACAGTGGGTGGCTGGTCATTTGGCAAATGGCGAATGTTGGGCCTTCTTTGCAGCAAGGATGTATGGTGCATAAGAAACCACAACTAATCCGCGCACCTACTCTTCATGGCCACCTCCGTGATCACCCAGGCAGCAGAAGCGTTGTCTCAGCAAGTTTTTGATCTGCTCCATTTTATCCAGTTGGATGGTGCATGCATTGAGACATTTGCCCTTGCATCACTGAATTGTCCTTGTTGTTGACTAGTCGTCTTCCTTTGGGTTGCCATGATAGCTGAAGTGCTGTACGTGGCAATCCAAATGGTTGGGCATTAATACAGAGAAGCACCATTGAACAAAGGCATAATGGTTGCTGTCAGGTTACCGGCTGCCAGTCTATTTGATTTACTGCCTCTGCTGGTGCACAATGCATGTGAAATAACAGGCTGGCGTCCACAGAGATCCAGCAGCATGCAGAAGTCTGTAACCAATACAAAGCAGTGTGCTTGTTCCATCTGCTGCTCTATGGTAAGAAAGAAATGAGACCTAAGCAGCTTTTTTAGACTAGAGAATGAATGCGACCACCCTTCACAATCAGTGAGGAAAGGTGACAACACCTCTCCACAATCATTCTCACTACCAGTGCCCCACAAGCATGGTTTTTTAGTTGGGAACTATACTCCCTATACACTCTTTAGTTGGGAGTTTTTATTTGGGAACTATGCTCCCGAGACACTCACAACTGTGCGGCCAAATTTGACTCTAACTCCATCTACAAGTTTGCAGATAACACCACAGTGGCGAGCCGAATTACGAATAATCACGAGATGGAGTCCAGAAAGGAGATTGAGAAAAGAACACAAAGTGCTGGTTTAACTCAGCGGGTCAGGCAGCATTTATGGAGAACATGGATAGGTAACATTTTGGGTCGGGACTCTTCTTTAGACTGGTCCCAACCCGAAATGTCATCTATCTATGTTCTGACTAACTGAGTTATTCCAGCACTTCATGTCCTTTTATGTAAACCAGCATCTGTAGTTCCTTGCTGGGTGCTTTCAAACTTCTGTACCTTCTGCCAAATAGGAGCAGGGAGATAAAGGAATCTAGCCGAGGTGGAACAATTCTTTGATTTGCTGGTAGCTTTTCCATGGTAGTGTGAAGTGTAGATAGAGTTAATGATGGTGAGTCTGGTCTGTGTGATGGACTGGGCTACATCTACATGTCACTGAAATTTCTTGCAGTCTTGGGGTAGAGGTGATTGTATCTGGATTACATCAGTTACCAACTGAACTGATCTCATCCTCCTGCACATGATCCATATCTCTCTATTCCCTTCATTTTCATGTGCCTATCCAAAACACTCTTAAACGCCACTATCATATCTGCCTCCACCACCATCCCTGGCTATGTGTTCCAGGCCCCCACTAACCTCTGTGTAAAAAACTTTCCCCGCACATCTCCATTAAACTTTCCCCATCTCACTTTACAGCTAAGCCCTCTAGTGTTGGACATTTCCATCATGGGACAAAGGTTTGGACTGTGCACCCTATCTATGCCTCTTATAATTTAATGTACCTCCATCATCTCTCCTCAACCTCTGGATAGAAAATTGGTTGGCAGACAGGAAGCAAAGAGTAGGAGTAAATGGGCCCCTTTCAGAATGGGCCCCTTTCAGAATGGCAGGCAGTGGCAGTGGCGAGTGGAGTGCCGCAAGGCTCGGTGTTGGGGCTGCAACTGTTTACCATATATATTAATGGAAAAGCAGTGTGCTTGTTCGATCTGCTGCTCTATGGTAAGAAAGAAATGAGACACTTGGTAACGTGGTGGCAAGGCAACGACCTCTCCCTCAATGTCAGGCAAGATGAAGGAGCTAGATACTGACTTCAGAAAGCATGGTGGAGTACATGGCCCAATCAGCGTCAATAGTGCTGAAATGTAAAAAGTTGAGAGCTTCAAGTTCCTTGGTATAAATATTACCAATATACATAAAGCATACAGTTGGGTTGCATCACAGCTTGGTTTGGGAACACCTCTACCCCAAGACTGCAAGAAATTTTCAGTGAGATGTAGATGTAGCCCAGTCCATCACACAGACCAGACTCACCATCATTAACTCTATCTACACTTCACACTACCATGGAAAAGCTGCCAGGCTTCTGAATGGTCCTTCCATAAGCTAGGGCTCTGTCTGATTCACCTCTACCCCATTACAGACATTGGACTTTGTCTATGAAACTGATGCACCACAATGCTGAGAACTATATTCTGTACTCTGTATCTTCCCCTTTGCACTACCTATTGTACTGGAGATTGACCATTCAGAAGCCTGATAACAGAGGGGAAGAAGCTGTTCCTGAGTCTGGTGCTGGGTGCTTTCAAACTTCTGTACCTTCTGCCAAATAGGAGCAGGGAGATAAAGGAATCTAGCCGAGGTGGAACAATTCTTTGATTTGCTGGTAGCTTTTCCATGGTAGTGTGAAGTGTAGATAGAGTTAATGATGGTGAGTCTGGTCTGTGTGATGGACTGGGCTACATCTACATGTCACTGAAATTTCTTGCAGTCTTGGGGTAGAGGTGATTGTATCTGGATTACATCAGTTACCAACTGAACTGATCTCATCCTCCTGCACATGATCCATATCTCTCTATTCCCTTCACTTTCATGTGCCTATCCAAAACACTCTTAAACGCCACTATCATATCTGCCTCCACCACCATCCCTGGCAATGCGTTCCAGGCCCCCACTAACCTCTGTGTAAAAAACTTTCCCCGCACATCTCCATTAAACTTTCCCCATCTCACCTTACAGCTAAGCCCTCTAGTGTTGGACATTTCCATCATGGGACAAAGGTTTGGACTGTGCACCCTATCCATGCCTCTCATAATTTAATGTACTTCCATCATCTCTCCTCAACCTCTGGATAGAAAATTGGTTGGCAGACAGGAAGCAAAGAGTAGGAGTAAACGGGTCTTTTTCAGAATGGCAGGCAGTGGCGAGTGGAGTGCCGCAAGGCTCGGTGTTGGGGCCGCAACTGTTTACCATATATATTAATGATTTGGAAGAGGGAATTAGAAGCAACACTAGCAAGTTTACGGATGACACAAAGCTGGGTGGCAGTGTAAATTGTGAAGAGGATGTTAGGAGGTTGCAGAGTGACTTGGACAGGTTAAGTGAGTGGGCAGATGCATGGCAGATGCAGTATAATATAGATAAATGTGTGGTTATCCACTTTGGCGGCAAAAACAAGGAAGCAGATTATTTTCTCAATGGAGTTAGGTTAGGTAAGGGGGAGGTGTAGCGAGACCTGGATGTCCTTGTACACCAGTCACTGAAAGTTGGCATGCAGATACAGTGAAGAAAGCTAATGGAATGTTGGCCTTCATAACAAGAGGATTTCAGTATAGGAGTAAAGAGGTTCTTCTGCAGTTGTACAGGGCCCTGGTAAGATGACATCTGGAATATTGTGTACAGTTTTGATCTCCTAATTTGAGGAAGGACATCCTTGTAATTGAGGCAGTGCAGCGTAGGTTCACGAGATTGATCCCTGGGATGGCGAGACGGTCATATGAGGAAAGATTGAAGACTAGGCTTGTATTCACTGGAGTTTAGAAGGATTAGAGGGGATCTTATAGAAACATATAAAATTATAAAAGGACTGGACAAGCTAGATGCAGGAAAACTGTTCCCAATGTTAGGCGAGTCCAGAACCAAGGACCACAGTCTTAGAATAAAGGGGAGGCCATTTAAAACTGAGGTGAGAAAAAACTTTTTCACCCAGAGAGTTGTGAATTTGTGGAATTCTCTGCCACAGAGGGCAGTGGAAGCCAAATCACTGGATGGATTTAAGAGAGAGTTAGATAGAGCTCTAGGGGCTAGTGGAATCAAGGGATATGGGGAGAAGGCAGGCACGGGTTATTGATTGGGGACGATCAGCCATTATCACAATGAATGGCGGTGCTGGCTCGAAGGGCCGAATGGCCTCCTCCTGCACCTATTTTCTATGTTTCTATGTTTCTGACATTCCAGAGAAATCAATCCAAGTCTACCCAACCTCCCCTGTGGCTGAACCCACTAATACAGGCAGCATTCCGATAAACACTCTCTGAACCCACTCCAAAATGTCCACAGCTCTCTTGCAATGAGGCGACAAGACCTGCATGCAACATTCCATAGGTTGCGTGACCAAAGTCCTAAAGAGCTACATCATGAATTCCTGACTCTAGTATTTAAGTCCCCTAGCAATTAAGGCATGCATACCATATGCCTTCTTTATGAGGAAAGACATTCTAGCCTTAGAGGGAGTACAGAGAAGGTTCACCAGATTGATCCCTGGGATGACAGGACTTTCATATGAAGAAAGACTGGATAGACTAGGCTTATACTCGCTGGAATTTAGAAGACTGAGGGGGGATCTTATTGAAACATATAAAATTCTTAAGGGGTTGGAGAGGCTAGATGCGGGAAGATTGTTCCCGATGTTGGGGAAGTCCAGAACCAGGGGTCACAGCTTAAGGATAAGGGGGAAGTCTTTTAGGACCGAGATGAGAAAACATTTCTTCACACAGAGAATTGTGAGTCTGTGGAATTCTCTGCCGCAGAAGGTAGTTGAGGCCAGTTCATTGGCTATATTTAAGAGGGAGTTAGATGTGGCCCTTATGGCTAAAGGGATCAGGGGGTATGGAGAGAAGGCAGGTACAGGTTACTGAGCTGGATGATCAGCCATGATCATATTGAATGGCGGTGCAGGCTCGAAGGGCCGAATGGCCTACTCCTGCACCTATTTTCTATGTTTCTATGTTTACCACCCGATCTATTTGTGTTGTCACCTTTAGTGAGCTATGAACTTGGACTCCAGGATCTCTCTGCACCTCAATGTTGCTAAGAGTCTTGCCAATAACTGTAGACTCTCTCCTTACATTCAACCTCCCAAAGTAAAATACCTCACACTTGCTCAGGTTAAACTCCAACTGCCATTTCTCCACCCATTTCTGCTCCTGATCTATACCCCACTGTAACTTCTGACAGCCTTCCAACTCTTCCAATTTTGGTGCAGTCAGCAAACCTACTCACCAACCCATCTACACTTTGATTTAGATATTCCAGCACAACCCCCTGTCTTCTATGAATAAGATAGTTCTGAATCCATACGTCCAAGTCATCGTAAATCCCATGTATCTTAACCTTCTGGATCACTCCACCAAAGCCAAACTAAAATCCATCTGTATAACATACACCACCCTACGTTCATCAATTTCCTTTCTCACCTCCTCAAAAAATCAATTCAAATTAGTAAAACACGACCTGGCGCATCCAAAGCCATACTGGCTATCCTTAATTAAACAATTCTCTTCCCAAAATCCTATCACAAACAATTCTTACTAATAGTTTCCCTTCCACTGACGTGATGCTCATCAGTGCATAGTTCCCCATACTCTCTCTACTTCTTTTCTTAAACAATGGAATAATATCGGCCACTCTCCAGTCCTCCAGAAGTTCGCCTGTGGCTAGAGAAGAAAAAAGATCCTCAATGTCTCCCATATCTCCTCTCGTCTCCCTCAATAACCTGGGATAGATCCCATCAGGCCATGGGGACTCATCCACCTTAAAGTTCTGGAAGAGTCTCAACATCACCTCCTTCTCAATCTCAAACTGTTTTAGCATATTTGTATTCTCCATGCTGACCTCGGTGAATACAGATGTAAAGTACTCAGTTAGTACTTCACCTACATCCTCCGACTCCAAGCATAGATTCCCTTCTTTATCTTTGAGTGGTTCTACCTTCTCCCTGGTCACCATCTTATTTTTAAGGTATATATGAAAATCCTTGGGATTTTCCTTAATCCGACTTGCCAATGACATTTCATGACCCCTTTTGGCCTTTCTGTTTGCCTGTTTGATCTCTTTCCAATTCGCTTTATATCCTTCATAAAGGAAAAGTCATCCACCTTTTTATTCCTGATCAAGTTTACAATCTGCTTAGTCATCCATGGTTCCATTACCTTGCGTCCTTATCCCACCTCCTTACTGGAATATGCTGATTGTGCACTTTGATCAACTTGCCTCTAAACAACAGCCACATGTCCTCTGTGGACATCCATTAACAACTGATCCCTACCTGATGATACTGTAATCTGCCTTGCCCCAATTAAGTATATTCCCCCAACATACAGATATGTTCCTATTCAAAATTAAAAAATTTATGGAGTTGTGATCACTATCCCCAAATTGTTCTTCCACCACAACAACAATCACGTGGCCAGGCTTGTTTCCCAATACAAGTATCCTCTATGGTCCCTCCCCGAGTCGGACCATCCACATACTGTTTCAGGAAACCTTTTAGGATGGATGTAATAAATTCAAATGAGTGGAGCTTATTGCATTTTCTTTTTTTTCATTCAGGAAAAAGCTAACTTTACAGAAATTTGTAGCCAAAGGAGCTAATGACAAATTGATCAACAATTGCTGATAGTGTGCAATTTAATGTTAATTAATTGAATTGGTGTTGCTAAGGACCATCACTGTAGCCTCAGCCATTTCACAGTTTCTTTTTGATCACATCTTAATTTGTCAATCCACAGATTATATCAATGCCAAGTTACATGGCACGCCACACACGGCGGAAGCACATAAAGTAAATCATTGCTTTATGAAGCATCATTGAAAGCTAAGAAGAATTTGTGCTGTGCCGTCAATTTTTTTAAAAAGTGAGTCCACGTTAGATGGTTGTAGGGTCTCTAATATCATTAAAACCACTCAGGCAAATTATTGTCTTGGGTGCCGTTTCAAAGCAGCTTCTACTCTCATCCACTTCATCGTTTTTTCCTCTGCAACTTGCGGTGCCACTAAATGGACTGCTCCTTTCAGGTGTAGAGGAGAAGAGCTTGACAACAATCATGGATCACCCCTTGCAGACTACCTTCCAAGACAGTATAAATAATTCATGTGGTTTCCAGTTATGAAGGCAAATCCATCTCAACGTGGAAAAATGACTGCAAGACAACACAAAAGGGATTGGGCTGGTAATTGACTAAGAGTTAGTTTAGACATTAATTTTAAATTAACTGAGTAAATATTGGTAAGAATATTTTATGTTTCTGGATATTTTAGTGATTGAACCATATAAAAGTAATTGCTAAAGATCTGATTACAATCCACTTGATATTATTTGTGATTTTAGGCACAAATCCCATTGAGTATAAATTGAATCTCTGTGATCTTTTCAGCTAGTTTTAATAATCGTGCACTAGATGATGATCTCATTAATTAAACTGGTAATACCTCTTAAAAGAAAGAATTAAAATGATGAATTTCTGTTAATTGTGCTCACTGCTGAGTTTATAATGTACAAAGGAGGCAGTAAGTGCTTTTTGAATGGTATTGATCGAGTTTCCAAAATTCACTGTAGAAGCTGTCTGCTACATCCCAATCCTGAATTTTGAAAAAAGGTTTTACACCTTATGTTGAGATATGCCAAAGTATTTCATTACCATGGACATTAGTGAAGATGTCCACAGAAAACTCCAGCCAGTTAGTCCGTGCAGGTTATGAGAATGTAACCAGGTACACTATCAGGTTCAGATGCTTTCCTAGGGTTTACCCTCATGAAGGATCTTCTGATGCCAGCCTCAGTGACTGGGATTACAATATCATTAGGGGCTTTGGGGGCACAAAAAGGCACATTGCTATTATCCCTAGCGACATGTGCGTGGAAGCATTGAACTCATTCAGGAATGATGCCGTGCTGCCTCTTCAGCTGCCACTTGGCTTGGCCTTGTAGGAAGCCCTGCCACAGCTGCCGAATGTCCATCTCATCCTCCAATTTAGAGCAAAAGTCTTTTTTAGCCTTCTTGATGGCCTTATCGAGGTCATATCGAGACTGCTTATAAACAATTGCATCGTCAGACTTGATTGCCCAAGATCTGGTTTTCAGAAGATATGGACCTCGTTCATCCAAGGCTTCTGGTTGGGGAACACCTGGATGGTTTTGGTGGGAACATATTTCCTTATGAAATCAGTAACAACCGGTACGTAGTTGTTCAGGTCTGTGGCCGAGTCTTTGAACATCAGGGAACCCTGAGGGAATACACCTCCAGAACCCCAGACTACTAATTTCACTACTGATTCAACTGGCGGAGTCATTTAACTGACTCCCAGACCAGCTCTGTGCAGTCCTCACTGCTTCAGTCAATAGACAATAGACAATAGACAATAGGTGCAGGAGTAGGCCATTCAGCCCTTCGAGCCAGCACCGCCATTCAATGCGATCATGGCTGATCACTCTCAATCAGTACCCCGTTCCTGCCTTCTCCCCATACCCCCTCACTCCGCTATCCTTAAGAGCTCTATCCAGCTCTCTCTTGAAAGCATCCAACGAATTGGCCTCCACTGCCTTCTGAGGCAGAGAATTCCACACCTTCACCACTCTCTGACTGAAAAAGTTCTTCCTCATCTCCGTTCTAAATGGCCTACCCCTTATTCTTAAACTGTGGCCCCTTGTTCTGGACTCCCCCAACATTGGGAACATGTTTCCTGCCTCTAATGTGTCCAATCCCCTAATTATCTTATATGTTTCAATAAGATCCCCCCTCATCCTTCTAAATTCCAGTGTATACAAGCCTAATTGCGCCAGCCTTTCAACATACGACAGTCCCGCCATTCCGGGAATTAACCTAGTGAACATACGCTGCACGCCCTCAATAGCAAGAATATCCTTTCTCAAATTTGGAGACCAAAACTGCACACACTACTCCAGGTGTGGTCTCACCAGGGCCCGGTACAACTGTAGAAGGACCTCTTTGCTCCTATACTCAACTCCTCTTGTTATGAAGGCCAACATTCTATTGGCTTTCTTCACTGCCTGCTGTACCTGCATGCTTCCTTTCAGTGACTGATGCACTAGGACACCCAGATCTCGTTGAACATCCCCTCTTCCTAACTTGACACCATTCAGATAATAATCTGCCTTTCTATTCTTACTTCCAAAGTGAATAACCTCACACTTATCTACATTAAACTGCATCTGCCATGTATCCGCCCACTCACACAACCTGTCCAAGTCACCCTGCAGCCTTTTTGCATCTTCCTCACAATTCACACTACCCCCCAGCTTAGTATCATCTGCAAATTTGCTAATGGTACTTTTAATCCCTTCATCTAAGTCATTAATGTATATCGTAAATAGCTGGGGTCCCAGCACCGAACCTTGCGGTATCCCACTGGTCACTGCCTGCCATTCTGAAAGGGACCCATTTATCCCCACTCTTTGCTTTCTGTCTGTCAACCAATTTTCTATCCATGTCAGTACCCTACCCCCAATACCATGTGCTCTAATTTTGCCCACTAATCTCCTATGTGGGACCTTGTCGAAGGCTTTCTGAAAGTCGAGTTACACCACATCCACTGACTCTCCCCTGTCAATTTTCCTAGTTACATCCTCAAAAAATTCCAGTAGATTTGTCAAGCATGATTTCCCCTTCGTAAATCCATGCTGACTCGGAATGATCCTGTTACTGCTATCCAAATGCTCAGCAATTTCGTCTTTTATAATTGACTCCAGCATCTTCCCCACCACTGATGTCAGACTAACTGCTCTATAATTACCCGTTTTCTCTCTCCCTCCTTTCTTAAAAAGTGGGATAACATTTGCTATCCTCCAATCCACAGGAACTGATCCTGAATCTATAGAACATTGAAAAATGATCTCCAATGCTTCCACTATTTCTAGAGCCACCTCCTTAAGTACCCCGGGATGCAGACCATCAGGCCCTGGGGATTTATCAGCCTTCAGTCCCATCAGTCTACCCAAAACCATTTCCTGCCTAATGTGGATTTCCTTCAGTTCCTCCATCACCCTAGGTTCTCCGGCCCCTAGAACATTTGGGAGATTGTGTGTATCTTCCTCAGTGAAGACACATCCAAAGTAACGGTTTAACTCGTCTGCCATTTCTTTGTTCCCCATAATAAATTCCCCTGCTTCTGTCTTCAAGGGACCCACATTTGCCTTGACTATTTTTTTCCTCTTCACGTACCTAAAAAAAAATTTGCTATCCTCCTTTATATTATTTGTCATTTTACCCTCGTACCTCATCTTTTCTTCCCGTATTACCTTTTTAGTTAACTTTTGTTGCTCTTTAAAAGAGTCCCAATCCTCTGTCTTCCCACTTTTCTTTGCTATGTTATACTTCCTCTCCTTAATTTTTATGCTGTCCTTGACTTCCCTTGTCACTACTTACATGCAGGAGGTAGGAGCACAGCCAAGTGGTCTGATTTCCTAAAGTTAGGGTGAGGGATGGAGCATCTTTGATAGTGGAATAGCACTTGTCGAGGGTTCTTTGATCCTCCGGTACTGCAGGACACGTGCTGGTGTAGCTTGGAAGTGACGTCTTCAAACAGGCCTTGTTGAACTCCCTTGCTGTGATCAGAAGAGTGTTGGGTTACGCCGTATGGTGTTTGTTGAACATGGCGTGCAGCTCCCCCAGTGCTAGATGAAAATCTACCTGGGAAAGCATGTATACCAGAGTCACGAGGATGGAGATTAATTCCCTCAGGAGGTTGAATAGGCAGCACTTCACTGCCAGGTGATCCTGGTGTGGTGACCTGGAGTTGTCTCAGCACCATGAAGAGTTTACCATGAACCCACCCCTCTGCTTTTCTCTTTCCCTGATACCTCCATTTGGCCCATGCGATGAACGGAGAAACCTTCGGGCTGAGCCTGGTAAGCCGGGGGTGAGCCAGATCTCTGTGAAACAGAGCACACAGCATTCCCTCATCTCTCTTTGATGATGACAGAAAGCTACCATTGATTTTTTTTGACAGAATTACAAGGATGTTTGATGAGGGAAATTTAGTTGCTGTATACAAAGACTTCCAAATGGGATATGATAAAATACCATATAATAGCTTGTCATAAAAATTGAAGGGCAACGAACAAAAGGGTCAAAGGGAGATAGACAATCAATTAAAGTAACACAAAGCAGAAAGCAATAGTAAAATGTTGTTTTTCAGATTCGAGTGAAACATACAGTGGTGTCCTTTGGGATCGGTACTAGGTTCTGCTTTTCTTCATATATATTAATGATTTGGCTGTGGGTATGCAGGTTACAGTTTCCAGATTTGAAGATGACATAAAACTTGGACAGGTAGTAAAGCATGATGATCTTGCGGCATTTGTGCATAGTTCATTGAAAGTGGCAGGGCAGATTGAAAACAATGTGAAAGAAATATCCTGGGATTTAAACACGGAGACAGTGCAGACAGGATGAAAGAAGTGCTATGAAGCTTTATTAAACGTATTCGGCCATAACTGAAGTATTATGTCCAGCTCTGGATGCCACTCTTTAGAGGTGCAGAAAAAAACCCATTAAAATGTTTCTAGGAATGAGGAATTTTATTTATGTGGATAAACTGGAGAAGTAGAATTGTTTTCCTTGGGACAGATAAAGCTACAAAGAAATCTGATAGAGGCTGATTAAATAGGGAAAGCTGTTCCAATTAGCAGAAAGATCGTGAATCAATGGACATAGAATGAAGGTGATTGAAACATAGAAACATAGAAACATAGAAAATAGGTGCTGGAGGAGGCCATTTGGCCCTTCGAGCCGGCACAGCCATTCATTGGCTGATCATCCACAATCAGTGAACCCGTGCCTGCCTTCTCCCATATCCCTTGATTCCGCTAGCCCCGAGAGCTCCATCTAACTCTTTTAAATTCATGCACTGAATTGGCCTTTACTGGCTTCTGTGGCAGAGAATTCCACAAATTCACAACTCTCTGGGTGAAAAAGTTTTTCTCATCTCAGTTTTAAATGGCCTCCCCTTTATTCTTGGACTGTGGCCCCAGGTTCTGGACTTCCCCCAAAATTGGGAACATTTTTCCTGCACCTAGCTTGTCCAGTCCTTTTATAATTTTATATGTTTCTATAAGATCCCCTCTCATCCTTCTAAATTCCAGTGAATACAAGTCCAGTCTTTCCAATCTTTCCTCAAACGACAGTCCCGCCATCTCGGGGATTAACCTCGTGAACCTACGCTGCACTGCCTCAATAGCAAGGATGTCCTTCCTCAAATTAGGATTGGCAAAAAACAAACTTGATACAAGGAAAATATATATTTTTACATAGCAAATGTCTAGAATGCCCCACCAGGATATGAGCTGAGAACGATTAATTCAAAAGACACTGGAGAAGTATCTGAAATGAAACAAAATGCAGGTCTATGGGGAGAATCGGTTTGCTCTGGCATAGAATGGATATAGTCTCAACAGACATAAAATGCTGGAGTAACTCAATGGAACAGGCAGCATCTCTGGAGAGAAGGAATGGGTGACGTTTCAGGTCGAGACCATTCTTCAGCCACATGTGATCTCAATGGGCTGTAGGCCTCCTCTCATGTTCGACAGATTCTGTGATAATGGTTTTACCTACAGGCCAAAGTTAGTTGATGTTGATATTTAAAATATTATTTTTTTATGGTAAATCCATTTTTAACTGTACTAATCGAATTTCACTAATTTTTCATTTTTAAATACACCAGTGAACATTATTTTAAGCAAAACATTAATATTTTGTAACCTAGCCAATTGTGTTAGATCATGAGATTTTATACTGATGATGAGTAAATGAGCAGTGAGGAAAATAAAGGCAAGTAAGACAGGCAGGCAAGGTGACAGCTCATCAGCCTGAACTCTGTCTCTCTTTTCACACTTTTCCTACCACAAAATGCATGGCTCCAAACTTTGCTACGCTGTATTCCATCTGCCACTTCTCAGCCCACTCTCCCAACCTGTCCAAGACCTTCTGCAGAGTCCCTGGTTTCTCTGCACTACCTGCCCCTCCACCTACCTTTGTATCATCTGCAAACTTGTCCACAAAGACTTCAATTCCCTTATCCAAATTATTTCTATACACCCAAATCATTTATGTACACCGTGAACAGTAGCGGCCCCAGCACCGACTCCTGTAGAACTCCAGTAGTTACTGGCAGCCAACCAGAAAAAGCCCCCTTTATTGCCACTCTCTGCCTTCTGCCATGCAGCCAACCTGCTATCCATACTGGTATCTTCTCTTTGATACCATGGTCTCTCATCTTCTTTGAAAGGAAAGTTAGGAACCAATCCTCTTGGTAAAAAATGAGAAAATGCATGTTTGTTTATAGCAACTGGGTTCAATCCTATACTCTGGTATTGCCTGTGTGGAGTTTGCATGTTCTCCCTGGTATGGTTTTGAAAGCATTCCACTTGCAAATTGAATTTTGTTGATGGATCATTAACTATGAAGAAAATATTAATGTGCTTTTTTGTTCAAAGCAAGGAGAAAGATTTTAGTTCTGAGCGAAATTTTGGATAGAACAGAGCGTGAGATGAACCTGTTGTCATCAATTTCAGGACAAGGATATTTCAATTTTCAAACTAAATCCACTTGCTGCAAGTAGGCTTTTGCCCAAACAGGTGGCAAATATCCAATGGATGAGAGTGGAGGTTTCCATAATACAGTAAGCATGAATGTTCACCAATGCAATTATAGGTCACATGCTCGAGGCAAGGGCTGAGAGTTTGCCATGATCCCATGAAGGATTTGTAAAGAGCCTTGTCCGTTTGTGCACCATATTCTGTGGTGTCTTCCCCTTTTCTAGACCAAGTTTACATATCCTCAGCATAATTTTAATGTTACAAGACCGAATTAGCATGAATATATAATGCCTTGACTAAGTACAACTGTAATTTCTATGATGGTGTTAACATGAGTAAACTGTGGAATCAGTCCAAGCAGTCTGAAGAAGGGACCCAACATGAAACATTGCCTATTAATTTCCTCCACAGATGTTGCCTGACCTGCTGAGATACTCCAACACTGTGTTTTACTAAAGATTTCAGTATCTGCAGTTCCATTATAAAGAGTGGAATGGGATTGGGGAAGGAAAGGGGTACAACATTCAATTTTATCCAATTGATAGCTGCATTCCTGCCCTGAGGAATAATTTGAAATTTCCCCCCTAAGCCATTGAATGGTTACCAAATCCCCAAATTTGAACACGGGCAGCCATGCTAAAATGAAAATTAATCTTCTGAACAAATGCAACCAGCTTTTCTTAAGAATCAGATGAAGAATGGAGTTCAATTGTTTGCTGGGATTTATTTAAAATATACCATTAATCATCAGAGTGACAGAAAATGCTAGAATACTTGCCGGTTGATCTGATCGTGCGAGGCTTCATGACTGGTTGTCAGATGGTCAGCTCACTTGTGAAGGCATGACCTTTCAGCCTCACATTAATTACCCTCAGTGAGGAAATTCTTCTTGTGTCAAATAGTGGAAATTAAAGGTTAACAAGCTTGTGGATTACAATAGCATAAATGTGAGAATTTTTTATTTCATTTCTTTTAAAAACTTTTTTAATGTTAAGACAGTTAATTATTTTAAAGATACAGCATGGAAACAGGCCTTTTGGCCCATCAAGACCGTGCTGACCATCGGTCGCTTGTTCACACTAGTTCTATAGTATCCCACTTCCACATCCATTCCCAACATACCTGGGGCAATTTACAGGCTAATTAACCCACAAATCTGCATATTTTTGGGACTAAGGAAGCTAGAGCAACTGGAGGAAACTCCTCACAGACAGCACCTCCTAATCCCGAGGTTAGGATTGAACCTGGGTCTCGGGTGCTGTGAGGCAGCAGCTCTATCAGCTACACCACTTTAAGAACTTTTATATTGCATAATTCAAAAGAGAATCAATGTGCATGTGTGCAAGAGAGTAAATTTACAGGGATACAGAAAAAATAAGGAGAAGGGGAGAAGTTGGATTGCTCTTACAGAAGCTGGCATGATCTTGAAGGGATGAATGGCATCCTTCCCTGTCATTATAAATTATGATAAACAATCCTCACCTTGCAAATACAAATGTATTTTCTGCAAGAGACGTCAAAATATGCATGGGTGTTGCTTGAAGTCATTGCACAAATTCAGGAGCTTCCATGTTTAAGCAAATGCTCAAAGATTGCAGAAAAACATCGATGGGATATGTATGGAAAATAACTGATCATATTTTACTAATGGGATTTTGAGTACTTTTTTTGAACTATGCAAAGGAATTTCGAGGCCCTTGTCCATCCTGGAATCATCACATATCTGGATCGAGTGCACCAGGAAGGCAACTAGTTTGGAACTTAGTACCATGGATATGCCAAGTTTGTCACATCTTATTCCATGGTGAGGTCATGTAAAGACTTATGGCTCAGTTGTCAAAAAACACATCTGATCTGTGATAGCTTATAATGAGAAAAAAATGCAGGGTGCAAATGGACCCAATTTATCACGAGCAGTCTGGTGGAGATGACGGATATAGCCTTACTATCCTCATCTCTCTGCATTGAGTGTAATATTTAAATAGCCATAACTCACTGACATAATCTATACAGCAGCAAAACATTAAAGAATATTTCCTTCTTAAACCACCAGAAGGTCTTTGCCACACTGTTTTCATTCATATATCTAATATCAGACACTCTAAATTTAGAGAAAGCATTTTTGGTACAATAACAAGGATTTGCATCTCTCTAGCTCAGTTAACATAGAAAAATCGTACAATAGACTGTTGGAATGATTGCAATGATCTTGATTCTGCCAAGACAAATTCCATGAATCCAACTATCCAAAGGTACTTGCTGTCAACATGGTGTGTTTGCTGGAGGTCCTGAGTTTAATCCATGAAGGTGAAACTCCCCTCACTGGAGTTTAGAAGGATGAATGTAAACTCAATGAACCATGAGGTTATGAGAAGGCTTGACTGGATCGATGTTGTTTAATGTAGCTGGGGACTTGTGGAGGTAGGGCCTTTGTGGTAGAAAATTCATCCCCGCTTTAAGATCATTTTTTTAATTACCCAAAGGTATCAGAGGGCAAGGGTATCATGTAGAAAAAAAGGCTGAAAGCAAAAGATAACCCATTAATTGAATGTCACTGACATAACATTTCAACTCAAGGAGATGAGTTTGCAGATGACCCCACTGCAATGGGCTGGATCACAAACAACGATGAAGAAGAGTCCAGGAGGGAGATAGAGAACTTAGTAACATAATGACAGGAACTTGCCCCAATCAGCTTCAATGATGCCAAAGTTGAAATAGTTGAGAGTTTCAAGTTCCTTGATGTTAATATTAGCAATAATCTGTCGCAAACCAACCACATCGATGCAACAACCAAGAAGGCACACAAAACCCTTACTTCCTGAGGGAATTTAGTATGTTTCCAATTACGCTTACAAACCCATGCAGAAACATCATAAAAAACATACTGTTAGGTTGCATCACAGCTTGGTTTGGGAACAGCTCTGCCAAAGACCACAAGTTATCCAGAGAATTGTAGAAGTAGCTTAGTCCATCACGCAGACCAGACACCTCACCATTGACTCCATCATCACGGGTCATTCCTTTTCTTCCCTGCTCCATTCCAGTAGAAGGTACAGAAAAAGGGACCACATCACCCCGATTCTGGCCTCTCTCCACTGGCTCCCTGTACGGTACAGAATCAACTTCAAGCTCCTCCTATTCACGTATAAAGCCCTAAATGGACACTCCCCCCCCTACATCAAAAATCTTCTAACCCCCCTCTCTAACTCCAGGTCCCTCAGATCGGCCGACTTGGGGCTATTCACTATCCCGCGGTCTAGGCTTAAACTCAGGGGTGACCGCGCTTTTGCGGTTGCAGCTCCTAGACTGTGGAACAGCATCCCTCTCCCGATCAGAACTGCCCCCTCCATCGACTCCTTTAAGTCCAGGCTCAAAACATATTTCTACTCCCTAGCGTTTGAGGCTCATTGAGGAGGCGCTGTGAACTGTTTGCGTGCTACTGTATGTTTTCATTTTTTTTTCTATTGGAACCTAATTCAAATGTACAGCACTTTGGTCAACGTGGGTTGTTTTTAAATGTGCTATACAAATAAAATTGACTTGACTTGACTTGACTTGAAAGCATGCACCACCATACTCAGGAACAGCTTCTTCCCCTCTGTTATCCTGATCCAATGTCCAATTCACCTCCACCCCATTGTGGACATTGGGCTTTGTCTGTGGAAATGATGCATTACAATACTAAGAACTATATTTTGCACTCTGTATCTTCCCCTTTGCTCTATCTATTGTACTTAAGGTTTTCTTGATTGTACTTATGTATTGTATATCTGATTTGTTTAAATAGCATGCAAAACAAAGCTTTTCACTTTACTGCAGTACTTATGGCAATAATAAACCTAAACCTAAACCTAAAGATTTATGCCTATTCATGTTTCTGTTCTCGTGGTTTTATATCATAAGCATTGAAGGAAGTGGAAATCACTTGTTATTCTGGTCAAATAGAGATTGGAGAATTAGGATTGTACTCCTGATTCAAATAATAATTTGTGATATACTATAGACAATAGACAATAGACAATAGGCGCAGGAGGGGGCCATTCGGCCCTCCGAGCCAGCACTGCCATTCAATGTGATCATGGCTGATCATTCTCAATCAGTACCCCGTTCCTGCCTTCTCCCCATACCCCCTGACTCCGCTATCCTTAAGAGCTCTATCCAGCTCTCTCTTGAATGCATTCAGAGAATTGGCCTCCACTGCCTTCTGAGGCAGAGAATTCCACAGATTCACAACTCTCTGACTGAAAAAGTTTTTCCTCATCTCAGTTCTAAATGGCCTACCCCTTATTCTTAAACTGTGGCCCCTTGTTCTGGACTCCCCCAACATTGGGAACATGTTTCCTGCCTCTAACGTGTCCAACCCCTTAATAATCTTATACGTTTCGATAAGATCCCCTATCATCCTTCTAAATTCCAGTGTATACAAGCCTATAAGTTTTATAAGTGTTTTATAAGTAATTGCTTTCTTGATGATGTTGACACATGGCCACAATGGGAGATGAACCAAAAGAATGGCACACCACGGTAAAATAATTTCTCCTTGAGAGCATTGGGCACAAATTGGTGCCATTTCTGAGAAAACCACCAAATATAAAGTGAGCTTCAGAGCATTCAAGCATACTTCATTTCAAACCAAAATATGACCTCTGGTGAATGTGTAACTACTGGAAGTATCTACTGTTAAACATATTTTGGTGTGTTCTTTGCCCATCCAATAAACAATTGTCTGTGATACTATTTCCAGACAGATTGCAATTCAATTTATTACATTGCTGCAATAAAAAATATGAAAAATATGGTGCTTAATTTAAATGCACATGGAACATCAGAGTATTGTACTGACTTAAACATCATATAAATTTTATATCAATAAATACAAATGAATAAACAAATGAATAACAAATATCAAACGCATGAGGAATTTTGCAGACATAATTGCTTTAATTGGAGAATGTGTTTTATCTGTTACTGTTGTAACCTCAGGCCCATCTATTATAATTTGCTCAATTAGATATAACGGATATTTTTCTGGATGTTTAATTACTTTAGATTTGTATTGAATTCAGTGGAAGATAATGACACTTCAGCTTCAGAATTTGCTAACCATACCAGCTGTCAATCAAGCAGGGTTCAAAAGGAACCAGATTTAATAAACAATGATTTAAAATGACAGAAAGTTATGTGAGTAGGTCTAGTTGTGTGAATATGTCTTCTCAACTAAAGTTGACTTTATTGTGTATCAATGGCATCAGGTCAGCAATAATCGGTTTTAATATATTTTGCTTGGCTTGGATATTGCTTTTTAAACTATCTGGTTCAATGTTATTTGAGGTTTTCTGTTTATGTAACAGCAGATAACCTACAGATTTTATAGTGGAGTTAACAGTGGAAAGGTTGATTAAATTGGCATGTTTGGGTCAAACCTGTCAACAGTCCCACCAACAAGATTGAGTCTGTGTTTTCATAAAGGCCATGATTATTATTTCATAACAATTTTGCCATTGTCTGAGCTAATATTTTGATTTTGTGGCCCTATGCAATTTATAAGTATCAATATTGGTTTGAAGCTTCTGCATAGAACTTTCCATCATTGCTGTTAAGTTGAGGAAAGTATTGGATGACACCCCCAGGGTAAATTATTCCATACTGACATTTATGTAAGATGGATGTGAAAATTGGAAATTTTCTGTGGAAGGCAAGGTTAAAAGTTTCCATCACCAGTTACTGACACCAGAAATAGGTGACAGAACAAATTGGATGGGAAACACCAATTAAGCACATTAACTGCCAGCGATAATCCAATTAAGTGAGCCACTTTGGATATTCTATGTGGCCTTTGGGCTTGTGGAACTGTCACTTTAGTTTAGTTTAGTTTAGAGATACAGCATGGAAACAGACCCTTTGGCCTAACGAGTCGACTGGCTACTCATCAGAGCAGTTGAGAGCTCTTACGAACAGAACATAGCAATACAATGACATTAAGGCTTATTTTAAATTCTCCAACATAATTATAGCATTGCCTTGATCTGCTGTTTCAAATGATATCTTCCAGCTAAGCAATGAAATGAACAGAAGGCATTGAAAACCTCAGCCTTCTGGTGCTGGGAAGGACTAATTGGATAAGGTCTCAGATAACCCAAGCCTCGGGAATGTTTCATTAGGCATTTGAGGTATCTGAAAGGGTGTATGGTTCACTGGCTTCTAAAATCTGGCAATGAGATTGAGCTGGTGCTGGTGGTGCTGTGATGGCTTGAAATTTGCTTTTCACTGTGACCTGTTGTAAAACTGGCAGCAAAGAAACAGTCACACCAGGCAAAACAAGCTTCTGAACTGAGGTCATAGTAGTTGGATCTTGGGCCCATAATAAAACAATGAAAATACTTTGAATTGAATTGAAACATATAACATGGAAACAGGCCCTTCTGCCTAACGCGTAGAAGGCCTTGTAACGTCTGCCAGATGGAAGTAGTTCAAACAGATGGTGGCATGGGTGTGTGGAGTCCTTGTAGATGCTGGTGGCTTTCCTGAGGCAGCGTGCGTTCATTACTATCGGTGTGAGGGCAATTGGACGGTAGTCGTTCAGATTGCTGATGTTTGCTTTTTTCGGCACTGGCGCTATGGTGGCTGACTTCAGGCACTTCAGGAACGTTGCCAGAGATAGAGACAGATTGAAGATTATAGACAATAGACAACAGACAATAGACAATAGGTGCAGGAGGAGGCCATTCGACCCTTTGAGCCAGCACCGCCATTCAATGTGATCATGGCTGATCATTCTCAATCAGTACCCCGTTCCTGCCTTCTCCCCATACCCCCAGACTCCGCTATCTTTAAGAGCTCTATCTAGCTCTTTCTTGAATGCATTCAGAGAATTGGCTTCCACTGCCTTCTGAGGCAGAGAATTCCAGAGATTCTTGTAAATACCTCAGCAAGCTGGTCAGCACATTCCTTAAGTACCCGTCCTGGGACTCCGTCCGGACCTGCAGCCTTGCGTGGATTGACCCTCTGCAGCTCGCGCTGTACATGATGTATGCTCAGTGTGAGAACTTATTCATCCTCCGAGGCCGGAATTTTTCCACTCATTGTGTTGTTGCCGGTTTCAAAGCGAACAAAGGTGTTGAGCTCGTTGGCCAGTGTGACATCACTGTGGGGGCAGGCAGGGTTGCTCTTGTAATCAGTGATATCCCTGATGCCTTGCCACATGCTTCTGGTGTCAGTGCTGTTGAAGTGGTCTTCCACCAGTTGCCTGTGGAGGTCTTTGGCCCTTTTTATGCCTTTTTTTCAGGTTTGACCTGGCAACACTGTTTGCTGAAGAGTCACCGGATTTAAAGGCCTTATTGCGTCGCCCATCTCCGCCCCCTGGTGAGACCATCAATGGATCCGCAGCAGTTCGCCTACCAGACTCGCATCGGGGTGGAGGATGCCATTATCTACCTACGGAACAGAGCTCTTTCACACCTGGAGATGCCGGATAGCACTGTGAGAATCATGTTCTTTGATTTCTCCAGTGCATTCAACACCATCCAGCCAGGGCTTCTGTGGGGCAAGCTGGAATGCACAGGAGTGAATCACCACCTCACATCCTGGATTCTGGACTACCTCACCAACTGACAACAGTATGTGAGGACAAAGGACCTGGTCTCGGACAGGGTGGTCTGCAGCACTGGGGTTCCGCAGGGAACATTGCTAGCTCCATTCTTGTTCATCCTGTACACTGTGGACTTCAGGCACAGCTCTACATAAGTTCTCTGACGACTGCCATCGTCGGCCTCATCACGGGCGACGAGGACAGGGCGTACAGAGGAGTTTGTGGACTGGTGCCAGCGGAACTGCCTCCGGATCAACGCGGGGAAAACCAGGGTGGTAGATTTCCGCAGGCGCAGCCAGGTCCCCCCGACACCGGTAACATCCAGGGAATGGACATCAAGAAGGTGGATTCCTATAAGTACCTGGGTGTCTACCTCAACAATAAACTGGACTGGATTGAAAACACCGATGCGCTATACAGAAAGGGCCAGAGCAGACTTTATCTGCTAAGGAGACTCAGGTCCTTTGGAGTGCAGGGGGCACTCCTAAGGACCTTCTACAACACGGTGGTTGCATCAGCCATTTTCTATGGAGTGGTCTGCTGGAGCAGCAGCATCTCAGTGGCGGAAGGGAAGAGACTCGACAAGCTGGTCAGGAAGGCCAGCTCGGTCCTGGATTGCCCCCTTGACTCAGTGCAGGTGGTGGGAGAGAGGAGGATGATGGCAAAGCTAACATCGCTGCTGGACAACGACTCCCACCCCATGCAGGACACTGTCACTGCACTGAGTAGCTCCTTCAGTGACAGACTCCTTCACCCCAAGTGCGTGAAGGAGAGATATAGGAGGTCCTTCCTTCCCGCTGCTGTGAGACTGCACAACCAGCACTGCTCCCAGCAGACGAGTCAACAATAACAGCTAAGAACACACAGAAAACTGATGACAATTTATGTATCTTTTATTTATAATGAATGATCTCTTGCTCTTTTGCTATCCACTTTGCTGCTGTAACACTGTAAATTTCCCCGGTGTGGGACGAATAAAGGAATATATTATTATTATTATTATTATTATAAAGCAAAGCACAAAAAATATTTTTTAGTTTAGTTTATTATTATCATCATATGTACCATGGTGCATTGAAAAGCTTTTGTTGTGGGCTATCCAGTCAAAGAAAAGATGATATATGAATACAATCAAGCTATCCACTGTGTACAGATAAAGTCAGGGGTGAGCAATGACATGTTTGAAGAGGTAGAATTTGAAATGGCGTTTACAGACATTGTAAAATGCTTTACCTCAGCAAATAGCCTTTCTGGTAGCAGGCTGATAGGTCTCTGTAAACTGCCCCTAGTGTGTAGGATGGAACTAGTGTACAGATGATCATTGGTTGGCATAGACTTGATGGACCGTCGAGTCTGTTCCCACACTATATGTCTAAGACTAAAACCAAAAACTAATAATACTAAACAAATAATAAGAACAAAAATGGATTAACTATTGCAGCAAACTCATCAAGGATGGGCTGCTGAGTGCAACTTTGCTTGAGAATTGGCACAAGGTTGCCCCAAAACAAGTAGGGAAATCCTTTTGTTTTCAGTACATAGCAGAAATTCTCATCAATTTTCAAAATACTTGAAATAAGAGATCTCACGTCAATTCATCCACATCACCTACAATCCCCACCCTCGCTTGTCCACGACCTTCCATCATCACCTCACCAGGGGCACTCTACACATTACATATCCCATTAACGGGTGGAGAGATCAAGCCTCTAAATATAGGTTGATGGAAGGATCTTACATTACCTTCATTTAAGCTGAGACACCAAGGAATAGGAGAAGTCCACCTGGATGAGGCCCTTAGACATGCAATATCACACCAGATTACAGGGAACCGTCTGTTCCTTGTCATATCAGAGGGGCTCTGGTGCCCAGACCATCTCATGAGCAAAGGCCAGCTGTGATCACTAGCAGCATTCCATTGTGATCATCACATCTTTAATTCAATTAAACAGGAGACATCCTCATTGCCAACCGTGCAGTTGCATCCCCATGCAGCAGTTTTGAATGCAGTGTAAGTGTAATGTCCTGCAGGATCTCAGGACAGGAGGGAATATGAAGGGAGAGGAGTATGAGGATAATGCTGATAACCACATTTCCTGATTTTATCCACCTCATCAAAGATTGGCACCAAGAGGTATGAGTGGATTATACTTAAAGGATGTAGGTTCTTACATGCTCCATTCGATCATCACTCACACAAGTCTAATGGAAGGAATTTGCAGATATAAGATCCAGGCACACGTACTTTTCCAGGCAAGGATTATGATTGGGATGCTTCAATGACCAATCTGCTACGGATGTGCAGCCAGATGACTGGAACAGAACATAAAACACAGAATAGTACAGCAAAGGAATGGCCCCTTTGGCCCATAATGTTTGTGCTGAACATGATGCCCAGCTTGTGCTGAACATGATGCCCAGGGAATAGAAGGATATGGACCATGTGTAGACAGATGAGATCTCATCTGCCTACGCATGATCCATATCCTTCTATTCCCTGCATTTCCATGTACCTATCCAAAAGCCTCTGACACACCACCATCATATCTGCCTCCACCCCGCACATGGCAATGCATTCCAATGCTGCCGTCATCCTCTGTGTAAAAAAACATGCCCCACACATTTCCGTTAAACTTTCCCCCTCTCACCTAATAGCTATGTTGTCTTGTGATAGACATTTCAACCCTGGGGAAAAGGTTCTAACTGTCTACCTATGCCTCTCATAATTTTATATACAGACTAGAAAGTTAGACAAGACTGTAGAGATGCAGTTCGGTCCACTGGGTCTGCACTGACCAGTGATCGCCCTGTACAGTAACACTATCCTCCACACAAGGGACAATTTAACAATTTTACCGAAGCCAATTAACCTGCAAACCTGTCTTTGGTTTAAGCGAGGAAACTGGAACATCCGGAGAAAACCCATGTGATTACAGGGAGAACGTACAAACTCTGTACAGGCAGCACCCATAGTCAGGATCGAACCCGAGTCTCTGGCGCTGTTAGGCAGCAACTTTACCGCTGCGCCACCATGCTGCCTCCAAAGTTGTCAGACCTTACTCAGAGTAGTGCAAAGTTGGAAGATCATGAGCTTCACACTGGAGTATGCATGCATTTTTTTGGGGATCGACGACAATCCTATCAGGCAGCATCCTCTGTTTTTGTGACAGGAGTTGTGGAGGCAAATAACTGTGTAACATCCTTCTGTTGCTATGCAACACCACGATGATCCCACTGAAGCTCTGACCTCTGCTACTCAGGAGCAGCTCACGGCTGTGAAGGAGAAACAATCTGCCACCAGGAAGGAGCTGGAGATCCTCATTGAGCACTGAAATTCTAATCGTGAGCAGATTGTTACCCGTGGTCCTACAGGACGCCAGAGGTAATGCACACAAGTAACCAACTGTTCTCCATGAGAAGAGACGTTGCACATCAGCAGATTGCTCTCTTGCAAGGACAGAGAATTGTCACCCATGAGCAAATTACATGACTGTGCGGGCTTTTTTATCTGCAGGAGCAGGAATAGTCTGCCAAACAACATTCTTCATTGCAAGCATTAGCCTGCTCAGGTTGCAGAGAGAGGAGTGGATACAGTGGATGTTGAGAGGTTGTTTCCATTAGTGGGAGAGTCTAGGACCAGAGGCCTCAGAATGAAAGGCCTTTTCTATAGGCAAATGAGGAGGACTTTCTTTAGTCAAAGGGTGGTGAATCTGTGGAATTCATTGCCACAGAAGGTTGTGGAGGCTGTGGAGTCAATGGATATTTGTAAGGCAGAGATAGATAGATTCCTGATTAGTACGGGTGTCAGGGATTATGGGGAGAAGGCAGGAGAATAAGTGATAGGAGCAGAATTAGTCCATTCGGCCCATCAAGTCTACTCTGCCATTCAATCATGATTGAATGGCCGAGTAGACTTGATGGGCCGAATGGACTAATTCTGCTCCTATCACTTATAAACTTATGAGTGAAGGCAGCCATGAATTGTGAATACAAATGGCAAATACGAGAAATATTCAGCAGGTCAGGCAGCTTTTGTGGAGAGAGAAACAGATCAAACACCTGTGATTTATAACCTTTCATCAGAACAGTATTTGTATTTTTTGCATTTCAATTATCCAAGTATCCTAAGATGCAGAGAAAATAATATTTTTTGAGAGTTGCTTGCATTGCTGCTCGAGTTAAATTGTTATTACAGAAAAAAAACATGCAATAATCAAAATGGTCGATACTCATGATAAATGTTAATTCAATTGAAGAGAAGAATCGGTTCAGTCTTATTGTAAACTCAATGGTGTGGACATTGATGTCTCTCTCTTTTTTGTCTCTCCCTCTGGTCCGCACCCATTTTCCCCACTGTCTTGCCCCACTTCCCCCCCCCCCACTCCTTCCACATCTATGTCCCTCACTCTGGTTTTACATTTCACTCATCTTGTCTCCTTAACGAACACCCTTTTATCTTCTTTCACCCCCAGCCTTTGTCACTTTCTCCACCCATCTGCTAATCAAACTCCCCTCACATGTATCCACCTATCACTTGCCAGTCTTTGTTCCACCCCTGCCTCTTTTCCATCTTTCTCCCCTCTACTACACCCAGTCCGACCCAAAATGTCACCTACCCATTCCCTCCATAGATGCTGAACCTAACCTGCTGAATTACTCCACACTCCCAAAATAAAAGAGAAATTAAGGACATACCAATAATAAGAAAAATAAGAAAATAACTGCAGATGCTGGTACAAATCGAAGGTATTTATTCACAAAATGCTGGAGTAACTCAACAGGTCAGGCAGCATCTCGGGAGAGAAGGAATGGGTGACGTTTCGGGTTGAGACCCTTCTTCAGACTGATGGGTCCAATAATAAGAAAAGGCATTAACATTGTTACTTGGACAGACAGCTGTACTAAATCCTCCACAGTATAATCAAGCATACTGTTAAGCCATTCTCATGGTGGATCTTGTGTGATGTCTTGCTCCTGCTCCTGCTTTGCTGGTGGTTATGCTGTGTGTCATAAAGATGAAATGCAAATATATTCAATTGTGTGAATTTGAAAGTCCTTCAACCAAATTATCTTTGAAACATTATATGTTATACAGCTAAGCATATGCACACTGACTGATTGCTACTTGCTATGCTGAGCATATGTTTCTAGTTGAACCTTCTGTGCTTGCATTTTGGTAGCTTTATGGCAAAGTAAATGTGCTGTGACTCTTTCTGTGCCAATACTCAGGGCTTTTGGAGGCCTATATCACAAAAGCAGGTGCCTGTATGTAATGAAGATGCATGCTGCAGTTGTACTCTGGAGATTGGTTTTTCCTGGTTGATCAGTGAATGGGGATACCACATAGTCGACGTTCAAAGTATTGTACATTCCTTATGCAATGTAACACAAAAGAAAACTCACTATAATCAACAAGCACAAAAAACCTGTGTGATGAGCAGAAGAGAAAAACGAGCTCACAAGAAAAAAAACACCACCCATTTTGATTTCTCTTACAAATTTCACACTGCAGCACAGATTATTTTTCTTTCATGAGCTTCAATTTGAATTTTTGCGAGGTGTGGTGGAGTTACAGATTTCCAATTTCTGACAATAAATTCATTGTTTAAAACAAAAACTTACAAAGTTAGCTTCAATTGAACGTGGCGATTCTTAATCAGAAATAAAATTATTAATGACAGGAGCGTAACACAGGATGTGGTTGACATCCTGTGGGTTAACAAGTGCTTTGGACTCATTAAAAATTGCAACCAATAATGTACTGGCAATTAGCCTTATCATATATTTTACGTTTCAGGCAGCAAGGCAGTTGAATTGGATCTTAATCAAATTTAAGTACTGAAAAGTACTTTGCTATGCTGGAACAAATAAAGAAGACATCTGTGACTTCTTTGTTTCTTTTAGATTATGTGACATCCATGATAGTGGCAGTGTGCAGTGAGCAGAGGCATCCATTGCAAGATATCGTAATACTGCCTTTGAAGTGTATATCTTCATAATCTTTAGATACACCCAAAATCAGGCTTTTAGAGAGAAAGAGAGTTATTTGGGACAGAGTCAAAGTAGGCACTAAATGAGATATTGGAATTTTGGTCCTAAGTACCAATTGTCCTAATTTGAGGTTGCCTGAGGTTGCTGAAATGAACTCCTGCAGTAATTAAGTACAATCGTCATGGACAAATGTATATAATATGCTCAAACTGGTGTGCTGGTTGAAACATGACAGCAGACTTCAGGATGGCTCAGTGAGTGGAGAGAGGGGTAGTTATTTGGACCTGGCACTGGAAATCCAGATGAGGATGCAGCCCAGTCTTAAAAGCTAAATCTAACTCTCTCTTCAAAACATCCAGTGAATTAGCCTCCACTGCCTTCTGTGGCAGAGAATTCCACAGATTCACAACTCTCTGGGTGAAAAAGTTTTTCCTCATCTCTGTCCTAAATGGCCTATCCCTTATTCTTAAACTGTGACCCCTGGTTCTGGACTCCCCCAACATGGAGAACATTTTCCTGTCCAATCCCTTAAGAATTTTATATGTTTCTATAAGATCCCCTCTCATCCTAAATTCCAGTGAATACAAGCCCAGTTGACACATTCTTTCATCATATGTCGGTGTCGCCATTCTGGGAATTAACCTGGTGAACCTGCGCTGCACTCCCTGAATAGCAACAAAGCCTCTTCCTCAAATTAGGAGACCAAAAATCCACACCATACTCCTGCAGTAGGACCTCCTTGCTCCTAAACTCAAATCCCCTCGTTCAGGGAGCAACAGGACTAGCAGCTTAATGGTCATGGGTGTAAAGAGTGTACTATAAACTCCCAAATAGTCAATGGGAATATATTGAACCTATATATGCCTTGGGATGCCCAGCACCTCCTCGACCAAAAATACAGACTGTCCTCAAGACATCTCCATTATCTGTCCCATGTTCCTTAGTCCTCTTGTCTTTTTTCATGGGTAAAAACAGTGGAGAAATACTCATTGAAGATTTTGCCTATCTCCTGCATCTCCACACATCGAGTTCATCCAACGTATACCTCAGGCCACTCGCATTAAAATAATTGCATTTTAATTCATGTCTTTGCTTGCACCTTGCCATGCTCCTGCCTCACTCCTTCATTGGATCCCATCTCCTTGCCAATCTCGTTTAAATCCAGCAAATCTGCCAATATATTTGTTCTCCTCCGGTACATGTAGTCTGAACCTGAGAAGAGATCCCAATGGTCCAAATATCTGAATCCCCACCCCCTGCACCAACTCCTCAGCCATGCATGCACCTGTCCGGTTCTTGCCCTCACTTGCGTAAGGCACTGGGAGCATTCTGGAGATTGGGACCCTCGAGATGAAGGTGTGCCTGTGCCTGTGCCTCTACTTTCTTAGAAGTTTAAAGTGATTGAGTATGTCATTAAATGTTTTAACTCATTTTTACAGGATATTCTGTAGAATGTATCCTGCCTTGTAGCATTATGGCTTAATATGGCAATTCCAGCACATAGGAATGTAAGAGACTGCAGAGCGTGGCGGACTCAATGCAATCTATCACAGGCGCAGCCTCAAGAAGACGGCATCTACCATCAAGGATCCCCACTATCTGGACCATGTTCTCTTCTAACTGCTACCATCAGGCAGGAGGTATGGAAAACTGAAGTTCCACAACACCAGATTCAGAAAAAGCTGCTTTCTTAAAACTAAAAGTCTCTTGAAAACCTGCACAACCTAATTCCACCTCAACCATGGAACACTGCAGTAACCTGGACTTACTTGGATTTTTTCCAATCATGTGTTTGCACTAATTTCCAGGGTTTATTTTTGTGTGGTCTTCTTTGTTTTACAGATTTGATGTGTAATTGATGTATTATTTGTTTTTGTGTGTTTATCTGAGTCTCCATCCCCATGATCATATCATATCATATCATATATCTACAGCCGGAAACAGGCCTTTTCGGCCCTCCAAGTCCGTGCCGCCCAGCGATCCCCGTACATCAACACTATCCTACACCCACTAGGGACAATTTTTACATTTACCCAGCCAATCAACCTACATACCTGTACGTCTTTGGAGTGTGGGAGGAAACCGAAGATCTCGGAGAAAACCCACGCAGGTCACGGGGAGAATGTACAAACTCCTTACAGTGCAGCACCCGTAGTCAGGATCGAACCTGTGTCTCCGACGGTGCATTCGCTGTAAAGCAGCAACTCTACCGCTGCGCTACCGTGCCTATGTTCCTATGAGGAAGATTTCACATTATGCTCTTATCTCACCAAACTTGTAAATGCTGGTAAATACAACTTGACTTGTTGATTTGATAAATAATAACCTCGAAGTTTGGCTTGAAACGCAAAGTGGTGGAATAACTCAACGAGTCAGGCCACATCTGTGGAAGGAATTTATGGGTGACGTTTTGAGTCGGGACCCTTCTTCAGACTGATTGTAGTGAGGGGCGAGCAGGGGGGGACAAAGCTTGAAATGAGGTGCGGGTGGGCCAAAGCCAAGCCAATGATGATGGATGGATGCAGGTGAGAGGGGTTGATCGGCAGATGGGTAGTCAAAGGCAGATAAATCTTCCATTTCATGCTTCTTCTCCAGCCTCTTAATTACTTTTCCATGTAACCTCTTACACAATTCCTCACCTATTTCCAATTCACTGAACCTACCTATATCTTTATCAATCCCTCAATGTTCCTTGAGACCCAGGATTCATGGGAATTGTTGACCTTACTTTTCACCGTTGTGGCATATACCAGCCCAGAACTCTTACTATTTACTGATGCCAGCTCCTGTCTTGCATTTTGAAATTACTCAAATTCAGGACCTTACTTTCTCCGTAACAATCCGAAAGCTTTGAGAGTTACAGTCACTATCTCTGAACCATTCTCCAACTGGCATCCCTTTCACTTGCTAGCTGCATTCCCAAAGAGTAGATCAAGTACTGCCTCTACTTTCATACAGTAGCACTCTACCTGTGTAAAGGCTAAGAAATTCACTCCTAAAAACATTTGATCCTTCCACACCAAAGCAATCTCAGTTAATGTTGAAGTTGGAATTCCCCTACTATTATTACATTGTTATTTTTTCCAACTTTCTGTGATTTTTCCTACATACCTCCTTTAATTTCTTTTTTGGAAGACCTATAGTAGACCTCCAACATAGTGATTGTACCTTTTTGTTTCTAAGCTCCATCAATATCATCTAATTTGAATAAGCCCTTGGAAGATCCAATTAACCAGTCTGGAGAAGGGACCTGGAATGTCACCCATTCGTTCCCTCCACAGAGTACTGCCCGACCTGTCAAGCTCCTCCTGCACTTTGTTCAAGATTCCAGCATCTGTAGTTCCTCGTGTCTCCAGGATATCCACCTCCTCATTGCAGAAATGAACACTTTGAATGATTTGCAATGTTGCCTCCTCTGTTAATTGACTCCTACTCACTTGAAATGCTGGGATACTTTTTCCTGGAATGCTGAGTTGTCAGTCCTGTCTATCTTCTAACCTTATCCCCGGGATAGCAACAATATCATGTTTCATGGGTTAATCAACAGCAATGGCTTTACGTCTGGCCATTTTCAACAGCATACATTAAGTTTTATTATGAGCCATGCAGGGCAAGCAAAGTCCTAAAATGTCCTTACTGATAGTCGATGAATGAACTTTACTGGTACTAAATAGGCTAGATACGCATGAAATGTTTCATTTCTGTTTAATGATAACAAATTGTCCTTTCAGGAAGTGATTTGATTAATAGGCTTACACTCACGCACATCGTTGATTCCATCTTGATCTTAACTCATCTTTTACAGAAAAGGAGATGCATTTTATGCCCAGATGAAATATTGCGGCTGTAAATGTTATCTACGAATAAAACATAAATATTCTGGACTTGAAATATGACTACAACAAAACTATTTGATGTTAAATTAGCTGCCTTTTTATCTCAAACATCACCCACTGTGCTAGGTATTAACTCACTTCAACTGCTACCCATCACTGGATTCAAAGCAATAGCAAATATTTCCAACTAGCATTATCCAGTCTTTAAATGCTGCTAGAAAAACATTTTTACATTCATCTTGAGAGGACTTCAGGAGCAGTTCTGTAAGGAAATAACAATTAAAATAAATTAAAATAAAACAACAAAATAGAAGCAATGGTGTTTTACATCTTAGAGTCATAGAGTCATAGAGTGATACAGTGTGGAAACAGGCCATTCGGCCCAACCTGCCCACATCGGCCAACAAAGTCTAGGCTACACTAGTCCCACTTGCCCACGCTTGGTCCATATCCCATCCAAACCTGTCCTGTCCATGTACCTGTCTAACTGTTTCTTAAATGATGGGATAGTCCCAGCCGCAACTACCTCCTCTGGCAGCTTGTTCCATACCACCACCACCCTTTGTGTGAAAAAAATACCCTCGGATTTTTATTAAATCTATTCCCCTTCACCTTAAACCTATGTCCTCTGGTCCTCAATTCCCCCACTCTGGGCAAGAGATTCTGTGCATCTACCCGATCTATTCCTCTCATGATTTTGTACACATGTTTTGTAATTGCATAGTTCTGATTCAGAAATAAATATGAAAATTCATATGGTTTTGCAAATTAGAGATGTGTTTAGACTGCAATGGATTCAATATTCAACAAGCATAGTGATAGATCCTATGTTTCATTTCATCCTGAAAAGATGCTATTTAGTTCATACGTTGGCTGGAGTGGCACATGAGATGTTAACAGGAGAAAAGGAGGAAACTGACACGAAAAGTAGGCTGTTTTATCTCTTTAGGATAACTATTTCATCCAAAATAAAGAAATTCAAACTGCATGGCAGCAGGCAGTGAAGAAAACTAAAGGCATGTTGGCCTTCATAACAAGAAGATTTGAGTACAGGCATAAAGAGGTCCTTCTGCAGTGGTATAAGGCCCCGGTGAGACCACATCTGAAGTATTTTGTGCAGTTTTGTTCTCCTAATTTGAGGAAGGACATCCTTGCTATTGGGGCAGTGCAGCATAGGTTCACGAGGTTAATCTCCGGGATGGCAGGACTGTCATATGAGGAAAGATTGGAAAGACTGGGCTTGTATTTACTGGAATTTAGAAGGATGAGAGGGGATCTTATAGAAACATATAAAATTATAAAAGGTCTGGACAAGCTAGATGCAGGAACACAGTCTAAGAATCAAGGGGAGGCCATATAAAACTGAGATGAGAAAAAACGTTTTCACCCAGAGAATTGTGAATTTGTGGAATTATCTGCCACAGAAGACAGTAGAGGCCAATTCACTGGATGAATTTAAAAGAGAGTTAGATAGAGCTCTAGAGGCTTGCAGAATCAAGGGATATGGGGAGAAGCAGACACAGGTTACATATTGTGGATGATCAGCCATGATCACAATGAACGGTGGTGCTGGCTCTAAGGACCAAATGGCCTCCTCCTGCACCTATTTTCTATGTTTTGTATGCATTATTTTTAATAGTTATTTTTTTTATGACATAGTGCTTACAGTCTGCTTTCTTTAACTCTTAATCTGATACATGATACAATTGTGGCATGACCACATTATAAATATATCTGTTCATTGCACTTCTCATTGAGAGGCCAATCACCCTGCAGTGTGGAAATATGATATAAACATTAGACTGGGTTAATATATGTTTCAAAATCTGTCAATATTTTTCTTTTTGGAGTCACAATGTTTTTTTTGGATAAATATGTATTGTAATTACTTACTTTTACCACAGATCAAAAATCATGGGAGGATATTTATTACCAATGTAAATTCATTACCAATGATGAATCAATTCACCACTGAGAAACTTATTTCCATAATATGCTTACTATTACTGTAATAAATTACTTGTATAATAATGTAAACTAGATTATCTAAATAAGAATCAGTAGAAGCAAAACGTTTAGGAGTTAGCCTGTCAACTTTGGAACATTCAAAAATCAATCATTCTTCTGTGGCTGTAGATGGCTGAACAGAGGAGAAGACACTCACAAATCAGAAGAAGGGTCTCGATCCGAAACGTCACCCATTTCTTCTCTCCAAAGATGCTGCCTGTCCTGTTGAGTTACTCCAGCTTTTTGTGTCTATCTTCAGTTAAACCAGCATCTGCAGTTCCTTCCTACACACAAATCAGGCAATGGCTCAGTGGTAAGTAGCTTGAAATTTTCATAAGGAATTTTCTACAACTCTTTTGAGAAGATAAACAGGGCTCTGGTTTTAACATCATATTCAAAGAGTGCTATCTCCAAAAATATTGTGCTCCCTCCATATTCACTGAAAAGCCAGACTGGATATTGTTCTCGAACTTTGTGAATGAATAGCAAATGGCTCTTTCCCCTCATAATTTCTCTCATACTCCACACTATTGATTTCCCGTTTACAATCACTGTCATCATGCCTGCCATCATCATGTTGTTTGTGGTACACCGTGCATATTTTTGTTGTTTTCCAGATTACCACAGTGATTTTATTAAATGCAGTTCTTTATAATGTTCTAAGTGTGCAGAAATCCATGACCTAACTAAATAAATAATATTGCAGTGGTCAGTGAGCTCACCAGGAGTTTGTTTGTTTCCAATGTCCCCAAGAGCTCTTGGGTGTGCCTCTGAATGTGAAGCAGCAAACAAAGCACTCTGTAAAATGCTTGCCCTCGCAAGAATAATGCAGTTACTTTACTTTACTTTGCCTGCAAGTCAATTTGTGAACACACAAATCTTGACTAAGTTTTTAATTAAGGAGGAACTGAGGCACGGGCTGTGAAAGTACCACTGAACTGCAAGATTGTCTCTTTCAAGCTGCATTACCCCAAAGAAAATGACTTTCCACTGACCACCAAAAATGAATAAAGTAAACAGGCTTGGTTTTGAAAATCAAAAGCAGATGGCCTATCTTTTTATTCTTATATCATTCTTTAAAACTCTCTGAAACCAAAAATCTTCAGTTCTAAAAAAATATATGTTTGTGGAGTGGGTGTCATTATTTTCTGCTCCTGACTTTTCTGAGGCATGTTGGGTTAGGCCCAGTTCACATCATGTAACTTATATCAGTTGCCACTTATGCTACAGATTGGGCTGGGAATGTAGCACAGGGGAATGCACCCTGTTCAGCTGTGGTGACTCATGGGTGGCAGAAAACCACATACATCGTGTCTGTTTTGAGTGTCAGCATTAGTTATGATGGGTTTGATTGTTGGTGGTTCATGGGGTGAATGTTGGAGGTGGGGGAAGAATATGCAATGGCAGGTCCTGATTAGGCTCCATACCTCCACTCACAGACCCCCAGGGTAGCTTCATCCTGCCAACTATGGGGATTCCATTATGGTGGGAGAGTCTAAGACCAGAGGTCATAGCCTCAGAATTCAAGGGTGCTCTTTTAGAAAGGAGGTGAGGAGGAACTTCTTTAGTCAGAGGGTAGTTAATCTGTGGAACTCATTGCCACAGAGGGCTGTGGAGGCCAAGTCAGTGGATATTTTTAAGGCGGGGATAGACAAATTCTTCATTAGAATGGGTGTCAAGGGTTATGGGGAGAAGGCAGGAAAATGGGATCAGGAGGCAGAGATCAGCCATGATTGAATGGCAGAGTAGACCCGATGTTCCGAATGGCCTAATTCTACAAATGAACGTGAACTTCTCTCTTTGGTGTTAGTGGACGATGCTTGGTTTAGTTTAGTTTATTGTCACGTGTACCGAGGAACATTGAAAAGCTTATTGTTGCATGCTGTCAGCAGAATAACTATATATGATTACAATGGAGCCGTCCACGGTGTACAGATACAGAATAAAGGGTGTAACGTATATTGCAAGATAAAGTCGGATTAAAGTAAAGTCCATGGGTCTCCAATCAGGTAGATAGTACCTCAGGATCGCTCTCTACTTGAGATGGCAGCTGGGAAGAAACTGTCACTGAATCTGGAGGTATGCCTTTTTACACTTCTGTATCTCTTGCCTGATGGGAGAGGGGAGAGGAGGTAGTGACCGGGTTGAGACTGGTCCTTGATTATGCTGGTGGCCTTGCCAAGGCAGCGTGAAGTGTAGATGAAGTAAATGGAAGGGAAGTTGGTTTGTGTAATGGGATGGGCTGAGTCCACAATTCTGCAATTTCTTGCGGTCTTGGATGGAGCTGTTCCCAAACCATGCTGTGATGCATCCAGATAAGTAACTGCTTAAACCATATCGCCAATCCTCGAGTGAATTCCAGTGTGAGCAAGGTTCTAACTGGCAAACCTTTGTTTTGATTCCCGCCAAAATTCCTGCATTAGTTGAGGTTTGGGGACTTTGGTCTGTTTCTGCACCAGTATCTCTCTTAGTCAGAGGTCAACAGCAATCTTAAGTTGTTGGATGCTCGCAAAATTGGCGTGTAAGACCAAGGATATTTAATTTTCAAAGCTTTCAAGCCTAAAAGGAATTAAATTGTGCCTGGTCTGCGGTTTGACCTTCACAATTACACTCAGAAAAATCCCAAGAAAGAAAGAGTGACCTCAAACTGACCTAAGTATTGATTGTAAAAATACAAAAAATTATGCCTAATCATCTTAAAGGGGGCAGGTCCACATTTTCAGCAGAATAGTGCATTAGGGATGAAACAGGTCAATGTCAAAAGTGCCAAACCAGTCCATTAGAATAGCTGCATCCATCTCCTGCTGCAAATGATTTTCTTCCCCTTTAAAAATAAAATCAGGGATGGTATGATATTGGCTTGATGTCAGCCCATTTACCACAATAGGAGTGAAAAAAATCACACCATCAGTAAAAATAAGCGGTAGTAAATTACCAGATTTATAAAAGTGTTCTTGTAATTAGGATATATTGTGCCCACCCCCCTTTCTCTCTTGTACTCTGTCATCGCAGTCACCAGCTTGCTCAGCTAAAAATTCAGCTCATTCACAACATCACCCAGTAAGAGGAAATAAACTGCACCAATCTGCGAATTTGAATTATAAACTAGAATGGCGACCAATGCAAAGGAACATCATCAAACTAATTGGCCGAAAGTATATTTTAAACAAAAGTAGCAAAGTGATGATGTCAAATAAACACTGCCAACACCATTGAACAATACAAGTGCAACTGGATTATGTATTTCACAATGAATTTTCTGAGAGGGAGATTCTAAGACAATCATTTCTGATGACTGTAATTGATAGTTTATTGGATATAATGTTAGCCTGATTTTATCACAGGTATGATCTTCCCCTTAATATTAACACAAATATTCTCTATATATTACAAATCCGCTCTTTTTCTAACCAGTATTATTTGTGGTGGCATTTTCATTGATAGCCTTTCCCTTATAAATAAATAACATCTTGAAAATAGGTGGCAGAGCTCTGTTGTTTCAGTACTTTGGGAATAGTTGCCTTCCCAATTAATTTGTGAATTATGAGGATGCTGGATTAGAGCTTTGGTGCTAATTAACAAGCAGGCATCCTGGAAGTGGTGACATGTCTGAAGAAGGTTCCCAATCTGAAAAATTGTCTGGGGTCTGAAAAAGGGTCCCACCACAAAACATTGCTTACCCATTAGCCGGGAGTGGCACAGTAGTGGTGATGCTACTTTATAGTGCCAGACCTAGGTTTAATCCTGACTACGAGTGCTGTCTGTACGGAGTTTGTACGTTCTCCCGTGACCACGTAGGTTTTCTCCGGGTGCTCCGGTTTCCTTCCACATTCCAAAGACGTACAGGTTTGTAGGTTAATTGGCCTTGATAAAAATTGTCCCCAGTGTGTAGGATAGTGCTCGTGTATGTGGACTGTTGGTTGGCACAGACTCGATGGGCCAAAGGGCCTGTTTCTGCACTGTATCTCAAAATTAATAAAGAATTAAACATTGCTTCCACAGAAGCTACCTGACACACTGTGTTCCTCCAGTACTTTGTGTTTTTATTCTAGAATAAAGCCCGATCATACTGGGCCATGATGACCCAATTAATGCCATGTGAATTGGCCACACCTGGAGATCCTGGTATTTAGCAGATGATCTGCCTCTCCCTCTGTGTTAATCGTAGAGATTCTCTATGATCTGTAGGGATTGTTCATGATTCAAATGATTCAAGAAAACCAGTTGTTGATTTGAAATTATAAAATCAGTTATCGCTACAGGTTGTGGTGCTCCACCAGGACGATGAAATTAATTGGCACTGACTTGTTTCCCTCTGATTGAATGTTGCTTTTCAGAACTAAGTACTTTTTTTTCTGGAAAGTGCATTCGTGAGTGTCCAGCAAGGTTTTTGAGCAATGTTCCTGCTATTATTCAGTAGCTGGAAGTATGTATAAACTGCAACTTGTAGGTGTGAAGATTAGAGTTCTGGGAAGATGTTGCAAATGAATGCGAGTTTGTGGTCTTGATTGCTCGAGATTGCCGTTAGAGAAGATAATAGAGGTACAAGGAATGGATCGAGGGTGAGGATTAATTAATTAATTATATTTTTCCTCGCTTGTGAGGCTATTTCAACCCTTACATCGACGTTCTTCATGCTTCTTTCTTAGCGCTGACCTCATTTGTAATCCCCTTCCACTGACACTGGTCGGGGTGGGAGCTGCTTCATATCCTCGTCGTCCACCCTGGGTAGCTCTACGGAACTGGCAAAATTTGCAGCAAAGCATCAACGGTACCCTGAAGCACCAATTGCCACTTTTGATTGTTGTCATTGACATACGAAAGAAGAAGAAGAAGAGGCCATTTAAAACTGAGGTGAGAAGGAACTTTGTGAATTTGTGGAATTCTCTGCCACAGAGGGCAGTTGAACCCAAATCACTGGATGGATTTAAGAGAGAGTTAAATACTCTAGGGGCTAGTGGAATCAAGGGATATGGGGAGAAGGCAGGCATGGATTATTGATTGTGGACGATCAGCCATGATCACAATGAACGGCGGTGCTGGCTCGACGGGCCGAATGGCCTCCTCCTGCACCTATTTTCTATGTTTCTATGACACTGGTCAATGGAGCTAGAGGGCTTCCTGGTCTCCAGTAAAAAGAGAATGACTCTCATTTGCTGCACATTGTCCACTAATAGCTGGGGAACTTATCTTTATTCTTAACCATCCAAGATCTATGCAATGGCTTCTAATGCATAAAGCAATGAGGACCTAGCATTAATAGATGTTTTTCTGCTTGAGTATTCAAGCAGGGATTGAGCATGGTTTGCTTCTATTTTAGGAGTGGAAGAGGTCTGTGCGTGCATTTCTTTACTGTGGGATCACCTCTTGCACACCACATGGAGCTGGTGGAGCCAATTGGTCCAACGCCAAGATGTTCCAAGATGACTAGATATTAGGTTTAGCTGCTGATGCACCCATCTGGTGTGCAAATGCACACACACACATGCATACGGACATGCACATACATGCACCACCATGCATACATGTGTGTGAACACCTATAAGCAGATACATGTGGACACATACAGTTTCAAACTGTACAACTCCTCCCCCTTCTGTCATGGGGTAGACTAACTCCACCCCCCCCTCCCCAATCTTTGCACATCCCCAATCCTTTCCACTCGTCACTTTCCCTCCTGGGATAAATAAAGTTCGATCGTATCGTATTGTACATCAAAACACATGCATTCGTGCATGCATGCATGCACTTTGACCACCACATGACCTTGGCCACACTCTTCCCTCACTCTTCCCACACTCTTCCCCCCTCTTCCTCAGTCTCACTTATTTACTTCTCCTAGCTTTGTCCACACCTGCCTAACTTGCTTGCTTACCTCTCAGTTCCTTTCTCTTTCACATCCTTTGCACCTTTTCTCGTTCTTTCCCTCTCAATTCCACATCATCTACCACAAATCCTGGCCTCCCTGCACCCTCCAGCTGCCAGTCACTTGTTCTCTTCAAACATTTCTCTGACCTGGACTGAGTCAAGCCGTTGCAGACTAATTGCACTTACCAACATTTTCCTAAGCTATCCAATTCAGCTTTGTGTATATTTTAACAGTTGGACACCATCCTGCAGTCTGCCTATTGACAATGTCTCCTCATGTAGGGGATGGTTTACTTCCAGCCGTGTTGATTTGGAGCAAACAGAACCAATTTTTGTTTCCATTCTGAGGATTACTAGTAAGTGTGATTCATTGAGTAGTATTTTTTATTTACAGAATAATTTTCCAACTTGATTCTCAGCAAGTGAGTCTCCCGAGATGGGAATACAAATTGCAAATTCTAATTTCATTGTATGTTTTTTGTGTTTTAGTTATTTTTAGGATTATTTGGCATTCCACTTCTTCAGTTTCATTTTATTTTCACATCTAACGTTCTCTTCCCTTAGCAAAAAAGTAGCTGTTAATTACTGTTGTTAATTTTAACTACAGGCTAACGGCTATACAATGTCCTCATTTTCCATTCCAGTCAGGTCATAACTGGCAAACATTACTCAAGAACTAACGGTGAAATAATTCACTAAATCCCTGGGTTTGGCAATAAACCAATGAATAGGAGCCTATCATCAGGGTAATTTGCACCTTATTTGATGACCTGCTTTTGCTTTCCCTCGGGATTCTTTGTTAGTCCAGGAAACCCTCATTTTGATGGACCTCTTTATAATGGACTTTGGTTATAGCGGACTGACCTACCAATGGCTGCCCATGCCATGCCCGGCTCGTACTGCTTAACCTGCTGCTTACAGTGCCGGCCACCCAGGCACTGACTTCCCTGCTGCTTACAGCGCTGGTTGCCCCCAATATTGACCCTGGATCGCGCCACTTCCATGCTGGACCGACTGCTGCCACCACTGGCCCACACAGCTTCCTTGGCCACTTCCAAGCCACACCTGCCGCCGCCATCACCACCACCGCCGACCTTTAACTATACTCCAGCCATCCATGGGCTGCAACCAATGACTCTGCTGATCTTCGCCTCTCTCCCCGGCCAACAGCAGGCTTGGGCCAAAAGTCTGAGGGAGGGTCCCAACCCGAAACGTCACCTAATCCTTATTCTCCAGAGATGCTGCCTCACCTGCTGAGTTACTCCAGCACTTTGTGTCCTTTCATGTATTAACCAGCAACCACATTTGTTTGTTTCTACAATGAAAATACCTTACTTGGTTATAGTGGACAATTGGCAATAACGGACACAATTCCCCCCCCTCCCCCCATTATAACAAGGGTTTACTGCATTTTCTGTATCTGTTCAAGACCAGGCTAACCAAAATAAGCACATCCAAAATAAGCATTGCCAATATTACCCTGGTGTACAAGAAGGGAGCGAAGAAGAATAGTAGAAACTATAGTCTGACTTAGTCTGACTTCAGTGGTTGGTAAGATTTTAGAGTCCATTATAAAGGATGAGGTTACGGAGTACTTAGAGGTTCATGATAAAATGGGGCAAAGTCAGCATGATCTTGCCTGGAGAATCTGGTGGAATTCTTTGAAGAAGAGAAAGGAGAGTCAGTGGATGTTGTTTACATAGATTTTGAGAAAGCCTTTAATGAGGTGCCACACATTAGGCTGCTTAGGAAGAGCCCATGGCATCAAAGGGCAGATAATAGCATGGGTATCAGGTTGGCTGGATGGCAAAAGACAAAGAGTGGCAATAAAGGGAGTTTTTTCTGGTTGGCTGCCAGTGACAAGCAGAGTTCCGCAGAGCTTGGTGCTGGGGCCGCTACTCTTCATGTTGTATATTAATGATTTGGACGAGGGGATTGAGGGCTTTGTGGCAAAGTTTTCAGATGATACAAAAATAGGTGGAGGGGTAGGTAGTGCAGAGAAAGCAGGGACTCTGCAGAAGGAGTGGACAGGTTGGGAGAGTGGGCAGAGAAGTGGCAGATGGAATATAGTGTGGCAAAGTGTGGAGTCATGCATTTTGGTAGTAGGCATAGAATATTTTCTAACTGGGGAGAGAATCCAGAAATCGGAGGTGCAAAAGGACTTGGGAATGCTGGTGCAGGATTCCCAAAAAGTTAATTTTGCACATCGAATTGGTAGAAAGGAAGGCAAACACCTTCCTTGCATTTATTTCAAGAGGGCTGGAATACAAAAACAGGGATGTAATGCTGAGGCTCTCTAAGGCCGCATTTGTAGTATTATGAGCAATGTTGGTCACCATATCTGAGGAAGGATGTGTAGGAAGGAAATGCAGCTGCTGGTTTACACCAAAGATAGACTCAAAATGCTAGAGTAACTCAGCGAGACAGGTAGCATCTCTGGAGAGAAGAAATGTTACATCTGCAACTCCCTGGTTAACTTGTCCCGACCTTCCCACCAAAACCACCCCCTCCCCTGGTCCTTTCACCCCTGCAACTGCAGGAGATGCAACATCTTTCCCTGTACCTCCTCCTTCGACTCCATCCAAGGACCCCAACAGTTTTTTAAGTTGAGGCAGAGGTTCACTTGCACCTCCTCCAACCTCATGTACTGCATTCGCTATTCCAGGTGTGAATTCCTTTATATCGGCGAGACCAAACGCAGGCTCGCCAATTGCTTCTGCTCAGTCTGCCTAAACCTACCTGATCTCCCAGTTGCTAAACACTTTAACTCCCCCTCCCATTCCCAATCTGACCTTTCTGTCCTGGGCCTCCTCCTCTGTCAGAGTGAGGCCCAGTGCAAATTGTAGGAACAGCATCTAATATTTCGCTTGGGCAGCTTACACCCCAGCGGTATGAATATTGAGTTCTCTAACTTTAAGTAACCCTTGCTTTCCCTCTCTTTCCATCCTCCCCCTATCCTAGTACTCTGACCAGTCTGACTGTCCCTCTGATTTAATATTATATCTGTATGCTTCGTAGTCACCTTCTCCTAGTTAACAATTACCTTTTCTACACTTTTTACGACCAGCATCTCCTTTGATGTCTCGTTTTCCCACCTTACACTTCCTTATCTCTCTGTCTCCCTCTTCCCTGACTCTCATTCTGAAGAAGGGTCTCAACCCGAAATGCCCCCATTCCTTCTATTCAGACATGCTGCCTGTCCCGCTGAGTTACTCCAGCAATTTGTGTCTATCTGAGGAAGGATGTACTGGATCTAGAGAGGGTCCAGAGGAGGTTTACAAGAATGATCCCAGGAAGGTGTGGGTTAACATATGATGCGTGTTTGATAGCACTGGGCCTGTACTCGCTGGAGTTCAGAAGGATGAGGGGGGACCCCATTGAAACTTACCGAATAGTGAAAGGTTTGGATAGAGAGGATGTGGAGAGGATGTTTCGACTAGTGGGAGAGTCTAGGACTAGAGGTCATAGCCTCAGAATTAAAGGACGTTCCTTTAGGAAGGAGATGAGGAAGAATTTCTTTAGACAGAGGGTGATGAATCTGGGGAATTCTTTGCCACAGAAGGCAGTGTTGGCCAGGCCAATGGATATTTTTAAGGCAGAGATAGATAGATTCTTGATTAGTGTGGGTGCAGGGGCTATGGGGAGAAGGCAGGAAAATGGAGTTGGGATGGCGGAGTAGACTCGCTGGGCCAAATGGCCAAATTCTGCTCCTATCACTTATGACCGTACGACATTGCTTTAGCCATTCAGGTGTTCTCTAGGTTACTCTTTTATCTATTAACTGTCTTTAAATTCTCATATTTTATTTTAATTATTGCTATATATTGCAAACAATACGTCAATTTATTCTATGGACACTTTAGAGGTTCTAATGATCTCTGTTATATGCAGTTTGCAGAGCAAAGGCTTGGCCCCAGAGATCAGAGCGTTGAACGGGAGGGAGCCGCTGGCAAAGCCGGGTGCGAGGAGTGGGCCGGTAGGAGAGTGATCGTGGTATTGCCTCTAGCGCCTTCAAGGTCAGCTGCACGATGTGCCCCCAGGACACAAAGACAATCGGGCGAGGAGAGCGACGTCGGTTCAGGGGCCGAGCCGGTCAAGGGCGATGGAGGAGGCACTGGGGCAGCAGTCTGGGGCTTACCTGGCCTTAACTGGGTCAGGGGTGCTCCGTAATTTTACAGTGACTACATTTACTTCTTACACCAAATTGTGACAGCTTGGTGACGTCTTCAAAGCAATTCAAAGCCCTATCCAAATCTTTTCTTCATGTCATAGGAGCAGAAGTAGGCTATTTGGCCCATCGAGTCTACTCCACCATGCAATCATGGCTGACCAATCTTTTTCTCTCAACTACATTCTCCTGCTGTCGCCCCCTAACCCCTGAGTCTGAAGAAGGGTCTCGCCCCGAAAGGTCGCCCATTCCTATCCAGAGATGCTGCCTGTCCCGCTGAGTTAATCCAGCATTTTGTGTCTATCTTTGATTTAAACCAGCATCTGCAGTTCCTTCCCACAAGCTCTGACACCCTTACTATTCAAGAATCTCTCAATATCCGCCTTAAAAATACTCAATGACTTGGTCTCCACAGCAGTCTGTGCCAATTACTTCCACAGTTTCACCACCCTCTGACTAAAGAATTCCTTCTCATCTCCTTTTTAAAAGTGTGTCCTTTTATTCTGAGAGAACCCCACATGGTCATATGGATAGTTTGGTTCAAACTTCATACAGACATTGGTGGAGGTCAGAATTGAAACAGATTATTGGAGTTGTAAAACAGATTCAGTATTAGCTGCACCACTGTGCCATCACACAGGCATTATAAAGCCTCTGACAATTTCAGTGTAAATACTGCATAGGCATTTTTCTGATGACAGCTGTTCATTGTGATTCGGTTGTTCTAGGTTAGGCTGCATTCTGCTCTCTTGCAAGCTTTCCTTTTGTTCCTATCTTCTTTAAATCTAAAGATTTGTGCTGGATCACCTGAACAAAATGCTTATACTGTTGATATGGCTGTATGTTGTTCTCTACCATTGAGGAACTTGGAACTGAGCTCCAGAAACGAAATGGAAAATGTAACTGTTCCTGTGTTGCTTTTTGGGCAAACAGCCAATGACCGAATTTTATTTTCCTTTCTTTATAGTTTTGACAATAGACTATTGACCTGGAGCTTTAAGTTTATTTCCCACCAAAGATATTGCTTGGCCTGTTCACTATAACAAAGTAAATGAGATATGCAGGCAAGTTTATTACATAGTGCGGTGGATGCATAAAATGTTTTGGCAGGGTAGTGGAGAAAGATACAATAATGGCATTCAAGAGATTTTTTGATATGTACATAGATATGCAGGGAATGGAGGGATATGGAGGGATATGGATCACATGCAGTCAGGGGAGATCATTTTAAATTGGCATCATGTTCGGCACAGACATTGTGGGCAAAAAGGCCCGTTCCTGTGTTGTGCTGTTATGTTCTATGTTCTAATCGGGTAACATCTCATAACGTAATGAGCTGTAACAAGGCAGAAATTTAGATCAGTAAATGTAACTTTTCCTTTTAAGAAGTCCACATTTCTTAACGTTGAAAGGAACAAAAAAATATTGAGCATAACTATGGAAAACAGATTAATCCTTGGATTTCCTTATGTTTCACAGAAATGTAGCATGCCACAACTTAATAAAAATTTAGGAAATAGATGCAGGAGTGAGGCATTTGGTCCTCATGACTGCTCCGCTACTCAATAGATCGTCTGATTTTTTTTTTACCACAGCACCACTATCCTATGCTAACCCATTTCAATTCCCCTAATACACATTAGGTCATAAGGACATAAGGAATAGGAGTAGAATTAGGCCAATCAGCCCATCGTCTGCTCCGCTGATGGCTAATCTATTCCTCCCTCCTAACCCCATTCTCCTGCCTTCTCCCCATAACCTCTGACACCTGTAAATACATAAATCTATTGAGCTCTGACTTGAACATACTCAGCAATTGAATTCCCATATAGTTTCCTTGGTAAGACAAGATTACCAAGGTTTCAACAACCTCTGTGTGAAGACGTTTCTTCCAACCTCTATCCTGAATGCCGACTCCTTATTCTGATTGTGACTGTGACCTGGGTTCTCGACACGGGGGGAATCACCATCACTTCATCCACCCATTATACCCTATAAGGATTTTGTAATCCTTGATCGCGTCTCCTTCTTCGAAACCCTCAACAGTATAGGCTAAAATAGTTTTGCCTCATCATCGGACAAACTGGGCCACATCCCAAGAATTAATCTGATGAATATTCCGTGTACCCTCTCCATTGCGCAAAACAACATTCCAAGTCCAGGACTACATACTTTCCTCCAGGGCCTCTATCAAAGGGTTCTGTACTATGAAGAAGGGATTTATTTTTTAAAAAGAATGGTATGCAAAGCACATTGGACTTTGACTGAAAGGTGTAACTTGATAGTTTTTAATAGCTAATCCGTACCTGTCATAAAAATGCCTCATGGTGTTGGTTACATATTGTAAAATATATGTGGCAGTGCCAAAGTGCTCGGGTAATATTTACAACTGTTACTAAATTATTCAATGATTCCGCTTTTGTAGTGCAGATATATAGCACCTCAGAATTGGTCCGTTTAAAGTTTAACTACGCAATGTTGACAGAGTTTTAACTTAGTTTACTTTTGGATAATGTGATGTGTAGAATATGACTGCTGTAGTGCAAATGATTGCCTTTTGTTAGAATCATCCTGACTGCAGGATGTGTTTTATTGGTGGAGCAAATTGATACTGTGACCTTTACCCGAATTTTACTAAAAGAAACATAAGCGTTCATATTGTGTAACTAATTCCAAAGATTGCTGTGGAAGAAGCAAAACAACATTTGAGACAGCCTTTAAATAGTGGACCTGCATAAGTAAAATAAACAGATGAATTTAGTAGGGTTGAGTTAGCATAATGTGTACTAACGTACAAATATATTTTAAAATTACTTTTTCTGCTTTAATGGATAAATTCATTTACAATAAATTAGATCAAGTTAGTTAGAATAAGCCTAAGTAGCTTGAATTGTGATTTAAAATGTAAACGGTAAGGCTCTGGGAAGTGTTGTATGTAAGTGGCAGAACAGTTCCATGGCAGAAGAGAGTAGATAGGGTGGTGAAGAAGGCATTTGGCATTCTTGCCTTCATCAGTCAGGGTCATGAGTACAGGAATTGGGACATCATGTTACCACTGTACAAAACTTTGGTAAAACCACATTTGGAGTACTGTGTACCATTCTGGTCACTCTCCTATAGGGAAGATATCATTGAACTGGAAAAGGTGCAAAAAAGATTTACAAGGACGTTACCAGGTTTAGTTTAGAGAACTAAACACCAAGGAAACACCAAGTCTGCACCGACCAGCGATCACAGCACATTAACACTATCCTACACACACATTAGGACCAATGTTTACACATACCAAACCAATTAACCTGCAAACCTGTACGTCTTTGGAGTGTGGGAGGAAACCAAAGATCTCGAAAAAAAACCACGCTATTGGTCAGGGGGAGAACATACAAACTCAGTGCAGACAGCACCCGTAGTCGGGATCGAATCCGGGTCTCTGGCGCTGCAAGCGCTGTGAGGCAGCAACTCTACTGCTGTGCCACTGTGCTGCCCAGATGTCTGGAGGTTTTGAGCGATAAAGAGAGGATGAATAGTGGGTCTTTTTTTCAGCATCCCTCAACTGGATCCTCAACATCCTGAACAACAGACCCCAATCTGTGAGGATAGGGGACAAATCATCCCCCACAAATGACCCTCAACACGGGGGCTCCGCAAGGAGGCATTCTCAGCCCCCTTCTTTACTCCTTGTACACCCATGACTGCACAGCCATGTACAAACCTAATTCAATTTTCAAATTCGCAGACGACATCATAGAAAGCATTTTATCAGGATGCATCACAGCTTCGTTTGGGAACGGCGCCATCCAAGACCGCAAGAAATTGTAGCAACCTCCCTTCTATTGACTCCATTTATACCTCACGCTGCCTCGGCAAGACCAGCAGCATAATCAAGGACGAGTCGCACCCTGGCCACTCCCTCTTCTCCCCTCTTCCATCAGACAAAAGTAATAGAAGTGTGAAAACGCACACCTCCAGATTTAGAGACAGTTTCTTTCCAGTTGTTATCAGGCAACTGAATCATCCTACCACAACCAGAGAGCCATGCTGAACTACTATCTACCTCCTTGGTGACCTTCGGACTATCCTTGATCAGATTTTGTTGGCTTTACCTTGCACTAAACTTTATTCATCGAAACATAGAAAATAAGGTGCAGGAGTAGGCCATTTGGCCCCTCAAGCCAGCACCGCCACTCAATATGATTATGGCTGATCATCCAAAATAAGTACCCCATTCCTGCTTTCTCCCCATATCCCTTGATTCTGTTAGCTCGAAGAGCTATATCTAACTCTCTCTTGAACACATCCAGTGAATTGGCCTCCACTGCCTTCTGTGGCAAAGAATTCCACAGATTCACAACTCTCTGGTTGAAAAGATTTTTCCTTATCTCAGTCCTAAATGGCCTTAAACTGTGACCCCTGGTTCTGGACTCCCCCAACACCGGGAACATTTTTCCTGCATCTAGCCTGCCCAATCCCTTAAGAATGTTATATGTTTCTATAAGATCCTCTCTCATCCTTGTAAATTCCATGAAATTCCAGTATTCCCTTATCATATATACACTGTTAATGGCTCAATTGTAATCATGTTGGTCTCTCTGCTCTGGATAGCATGCAACAAAAGCTTTTCACTGTACCTCGGTACACGTGACAATAACCTAAACTAAACCAGAATCGCCGACATGCTCCACCCTTGGAAGATGAGGGTGGGGGGGAGGTGGGGGAAGGGGAGGGGAGTAGAGGAGAAGGAGGAGGCAACGATGAAGGAGGGAACAGTGGAGTTGCTAATGCAATGGGAGAAGGATGAGGAGACGGCGGTGGAGCGGGGAGCAGACAAAGTGACGGCCAACATGAAGAAGCAGCAGCTGGAGAGAGGGGACGGAGTGTGTGGCAACTTGTGAAGAAGGGCATCGTTGCCTAGTTTTAAGGTGAAATGACACAAAATCTTGGAGTAACTCCAATTTGAGGAACAACGCCTCATATTTCGCTTGGGCAACTTACAACCAAGTGGTATGAATACTGAATTCTCTAACCAAGTAATCTTTGCAACCCCTCTCTCCCCATTCCCCACCCTAGTCATCATACTAGTTTCACTGTTGTCTTGATGAGTTTCAGTGTCTGTACAACTCATTATCAGGTGGCACACAGCCAACAATGGACCATTGTGGGCTCCACCTTTCCTTGATCATCGCTACTTTTTTGCATATCTTTCATTCATTTGTTCTATATCTTTCTACATCACCGTCTACATCTTCTCTTGTTTCCCGTGACTCTCAGTCTGAAGAAGGGTCTTGACCCGAAATGTGATCTGTACCTTTTCTCCAGAGATGCTGCTTGACCCGCTGAGTTACTCCAGCTTTTTGTTCCTATCTTGGGACTTATTGGTTGTCAGGCTAATTTCCTCATTTACGTTTACTAATTCATTTGTACTGGATGGTTAGTTCTCTAGTATTTCTGGGAAGAATTTTGTCTTCATCCCTGAAGGCAGATCCAAAATAGTTCCAAATTCATCTGCCATTTACTTATTCTTCATTATAAATTCTCAACACTTCTTAGTCCTTTTCATTCTACTCATGTATTCTGTTTTTATGTTTCACTCATTTTATATTTCACTCTCTATCAATTTTTTTGTTATACTTTGATGCCTTTTAAAACACGCCCATTTCTCAGAATTTGTTTGTTTTTCTTGAACTTTGTATGTTTTTTGCCTAAGATGTAATAATCACTTTAATCTCTCCTGTCGTCATTTGGCAGTCCACATTTTTAGTTATGTTTTTATGCTTTAAGGGAGTGCTCATTTGTTGCAAATCGTATGCTATTTCTTTAATTGCCAGTTGTTTACTGTCCACTGTCTTGTTCCTTAATGTGGTTTCGCAATCTACTGCATCCAATCTGCCCCTCAGTTTCACAGCTTCCTTTGTTTCGGTTGAAGTAAATCACTTTCAGATTAAAGTGCACCTCTTATAGATTAAAAATAAAGTGTATCATTTTATGGTCGCTCTTTCCTACAAAATTATTTACAAGATTATTAATTAACGCTTATTTAGTGCTGGCTCCACGATAGCCCTGTTACTCAACATGCTGAAGTAGACATCCGTTTGCATTTGTTTCAAAAATTAATCCTCTTTCTTTCAGTACGAATCTGGTTCATTTATAGGTAGATTAAAACTCCATCTAATAATGCCTGTGACTCGCACCTTTACGTTTTTCACTTACCCTGTGCATTATATAGCACACAAATTATTTAGAGGCCTTTTAATTCCCACCAATATTTTTCCACTGCTACATCTTACCTCCACCCAAAATGTTTCTAATTCTATACCAGTGTTTGTTTCAACTACCAAACTAATGTCAATCTGAAGTCCTTTCTCTTTGCACTTATCCTTCCTAAATATTGCATATGCTGGAATGTACATGGGGGTTTTGCAACTGAATTTGTGTGTGTGTGTGAGAGAGTATTCATGGTGAACTGCAATTTAGTTCAAGGCTAGTTTAGAGTTCCAAAGTCAATAGAACACCGTAACAGACGTATATCTGCATTCTCAATAATTGGTTCTCACACTCACAAACCCTTAAAATCGCTCTTCCCTCATAATGTTTGAATGGAAACTGTTCAGACATTTTGAGACTCACTGCTTCAAACCTTCCCTCACCTACTAATTATAGTTCAGGAAAACTTTCTGGTTGAAGTCTCCCACTATGCATTAGCATTCCTGAATGGTGAGATGTTAATTTCTGATGCATACTTTTCACATCTGGTTTCAATGTTTGTGTTTTGTGAGTTATGTGTTTTGGATGAAAAGGCACGAGTTCTATCATATATATATATACACACACACACACACACACACACACACTATATATATATATAGGCATTGATGTCTGCTGGTGCTAATTTCGAATTAGCTGGGGAATTCGAGGGTCAATTGTTCTTTTTCTGGAATACCTTTTTGATTAATACTCATGGCTGGAGACAGCTATGCACGTTAAATTCTTCATATATCTATTGTTATTTTGTATCTCAATTTCATAAGTTCATAGGTTGTCGGAGCAGAATTAGGCCATTAGGCCCATCGTCTACTCCGCCAGTCAATTATGGCTGATCTCTCTTTCCCTCTCAAACCCATTCTCCGGCCTTCTCCCCAAAACCCCAGACACCCTTACTAATCTTGAATCTATCAATCTCCACCTTAAAAATATCCATTGATGGCCTCCACAGCCTTCTGAGGCAATGAATTCCATGGATTCACCAACCTCTGAGTAAAGAAATTCCTCCTCATCTTTCTAAAGGTATGCCCTTTTCTTCTGAGGCTATGGCCTCTGGTCCTAGACTCTCCCACTAGTGGAAACATCCTTTCTAAATCCACTCTATCCAGGCCTTTCACTATTCAGTAAGTAGAGGCCCAACATTAGCCACCCTCCAGTCATTCAGCACCTCACCAGTGTCCAACGATGATAGAGAATAGCCTATATGTATCAATATAAAAATGTAAAGATTTCTTTTGCTTGAGGCATCACCAACAAAGCCCTGTGGAGTGTTTAATCACAAAGCTATAAAATAAAGGAAAACTATTGTTTTTTTCTCCTTACCACTGTCTAAGCTTAAGATGAAACCAATAACAGAGTCAACACAGTACTGATCAATGTCAGACACTTTTCTTAGCTTCAAATGAGCAAATCACACTATATAAGATTTATATGGAAACTGCAGATGCTGGAATCGAGAAAGCTCAAAGGGAAGGCAGCGGGTTAGGAGAAGGAATAGACAGGCACCGTTTCAGGTCAGGACCCTTTTTTTAGCCTGATTAGGAATGAGAGGGAGGGGGAGGGAGAGAATGCTGGGAAAGAGAGATGGAGCTGGGACAAAGCTGTGTCTGTCAAGACTTGCTGGATCTTCAGGTTGCTGATCATTTTAACATCTCTTTCCCTTTCCCTGTCCCACGCGGACCTTTCTGTCCTAGGCCTCCTCCATTACCAGAGTCAGGCTGAATGCAAACTGGATCAACAGCACCCCTCTGTTCAGCTTGGGTAGCGTGGCATCAGGTTGAGCACTGGGTTTGGCAGTGACCACACGGACACTAGCAGAGAGGGTGAACATACGTGATGTTTTATTTACAGTGATAAAAAGTCCAGGACCGCATGAGGGGGTGCTGTCCCTTGTTGTCAGGGCACATGTGTGGCGGGGCTGGCAATCTCGGACTTGTCCCGGTAGCTCAATCCTGGTCTCAAAGGAGGACGCGTGATGATCTCAGGCAGTTCACCCTTGCCTCAAGAATAAACACTGGCAGTCTCAGGCGCTTGCTGGTGGCTCAGCTTTGGATCTTGAAGAGGAAGCGCTGGCGGTCTCTGGATTATCTTGGCGGCTCAGTCTTTGCGTGAGTGTGGGTGCAGTCCCTCGTTGTCCATGGGCAGGAAGAGGCACTGGCGCTTCAAGCTTACCCCGGCCACTCAGTCTTAGCCTCGCAGAGGCTGAGTGCAAGGACTGGGCGCTACCTGCAGCTGCATGGAATGGTAGCTCAGCAATGGAGAACAGCAACGGCAATGTTTGGCCAGGCCGACCCTGCAATGCCACCAGGACAATAGGCCTTCATGGTTGGGTGAAGAACTCTGCATTTATAACAACTGGGACTTGAAAATCCAACCAAGAACAGGTGACTCTTGTATACTGCCTCAGTGTACTATTCCTATACACTTATACTGAATCTAAGATGTGCTTATGTATAGTAATACTTTTATTGAACTGTTGCAAAAATAATTTTACTCTACCTCGATACATGTGACAATAAAGTGCCAGTGAACCATTATACTTCCCCGTCAGGGAGCAGCCCTGTGAAATGTTCTGAAAGGCTGACAGCCAAATAACCCCGTATCACTGTAATCAATCTGCAAAACTAAACTAAAGGAAACATTTAGTACCGTTTGCCAATCCTGCTTTGACGTCAATCAGAAGCAGCATTACTAAATGAGTCACCATGCTTGAAGAAGGTAATGAAAGGATTGAAATGCTGAATTCTCTCTTATGTTTGCAATTATTTATGCCCCTATTTTAATATCTGCTGGCTAGTGGGACCAACTGTTTTATTTCTTAGTAGGCAGTGTGTTGACTTTACCACTGGTGGGGTGTAAAATTTGTGTCTGTCTTAAACCATCTCATTCACACCAGATGGACTGGGTGGGTTAAGATCGTTTCTTCTGCTTTGATTCCGTGAGGAAATATGTACAGCACATTTCAGTGAAAAATACCCCTGCAGTACAATGTGGACTTGACTCCTTCAGACGAGAACAAAAACAAGTTCCTGTTAATGTTACTTTATGATTTCAATCTGGTCATTGCTTGTATCTAAAGGGTGTTTCAAGGGCTTCAAGGGTGTTTATATGTCATCTGCACCAGATATGAACCAGAACAATGAAAGTTTTACTGGCTGCAGCTTTACGGGTATGTTAGATCCAGCAACAACAAACCACCTATGCAATAGATTATCCGTAATTTCAAGTAAATCAGTATGATTGTGCAAAAAAATCAAACTACGCTGAACAACCATAGTGGTAAGTCAGGAGTAGTTGGTGCTGAGGTGGGGTTGTAGTTAGGCTACATAGAGCATATAGAACATGGAGCATCACAGCACACGAACAGGCCCTTTGGCCCACAATGTCTGAGCTGAACATGGTGTCGATATACTCTCCTCTGCCTGCACGTGGTCTATATCCTTCCATTCCTTGAATATACCCATGTGCCTATCTAAAAGCCTTTTAAATACTACTATCATATCGGCTTCCACCATCATAGCTGGTAGCATGTTCCAGGCACCTGCCACCCACCACCTCTATGTAAAAAAAACTTGCCCTGCACATCGTCTTTAAACATTCCCCCTCTGACCTTAAAGCTATGTTCTCTAGTCTTTGAAACTTCTATCTGGGAAAAAGGTTCTGACTATCTGTGCATCTTATAATTTTATATAGTTCCAACATGTCTTCACTCTTCGTCTGACACTCCAAGTTTGTCCAACCTATCCTTAGAGGTGTTTCAAGTATCTGATGATTGATGGGAAGAAGCTGTTCTTGAATCTGGAGACAATGGCTCTGTACGTTCTTCCTGATAGTAGCAGTGAGCTTGGCGTAGAACGGAGATGAGGAAAAACTTTTTCAGTCAGAGGGTTGTAAATCTGTGGAATTCACTGCCTCAGAAGGCAGTGGAGGCCAATTCTCTGAATGTATTCAAGAGAGAGCTAGATAGAGCTCTTAAGGATAGCGGAGTCAGGGGGTATGGGGAGAAGGCAGGAATGGGGTACTGATTGAGAATGATCAGCCATGATCACATTGAATGGTGGTGCTGGCTCGAAGGGCCGAATGGCCTACTCCTGCACCTATTGTCTATTGTCAGTCTTTAAGGATATTAGTTGGCTTGAGGCAGTTCTCTTTGATGGTGCAGAGGTCATATCCATAATGTACCAGGCAATGTATAGTTTAGATTCCAGATACAGCATGGAAACAGGCCCTTCGGCCCACTGAGTCCGTGTCGACCTGCGATCCCTGTACACCAGCACTATCCTACACACTAGGGACAATTTACAATTTTACCGAAGCCAATTAACCTAGAAAGCTGTACGTCTTTGGAGTGTGGGAGGAAACCGAAGCACCCGGAGGAAACCCACGCGGTCACGGGAAACGTACGAACTCTGTACAGACAACACCCATAGTTAGGATTCAACCCAGGTCTCTGGTGCTGTAAGGCAGCAACTCTACTGCTGAAACACAGTGCCACCCTGTCCCAGGGCAGCCCTACAGGCACCTCAGTTCCTGAACAATGTAAAGCCAATAAAGTCTGATCAAAGATAATCCAAGGGTCTCCAATGAGGTAGATTGTAGTTCAGCAGTGCTCTTTAGATGTAGTAGGATGGTTTAGTTGCCTGATAGCTGGGAAGAAATTTTCCCTGAATCTGGAGGTTATTTTTCCACACTTCTACACCTTTTGCCCGATGGAAGAGGGGAGAAGAGGGAGTGGCCAGGGTGCGACTCATTCTTGATTATGCTGGTGGGTTTGTAGAGGTAGCGTGAGGTATAAATTGAGTTTATGGAAGGGAGGCTGATTTGTGTGATAGTGTGGACTGCATCCACAATTCTCTGCAATTTCTTGCGGCTTTGGATGGAGCTGTTTCCAAACCATGCTCTGATGCATCCCGATAAAATGACAATAGACAATAGACAATGGGTGCAGGAGGAGGCCATTCGGCCCTTTGAGCCAGCACCGCCATTCAATGTGATTGTAGCTGATCATTCTCAATCAGTACCCCGTTCCTGCCTTCTCCCCATACCCCCTGACTCCGCTATCCTTAAGAGCTCTATCTAGCTCTCTCTTGAATGCACTCAGAGAATTGGCCTCCACTGCCTTCTGCAATCTCCACTGCAATCTACACAGATTCACAACTCTCTGACTGAAAACGTTTTTCCTCATCTCAGTTCTAAATGGCCCACCCCTTATTCTTAAACTGTGGCCTCTTGTTCTGGACTCCCCCAACATTGGGAACATGTTTCCTGCCTCTAACGTGTCCAACCCCTTAATAATCTTATACGTTTCGATAAGATGTCCTCTCATCCTTCTAAATTCCAGTGTATACAAACCTAGTCGCTCCAGTCTTTCAACATATGACAGTCCCGCCATTCCGGGAATTAACCTAGTAAACCTACGCTGCACGCCCTCAATAGCAAGAATATCCTTCCTCAAATTTGGAGGACTATTTATGGCTTTTTATGGCGCTTCTGTAGACGTTGGGGAGAGTTGTTGGGGACATGCCACACTTTCTATGCCTTCTAAGCAAGTAAGGATGTGAATTCCTTTGGGGAATGGCACTTCTCTTCCAGATATTCCAGATTGGTGGAATAGCATTTGGGCAAGAGCTCCTCATTGGGCATCACAAAGAGTTTACCAGGAGGCAAATGTTGCTCTCTTTCCCGTTTCCCAATGAAGCCATATGGAAGTGATGTATCAGGAAACATTCAGGCAATGCTGGTGAGCAGGGGGGTGAGCCATGTCTCAGAGTTTACAAAATTGTCTCATATCCCTTTGGTAAAGCAACCTTTCCCGTAAGTCTTTGATCTTATTTTCTAAGGCCTCTTCCTGTGCTTACTGTTCTATGGTCTTAATGATCTTATGGTCAAGTGATTTTCTTTGTAATTATACACCAATGGAGGAGGGGAGAAAAGGACTTGGGGGAAAAAAAACCTTGAAATACGTTATAATGAAGGACACCAAATGCTGGAGTAACTCAGCGGGTCAGGCAGCATCCCTGGAAAACATGGATAGGTGCCATTTCAGATAAGGTCCCTTCTTCAGACCGTCATTTTGTAGAAATGTGTTAAATCTTACCACACAAAAAGGTGTTTCATTGAGTTTCAACGTCTAAGACATTTATTTATTTGTTTTAAGCATGCCTGCAGCCTTTAAAAATTACCAGAAAGTCATCTGCCAAAAAGCAAAACAATGATAGAAGATAATGTGCCACAAAAGACGTAGGAGGTGAACAGGTACCAACTATATAATTTAATAAAGTATGTACACTGGATATATTTTGACAATTCCTACCAAATTAATCATTCCTGAAGTCAGCAGGAGGAGGTACTACTTGGATGGAAATGTTTACATTTTTATCCAAATGTTGGATTCTTTTCTCTAGAATGCCAGAGTTTGAGGGACCTGATAGAAGTACGAACAATTATGAGAGATATAGATAAGGTAGACAGTCAGAATCTTTTTTTCCAGGGTGGGAATGCCAATGACTAGAGGGCATACGGTAGCTTAGGGTGAGAGGGGCAAAGTTTAAAGCAGATGTACTTGCTTAGCTTTTTACACAGGATGCCTGGAACACACTGCCAATAGTGATGAAGGCAGATATGGTAGTGGCATTTCATGTTCATATACTCCAGGAGCAGAATTCAGCCATTCGGCCCATCGCATCCACTGCGCCATTCAATCATGGCTGATCTATCTCTCCCTCCTAACCCCATTCTCCTCCCTTCTCCCCATAACCTCTGTCACCCCCACCTCCTTCAGCCTCCCTCCCTCCTCCTACCCTTCCTTTCTTTTCCCCACCCTCTCATTTATACCCCTTACTCTCCCTCCCCCTTCCCCTTCCTCTCCATCCCAATCTTCCCTTCCTCATTTTTATCTTACCCCCTCTTTACCCCTCCCTCTCTCCTCCCTCCCTCATTCTCCCCCCCTCCCACATTGCCTCCCCCTCCCCTCCCATCACCTACCCCCCTCCTTAACTAAAACCTCCTGACGTTTTAGATAAGTACATGGATATGCAGTAAATGGAGTGATATGGATCATGTGCAGGCAGATGAGATTAGTTAATCTTTGCATCTTGTTCAGAACAGAGTTTGAGCTGAAGGGCCTGTCTCTGTACTGTACTGTTCGATGTTCTATGTACCAGTGAAACCTTCTATTAATAATATGTACAATGCCCCTATGAAGTAAAAAAATATATATTTGTAAAGTTTTGTGATACTGTATAAGCTTTATTTATTAGCAAGAAAGCTTAAAATAAGGAATTGCTGAACAAATATGATATTTAAGCAGAATAAGCAGACAACATTGTTAATATCTCTTGCTATAATGTGTGATGTTTAGTAATTGAATTGTGAAAACACAACATAAAGACTGATATTCTAAACTCCTCCCTTCTGAAAATGTCTGTGCTTCTGAAAATGAAAATGAAAATAAAAACACATTCAACTGTTCAGGACTGAGAGAAAAACAAAATCAATAGAGTCTTTTCAGACCCTATTCTGTTTTGAAAGAAGCCCATTATATGCATCCACCGGAAAACAGATGTTTGCTGAAAGTGCATTCAAGGGCGAGTTCAAGAACCTGCTCTTTAGAAACTCACATGGGAATTTTTGGCCCAATCTCACAGCTTGTAACAGAGAGTTTGTACACTATTGAACGTCTGAGGTCAAGCCCTGGTCACTCAAACTGCAAATATTTACAGTCACTCAGTTTCATCAGCAGATTCAGCTACCACAGAGCACCTCGTATACTCAAGTATAATAGAGGTTATAATTACCATATCAGCTTGTTCCACCAGTCAGTCTTTGTTCAATTGTTTCCCGTGGGCTCGATTAAACCCCCCTTTGCTAACAAACAAAAAGAGTACTGTAGGTAAAGCAGCCTTCAGGTGTGACTATGTGATGCTAGGACTTGTGTCACAGGTGGTTCTTAACTACACCTGACATTCCCTCCAATAAATACCTTAATGCACTGTGTCATGGTACAATAGTTTACAATTCTTGATTTAGTTTAGTTTAGAGATATAGCACGGAAACAGACCTTTCGGCCCACCGAGTCTGCACCGACCAGCAATCCCTGCACATGGACAGTTTTACATTTATACCAAGCCAATTAACCTACAAACCAGTATGTCTTTGGAGTGTGGGGGGAAACCGAAGATCTCGGAGAAAACCCCTACGGTCACGGGGAGAACATACAAACTCAGTACAGACAGCATCCGTAGTCCAGATCGAACCCGGGTCTCCAGCACTGCACCACCGTGCCGCCCTGTTTATTGTTCTCTTCTTTAAAGTCAATGATAAGCATTTACAATTGTTAGGTATAAAAACTATGTTAAATCAATTCTATGAAGAAAAGTTATTCTCTGAGGTAGTGGGTTAGAAGGAAGAAAATAAAATCATCTGTTCATATAAATCCCATTCAATGTGATAACGTGGCAATTCCTACAACAAGCTTATTTGCAGAGAATAAGTAAAAACTATGTACATTCTTCCACAATGCTGGGCTGTTCGGGGGTAGGGGTGTGGGAAAGTTTGTGTCACTATTATTACAATACCACCCTTCCTGCAATGTAACACCAAATGCTAAGGTTGTGGCACCAAGCAGGAAATATAACATCAGAATGTCAGTGCACTGGAAAATGTTGCAGGAAACTAGATGTAATGAACTGAGCTGGCAGAAATAAATAACACAAGTCTGTGGTCGACCCATATTCACCACCCCACTCCCAGCAAAGGACATCAATCGGCTGCTATACTCGAGAAGGATGGCATTGTAATAATCGTGACACGTATTTTACTTGGGAACTTGAAAGTTTAGCTGAGTCTGAGACTGTTCAAGTTAAAGACTGCAGCTACTACAACAAAAATAACAACAATTGACACAAGGAACTACAAATGCAGGAATATTGAACATAAAACCACAAAGTGTTAAGATTTCAAGTCCAAAGAAGGGTCCCAACCCGAAACATCGCCTATCCATGTTCTCCAATAGAAGCTGCCTGAAATGCTGAGTTTCTCCAGCACTTTGTGGTTTTTGTGGAAAAAACAATATTCACCTTTTTTCGAATGGCTGCAGGGCAAATCTGGAGAGTTTCCAGGCCTGGTGCACTCAACTAATCATCCTGAAGAAGAATTATTCACAAAATGCTGGAATAACTCAGCAGGTCAGGCAGCATCTCAGGAGAGAAGGAATAGGTAACGTTTCGGGTCGAGACCCTTCTTCAGACGGATGTCAGGGGGGCGGGACAAAGGAAGGATATAGGTGGAGACAGGAAGACAGAGGGAGATCTGGGAAGGGGGAGGGGAAGAGAGGGCTAGAGGAACTATCTAAAGTTGGAGAAGTCGATGTTCATACCACTGGGCTGCAAGCTGCCCAGGCGAAATATGAGGTGCTGTTCCTCCAATTTCCGGTGGGCCTCACTATGGTACTGGAGGCGGCCCATGACAGAAAGGTCAGACTGGGAATGGGAAGGGGAGTTGAAGTGCTCGGCCACCGGGAGATCAGTTTGGCCAAAGCGGACCGAGCACATGTGTTGAGCGAAGCGATCGCCGAGCCTGCGCTTGGTTTCACCGATGTAAATAAGTTGACATCTAGGGCAGCGGATGCAATAGATGAGGTTGGAGGAGGTGGAAGATTGTGGCCACTAGTTAATTGAATGCAGGGTGAACCCATGCAATTCCCGTCAACAATTCCATGGCAAGGACAAGGACCTTTACAATAGACAATAGACAATAGGTGCAGGAGTAGGACATTCGGCCCTTTGAGCCAGCACCGGCATTCAATGTGATCATGGCTGATCATTCTCAATCAGGACCCCGTTCCTGCCTTCTCCCCATACCCCCTGACTCCGCTATCCAGTCTTAAGAGCTCTATCTAGCTCTCTCTTGAATGTATTCAGAGAATTGGCCTCCACTGCCCTCTGAGGCAGAGAATTCCACAGATTCACAACTCTCTGACTAAAAAAGTTTTTCCTCATCTCTGTTCTAAATGGCCTACCCCTTATTCTTAAACTGTGGCCCCTGGTTCTGGACTCCCCCAACATTGGGAACATGTTTCCTGCCTCTAACGTGTCCAACCCCTTAATAATCTTATACCTTTCGATAAGATCCCCTCTCATCCTTCTAAATTCCAGTGTATACAAACCTAGTCGCTCCAGTCTTTCAACATATGACAGTCCCGCCATTCCGGGAATTAACCTAGTGAACCTACGCTGCACGCCCTCAATAGCAAGAATATCCTTCCTCAAATTTGGAGACCAAAACTGCACACAGTACACCAGGTGCGGTCTCACCAGGGCCCGGTACAACTGTAGAAGGACCTCTTTGCTCCTATACTCAACTCCTCTTGTTATGAAGGCCAACATTCCATTGGCTTTCTTCATGCTGTACCTGCATGCTTCCTTTCAGCGACTGATGCACTAAGACACCCAGATCACGTTGTATGTCCCCTTTTCCTAACTTGACACCATTCAAATAATAATCTGCCTTCCCATTTCTACCACCAAAGTGGATAACCTCACACTTATCTACATTAAACTGCATCTGCCATGCATCCGCCCACTCACACAACCTGTCCAAGTCACCCTGCAACCTCATAGGGTTGCAGGGTGAACACATGCAATTCTCGTCAACAATTCCATGGCAAGGACAAGGACCTTTATATTGAGGCCTGCAGACCTGACAGGAATGGCATACGGGAGATCATCTCTTGTTCATATTTCCATATTCAGGGCCCTTGATGACTGTTCAGTTCAGTTCAGTTCAGATTATTGTCATGTGTACCGAGATACAGTGAAAATCTTTTTGTTGCATGCTAACCAGTCAGCAGAAAGACAATACATGATTACAATCAATCAATTTACAGATACATGATAAGGGAATAACTGACTGCTGCACTGGCTGCCTAAAGGCTCTATGTAATCTTTCTGCCTGCAATGATAGTTCTCTCGCTCAATGGACCCATGTTCATTTTCATAACCCACTAATGGTCTGGTGCAAAAATATAAGTCAGAAAATTGAGCTTCTAAAGCTTCATGGTAATACTTTGAATACTTTGAAGCAAATCTAGTCAATTAATAATTAGATCAGGAGACTTAAATGACTGAAATGTAGTTTTGTACTCTACTCTCATGAGAAACCTTGAACCCAAATTTGGGCTCTTTCGAGTAAGTGGCAAGTGTAAAATAGGAAATGGGGGAATTTTGAGCAGAGTTTCCATTTTCATGTGCCCTGTTTTGCAGTCCAGCTGAGCATTTCACTTACAACAACCCTGGCAGGAATGCAGACAATTACAGTGCAGCCCATGTTTAGGGTATCTCTCATCCGATTAGCACCTAGGCTTTGCAACCCCTTGTTTGGGACATGTGAACTCACGTGTTCACTGTATTTAATTTTCCCTTTCATTGATCACATTTAAATTCAAGAAGACATCATTGCAGCACAGCAAGACAACCCATTCATACTTATTTCCAAAACCTCATTGTTAGCGTGCCTAAGAAATAATTCAGTAACTCACCCATTATCTGCTGCCTCTCACTGCTTCATTTCTTCAGGGGACAGCCCCAAAGATACTATATCTGTGTTCAGCTCATTTGAATTTGTAGAGGACTGGGCCCACACATGCATACATTCCACTGTTTGGAATTTGTGAACCATGAGGTGAAAACCCAACTATCTCCCTTTACTGGACTGATAAGAATAAGAATATCTAAGCTTGTCCATGGTATGGATGTACTATGATGGCGTGCTTGCAGAGAGATTGAGCTAATTTAGAACATGGAGCAAAGAACATTGAAGAGTACAGCACAGGAACAGGCCCTTCGGCCCACATTGTCTGTGCTGGACATGGTGCTAAATTAAACTAATTTCCTTTGCCTGCATGTGATTTACATCCCCCCATTATTTGCCTATCGAAAAAACTATTGAATGCCATTATCGTATCACCACCATACTTGGCAGCGCATTCCAGGCACCCACCACTCTCTGTGTCAAAACTTGCCCCACACATCTCCTTTAAACTTTGCCTCTCTCATATTAAAACTATGCTCTCTATTCTTTAATGTTTCGAATCTGGGGAAAAAGTTCTGACATTCTACCCTGTCTACGCCTATCTTAATTTCATATACTTCTATCAGGTGTCCCCTCAGCCTCTGGTGTCCCAGAGAAAACAATCCAAGTCTGTCAACCCCTTCATTTGTATTTCCATCAAATCACCTCTTAGCTTTCTACACTTCAGGAGAAACGCAAATCTAATTTCACCCTAATCTAATCGTGCCCTAATCTAATCTCACCCTAATCTAATTTCACCCTAATCTAATCTCGCCCTAATCCAATCTCGCCCTAATCTAATCTCGCCCTAGTCTAATCTCGCCCTAATCTAATCTCACCCTAATCTAATCTCGCCCTAATCTAATTTCACCCTAATCTAATCATTATCCATTTGTGAAAGTGACAGATGACACGTTCTTACTAGAAATCAAGATATGCCCCGTAAGATCATATCTGTAATTCCCCGTTCAAGATATGATCCCACACAGGATCATTTCATTCCAAAAAGGAAGAAAGATTCTAAGGGGAGTAGGAGGCAACCGTGGCTGACAAGGGAAGTTAGGGATGGAATAAAACTAAAAGAAAAGGTGTATAACACCTCAAAGAGTACCCAGAAGCCAGAGGATTGGGAAACTTTCATAGGACAACAGAAGGTAACAAAACGGGCAATAAGGGCTGAAAAGATGAAGTGCAAGGGGAAGCTGGCCAAGAATATAAAGAAGGACAGTAAACGCTTCTTTAGATATGTTAAGAGAAAAAGAGTAGCAAAGTCAAATGTGGGTCCCTTGAAGGCAGACACGGGTGAAATTATTATGGATAACAAGGAAATGGCAGAAGAGTGGAACAGGTACTTCGGATCTGTCTTCACTAAGGAAGACACAAACAAACTCCCAGATGTACTGGAGGACAGAGGATCTAGGGGGGTAGAGGAACTGAAAGAAAATTTCATTAGGCGAGAAATCGTATTGGGTAGACTAATGGGACTGAAGGATGATAAATCCCCTGGGCCTGATGGTCTGCATCCCAGGGTCCTCAGGGAGGTGGCTCTAGAAATAGTGGACGCATTGGTGATCATTTTCCAATGTTCAATAGAATCAGGAGCAATTCCTGTGGATTGGTGGATAGCTAATGTTATCACACTTTTCAAGAAAGGAGCGAGAGAGAAAACGGGGAATTACAGACCAGTTAGCCTGACCGGTGGTGGGAAAGATGCTGGAGTCAATTATTAAAGAGGTAATAACGGTGCATTTGGGTAGCAGTAAAAGGATAAGTCCAAGTCAGCATGGGTTTATGAAAGGGAAATCATGCTTGACTAATCTTCTGGAATTTTTTGAGGACGTGCCAAAAAAAATGGATGAAGGGGAGCCAGTGGATGTAGTGTATCTAGACTATCAGAAAGCCTTTGATAAGGTCCCGCACGGGAGATTGGTGACCAAAATTAGAGCACATGGTATTGGGGGTAGGGTGTTGACATTGATAAAAAATTGGTTGGCAGACAGGAAGCAAAGAGTAGGAATAAACGGGTCTTTTTCAGAATGGCAGGCAGTGGCGAGTGGAGTGCCGCAAGGCTCGGTGTTGGGGCCGCAACAGTTTACCATATATATTAATGATTTGGAAGAGGGAATTAGAAGCAACACTAGCAAGTTTGCAGATGACACAAAGCTGGGTGGCAGTGTAAACTGTGAAGAGGATGTTAGGAGGTTGCAGGGTGACCTGGACAGGTTGAGTGAGTGGGCAGATGCGTGGCAGATACAGTATAATATAGATAAATGTGAGGTTATCCACTTTGGGGGCAGAAACAAGGAGGCAGATTATTATCTCAATGGAGTTAGGTTAGGTAAGGGGGAGGTGCAGCGAGACCTGGGTGTCCTTGTACACCAGTCACTGAAAGTTGGTGTGCACGTACAGCAGTCAGTGAAGAAAGCTAATGGAATGTTGGCCTTCATAACAAGAGGATTTCAGTATAGGAGTAAAGAGGTTCTTCTGCAATTGTATAGGGCCCTGGTAAGACCACATCTGGAGTATTGTGTACAGTTTTGGTCTCCTAATTTGAGGAAGGACATCCTTGTAATTGAGGCAGTGCAGCGTAGGTTCATGAGATTGATCCCTGGGATGGCGGGACTGACATATGAGGAAAGATTGAAAAGATTAGGCTAGACTGGAGTTTAGAAGGATGAGAGGGGATCTTATAGAGACATAAAATTATAAAAGGACTGGACAAGCTAGATGCAGGAAAAATGTTCCCAATGTTGAGTGAGTCCAGAACCATGGGTCACAGTCTTAGAATAAAGGGGAGGCCATTTAAAACTGAGGTGAGAAAAAACGTTTTCACCCAGAGAGTTGTGAATTTGTGGAATTCTCTGCCACAGAGGGCAGTGGAAGGCAAATCACTGGATGGATTTAAGAGAGAGTTAGATTGAGCTCTGGGGGCTAGTGGAATCTAGGGATATGGGGAGAAGGCAGGCACGGGTTATTGATTGAGGATGATCAGCCATGATCACAATGAATGGCGGTGCTGACTTGAAGGGCAGAATGACCTCCTCCTGCAACTCTTTTCTATGTTTCTATGTTTCGATGTAATATTTTTAACAATCGAAATGTTGATTTAATTTTGTCTGCATATCTTTTCTTTGGTGGACTTTTACTTTGATAGTTTATTCCCAGCGGTGAATTCTGCTTCAATCCAGTGGACTCACTTTATCATCACTTAAGCTTATATCAAACCCATTCTGTATTATATCTTGAGTGATTCAATGCAAGCTGAAGCATTTACAGTCTTACAAATTGAAATTCACATTAACCAGAAGACTCAAACCTTTCCTATCATTACATGATTGACAAATGCTACTTCACATGTATTTTGTATTAGATCTTAACTCAATACAATTTTCTAATCATTGGTAGACACAAAAAGCTGGAGTAACTCAGCGGGCAGGCAGTGTCTCTGGAGAGATTTAGAACAGAGATGAGGAAGAACTTTTTCAGTCAGAGAGTGGTGAAGGTGTGGAATTCTCTGCCTCAGAAGGCAGTGGAGGCCAGTTCGTTGGATGCTTTCAAGAGAGAGCTGGATAGAGCTCTTAAGGATAGCGGAGTGAGGGGGTATGGGGAGAAGGCAGGAACGGGGTACTGATTGAGAGTGATCAGCCATGATCGCATTGAATGGCGGTGCTGGCTCGAAGGGCTGAATGGCCTACTCCTGCACCTATTGTCTATTGTCTATTGTCTATTGAGAAGGAAAGGGTGACGTTTTGGGTTGATACCCTTCTTCTTTGGAACAGGCAAAAGATCTTAGGATGGCGTCATGGTATTTAGTTTAGAGATACAGTGGCGAAACAAGCCCTTCGGCCCTCCGAGTCTGCACTGACCAGAGATCCTCGCACATTAACACCATACTACACCAGGGACAATTTTTACATGTATACCAAGCCAATTAACCTACAAACCTGTACGTCTTTTGAGTGTTGGAGGAAACCGAAGTTCTCGGAGAAAACCCACACAGGTCACGGGGAGAACATACAAACTCTATACTCTCAAGCACCCGTAGCCAGGATCGAACCCAGATCTCTGGCGCGATAAGTGCTGTAAAGCAGCAACTCTACTGCCGCGCCACCGTGCTGCCCCATTGATTGATGCAGCTAGAGAATTCTGCAGACTGCATGACAGTCAAGGATGTGATGGGATATTTTTCACTTGCCTTAGTAGGTGCATTCATTACACCATGACAGATGACTGTCCATGACAGAGCAGTCTGCTTGAAAATAGCCAATTCAACAACATAATTCTCCATATGCTCTATTATTTGTTTACTGTGGCTGCAATGCATAATTTGAAGGCTTCTTTCAAACCTTTAAATTGACAACCTAGATTGACAAGGTCAACAGATGCCAAATAGTCAAGTTCTTACTCGAAGAATAACCAAACAGATTGAATAGGACACGACTGTAGACGTTGTCTTTATGGACCAGTAAGGCCTTTGATAAGGTTCCACGTGGTAACCTGTTCTGCAGGTTTGCAGAGAATTGCTGAAGAGAGTCTATTAGAAACTGTTGACTCCTTGAAAAGAACAGTCTGTGAACTGAAGTAACTTGAGCCCAGGGACAAAGAACAGTCTGTGAACTGTGAACTCAGGTAACCTGAGTCCAGCCACCAACCTGAACCAGTTGGAACAGACGAAAACTAACTCCAATCTGCGTAACCCAAACCCTTATTTGGACAAAAGTATTGAGGTAAATCCAACTGGCCTCCTTGGAGCAGGGCCAATATGGAAGGAATGGGCTGAAGTCATTGAGAACAAGAGCAGAGAGAGATTAAACGTACAATAGTGTGGTGTGTAGATTTAGAGTTGTCGATAGATTCGTGGATAGAGTGGATGTGGAGAGGATGTCCCCATTAGTGGGAGAGTCTAGGATGAGAGGTCATCGCCTCAGAATTAAAGATGAGGAAGAATTTCTTTAAGCAGAGAGTGGGGAATCTATGGAATTCATTGCCACAGAACTCTGTGGAGGCCAAGTCAATGGATGTTTTTGAGGCAGAGATAGATGGATTATTGATTGGTGTGGGTGATAGGGGTTATGGGGAGAAGGTAGGAGAATGGGGTTAGGAGGGCGAGATAGATTGGCCATGATTGAATGGCATGGTAAACTTGATGGGCCGAATGGCCTAATTCTGATCCTATCACTTATGACCTTATACAGCTTGGAAACAGGCCCTTTGGCCCAACCTGCCCATGCTGACCAACCTGCCTGCATTTGGCCCACATCCCTCCAAACCTTTCATATCCATGTACTGTAGCTGTCCAAATGTTTCTTCCACATTGTGATAGTACCTGGCTCAACTATTTCTTCCGGAAGCCATTCCATATACCTACCATCCTTTGTGTAAAAAAGTTGCTCCTCAGGTTTCTATTAAATCATTCCCTCCTCACATTAAACCTATATCCTCGGGTTCTTGATTCCCCGGCTATGGGTAAAAGACTGTGCATTTACCCTATCTAATCCTCTCATGATCTTATGCACCTTTATAAGATCACCCCTCATCCTTCTGCACTCTAAGGACTAAATTGCTTGTCTGCTCAATCTCTCCCTATCGCTCAGCCTTATGGCGGAAGGTTATTTTTCAGACTGGTGGCCTGTGACTTGTGGGGTGCCTCAGAGATTCATGCTGGGCTCAATGCTGTTTGTGGTTTATATAAATGATTTAGATGAGAATGCGCAGGGCATGATTAGCAAGTTTGCAGGTGACACTAAAGTAGGTGGAATCGTACGCAGTGAAGTTGGTTGTGAAAAATTACAGCAAGATTTTAATCAGCTGGGAAGTTCCATTTTGGGAAGTGAAACCAGGGCAAAATCCTCACCATGAAAGGAAGGCCTCTGGGGAGTGTTGCAGAGGAAAGGGATCCAGGAGTACAGGTGCACAGTTCCCTGAAAGTAACGTCACAGGTAGATAAGGTGGTTAAAAAGGCTTCAGGTACGTTGGCCTTCATCAGTCAGGGTATTGAGTATGTAAGTTTGGACATTAAGTTACATTGTCTACAAATCTCAAATTTAAAAGAGGAATGGCATTTTCTCTATGCTTCTAATATTAGTGTGTCTTTCATTGCCACAGTACTCACCAGCTATAGTTGGAGGGTGCACAGCCAAGGGAGGATAGTCATTGTACTCCAGGATACATACTTCTGGGCAATGCTAGCTACTGAAAAATGAACGCAAGTATGTCCCTCACATGTTCTGCTCGAAAATTTGGTAATGATATTCATGACAGTTCCCAATGTTGGGGGAGTCCAGAACCAAGGGCCACAGTTTAAGAATAAGGGGTATGCCATTTAGAACGGAGATGAGGAAAACCTTTTTCAGTCAGAGAGATGCAAATCTGTGGAGTTCTCTGTCTCAGAAGGCAGTGGAGGCCAATTCTCTGAATGCATTCAAGAGAGAGCTAGATAGAGCTCTTAAGGATAGCGGTGTCAGGGGGTATGGGGAGAAGGCAGGAACGGGGTACTGATTGAGAATGATCAGCCATGATCACATTGAATGGTGGTGCTGGCTCGAAGGGCCGAATGGCCTCCTCCTGCACCTATTGTCTATTGTCTATTGTCTATTGACAGTGTGAATGTGACTGCACTCCTATCACTGGAATATGATGGTCAGAATCTCTCTCCATCCCTCCCCCTTCCCAGTTCTCCGACCAGTCTTAATGTCTCCGAGTACATTTTATCTCTGTTTGCTTTGTTGTTACCTTTTCCCAGCTACCAATCATCTATTCTACTTTTTCCTTGACCTCCATTCCCTTTGCTCTGTTTTCACACCTTCATACTTCCTTATTTATGTATCTGCCTCCCCACTGACGTCAGTCTGAAGAAGGGTCTCGACCCGAATCGTCACCCATGCCTTCTCTCCAGAGATGCTGCCTGTCCCACTGTTACCCCAGTATTTTTTTTTCTACTTTGGTTTAAAGCAGCATCTGCAATTCCTTCATGCACCCAAGGTCAAAAACGTGTCGCCTTTCAACTTTTTTCCACATCATCTCTCCAAACAGCCACAGCATTCTTTTTGTGATTGACATAATAGAGCGAGGGTAAAGATACAGATTACTAAAGGCCCAGGAATAGTCAGTTTTTCTTTCTAATTGTGTTTTGCATTAAGTCTTGTTTTTTGCATTCATCTTTCTTTTGAAAGTTTATGTGCAGTTTATGAATAGGTTGTTTTTCTGTCTTTGAGTGTGTGCTTTTGTTGCTGCAGCAAGCAAGATTTTTTTATTGTACATGTATCTCACCATCCTTGTGCATTTGACAATAAATTCAACTTGACTTTACTTAGCTACTATCCTAATCTGTCATCAGTTTGTCTCCTTTCCATCTCTGGCCTTTGTCCACCCATCTGCCAAACAAACCCTCACTTGGCGCTTATCAAGCGTTCTCCTGCCCTCACATCTTCTCCAGCTTCTTCCTTCCTGTTACAATCAGTATGAAGAAGGCTCCTGGCCTAAAACGTCACCTATCCAAGTTTAGTTTATTGGCTTAGTTTAGAGATACAGCTCCCTCCGGCCCATCGAGACCGCACCAGCCAGCAATCCCCGCACACTAACACTATCCTACACACACTATGGACAATTTACATTTATACCAAGCCAATTAACCTGCAAACATGAACGTCTTTTGGAGTGTGGGAGGAAACCGAAGATCTCGGAGAAAACCCACGCAGGTCATGGGAAGAACGTACAAACTCCATACAGACAGCACCTGTAGTCTGGGTCTCTGGCATTGTAAGACAGTAGCTCTACCGCTACACCACCATGCTGCCCAAGTCTTACAGGATGCTGTCTGGCCTGTTGAATTAGTCCAGTAATTTGTGTTTTTTTTGTAATGTGATAGTGCATGGAAAGAAGTGCCCATCTAATTCCCTAGTGAGCACCATTTCATCTGGAAACCATCACTGGAGTGACCTTCCCATATTAGATTGCGATTACGTGTGATTTGCATCTAAAATATGGTACTGTTTGATTTCTAGGCATTAGCTTTAGCCTGAGACTTTGGTCAGGAAGGAGGTCGGAAACGGTGGCAAGGATGGAATATTTGTGGTAATCTGTAAAAACAATTGTTTTGCTCTTTCCAGTGTTTGAAGGAAATTGTGGCTTGTCTAAAATAGGATTTCGGATACAAATGATGACTGCAGTATGGTAGGGACAAATTCAAGGCAAGAGGGTAGTGCTGGCTGTCATCCGTGTACACGTTCAAACCAATCACCATTGGTGTGAACAGTCCCTTGTAGAGTCAGACAATGGCGATGAATTGTAGGATGTTCACATAGAATAGAGTAGCAGCATAATGAAAGAATTGAAAATGCTTCTAGTCATCAAGAAACCTTATGGTTTTGTAATTAATTTGCATGGATGTAATATTATTAATATTATTACAGGATACTATTGACATTATTATGGGATAAACTGCCTGTACTAGAGGGTATTAGCTGCAAGGAGAGGTTGGACAAACCTGGTTGTTTTTTTCTGGGATGTCGAGAGTTGAGGAAAGACGAGATAGAAGTATATAAAATTATGAGAGGCATAGATAGGGTAGACAGCCAGAACCTTTTACCATGGTTGGAATGTCAAAGACTAGAGGGGAATTGCTTTAAAGTGAGGACAAATATTAAAGGAGATGTGCAAGGCAAGTTTTTTTGCGCAAAGGGTAGTGGATGCTAGTAATGGTGCAGAGACAATTGAGGCATTTAAGAGGATTTTAGATAGGCATTTGTGTATGCAGGGATTAGAAGAATGTAGATCATTTGCAGGCAGAGGAGATTAGTTTAATTTGCATCAATTCAGCACGGACATTGTGGGCCAAAGGGTCTATTCCTGTGCTGTACTGTTCTATGTAAACTCACAAATCTTGTCGGTGCTACTCTCTGCTGTTGGTGAATGTTGAGAGCGATAGGGAATTCAATGAATGAAAACAACCCCAAATCAGTGTGTAGACAACGTTACACCCACTTTATAGCATATCCAGCAGTGCCAAAAGCAAAATATAATAAAACAGAAAATCCTGGAGATATAGTCAGTGGCTCAAACAGTATATTGTAAAAAGCGAAACAGAGTTACCATTTCAGTTGGGTGTCCTTTTATTAGAATAGTTCTAACCCGGTTAGTAGTTCCAGCATTCCAAGTGAATAGTGGAACAGCATGTGCCTTGGCAGCTTCAGAGTCATCTCATTGCCAAAGATGCGGGGCTCTTTATATCTGCTGTCCCAGACATTGCGTAACATAATCAAAAATTAAAAGAAAAAAAACTGCGCAGGATTATTGCTTGACCTAATGAGTGCTTCCAGGACTTGTTGTTTTGGTTTGGGATTTCCAGCTTCTGCAGTTTTTAGTTCTGTTGCCTAAAACTGCTGTTAGGAATCAAGAAACGTTTGGGGCCTTTCAAGAAATTACACAGGGCAAATATATTCACGAACAGCCTGTGCAGCCATCAAATTACAAGGGGGTGAAATGAAATGAAATGACCCTCCTCTGGAGCTGTTGGAGCAGCAGCCAGCCCTTGCCGTAACTTATGTCACTGCCTCTCTGCGACAAAGCTGGAGGCCTCTGTAGGTTAAGTAGCAACCCAAGCTTGTTGTTCTCACTCTGCCAGCAGATTATAGTCGGGCAATCAGCAATAGATATCCAGATGCTCCTTGATCTTTACTCATTCTTGTGGGGAATCCAAAAAGCATTAACAGATCATCATCTACGCTGAGATTATTTTGCATTGAGCATGTCTGTGCTGTGGTACTGTACCTGGTGATAACAGCTGTTTTTTATAAAGACTGCAGTTTGAGCCATGTAACTCCACAGTTTACGGCTCGTTGAGTCCCTGACAGCATAGCTGCCACAGGTACACTTAAATGAATACGTTTGACAAGACAGACAAGCAGGAAATCCCCTTCATGACATCTAGCAGCTGCTGGCTGTGAAAGAAATCAACACGCTGACACTTTGCTACAAGCCTGCACATGGGAATATTTGAAACATGTCAGTGGCTGGCTGCAAGTAGGATGTACTGATACCCTACTGATAATTTGGTGACACATGATTTAACCACATACCAGTGAGAGAGCTCAGTGGACTTTCCCTACTGCGTTGTTTACCAGAAGTTATCATTTCCTGTTTTACTATTTGAAGGGCATGTAACGCTATGATGACGTTTAATGTTCTTCATTTAGTTATTTATAGACTTAAAGGTCCGTTCTTCACCATTTTAGAAGTGAATATAAGGCTCCCCCAATGGGCAGCTGGGAATAAGTGATGGAATATAAGCAGTTTATTTTTTACCCACAATTGCCCAAGATCAATTTCACCTGGGATTGTGACACTGAATTTTACAGGACACATTCCACAACACATTCCTAGGCTGCACGGTGGCATGGTAGAGTTGCTGCCTTAGAGCAATTACAGCACCAGAGAGCCGGGTTCGATCCTGGCTACGGGTGCTGTCTATACGGAAATTGTAGACTCTCCCCATGACCGCGTAGGCTTTCTCCAAGAACTTTGGATTCCTCCCACACTCCAAGGATGTACAGGTTTGTAGGTTAATTAGCTTGGAATAAATGTAAAAATTGTCCCTAGTGTGTGTAGGATAGTGTTAGTGTGCGGGGTCACCGGTTGGCACAGACTCGGTGGGCCGAAAGGTCTGTTTCCATGCTGTATCTCTAAACTAAACAAACCTAAACATGTTCTGTATTGAATCCCAGAAGGGGTTCTGTAGTTGGTTTCAGTGGATTGAAGGGAGAAAACATCTTAGTTGGGAAATCTGATACACAGAATAGATCACACTGGAGATCATCGCTGGGTAAAACAGCACCAGCTGCAAAACTGGACCGTGCACTTCCTTGCACTGCTCATGTTTATCAGACCTGATGCTTTCCTCATGTCAGGTTCCTGCTGAATTACAGCATTATTCACACAGTGCAGATTTATGCCCACAGTGATACACATTGGGCAGCCAAGCTCCACACTATAGTACAGTGCAACAGTGTCAGTACAACTAGGATTGTAACTCTTGATTGTTAAGGACAAAAATGCTTAGTCCTAGTCACAGAAACAGCATGAAAACAGGTTCCTCAGCCCAACTTGTCCACATTGACCATTGGCATTCTGAGCGAGTCATATTTCCCTGCATTTCGCCTATATTCCTCAAAAGCCGTCTGATTCATACATTTGTCTAAAAGTCATTTGAAACTCATAATTATATCCATTTCTATAGCTTCCTCGGGCAACTTGTTCCAGTTGTGGACAATCCTCTGAGCGAAAAAGTTGCCCCTGAGTTCCCTCCTAAGTTCCCCCCTCCCCCAGCCCATGCCCTCTAGCTTTTGAATCCTCTTCTCTGGGAAAATGACTGAGTGTTCTATTTCTCCATGCCCCTCATGATCTCGTATTCTTTGATTACACAGTGAGGCCTTATTAGACTGTTTTTAAGCTCACTGCAGGTTTTTCAAACACCTTCTGAAGACCAAAATGTTTACAACTAACCGGAAAGAATTCCTTCCTCATCAAGCTGCTGAGATTCTCATCCAACAGATAGCTCAGTGGGAACATTGGAAACAGCCCTCCATTATTGGAGACTATTTTGGCCATGCTTGGCCACCCAAGATGGATTGGGGTGCTCTTGTGCCTGGATGAAGAGGTTGCTCTTGTGCCTGGATGGGTCTGTCTATGTAAAGTGCAAGCTTGTTGGAACACATCAAAAACGAGCACTGTTCAGCTTCCATCGTCCATCACCGCTCCTGCAAATGGCGAGACACTTTTTATCTTCTCATTTTTAGCCTTTGCCCAACTATCTGCCAATCAAAAAAAATCCTCACCTGTATCCACTTATCACTTTCCTGGGTTTGTCCTGCCATCCCATCTCTTCCATCTTTCTCTCCCTCCCACACCACAATCAGTCTGAAGAAGGGTTGCGACTTGAAATGTTACTTATCCATGTTCTCCAGAAATGCTGCCTGACCAGCTGAGTTACTCCAGCATTTTGTGTCTTTTTTTTTGTAAACCAGCATCTGCAGTTGCTCGTGTCTCCCTTCAATCACTGCTAATAACCTGGACAGCCAAAAATATCCCTCCTCCAACTTGTTCCCCTCTGATTAACCCTGGCTACAGGCTGCACCCTCTCACCACTGCTACATCCCAACATCTTCACTGCCTTTGCCTCAAATCTCTAGTGCTTCATGGTGAGAGGTGAGTGTCCTCTTAAAATGCGCTCTTCCTCCACTAATGCTCAAGGTTCAGTACGAGGGACCCCAAAAACATCACCCAATTCCCCAAAATGGTCCGTCACTCCTGGCCTACTATCACTGGTGGCCTTTCTAAAATCTTGAGGATAGTTATGGTTTTGTTACTCAAACACTTTAATGCAACAAGGGGAGAAACCTATGACTGGAATTTACATTCATTGGTTAGGGGAAAAACCAATCGGTTCTCAAGCCCACTGCTTGATGGTTGCTTTATGTAGTGGTCAAGATAAGATTTGTCTCATTTGTTACATTGATGTGGAAACAGATGCGTTGTGTGTATTGCAGGAGGTGGAGGCCAGAGAAAGCTTGTAGTACCTGACAATGGAAGGTGCAGCTCAATGGTGCAGGCAAATTCAAAGCAAACTTTAATAGGGTAAGAAGTAAAGCTCCATACAATGCTAGACACATAGTGTTGGAGTAACTCAGCAGGTCAGTCAGCATCACTGGAGGAAAAGGATGGGTTAGGTTTTGGGTCAGAACCCTTCTTCAGGTCATATGATGTTGCCTGACAGACTGTTGCTCAGCTACGACTGTCCCATGTCAAGCCTTCATACATGCTTACAGTTCTTTCACTGCTTTCCATGTGACCTACGTTCCACTCAAAAATAGCTGCAACATAAAAATAGAAAATCTTGGCTCACTGACTTCATTTGCAAAGAATTTTAGAGCCAATTGTTGCCATTCAGTCTGGTTACACATGATAGGGTCGTGGCTGATTTCTGTTTTCACGTTGCTTTCTGGATCTTTCCATTGCCATAAACTGGAGGCAGTTCCAGCAGCCGCCATCCCATCCACTCTTCTCATCTCACACCACCCCTCCAAACACCCTCTGTCCATCCCCAAATCAACTCAAATAACCTCAAATGCAGCTGGTAATGTTTAAATGATATGACCATAATGAAGATACCATGAGAGATGTCACAACCCCCAACATGCCTGTACCTGTGAAGCTGAACACCATTGCTGCTGCAGAAGTCCAACACCCCCATACAATGCAGTGCATGTAAAATAAGTATTTATGGGAAAGCAAATCACAGTAAAGAAATTAATGCTTACACATACCTATACATGGATGGTGTCGAAGTAGAGATGGTCAAAAGCTTCAAATTCCTAGGAATGAATATCACCAACAGTTTGGCCTGGACCAGCCACATTGAAGCTATGGTCGAGAAAGCACACCAATGCCTCTACTTCCTTAGAAGGCTTTGGAAGTTCAGCATGTTCTCAACAACCCTCACCAACTTCTACAGATGTGCCGTAGAAAGCATTTTATCTGGGTGTATCACAACATGGTTTGGAAAAAGCCCCATCCAAGACAGCAAGAAACTGCAGTGGGTTGTGGACATAGCCCAGACTGTCACGCAAACCAACCTCCTTTCCATGGACTCCATCTACACTTCATGCTGCCTCGGCAAGGTGACCAAGTAATCAAGGACCAGTTTCACCCGGGTCACTCCCTCTACTTGTCTCTCCCATCAGGCAAGAGGTGCAGAAGTTTGTAAACACATACCTCCAGATTCAGGGACAGTTTCTTCCCAGCTGTAATCGAGCAACTGAACAGTCCTGTCATCAGCTAGAATATCGTCCTGACTTCCCATCTATCGCATTGGAGACCTTTGAACTATCTTTAATCGGACTTTATCATCTTGCACTAAATGCTGTACCCGAGAGTGTGCTGGCATAATGTATAACCACATGGTATGCCAGCTGCTCAGAAAAGGACAGGAAGGCCCTTCAGAGGGTCATCACGACGGCCCAGAAGATCATCGGCTGCTCACTGCCCTCCCTGGAGCACCTGTTCAGCCTACGCTGCCTCAGTAGAGCAGGCAAAATAATAAAAGATCCATCCCACCCCGGCCACCGTCTGTTTGTTCATCTGCCCTCTGGTCGACGTTTCAGGTCGATCAAATCCCGAACAAACAGATTTAAGAACAGTTTTTACCCCAGGGCCATACGAGAACTGAACACTACCTTTGCTAGGCAACACCGTTAAAAAATCTTGTACTTAATATAATTGTATTTATGTATTTATTTGTTTTTGCATTTATTGCATATATGTTTTTACGCACCGTCAGGATTGGCTATTTTTTAATTTCGTTGTACTCGTTGCAATGACAATAAATGAATATTATTATTATTATTATTATTATTATTATCCTTTACCTGTGAACTGTGAATGGCTTGATTGTTATCAAGCATTGCCTTTTCTTTGACTGGATAGCAGACAAACAAAAACTTTTCGCTGCACTTTGCACTCTGCACGTGACAATTATAAACTAAACTAATAATCATGAAAAACCAATTAGGGACAATATTGTATGCACTCATCATCGAAGTTGGGAACAGAGGAGCAAAAATGCCACACCTTAAGGAAGGGTTAGGGTGTGGTTAGAGGATGTCAGTATGATTCACTGGGCAGATGGACCCAGTTTACATGCTGTTAGGAGTTCTACCTCTTTTTGCTCTCTAATCACAGTGTTTGTTGCCAATATTGTAGCCTTTGATTTCTTGATGGGTTAAAGATTCAAAGCCTGTATCAAACCCATGAGATACACTTGGTGAGGTTGAGAACACAGCACTGGGTCAATGAGAGTATGTCAACCTGCCAAGATGGACCTAGCTTCTCCCTTTTCAGGCCATGAGTCTAATTTCTGTAACTCGGCACTTATTAACATTAGCTCTCTGCAGGAATCATTCAGGGGTAATAGTTTCCTCTATAGTTGTTGGATAACTCACAAAAATAAGATTTGCATTTCAATTTGTTAACTGGAATGGTAGAATTCAAACACATATCACTGGACCATTTATCCAGATCTCTGGAAACTGATTCAGTAACATGGCCACCATGTGACGGCACGGTAGCGCAGCGGTAGAGTTGCTGCTTTACAGCGAATGCAGCGCCGGAGACTACGGGTGCTGCACTGTAAGGAGTTTGTACGTTCTCCCCGTGACCTGCGTGGGTTTTCTCCGAGATCTTCGGTTTCCTCCCACACTCCAAAGACGTACAGGTATGTAGGTTAATTGGCTGGGTAAATGTAAAAATTGTCCCTAGTGGGTGTAGGATAGTGTTAATGTACGGGGATCGCTGGGCGGCACGGACTTGGAGGGCCGAAAAGGCCTGTTTCCGGCTGTATATATATGATATGATATGAAAGCAGGCAAGCAAAAGGAAATAAGAAACGAAAACCCATGAACTTTGTTGAACTAATTCCATGTTCCCTATATATCCAAAGACATGTCTGTTTTGCAGTTATTCAGCAATTGTGGTTCCAGAGCCCTCTCAAGTAAAGTACAGTATACCAAGAATTCACTGCCCTCTGGGTGAAGACATTTCTTGTCAATTCTGTAGTGAATGATTGACCATTAACCTGAGCCAGTGATTTCTAGCCCTAGACATCCCAGCCAGGGGAATCATCACTTCTGCACCCTGCAAGAATTTTATATGTTTCAATGATAACTTTCATTCTTTTAACGTTTCGAGACTCTTGGTCCAGTCTGCTCAATTTATTCCCAAAGGACAAAACTCCTTGTCCAGGAATGTACGCTCTCAATTGCAAACATATCCTTCCTTAGGTACGCTGACCTGCATGCAATATTCTAAGAGTTGTGAAATGAGCAACTAACTAGCACACTGTGCATCTAATCCTACTGAGATTGTCCCATGACTGTGATTGTTTGGAGCTTTCCACTCCAATTTACAGTACGTTGATATCTCCAGACATGCACATTATATAAACAGGGAAACAGTCGATCTGTGCCTGTGCCTGTTAACATGGCAGGCAGAATAACGTGAACAGTGCACAGAAAAGTCTGCTTCAGTTTTGCATCCAGTGTGATTTCAACCGGGAAAGATCTCCATTTGGCAAAAAATGGAAATTGCAACACATGGGATTCCAAAATATCCAGTTAACTAGTTCCCTTATGATACTTAAAAATGAAGTAGGATTGATGGGTCCGTCGCTGGCTATATTTATTGGGTCAGCCTATTTGAAATGGATTCCAATCTATCACCACCTCCCTAGTATAAATATTGACATCCTTGTAGAGATTGTTACTGCATCAGTAATGCAGCTGAGGGTTGGAATGTGCTACTGAGGGTAGGTCTAGGAAGGTGGGCCTGATGAATGCTGGGGCTGGGGTGACCTTGACAAGAGGGGTGAGTTGCACTTGAACTGAAGGGGGACCAATTTTCAGGGAGGAAGATTTGCCAGTGCTACTCGGGAGGGTTTAAACAACTCATTCTCCCAGACTGTAAAACGCATTGGCAGTGTGGGATTTGTTAAATGTGTCCAAGAAAGATTCCTTAATCAATATATAGAGGGCCCCTCTCCTCCCCCCTCCTCCCCCCCTCCCCCCCTCTTCCCCCTCCCTCCTCCCCTCCCCTCCCCCTCCCCCCTCCCCCTCCCTTCCCCTCCCTCCCTTCCCCCACTCCATCCCCCTCAACCCCCCTCCCTCCCTCTCCTCCCCTCCCTCCACCCTCTCCCTCCCTCTTCCCTCCCTCGGAGATAGATTTAAACTTAAAAATGTGAATAACTTAAAAAATATAACACCGATTTCAATGAAACTTCTTCCATTAGCACCAAAGGGATGACAGTGAGTAAGGTGGGCCTACAATTGTCATGCTATCGTGTACCGTTTTAGCTGTAGTTCAGGAACAAACAAACAAACAAACGAGAGTTTTAGTATATAGATATAGGAATTACCGAGGAGGAAGTATTGATGGTTTTAAAGTGCATGAAGGTAGATAAATCCCCAGGAATTGACCAAATACATCCTCGGAACCTATGATAAGCTACGGAGAAAATTGCGGAGACCCTTGCAGAGATATTTTCATCATCTTTTTCATAGGTGAAGATCCAGAAGACTGGAGGGTGGATAATGTTCTTCAGGCTACACATACAAGTAAAAGAGGGATTGGATGCATTTAGATGGACAAGGTTGATTTGGGAGAGACAACATGGTTTTGTATATGCGAGGTCATGTCTCAAGAATCAGATCTTTTGAAGATGTGACCAAAATGGTTGATGTGGGCAGAGCTTTCGATGTGTATACGGACATCAGCAAAGCGTTCGACAAGGTTCCGCATGGTAGGCTGCTCTGGAAGGTTAGACTGCATGGAGACTTCAGGATCCAAGGAGAGATAGCTGAATGGATAAAACATTGGCTTCATGGAAGGAAGCAGAGGGTGATGGTGGAAGGTTGCTTTTCGGACTGGAGGCCTGTGACTAGTGGTGTGCATCAGGGTTCGGTGCTGGGCCCGTTACTGTTCGTCATCTGTATCAATGATTTGGTTGAGAATGTACATGGCAAGATTAGCAAGTTTGCAGATGATACAAAAGTGGGTGATATTGCAGATAGTGAAGATGGATGTAAAAAATTGCAGCAAAATCTTGATCAGCTGGCCAGGTGGGCGGAGGAATGGTTGATGGAATTTAATACAGAGAAATGTGAGGTGTTGCACTTTGGAAAGTCTAACGGGCAGGACCGACACAGTGAAAGATAAGGCTCTAGGGAATATTGCAGGGCAGAGGGATCTAGGAGTGCCGGTACATAGTTCCTTAAAGGTGGCATCACAGGTAGATAGGATGGTCAAAAAGGCTTTTGGCACATTGGCAATCATTAGTCAGAGTATTGAGTATAGAAGTTTGGAGGTCATGTTGCAATTATATAAGGCTGCCTTTAGAGTATTATGTTCACTTCTGGGCACCATGTTATGGGAAAGATGTTGTCAAACTGGAAAGGGTGCAGAGAAGATTTATGAGGATGTTGCCAGGACTCAAGGGTCTGAGCTATAGGGAAAAGTTGAGCAGGCTGGTACTCTATTCGGAGTGGTGGAGGGTGAAGGGTGATCTTATAGAGGTGTATAAAATCACGAGAGGAATAGATTGGGTAGATGCACAGAGTCTCTTGCCAGCGTAAAGGAATTGAGAACCAGAGGACATAGATGTAAGATGAATGGGGAAAGATTTAATAGAAATCTGAGGGGTAACTTTTTCACACAAAGGGTGGTGGGTGCATGGAACAAGCTGCCCGAGAAAGTAGTTGAGTCAGGGACTATTGCAACGTTTCAGAAACAATTAGACAAGTACAAGGATAGGACAGGTTTAAAGGGATCTGGGCCAAATGCAGGCAGGTGGGACTAGTGTAGATGGGACATGTTGGTGGGTGTAGGCAAGTTGGTCCAAAGGATCCATTTCCATGCTGTACAGTTCTATGACTTTCTGACTCTAAGGGTAGCAAGGACAAGCCAGGGAACTACACATCACAGAACCTGATGTCAGTGGTGGGAACGTTATTTAGGTTTATGTTTATTATTAATATGTGTACTAAGGTACAGTGAAAAGCTTTATTTTGCCTACTGTACAAATAGATTAGATGTAAAATACATAAATACAATGAAATCAAACTCAAACACATAGATAGAGCAAAGGGGAAGATACCGAGTGCAGAAAATCTCAATATTGTAGTGCAAGGGTTCCACTGATTGAGGGATTTCGTAGGAGCACAATCTACCAGCATTTGGATAGACACGGACAGATTAGGAATCGTCAACATGGCTTTAGGCGTGGGAAATGGTGAATCACAAATCAGATAGTGTTTTTTGAAGCTGTTACTATGACGATTAATGAATACAGGGCAGTGGATGTTGTCGTTATGGACTTTAGCAGAATCTTTGAAGGTTCCCGCATGGTAGGCTAATCTGGGAGTTTAGATCGCGTGGAATCCAATGTGAGCTATTCAACTGGATTAAAAATTGGCTTGGAGTCAGTAGTCAAGGGGTAGTTGTGGAAGGTTGCTTTTCAGAATGGGAGACCTGTGACCAGTGATTTGCTGCAGGTGTCTATGCTGGGGCCACTGATGTTTGTTATTATTCCTAAATGATTTGGATGACACCACAGTTAACATTTTTAGTAAATTGGCAGATGACACCTTAATAGGTGGTAGAGTAAACAGTGAGGAAGACTATCTACGTTTACAAGATCAAGATCAGTTGGGAAGGTGGGCCAGAGAATGGCAAATGTAATTTATCCCAACAAGTGTGAGGTGTTTCTTTCTGGTATTCAAACCAGGGCATGACTTACACAGTTAATAGTACAACCAGGAAAGTGTTGCAGAACCTAAAGAGCTGGGAGTCCACATGCATCTATATATTACTAAAACTCTCATCCTGTTTGTTTGTCAGTTGTTCGGTTGTACGTACCCGAAATACAGCCAAAACAGTACACGATAGCGCAATAATTTTAAGCCCACCTTACTCACCATTGGCCTGCGGTTCAAATGGTTGTTATATTTTAAAAGTTATTCACTTTTTAAACTTTAAAATTCACTTTATAAACTTTACTAAATCCCTTTTCCACTTGCCCTGCCTGTCAGCCGAGCCTGCGCAGTAAAACCTCCGTGTTCGACGTCACAATGGAAACGTTGGGGCCCGTTGATCTAATATAGATGCTCCCCGACTTACGATGCTACGACTTATGATATTATGACTTTGCGATGGTGAGGAGGGGGAGGATAAGGGGGTTTGAGGGGGATGGAGTGGGTGAGTGGGTAAGGGGGGTAAGGGAAGGAGGGGGGATAAAGGCGGGTTGACGGGGGATGGAGTGGGTGAGTGGGTGATTGGGGGGGGTGCAGGGGAAGTGGGGGAGGTGGGGAGTGGGGGAGGGGAGAGTGCTAGACCAATGCAGGAGATGTTTGAGCCCAACGGGTCCACCCTTTTCTAGTGGTTCCCTAAAAGTGGCATGTAGATGGACAGTGTGGTGAAGAAGGAATTAGGCATGCTTGCCTTCATTGTGAAGGGTATTGAGTATATATGTTTGGAAATCATGATGCAACTGTACGATACGATACGATGCAACTTTATTTATGCTGGAGGGAAATTGGTCTGCCATCAGTCAAAAGATACAGTTACAAGGCATTGAAAGTGTCATGTGCATTATAGTAATAATGAAATTTACAGTAAGTACTGTACAAGTCATTGGTGAGTCTACACGAGGAATACTGTGTCGCCCAACTATGGGAATCTTGGAAGCAGTGCAAAGGATGTTACCTGTGCTTGTGGGCTTCAGTTATAGTTATAGTAACATCCTTTGCACTGTTTCCAAGATTCCCATAGCTGGGCGACATAGTATTCATTGGTCCATTTTCTTTGGAGTAGAGGAGGATGGGGGGCAACTATGTTGAGGTGTACAAGATCGTGAAGAACATGGATAAAGTGAATGCTCACAGTCTTTTTCCCAGGTTAAAGGATTCTAAAACCAGAGGGCATATGCGTATGGTGAGAGGAGATGCATTTATTAGGGGCCTCATGGGCAACATCTCCTGAAAACGATAAAAGTGGGTACAAGTACAACTTCTAAAAAACATTTGGACAGATATACGTGTAGGAAAGATTTAGAGGACTATGGTCCAAATGCAAGCAAATGGGCTAGCCCAGTACGTGAACTTGGTCAACTTGGTGGCTGAAAGGCCCTGTTTCTGTGCTGTACAACTCTATGACTGCATATCTCTCCACAGACTATACCAGCACCCTGAGCCAGGCATCTCCAGGAATCTATCTGTTTTTTACCTGTAAGTCTTGAAGCATCCACTCTCCGTGAGCAGGAACCCTGATGTCCACATCACCCAGAGGAATTTGGGTCAAATTATATTGATCGACAAAACAGCATGTTGTTCAGGTGAAAGTGTAGTAATATCAACTGTGTCAGTATGCCAATGTATTGGTGACCTTGGGTATATTTCCCGCTGTCAGGTTATAGATTCACAAGGTTTAGTTTCATTGCCTATAACTTATAGCATAACCTTTCAAATTCTAATTTGAATTCCACTATCTTGGTAATATATAGAAGAAAGCAGCAATCAGCAGTAGCAGCAATCAGCAGTAGCAGTAGCAGTAGCAGCAGCAGCAGCAGCAGCATAGCATAGCAGCAATCAGCAGTAGCAGCAGCAGCAGCAAGCAGCAGTAGCAAGCAGCACCTAGCTGTGTTGCTTGGGAAGTAGTGTGTGGGGATTGTGTGGGGATTGTGTGGGGATAGTAAGGAGTAAGACCTGTGTGATCTCCCGGACTAGTTTCGATCGCCTAGCTTGGGGTCGGAGAGGAATTTCCCGGATTTTTTCCCAAATTGGCCTGGGTTTTTTATCCGGTTTTTCGCCTCTCCCAGGAGATCACTCAGTTCTTTTGGGTGGGCGGTTGGAGCGGTTGGAGTAGCGGCCGGGCGGTAGGTTTAGTAACCAAGCGCGGGGCTTTGTTTGGAGAGTATGACTGCCAGGGCAGTTTTTTGTTCTGGGTGTCAGATGTGGGGAATCTGGGAGTCTGATAGTCTTCCAGACATCCACATCTGCGCCAGGTGTGACGAGATGGGGCTCCTAAGGGACCGTATTAGGAACCTGGAGCGGCAGATTGATGACCTCCGTCTGATCAGGGAGAGTGAGGAGGTTATAGATAGGAGTTACAGGGAGGTGGTCACTCCTAGACCACGGGAGGTAGACAAGTGGGTCACTGTTAGGGGGGGCAAGGAACAGAGGCAGGGACTAGGGAGTACCCCGGTGGCTGTACCCCTTGGAAATAAGTACTCCTGTTTAAGTACTGTTGGGGGGGACAGCCTACCTGGGGGCAACGACGGTGCCCGGGCCTCTGGCAAGGAGTCCGGCCCTGTTGCTCAGAAGGGTAGGGAAAGGAAGAGGAGAGCAGTAGTAATAGGGGACTCTATAGTGAGGGGGTCAGATAGGCGTTTCTGTGGACGCAGTCGGGAGACCCGGATGGTGGTTTGCCTCCCTGGTGCCGGTGTCCGGGATGTGTCTGAGCGTGTCCAGGATATCCTGAAAGGGGAGGGAGAGGAGCCAGAGGTCGTGGTACATATAGGTACCAACAATATAGGTAGGATAAGGGAAGAGGTCCTGAAAGGAGAATTCAGGGGGCTAGGAAGAGAGTTAAAAAAAAGGACTTCCAAAGTAATAATCTCAGGCTTATTGCCTGTGCCACGCGATAGTGAGAATAGGAATGGAGTGAGGTGGAGGATAAATACGTGGCTGAGGAACTGGTGCAGGGAGCAGGGTTTCAAGTTTCTGGATCATTGGGACCTCTTCTGGGGGAAGTATGACCTGTACAAAAAGGATGGGTTGCATCTGAACCCGAGGGGAACCAATATCCTGGCGGGGAGATTTGCTAAAATAACTGCGGAGACTTTAAACTAGTACGGTTGGGGGGAGGGACTCAAACACAGATAGCTAATAGGCAGTGTGTGAGGCAGGAGGCAGAAAAGGGAAACACTCAGACCCAATATGTAGGAGAGAAAGAAGGGAAAAGAAATAAACTGAGAATAAGAAATGATGGGTCCCTTAAATGTGTATATTTTAATGCTAGGAGCATTGTAAGAAAGGTGGATGAGCTTAGAGCCTGGATTGACATCTGGAAGTATGATGTTGTGGCGATCAGTGAAACATGGTTGCAGGAGGGTTGCGATTGGCAATTAAATATTCCAGGATTTCATTGTTTCAGATGTGATAGAATCGGAGGGGCAAGAGGTGGGGGTGTTGCATTGCTTGTCAGGGAGGATATCACAGCAGTGCTTTGGCAGGACAGACTAGAAGGCTCGATTAAGGAGGCTGTTTGGGTGGAACTCAGAAATGAGAAAGGTTTAGCAACACTTATAGGGGTGTATTATAGACCGCCAAATAGGGAACGAGAATTGGAAGAGCAAATATGTAAGGAGATAGCAGATATTAGTAGTAAGCACAGAGTGGTGATTGTGGGTGATTTCAATTTTCCGTATATAGACTGGGAATCACATTCTGTTAAAGGGCTGGATGGTTTGGAGTTTGTAAAATGTGTGCAGGATAGTTTTTTGCAGCAATACGTAGAGGTGCCTACCAGAGAAGGGGCAGTGTTGGACCTCCTGTTAGGAAATGAGATGGGTCAGGTGACGAAGGTATGTGTTGAGGAGCACTTTGGGTCTAGTGATCATAATGCCATTAGTTTCAATATCATTATGGAGAAGGTCAAATCTGGACCAAGGGTTGAGATTTTGGATTGGAGAAAGGCTAATTTTGAGGAGATGAGAAAGGATTTAAAAGGAGTGAAATGGAAATTGTTGTTTTATGAAAAGGATATAATAGAGAAATGGAGGATATTTAAAGGTGAAATTTTGAGAGTACAAAGGAAAGAATAATAATTTGAAAGAGCCATGGTTTTCCAGGGAAATTGGACACTTGGTTCGGAAAAAGAGGGAGATATACAATAAATATAAGCGGCAGGGAGTAAATGAGGTTCTTGAGGAATATAAAGAATGTAAAAGGAATCTTAAAAAGGAAATTAGAAAAGCGAAAAAAAGATATGAGGCTGCTTTGGCAAGTAATGTAAAAGTAAACCCCAAGGGGTTCTACAGATATGTCAACAGCAAAAGGATAGTGAGGGATAAAATTGGTCCATTAGAGAGTCAGAGTGGACAGCTATGTGCTGAGCCGGAAGAAATGGGGGAGATATTAAACAATTTCTTTTCTTCGGTATTTACCGAGGAGAAGGATATTGAATTATGTGAGGTAAGCGAAACAAGTAGAGTAGTGATGGAAATTAGGAGGATTAAAGAAGAGGAGGTACGGACACTTTTGAAGAATATAAAAGTGGATAAGCCTCCAGGTCCTGATAGGATATTCCCTAGGACATTGAGGGAAGTTAGTGCAGAAATAGCAGGGGCTATGACGGAAATATTTCAAACGTCATTAGAAACAGGGATGGTGCCGGAAGATTGGCGCATTGCGCATGTTGTGCCTTTGTTTAAAAAAGGTTCTAAAAGTAAACCTAGCAATTATAGACCTATTAGTTTGACGTCTGTGGTGGGAAAATTAATGGAAAAGATACTTAGGGACAATATATATAATTATTTGGATAATCAAGGCCTGATTAGAAACAGTCAACATGGATTTATAATAATAATAATAATAATATTCATTTATTGTCATTGCAACGAGTACAACGAAATTAAAAAAATAGTCAATCCTGACGGTGCGTACAAACATATATGCAATAAATGCAAAAACAAATAAATACATAAATACAATTAAATACAATTATATTAAGTACAAGATTTTTTAACGGTGTTGCCTAGTGCAAAGGTAGTGTTCAGTTCTCGTATGGCCCTGGGGTAAAAACTGTTCTTAAGTCTGTTTGTTCGGGATTTGATCGACCTGAAACGTCGACCAGAGGGCAGATGAACAAACAGACGGTGGCCGGGGTGGGATGGATCTTTTATTATTTTGCCTGCTCTACTGAGGCAGCGTAGGCTGAACAGGTGCTCCAGGGAGGGCAGTGAGCAGCCGATGATCTTCTGGGCCGTCGTGATGACCCTCTGAAGGGCCTTCCTGTCCTTTTCTGAGCAGCTGGCATACCATGTGGTTATACAGTATGCCAGCACACTCTCGATGGAGCAGCGATAGAAGGACAACATGAGCTTCTCCTGCAGGTTGGTTTTCCTGAGGATCCTCAGGAAGTGGAGTCTCTGCTGTGCCTTCTTTACTGTGGTGATGGTGTTGGTAGACCAGGTAAGATCCTCTGCGATGTGCATACCCAGGAACCTGAAAGCTGGTACCCTTTCCACACAGACCCCATTGATGTAGAGTGGGTCGTAATCTCCACTGGTTTTTCTAAAGTCAATTATAAGTTCCTTTGTTTTGGAGGAGTTCAGGACCAGATTGTTCACTGAACACCATGCTGCCAGCCTTTGGATTTCATCCCTATAGGCTGTCTCATCTCCTTCTGAGATGAGTCCAACCACAGTCGTGTCATCCGCGAACTTGATGATGGTGTTGGTGGGATGGGTGGGGGCGCAGTCGTGAGTGTAGAGGGAGTAAAGGATGGGGCTCAACACACAGCCCTGTGGTGAGCCGGTGCTCAGTGTAATGGTGGAGGAGAGGTGAGGGCCTATTTTGACGGTCTGGGGGCGGTTGGTCAGGAAGTCCTTGATCCATTGGCAGATGGTTTGGGAAAATCCAAGGTCGGAAAGTTTGGTGACCAGTCTGCTCGGGATGACCGTGTTAAAGGCAGAGCTGAAGTCGAGGAAGAGCATCCTCACATAGCTCCCCTGGTGTTCAAGGTGGGTCAGTGCAGTGTGAAGAGCAGTGTCGATGGCATCCCCTGTAGACCTATTTGCTCTGTAGGCAAACTGGTGTGGGTCGAAGGTGGGTGGGAGGCTGGCTTTGATGTGCTGCAGGACCAGTCTCTCGAAGCACTTTGTGCCTGGAAGGTCATGTTTGACTAATCTTCTTGAATTTTTTGAAGAGGTTACCAGGGAAATTGATAAGGGCAAGGCTGTGGATGTTGTCTATATGGACTTCAGTAAGGCATTTGACAAGGTTCCACATGCAAGGTTGATTAAGAAAGTTAAATCGTTGGGTATTAATAGTGAGGTTGCAAGATGGATTCAACAATGGCTGAATGGGAGATACCAGAGGGTAACGGTTGACAATTGTATGTCAGGTTGGAGGCCAGTGTCTAGTGGAGTGCCCCAAGGATCTGTGTTGGGTCCACTGTTGTTTGTCATTTACATTAATGATCTGGATGATGGTGTGGCAAATTGGATTAGTAAATATGCAGATGATACTAAGATAGGTGGAGTAGTTGATAGTGAGGTAGATTTTCAAAGTCTACAGAGAGACTTGGGCCTTTTGGAAGGGTGGGCTGAAAGATGGCAGATGGAGTTTAATGCTGATAAGTGTGAGGTGCTGCATTTTGGTAGGACAAATCAAAATAGGACGTACAGGGTAAATGGTAGGGAATTGAGGAATGCAGTGGAACAGAGGGATCTGGGAATAACTGTGCATTGTTCCCTGAAGGTGGAATCTCATGTGGATAGGGTGGTGAAGAAGGCGTTTGGTATGCTTGCCTTTATAAATCAGAGCATCGAGTATAGAAGTTGGGATGTAATGTTGAAATTGTACAGGGCATTGGTGAGGCCAAATCTGGAGTATGGTGTGCAGTTCTGGTCGCCAAATTATAGGAAGGATGTCGACAAAATGGAGAGGGTACAGAGGAGATTTACTAGAATGTTGCCTGGGTTTCAGCACTTAGGCTACAGAGAGAGGTTGAACAGGTTGGGTCTTTATTCTTTGGAGCGTAGAAGGTTGAGGGGGGACTTGATAGAGGTTTTTAAAATTTTGAGAGGGACGGACAGAGTTGACGTGGGTAGGCTTTTCCCTTTGAGAGTGGGGAAGATTCCAACAAGGGGACATAGCTTCAGAATTGAGGGACAAAGGTTTAGGGGTAACATGAGGGGGAACTTCTTTACTCAGAGGGTTGTGGCTGTATGGAATGGGCTTCCGGTGGAAGTGGTGGAGGCTGGCTCGATTTTATTATTTAAGAGTAAATTGGATAGGTATATGGATAGGAGGGGATTGGAGGGTTATGGTCTGAGTGCAGGTAGATGAGACTAGGTCAGGGAAAATGGTCGGCGTGGACTGGTAGGGCCGGACAGGCCTGTTTCCATGCTGTAGTTGTTATATGTTATATGTTAAGAAAGGGAAAATGCTGACGACTGGACATAGTTATTTGATCATCAATGCTTGGTTTGGAGTAAAAGATTTTCAGCAGATTTATTGACCTGTAAGACTGTAATATAGTGAATGTAGGAGAAATGCATCTTTCATAACCTCAGGATGTAGTCACTGTTGTAAAGGAAGAAATGTGGAAGGCAATCTTTGCAAAATAACCAGTCATAATAAACAGCAGTGACTTAAGGGTAAGGCGTCAGGAACAATTACAGATAATCATGGGCTCCATTTAACAAGAATAGTTTACTGTGGAACTGAAAACTGGATTAGTGTTAATGTGATCCTGGGAAATTAGGATGAAGTTTCAGTTTCATCTTCTTCGCATTAAATTATATTATGTTCCTTTTTATTTATTTAAGTCAATATAATTTTCACTCGACTGGCTCATATAGATTTCACAGTTGGCATTGGTGAAAAATTCTCAACATCATCAAAAGATAACTTTTCATTTTGGTTTTATAGATTCTCTTCAAATGGCTGAACCATTCTGTGTATCTTATTCAAATGGATGAACCACTCTGTGTAAAGGTTTTATAAATTCAAATTGTAACCATTGAACCAGTTTGTACAACTGCTTATTCTTTCTGTGGCCAGAAGACCATGAACCGAACCTTTTGTCAAGTCCGAGTTCCTAATTTTCTTTTCTCTCAATCGACCTAAGACCTTTTGGCACATTTAATCCTCCAAACTCGCTGAAGGCCCTTGTAAGTGGTGGAAGGAACTGACCACTTCAGAATCAACCCACCTGCCCTCTCATCCGATCAGACACCTCCTGCCCTATTTGTGGAAGTGTCTGCATTTCGCACATTAGACCATTACACCACAGTGGAAATATGTCATCGATGATTCCAACGACTGTCTAAGAAGAGGAAGCAGAAATTGATAACAATATTTTCAAATATTTGAAAGGTGTCATATTGAGAGGCAAGCAGAATGTAAAATCCCAGCATTTTGGGTAATTCCATTATAACCCCTGCTATGATGATAGACACAAAACTGGAATAACTCAGCGAGTCAGACAGCATCTCTGGAGAAAAGGAATAGGTTACCTTTCGGGTTGAGACCTTTCTTCAGACTGAGAGTCAGGGGAAAGGGAAACACATAGCTAACAATGGGATGTTTCCTTTATCATCATTACTTTTTTGCATATCTCTCATTCATTTGTTCTATATCTCTCTACATCACTATCTATATCTCTCTTTTCTCTTTCCCCTGAGTCTGAAGAAGGGGCCACAGTTTAAGAATAAGGGGTAGGCCATTTAGAACGGAAATGAGGAAGAACTTTTTCAGTCAGAGAGTGGTGAAGGTGTGGAATTCTCTGCCTCAGAAGGCAGTGGAGGCCAGTTCGTTGGATGCTTTCAAGAGAGAGCTGGATAGAGCTCTTAAGGATAGCGGAGTGAGGGGGTATGGGGAGAAGGCAGGAATAGGGTACTGATTGAGAGTGATCAGCCATGATCGCATTGAATGGCGGTGCTGGCTCGAAGGGCTGAATGGCCTACTCCTGCACCTATTGTCTATTGTCTATTGTCTATTGTCTCGACCCGAAACGTCATCTATTCCTTTTCTCCAGGGATGCTGTCTTACCTGCAAAGTTACTCCAGCTTTTTGTGTCTATCTTCAGTTTAAACCAGCATTTGCAGTTCCTTCCTACACTTATCCCCTGCTCTGATTGTATTTGTTGATTATCACTAGTTTAAACAGATGTTGGTCTCTCCACATAGTTAATTAGCCCGTTGCAGAGAAAATAAATGTGTGCATTGTCCAAGATTGGAAACAAAACCAGCTCTGGGGGGCTGCATGGGGAAGCTCACATGTAACCATGATATCCACCTAATGCACTAAAAGATCTTGCACCATGTACATTGCCATTAGGGGACAAGTGAAACCAGGTGGCTTGAAGAAAAGTGCATGTGTTATTGAGGGGAATGCGCCGGGATGGGGGAGATACATAGAATCGGGAAAAAAGCATCATGAGTCAAGCACGGGCCTGAGTAATACAGAGAGGTTGGATAGCCGGGACTTTCTTCCTTGGACTGCAGAAGACTGAATGTTGACCTATTGATGTATACAGGACCATGAAGGGCATGGATAAAATGAACACTCTTTCCCAAGGTAAAAAATTGGAGGGCATAGGTTTAAGGTCAGAGGGAAGAGATTTAAGAAGGTTAAGAACCTCTGGGGCTATGTTTTCATTCAGAGGATAATTGATATCTCGAATGAACTGCCAGAGGATGCTTTGGAAATAGGTACAATTGTGACTTTTAAAAGACTTTTACAAGTTATAGTAGAATTGGGCCATTCATCCCATCGAGTCCACTCCGCCATTCAATCATGACTGATCTCTGCCTCCTAATCCCATTTTCCTGCCTTCACCCCATAACCCTTGACACCCGTTCTAATCAAGAATTTGTCTATCGCTGCCTTAAAAATATCCACTGACTTGGCCTCTACAGCCCTCTGTAGCAATATGTTCCACAGATTAACTACCATATGACTAAAGAAGTTCGTCCTCGCCTCCTTTCTAAAAGAGCGCTCTATAATTCTAAGAATATGACCTCTGGTCCTGGACTCTTCCACCTGTGGAAACATCCTTTCCACATCCACTCTATTTTATGCCTTTCACTATTCTGTAGGTTTCAATGAGGTTCCCCCCTCAACATTCTAAACTCCAGTGAGTAGAGGCCCAGTGCTGTCATATGCTGAGGCTCATCATATGCTAACCCACTCATTCTTGGAATCATTCTTGTAAATCTTCTCTGGACCCTCTCCAGAACCAGCACATCCTTCCTCAGATATGGGGCCCAAATTTGCTCACATTACTCCAAATGCGGCCTGACCAGCATCTTATAGAGCCTCAGAATTTTTAAGGGCTATGCGCCAGATGAAGAAAAATGTAACGTCCACTATGTAAACTTGTCTGCATGGACAAGGTGGGCTGAAGGACCCATTTCCATGCCGTAAAGCTCCAAGGTGCTATGACTAAGAGCCAACTGGGGGATAATGGGGGGAGGTGTGAACACTTGCTTTGTGGAGTAAGGGTCACAATTAGGTTGGAGAGTCAGTCAGGATCTTGTTCAAATTGTTATTTGGGAGACCTGAGAGAGCTAAATATTTAATTTAAGGTAAAATAAATATGAAGTTATGCAACTTGATAAGGAAGATAGAAACATTGTGGGAAGTTTCCTTGAGTTTGTTGTTTGCGAAGGGACGCTGCGATCTCTCGCCTGGTCCCGGCTCTGGGTTGGCGGCAATCCGCTCGGAGGGTGAACCTTTGCCGGCAGCTTCTGCCTCCAGTCCCCACCACTGCTGCCGCTGCCGCTCCAGGACAAGTTAAAGAGTCGGGAGAGTAGAAAGGAACCCGCCGCATAAAGCAAAAAACCTACAAAATCATCGTAGTTTTTACTAATTATACACATATATACACCAAATTTAACAGTTTTGAAAACAGTATTTTCTTACCTATACGGAGAAAAATTGGATAAACAGATGAAACAAAGGTTTGGTTACACGCAGTAGATCAGCTGGCAACAATTCTATGCCCCCGCGACCTATGACCTGCGCATGCTCAGTCGGAATACCAATCTCGCTTATTGGGTTCAGATCGGGTGATTGACTTGGCCACTCAAGAATTGACCATGTTTTAGCTTTGAAAAACTCTTTTGTTGCTTTAGCAGAATGTTTGGGATCATTGCTGCAGAATGAACCGACGGCAAATGAGTTTCGAGGCATTTGTTTGAACTTGAGCAGATAGGATGTGTCTATAGACTTCAGAATTCATTATGCTACTACCATCAGCAGTTGTATCATCAATGAAGATAAGTGAGCCAGTACCTTCAGCGCCATACATGCCCAGGCCATAACATCCCCACCACCGTGTTTCACAAATGAGGTGGTAAGCTTTCGATCTTGGGCAGTTCCTTCTCTCCTCCATACTTTGCTCTTGCCATCACTCTGATATGTTAATCTTCGTCTCATCTGTCCACAAGACCTTTTTCCAGAACTGTGGTTGCTCTTTTAAGTACTTCTTGGCAAACGGTAACCTGGCCATTCTATTTTTTGTGGCTAACCAGTGGTTTGCATCTTGCACTGTAGCCTCTGTATTTCTGTTCATGAAGTCTTCTGCGGACAGTGGTCATTGACAAATCCACACCTGACTCCTGAAGAGTGTTTCTGATCTATTGGACAGGTGTTTGGGGATTTTTCTTTATTATAGAGAGAATTCTTCTGTCATCAGCTGTGGAGATCTCCCTTGGCCTGCCAGCCCCTTTGCGATTTGTAAGCTCACCAGTACTCTCTTTTTTCTTAATGATGTTCCAGACAGTTGATTTTGGTAAGCCTAAGATTTGGCTGTTGTCTCTAACACTTTTACTCTTGTTTCTCAGTCTCATAATGGCTTCTTTGTCTTTCATTGGCACAACTTTTGTCCTCATGTTGATAAACAACAATAAAAGTTTCCAAAGGTGACGGAAAGACTGGAGGAAAGACTAAGTGCTGAGAGCTCTCTTATACCTGCATTAAGGAGGCAATTAAACACACCTGAGCAATTACATAGACATGTGAAGCAGTGTGTCCCAAACATTATGGTGCCCTGAAATGGGGGGGACTATGTGTAAACACAGCTGTAATTTCTACATGGTGAAAACAAAATGTATAAAAATGGCCTTTAATAAAATCTGACAATGTGCACTTTAAACACATGTGATTTTTTTTCTATTACAAATCTCAAATTGTGGAGAACAGAGGCAAATAAATAAATGATGGGCCTTTGTCCCAAACATTATGGAGGGAACAGTATCTACCTGCCTGTTTTTATCACGAGTCTGTAGGAAGGTACTGCAGATGCTGGGTTAAAGCGAAGATAAATACAAAATGCTGGAGTAACTCAGTGGGACAGGTAACATGTCTGGAGAGAAGGAATGGGTGACGTTTCGTGTCGAGACCCTTCTTCAGACTGAATGGCCTGTTTCCTTTATCATCGTTATTTTTTTGCATATCTTTCATTCATTGTTCTATATCTCTCTACATCATTATGTATATCTCCCATTTCCCTTTCCTGTGACTATCTGATTCAACTTAAAGAGCAAAAGGAATGCAAGTAAAAGTTGGATCATGCCTGCTCTGATATTAATCTCAACCTTACCTTCCCATCTAATCATGATAATGTTCCATGCTTTTGTTTACCAAGGGCTTTTGTAAGATGAATGAAAATCAAAACCCAATTGTAAAGGCTGGAACATAAACAGGAACTAGAACATTCATAAGATCAGACAGTACCTGTGGAAAGAGAAATAGAGTTAATGTTTCTGGATACAAAGTGCTGGCATAACTCAGGGGGTCAGGCAACATCGCTGGAGAATGTGGATAGGTGATATTTCAGTTCAAGACCCTTCTTCAGTTTCTGGTTGAAGATTCTTTGTTAGATCTGATGAGTTGTCTTGATCCAAAATCATAACTCTTTCCACATACTGGTAAACCAATCTATCTCTGCTTTAAAAATGTTGAAAGACTCCGCGCATTGTTTTTTTTGAGGAAGAGAGTTCAAAGACACACAACCTTCTGAGAGAAAAATAAATGCATCATCTCCATTTTAAATGGTCAACCCCTTATTTTTAAACTGTGACCCCTGGCTTTAGATTCTTCCACAAGAGGAAACATTCTCTTCACATCCACCCTGTCAAGAGCCCTCGGGATCTTATATGTTTCACATTTAATTCTGCTACAATTAATTTTATTGCTTCCTGAACAGCTAAATCACCTCCCCTATCCATCATCACACAAACTTAGTGGGTCTAATTTGCTTCTTTTAGAATGAACTGCAGATTACAGATTTCCTCCTCAATCCCCAATGAAGGAAGTTAATTTGAAGAATATCTTCTTTTCAACACAGTAAATGCTGTTTTGCTGTAATGATATTTAGGCAGCTGACTATTTTCAAGATGAACATTTGAATATATTTTACTGAGTATCATATCTACTTGGTTTGATGCAATAGGGTAAACGAGAAATGGGAATTTGAGTGAAATGCCGGAATTAGAGCCAACCACATACCGTTAGATCACCACTGTTTCCTACTCATAGACTGCTCCCTTTATAGTTGCCAATTTCCATATTTTTACCAATAGCCTTGACTGTTTATATGCCTGCTTTAAAAATAACAAAACACTTATTGGTCTGTAACCTGCTGTGAAACATGGGCCCATTCCTCAACCTTGTATAAAATACAATTTTCTTTACTGGCATCTTCCTTTCTGAAAGACATTTATCCATGGTTGGATACGATTCATTTGGTCAAGTAGTCCTGCGAGCCAAAATAAAGGGTGGCGAAAAGTTGGAGAACGCAGCAATCAAACCTGAGATGGGCCACTTTGACCAGCAACACGTATGTGTTGTAGAAACGAAGTACTGAGATACTGGATTACCAAAACAAAGACACAAAGCGTTGGAATAACTCAATTGGTTAGACAGCATCCTCAGAGAACAAGGTTAGATGACGTTTCGGGTCGGGACCCTTCTTCAGTCCGAAACATCACCAATCTATGTCACCTATCCAGCACTGTGTTTTATTTTTTAAACAGATGTGCTTTGTTTGGCAATACCCATGTGTTAACAGTCAGGAGGGGAGCTTTAGTAATTTTATTTAGTTTCCACTAGTGGGAGAGTCTCGGACTAGAGGTCCTAGCCTCAGAATTAAAGGATGTTCTTTTAGGGAGGAGATGAGGAGAAATTTCTTTAGTCAGAGGGTGGTGAATCTGTGGAATTCTTTGCCACAGAAGGCTGTGGAGGCCAAGTCAATGAATATTTTTAAGGCAGAGATAGATAGATTCTTGATTCGTATGGGTGTCGGAGGGAGAAGGCAGGAGAACGGGGTTAGGAGGGAGTGGTAGATCAGCCATGATTGAATGGTGGAGTAGACTTGATGGGCCAAATGGCCTAATTCTACTCCTATTCCTTATGAGCTTATGACCTTATTGTTTGGGTTGTGGCATTACAATTACTTCACTAAGAGATTCTGGGTTATATTTAGTAGCTAAGACGAAGAATATGTAACTCAGCATGTTCCACAACTAGAATTGCACTTGAACCAGATATGTTTTTAGGTGTGTGCATTTTAAAGTTGGCATATCAACATTTGCAAGGGCCAGTATGCCAATGAGACAGGCACATCACGGTATTTATGGGTCGAATGGATTGCTGATGTCTATTGGGAACATACAAGGTCAACAAAGTTTATGGATAGTCTGATCGAGTATGATGATGTTTGTACATCTAGCTCACATTACTGGGGCTTTGGACACCTATTTAGTACCTGACAAACAGGCACAGCACTATCAAATTTATCAGCTGGAATCTAAATACAATTACAGCAGATTCACTTTATTTATGTTACAGAAAGTGAGTCACAGTTAACTGACTGTATCATTTCCATTGCGGTCATCCTATAAAATGCCGGAGCATTAACTTAGCAGTGTGCATCTTTATTGCTTTTGACCATGTTAAAAAGGTACTGGGCATACAAATACTCCTGCTGTTGAGAACCAAAAACAGAAGCATGTATCTGCTTTTCAGCAAATGTAAAATACTGATAGTATTTTGAAGTGTCTTAGTTATGTCTATGACTACATCAAAGGTATTCGCTTCAAGGAAATTAATAAAAAACATATTTTGAAATAGCAAGATAACCATTATGATTAACATGTATAGTTTTAAATATACCCATTGGGTATTCCTGCTAACATGTTATTTGAAGGGTTATATCTAAATCAGAATTGATCTAAAGCTCACCAAAAGTGTTCTATTTTTTAACAACAGCTTGGAAAAAGACATTAATATCCAGAAGTGCAGATGCACTCTCCAGTGGGGCTTCAACAAACTTAATCAGAAATGCTGTTAAAACTCAGCTTGCAGAGTAGATCCACATCTGCTCTTAATAAAGAAACAGGATGTGTGTTTGTGCTCACAGTGGGGAAGAGAACAACCTATTAAGTATTAGACTGACCACTTCCTGTTTAAATGAGAAATGTTGACAACACAAAACACTGTACAGTAAACATTATAAAATGAAAGGCACAGCAACTGGAAGGAGTCTGGTAGTTAAACATTCAGCATTAGCAGCAATAAGTAATCGATTGGTGAAAATATTCTAGTGTCAGAGATCAAATGTTTTAAAGCTTGTCGCACACAATTCTGAGTATGTATTTCCATTTGCGATAATAACACTCAATTAAGAGAGAACAATTAATAATTAATCCTTAGAAAGAAAAAGCCATACATTTTGTGAAATATATAATCACTATGAGGATAAGAAATTGTACAAATATTTAAAGGAAACAATCCCATGTTTCAGTGAATTGCATTGGACCAGTAATAAATATACATAAAAGTTAGAAATCATATTTCCTGTTTTGTCTCACAGGAATGGATATTGAGAAATCACAAATTTGCCTGCCAGAATATTCTGTTGACTGAAATTCTTCTTCTGGCTGTGGTCAGCAGACCTTGTTTCTGGCCACATTCCATCTCTCTCAACAATAGCACTTGTTCCATGTGATCTACTGGATTGGTTTTGATCACCCAAAGCTGTTGAAAATGAAATTGTAAAAGTTTGTTTTTTTCTTTCCACTGTCCCTGGTTGAATTTTTCATGTTTGTTTTCCTTCTATCACCTCTTCCATTCATTATTTTACACCATGTGCTTATTGCTTGACCCTTGCCAAGTGGGTAAACAAAGGAATTCTGGAGTGGGATATTTCTATTAAATGTGGTGAGCCCATGCCCTTGGCCTACCACATAGACTGTGGGTAAAGTGTTATATTTCCCTTATTCTCTTTTAGAAAAGGGACAAGGAAAAGCAAGTCATACTTTTGGTTAACTTGAGTTTCAGGCATTGCAATTAATCCAGCTGGATGCCAAGCTGGTAGGACGGCTTCATCGGGCAAACCTGTTCACTTCTGCTTCGGACAGAAGAAATTCCGAGCCTAATTACATACCCCTGTTCAGTTAGCTTTGCCCTTTAAAGTACAGTGACTGAGGGCTCTCTGCCTGATCAGGGATACCCAGGCCACTTCATTCCTGGTCTCATTCCTAGTTCAGCCACAACACTTCAAATTCTTGATGAATGAATGAATGAATAAGTTTATTAGTCAAGTATGCATATACAAGGAATGTGTCTTGGTGCTCCGCTCACAAATGACAACACAAGCATACAGTTAATAATTGAGAATAAAGCATAAACACATCAAAACAATAAGGATACACCATTACGGTCTAAACATGTGGGTGAAAATAAACCAGAGCAAAAAAGAGACTACAGACTTTGGTTATTGAGTAGGGCGGCACGGTGGCGCAGTGGTAGAGTTGCTGCCTTACAGCGAATGCAGTGCCGGAGACTCAGGTTCGATCTTGACTACGGGCGCCGTCTGTACGGAGTTTGTACGTTCTCCCCGTGACCTGCGTGGGTTTTCTCCGAGATCTTCGGTTTCCTCCCACACTCCAAAGACGTACAGGTATGTAGGTTAATTGGCTGGGCAAATGTAAAAATTGTCCCTAGTGGGTGTAGGATAGTGTTAGTGTGCGGGGATCGCTGGGAGGCGCGGACCCGGTGGGCCGAAGGGCCTGTTTCTGCGCTGTATCTCTAAATCTAAAATGAAATCTATCACTCGTGGAAAAAAGCTGTTTTTATGTCAGGCTGTGGCTGCTTTGACAGTCCGGCGTCGCCTTCCAGAAGGAAGTGTTTCAAAGAGTTTGTGGCCAGGGTGAGAGGGGTCAGAGATGATCTTGCCCGCTCGATTCCTGGCCCTTGCAGTGTACAGTTTGTCAATGGGGGGAAGGCTGCAGCCAACAACCTTCTCAGCTGTGCGAACGATCCGTTGCAGCCTCCGGATGTCGTGTTTGGTGGCTGAGCCAAACCAGACCATGATGGAGAAGATGAGGACGGACTCAATGATAGTAGCATAGAATTGGACCATCATTGCCTGTGGCAGATTGTGTTTCCTCAGTTGCCGCAGGAAGTACATCCTCTGTTGGGCTTTTTTGACTGTGGAGTCGATGGTGGCCCTGGAGATGATGGTTCCAAGGAACTACAATGACTCTACAGATGTGACTATGGTGTTGTTGATGGTGAGTGGGGGGAGGGGAAGGGGATCTCTTCGAAAGTCTACAATTAGTTCCACTGTCTTGAGAGCATTGAGCTCGAGGTTGTTGCGATGGCACCAGGACGCCAGCTGTGTCACTGCCAGCTGTGCCAGCTGATGGGACTGCAATCTGTGAGGAGCTTATTTTCAGCCACATCTTTTATGAAGACTTTATTCTATTGTACAATGATTGAACTGCTGAGTGAAACCATGGGACTCTAGTTTGCAAACTGACATATTTTTAATTCTCTGATTATAGGAATTTTAAAGTGTATTAAGGTGGATAAATCCCTGTGACCTGATCAAGTGTACTCGAGGGAAGATATTGCACATATCCAATATGTGCATTATCTTTAGCTATGGGTGAGGTGCTGAAAGACTCAAAGCTGGCTAATATTGTTTAAAAAGGGCAGGTGGGTAACTATGGACTGGTGAGCCTGACATCAGTGGTGGAAAAATTATTGGAGAGGATTCTGAGGGACAGGATCTATCAGCATTTGAAAAGGCAAGTCTGAAGAAGGGTCCCAACCCGAAACATCACCTATCCATGTTCTCCAGAGATGATGCCTGACCCGTTGAGTTACTCCTGCACTTTTTTTGAAAAGGCAGGGGTTGATAAAGGAGAGTCTTTGTGCATGGGAAATCATGTCAAATGGATTTGATTGAGTGTTTTGAAGAGGTGATGAAGAGGATTTGCCATGTGGACCTCAGAGCTGTCGTTGCTGCTACCAATATGTTTGTTTCCATATGGCATATTATACAGATGCACATATGTAGTGTGAGTAGCAGGAGCTGCCATGTTTCACAGGCTTTAGTGGATCTGTTAATAATGCTCACTGGAAGTATGCACAGTAGACAGATCACAATGTCAATCTGTGTGCAATGCTAATGTGCTAATATCTCTGCCAAACTGGAGCTCAGCAATGCAGAGAAGGCCAATTGCTAGTTTTGCACAGCTTGGACACACATTCAGCATTAGCAAGGACACACCCCCTTCCCCACCAGCACTATTGAAAGGAATAATCAGCTACTTGAAGTCTGGCTGATTACCACTGATGTCTAATCTCTTGCCACATCCTTCCAGGATCTGTCCACAGCACTAATTCAGCTATGATTCATCTGGTGTTTGATGTTTTTCTATAATGTAGCCAGTGTAGAGGATGTAGTGTTCTATCACTTGTGTCCTGCTACCTGAGCTACCCTGCATAGGTCGCAGACCACTTGTTCCTAGTGACTCAGCAGTGGACTTCCAGGTGAAGGGAAGATAACGCATCTGTACATGTCCCCAGTCAGATAGATGCTGTTGCTACTGTGTGTGATGTGTTGTCATGCAATGGTGAAATTTGAGGGTGATGGGTGTATGGAACGAGCTGCTAGAGGAGGTAGTTGAGGCAGGGACTATCCCAACGTTTAAGAAACAGTTAGACAGGTACATGGATAGGACAGGTGTGAAGTGATATGGGCCAAACGTGGGCAGGTGGGACTGTTGTAGCTGCGACATGTTGGCTGGTGTGGGCAAGTTGGGCCAAAGGGCCTGCTTCCACCCTGTATCACTTGATGACTCCATGATCTTGAGTGTTGTTCTATAAGTTTAGTTGCAAAGCCTTTCATGGTCGAATAGCTGGCAGGGTGTGCTGAGTATGAGTTCTGGCTTGGACTAATGGTACTAATGTAAGGTAGAGCATACAAACATTATGAAAATGCACTTACTGACAGAGATTGGTTAGGTTTAGGTTTATTATTGTCAAGTGACCCGAGGTACACAGTGAAGAGCTTTGTTTTGCATGCTATCCAATCAAATCAGATAATGCTTTACATACATACAATCAAGCCAAACTCAAGTAAAACCTGTGAGGTGGAGAAAGATACAGAGCGCAGAATATAGATCTCAGCATTGGAGTGCCACCAGTTGCAGTCAAAGTCCAATGCCTGTAATGAGGTGGAGGTGAATTGCACTGTACCCTTGCTTATTCAAGAACCATTCGGAAGCTTCACAACACAGGGGAATAAGCTGTTCCTGAGTCTAGTGGCATGTGTTTTCATGCATCTGTATCTTCTGCCCGTCAGGAGCGGGGAAAAGAAATGACTGGGGTGGGAAAGGCCTTTGAAAATGTTGGCTGCTTTCCCAAGGCTGCGTGAAGTGCAGAGGGTGGTGAGTCTGGTCTGTGTGATGGACTGGGCTACATCCATAACTCTCTGCAATTTCTTGTGGTCTTGGACAGAGCTGTTCCCAACTCAGGCTGTGATGCAATCCAACAGTATGGTTTCTATTGTGCATCTGTAGAAGTTTGTAAGATTCATTGGAGACATGCCAAATTTCCTCAGCCTTCTGAGGGAGTAGAGGTTTGGTGTGCCTTCTTGGCAGTTATCTCAATGTGGTTGGTCAACAACAGATCATCGGTAATATTTATGCCAAGGAACTTGATGCTCCCAACCATTTCCATTTTGTCACCATTGATGCTGATTGGGACATGTACTCCACTACATTTCCTGAAGCTGATAACCAGCTCCTTCCTCTTACTGACATTGAGAGAGAGAGATTATTATCCAGACACCATATCGCTAAGCTCTCCATGTTCTTCCTGGACTCAGCATCATCATTGTTCGTGATCCGGCCCACCGCAGTGGTGTCATCTGCAAACTTGTGGATGGAGTTCGAGCTGGATTGGCCATTCCCTGTATATGGAGTATAGCAGGGGATTGGGAACACATCCTTGCAGGGCACCAATGTTGAGAATTATTGAATGTATTGTCACCAATCCGCACTGATTGTGATCTGTGGGTCAGAAAGTCAAGGATCCAGTGGCAGAGGGGGGAGCTAACTCCTCAGTCTAGGAGGTTGGAGATGAATTTTGAGATGAATTTGTGTTTAAATCAAACTATAAATGCACCTTTTTTGGTATTGTTAAATATACCTCAGCTCTATTGTCGATAAAATGCAGTGGAACAAAAAGGTGCAAACTTTTTCGAATTGGTTCAAATTAATCAAACAATAAGTATTTGAAACACAGTTGATAAGTAATGAAAATGTTACATTTCGTACAAAGAATAAAGCTTAAATATTTGCCGGTCATGAAGGTCTGGGAACATATAAGAAAATATATCCCTGGGCTAAGGTTGTATCAGAGCTTTGAAGGAACTCTATTTTATGTGTAAAGGCAATAATGAAATAATAATTGGGATTGGTACAAATGGAGATAGTGGGCTGAAGGTTTTGTTCCCATAATGTATAACTATGTCATTTATAATAATAATAATTTGTTATTTGGAATAAAGTTACAAAAGTGTAGCATAGTGTAGTGTGGAGATACAGCACGGTAACAGGCCCTTTGGCCCACCGAGTCCGCATTGACTAGTGATCCCCACATAATAACACTATCCTACACACACTAGGGACAATTTTTGCATCTACACCAAGCCAATTAACCTACAAACCTGTACGTCTTTGGACTGTGGGAGGAAACCGAAGATCTCAGAGGAAACCCACACGGTCACGGGGAGAACATACAAACTCTGTAAAGACAGCACCCGCAGTCGGGATCGAACCCGGGTATCTGGTGCTGAAAGCACTGTAAGGCAGTAACTCTACTGCTGCACCACCGTGAAAGAGGAATAATATTATAAAAATTCATCAATCACGAAATAGCAAGGACTCAAAATTAGAGAAGCTAGGAACTGCAGATGCTGGTTTACAAAAAAAAGATGTAAAATGCTAGAGTAACTCAGTGTGTCAGGCAGCATCTCTGGAGAACATGGATTGGTGACGTTTCGGGCTGGGACCATTCTTAATTATTTTCTCCCTTCAATATGGGAAGTTGTAAGAAATAGTCATCTAATATGACCAAAGCATCACAGTCACACAGCGTGCTCATTTGCAGTTTTTCCCTTTGGAACTTCAAGACATAGAAAACAATTTAAGGCTCTCTGACATGGATTATTCATTGGCAACTACATTGCAATTCAGTAGAATAGCAACAGGCTTTATGCAGTTAAATCTGCACCTGATAAGAGTTTGAGGGAGTTTGGTCTATTAACTAGCTCGGATACCAGCAGAATGTAACTGCATGTGATAATGGATGAAATAAGCTTCCCAGACTGGAGCAGAAGTTAGAAAGAATCTAATGTGTACTTGTATTTGGGCAGTTGAAAGGATGGATATAATTAATTTAATATTTGCCATGATGGCCTATCAGCTTCCAAAACAAAGAATAAGAATGTGTAAAATAAAGAAGGGCAGGGATGGGGAGATGGTCTAGAAGAAAAGATTCTGACAGAAGAGAGGGTGAGGCAGACAGGAGAAAAAGAAAGAAGAAATAGAGAAGAAGACGGTAGATTGTATTATCTTTGAAACATAACTAGAGAAACATTTAAAAGTCCTTGTGTGACTGCTGAACCTTCTGCAAGACTTACGTGACATCTTTCAACCCAGGTGCGGTAAATATTATGATTTCTTGGAATCAAATATCCCATGCATGTGTACAACCAATAAAGCTAGTTGGAACTAAACTGATCCTTGCTTATTTATTTCTTGATGGCAGATTTGTGTTAACAGAATGGAAAGGAAAAGGAAAGGTTAAGAAATGAATAGGCACAGAGCCTTGATCAACACTGTATTAAAACTTGTTTTAAATAGCAGTATTGAACAACTCCAACCATTTCATCAGCGCACTCAAACTGAGCAATCTTGACATAGTTTTGACATATGATTGATTCTGTTTCTATTGGACAGTTCTTGGAAGCGCTTAGGCAGTGAAATATATTGGCAGGGCCATAGGCTGATTGTTTAATATCCTAGTTAACTGATAAGAACCAAGAAATATTCACAATGAATCAAAAGGGAAAGTGGGTTATAATATTGTGTATAAATGTCATAAACTACCGCGGCAATCTCAGTTGTTTGGGAACATTATCTGAACAGTGATATTGGAAACTACTCACTTCCTCTCATGTCACAGTGAGATAGTAATCAATACATTGATAGAATTGACACAGACAGGGTTTGAATTTCTTGCTGTTAATTTATTTTTCTGGAAACAAAAATCTGTGCATTCCCTTTCTTGGGTTTCAACATTGGTTAAAAATAAAGAAGACCAGATGATAGAAATATAAAATGAAAACAGATCATGCTGCAACAAAATGTTTTAAAGAGTTACTGACTTCCTCAAGGTGTTTTATGTCCACAAAGAACAAAAGACAACAGAAATGAAGATTCTCTTTACACAGCAAACTCCAAGGTGAATACAAGTCCACCTATCCTGAAGAATCCTGCTATCATTCATTCCCTGGATGGATCTATGATCCTTTGTGCTGCCTCTGTTCTCGTGCTTCTCTTAGCACAACCTGAGGTCCTGCTTCCTCAGCGATGCTGAGGTTGAGAATTCCCCTTGCAACATTATTTTTCTTGAGAGCTTTCTTGACTATTCTTACTGACCTCTTGGCTGCGCCACTTGAAGCCAGATTACATAAAGGAATAAAAGCGTATTCATTGCCGTTTAGTTCATAATATATGTGAACAGAGTAGATCAAATCTGAGAGCCATTGTCAGAAATGAGCCTTTCAGCCAAGGCAGGACATGCTCATATTGACACCATTTCATCCACACTACATTCAATAGTGAAACTACTTGCTTCACTTCACTCCATGTCGAGTGATTATCAATCAGTTCCAGGATAGTGACATTCTTTTTTTTTGTACAAAAGTCTACACATATTCTCTGAAAGGGTGCAGCAGGCCTTGCAAAATAGCATTTTGCTGGCTTATTCCTACAATTCTGATGAACACTGTGATTGCTTGTCGATGATCACTGTCAGTCAGGCAGAGGTGAGTGACAAAGGTACCAGCAATTGCTTTCATACTGGTTATTCCTGTATGATATTCAACCAAAATGATATTCTCCAAAGCTGTACTTACGACCATTCTGTGACCCCAATTGATGCAGGCCTGCTCAATTGACAGCTCATTGGAGTGATTGTGGTCTGTTAACTATCTAGTTTAAGTTGTGCTTCTGTACAAGTTCTGTCTCTCCGATCACTACCTGATTATAGATCTGTGCCATATGTCACTGTGTCACTGTGCTAGTGTACCTTTAAGAGTCGTGTGCATCATATGGTATGACTTGATGCATCATTGTGCCAGACACTACTGTTTAATTCAAGTTGCCTCCTTCATTAAATATATTCAGTGGTTAGCTCTGCCTTGTTTGAGTGTTATACTTGCAGCAACACCAAAGAAAGGCACAGACACAGTCATGGCATTGAGTTCGAGGTGTAGCTGTTTCTGAGAGAAACAGGAGACAGGATCCGGTTAATTAACGAACCAGCTACTTTGAGTTGAGGCGTGTGGTGAGAAAGCTGGGAAATGGACATGTGAGATCTATGGGGAAGCTGAGAAGTACAGGTTGACTCAATGTGGCTCTTAATGCAAATGACATTGTAGAGGATATGAACAGAGGAGAATGCAAGGAACATATTATTGCTATTGGGGGACACATGCAATGTTGGTGAAACATTAACGCTCCAAACCACAATTGAAGAATTGTGTAACGACATGGTGCAGATCTTTAACAAAACATAAAATGATGGGGGATCTCAGCAAGTCAGGCAGCCTCTCGAAAGGGGATGGACATACAACGTTTTGGGTCTGGACCCTTCTTCAGACTTGTGGCAACAGTTAAGGATCTTTCTCACTTCCACAATGGTTTTTCCCTTTCTTCGGCTTGCGTGAAGACGATGAAGAAAACCTTTTTCATCCAGAGAGTTGTGAATCTGTGGAATTCTTTGCCACAGAAGGCAGTGGAGACCAATTCACTGGACATTTTCAAGAGAGCGTTAGATTTAGCTCTTAGGGCTAACAGAATCAAGGGATATGGGGGAAAAAGCAGGAATGAGGCACTGGGTTTAGATGATTACCCATGATCATATTGAACGGCGGTGCTGGCTCAAAGGGCCAATAGACAATAGACAATAGACAATAGGTGCAGGAGTAGGCCATTCGGCCCTTCGAGCCAGCACCACCATTCAATGTGATCATGGCTGATCATTCTCAATCAGTACCCCATTCCTGCCTTCTCCCCATACCCCCTGACTCCGTTATGCTTAAGAGCTCTATCTAGTTCTCTCTTGAATGCATTCAGAGACTTGGCCTCCACTGCCTTCTGAGACAGTGAATTCCACAGATTTACAACTCTGACTGAAAAAGTTTTTCCTCATCTCCGTTCTAAATGGCCTACCCCTTATTCTTAAACCGTGGCCCCTGGTTCTGGCCAAATAGCCACCAATTTTCTATGTTTCTATGTTTCTATGTTTCTATGATGGCACAGTTTCATTGTCACTTACATTCTTGCCCTCTGTAGTATAATCTAGCTTCAGAAATAGAGTCTTGGATTTATACTTGTTCTTTGAAGGCTTGCTATTTGTTGCTTTGACAATCAATCAACGAAGCCATTTTCTTCTTCACCTTGAGAACTATTTCCTCCGATCTAAGTTGACTTTTCTATGATCTTAACAGTTTTTGCATCTTGGGGAATGCTGATGAAAGACGTGGCTACAGTAGTGAGTCTGGGTCAGAACATGGTTGAAGAGCAGGAGAGCAGCAGGAGTCATAGGGCTGGTGAAGTGAGACAGGTTCTCACAGAACTTTCAGAGAGAGAAGAACTTCAAAGTATCCGTATCATATCATCATCATATCATATCATATATATACAGCCGGAAACAGGCCTTTTCGGCCCTCCAAGTCCGTGCCGCCCAGCGATCCCCGTACATTAACACTATCCTACACCCACTAGGGACAATTTTTTTTACATTTACCCAGCCAATTAACCTACATACCTGTACGTCTTTGGAGTGTGGGAGGAAACCGAAGGTCTCGGAGAAAACCCACGCAGGTCACGGGGAGAACGTACAAACTCCTTACAGTGCAGCACCCGTAGTCAGGATCGAACCTGAGTCTCCGGCGCTGCATTCGCTGTAAAGCAGCAACTCTACCGCTGCGCTACCGTGCCGCCCTGAGGAGAAATCACAGCGGAGCAGTAAAATGGAGACATGAGAGACTGCAGGTGTTGGAATCTTGAGCAAAACACTGCAAAATGCTGGAACAACTCAACATGTCAGGCTGCATCTGTGGAGGGAACGGACAGGTGACATTTCTTGCGGAAATACTTCTTTAGATTTTGAATACTGACAAGTGTTATGAGATGCATTTTGGGAAGTAGGAATAGGACATATATAATAAAGGAGGCCGAGGGGTGATCTAACAGAGGTACATTGAGCCCTTTGACTTCATCTTGAAATGACACATCAATCAGACACAGTTACAAAAATTTGAAAGAAGTAGGTTAATGCAATGAACTTGATGTTCAAATGGGCAAGCTGATGGCCACCAACAGAGACATGGTGAGTGAAACGATGAGGCAGCATCACAGAGGGTACAATGCTGAGACGCAAACAAACAATAGGTGCATAGAGTCAGTGATGGCAGAGGGATCCTCTTCACAAAGGTTGAGACACAAATGGGTTCACTGTAAAATGAAGCATATGTGCTGATGGCAGAATGCTGCAGGTCACATGGGTGCAAAAGGTGGGAGGCTGTCCATGAATATCATGAGGATACCCAGGGTCTAACGCCTGTTCAAGATGGTCTGGCATTGCAGCTGTCATTGAATAAGGCACATTACACAAGAGCACAAGTCCATTTGAAATCAAGCAGTGGATAGAGAACGGAGCTTCTGCATGCCCCAGGCTCAAGGCAGCAAACCCTAAAGCATGTAGCAAACACTTCAGGGATGTTAGGTAAAGATTGTAATGATGAATTTTGTAGTTGAAAAGACATGCAAAATTAATGTGTAGGAAGGAACCGCAGATGCTGGTTTAAACTGAAGATAGACACAAAAAGCTGGAGTAACTCTGCGGGACAGGCAGCATCTCTGGAGAGGTTATGGGTGACATTTTGGGTCGAGACCCTTCTTCAGACTGGTTAGGGATAAGGGAAATGAGAGATATAGACGATAATGTGGAGAGATAAAGAACAATGAATAGCCTAATTCAGCTCCTATGTCTTATGATCTTATGACACCAGATGCAGTCACTGGATGGTGCTTATCAACTGCTAAGCAGAGGCCCAGCTAGTCATTTCTGCCTCTGAGGCCACAGGAATGTTAATGTGGTCAAGTCCCATAATACCTAATCACTTCTCCATTCTGTAAAATAGTAAGTGACAATTGTTCATTTTGTAACATATCCAGCAGTACATTTATATGTGTCTAATTTACTGACTGCTTTCACCCTGGCTACTTCTAACATTGTTTCCCAACGGTAGATGGGCAGGATGAGCCAGTGGAACATCAACCTTTTATGCTTATCTCAGTAAGATGTAGCCATGGTATATCTGTATTCAAATTAATGAACTAAAATCTTTTGTTTTTGAACTTCAATATTATCCAAAAATATGGAAAACGTCACCTCCGCATTTAACAAACTTTTTGACATGTATGTTGGTTAACTGCATCATTAGTGACTTTAGAGGCATTGTTACTGCAGGCAAATCCCGATTGCCTGCGGCGTTTTCATTACCACTAATGAAATTCCATGCTTGGCAAGTTCTTAGACTATATTTCAAAATCACACCAATTTGCATTTTGTTATTTGCTTATAAATTAAAAATTGATCAATTTAATCTGTTTATTAAAAACAGATTTATTGTCTTGTTCCATGCAGGCACTATAAATGTGCCAAAAGACAAGACCTCTTCATATCTTACCCAAAACAGTTCAGTATAGCAGAAAATAAAAATGCTCATGATCACCTGGGTTACGATATGATTTATTGGATGAAGGCATCCACTTTTATTATCAGTTAGAATTACCAAATGACTTGTAGTTTACAGCCTCTGAAATTTAACAGAGTTTTCATTTAGACTATTAATACATTTTTCCACAATGACTGAATAACGCTCATTTCATTAACTAAGGTCCAGATATAATGTGCAGGATTTACGGTAGAATGCAAAGGCATGATAACATATAACATATAACATATAACAACTACAGCATGGAAACAGGCCTGTCCGGCCCTACCAGTCCACGCCGACCATTCTCCCTGACCTAGTCTCATCTACCTGCACTCAGACCATAACCCTCCAATCCCCTCCTATCCATATACCTATCCAATTTACTCTTAAATAATAAAATCGAGCCAGCCTCCACCACTTCCACCGGAAGTCCATTCCATACAGCCACAACCCTCTGAGTAAAGAAATTCCCCCTCATGTTACCCCTAAACCTTTGTCCCTCAATTCTGAAGCTATGTCCCCTTGTTGGAATCTTCCCCACTCTCAAAGGGAAAAGCCTACCCACGTCAACTCTGTCCGTCCCTCTCAAAATTTTAAAAACCTCTATCAAGTCCCCCCTCAACCTTCTACGCTCCAAAGAATAAAGACCCAACCTGTTCAACCTCTCTCTGTAGCCTAAGTGCTGAAACCCAGGCAACATTCTAGTAAATCTCCTCTGTACCCTCTCCATTTTGTCGACATCCTTCCTATAATTTGGCGACCAGAACTGCACACCATACTCCAGATTCGGCCTCACCAATGCCCTGTACAATTTCAACATTACATCCCAACTTCTATACTCGATGCTCCGATTTATAAAGGCAAGCATACCAAACGCCTTCTTCACCACCCTATCCACATGAGATTCCACCTTCAGGGAACAATGCACAGTTATTCCCAGATCCCTCTGTTCCACTGCATTCCTCAATTCCCTACCATTTACCCTGTACGTCCTATTTTGATTTGTCCTACCAAAATGCAGCACCTCACACTTATCAGCATTAAACTCCATCTGCCATCTTTCAGCCCACCCTTCCAAAAGGCCCAAGTCTCTCTGTAGACTTTGAAAATCTACCTCACTATCAACTACTCCACCTATCTTAGTATCATCTGCATATTTACTAATCCAATTTGCCACACCATCATCCAGATCATTAATGTAAATGACAAACAACAGTGGACCCAACACAGATCCTTGGGGCACTCCACTAGACACTGGCCTCCAACCTGACATACAATTGTCAACCGTTACCCTCTGGTATCTCCCATTCAGCCATTGTTGAATCCATCTTGCAACCTCACTATTAATACCCAACGATTTAACCTTCTTAATCAACCTTCCATGTGGAACCTTGTCAAATGCCTTACTGAAGTCCATATAGACAACATCCACAGCCTTGCCCTTATCAATTTCCCTGGTAACCTCTTCAAAAAATTCAAGAAGATTAGTCAAACATGACCTTCCAGGCACAAATCCATGTTGACTGTTTCTAATCAGGCCTTGATTATCCAAATAATTATATATATTGTCCCTAAGTATCTTTTCCATTAATTTTCCCACCACAGACGTCAAACTAATAGGTCTATAATTGCTAGGTTTACTTTTAGAACCTTTTTTAAACAACGGCACAACATGCGCAATGCGCCAATCTTCCGGCACCATCCCTGTTTCTAATGACGTTTGAAATATTTCCGTCATAGCCCCTGCTATTTCTGCACTAACTTCCCTCAATGTCCTAGGGAATATCCTATCAGGACCTGGAGACTTATCCACTTTTATATTCTTCAAAAGTGTCCGTACCTCCTCTTCTTTAATCCTCCTAATTTCCATCACTACTCTACTTGTTTCGCTTACCTCACATAATTCAATATCCTTCTCCTCGGTAAATACCGAAGAAAAGAAATTGTTTAATATCTCCCCCATTTCTTCCGGCTCAGCACATAGCTGTCCACTCTGACTCTCTAATGGACCAATTTTATCCCTCACTATCCTTTTGCTATTGACATATCTGTAGAACCCCTTGGGGTTTACTTTTACATTACTTGCCAAAGCAGCCTCATATCTTTTTTTCGCTTTTCTAATTTCCTTCTTAAGATTCCTTTTACATTCTTTATATTCCTCAAGAACCTCATTTACTCCCTGCCGCTTATATTTATTGTATATCTCCTTCTTTTTCCGAACCAAGTGTCCAATTTCCCTGGAAAACCACGGCTCTTTCAAATTATTATTCTTTCCTTTCCACCGAACAGGGACATAAAGACTCTGTACTCTCAAAATTTCACCTTTAAATATCCTCCATTTCTCTATTATATCCTTTTCATAAAACAACAATTTCCATTTCACTCCTTTTAAATCCTTTCTCATCTCCTCAAAATTAGCCTTTCTCCAATCCAAAATCTCAACCCTTGGTCCAGATTTGACCTTCTCCATAATGATATTGAAACTAATGGCATTATGATCACTAGACCCAAAGTGCTCCTCAACACATACCTCCGTCACCTGACCCATCTCATTTCCTAACAGGAGGTCCAACACTGCCCCTTCTCTGGTAGGCACCTCTACGTATTGCTGCAAAAAACTATCCTGCACACATTTTACAAACTCCAAACCATCCAGCCCTTTAACAGAATGTGATTCCCAGTCTATATACGGAAAATTGAAATCACCCACAATCACCACTCTGTGCTTACTACTAATATCTGCTATCTCCTTACATATTTGCTCTTCCAATTCTCGTTCCCTATTTGGCGATCTATAATACACCCCTATAAGTGTTGCTAAACCTTTCTCATTTCTGAGTTCCACCCAAACAGCCTCCTTAATCGAGCCTTCTAGTCTGTCCTGCCAAAGCACTGCTGTGATATCCTCCCTGACAAGCAATGCAACACCCCCACCTCTTGCCCCTCCGATTCTATCACATCTGAAACAATGAAATCCTGGAATATTTAATTGCCAATCGCAACCCTCCTGCAACCATGTTTCACTGATCGCCACAACATCATACTTCCAGATGTCAATCCAGGCTCTAAGCTCATCCACCTTTCTTACAATGCTCCTAGCATTAAAATATACACATTTAAGGGACCCATCATTTCTTATTCTCAGTTTATTTCTTTTCCCTTCTTTCTCTCCTACATATTGGGTCTGAGTGTTTCCCTTTTCTGCCTCCTGCCTCACACACTGCCTATTAGCTATCTGTGTTTGAGTCCCTCCCCCCAACCGTACTAGTTTAAAGTCTCCGCAGTTATTTTAGCAAATCTCCCCGCCAGGATATTGGTTCCCCTCGGGTTCAGATGCAACCCGTCCTTTTTGTACAGGTCATACTTCCCCCAGAAGATTGTTTAGTTTAGAGATACAGCGCAGAAACAGGTCCTCCGGCCCACCAAGTCCACCCCGACCTGCATTCCCCGTGCACATTAACACCATCCTACACACATTAAGAACAATTTACACTTATACCAAGCCAATTAACCTACAAACCTGTACGTCTTTGGAGTGTGGGAAGAAACCGAAGATCTTGGAGAAAACCCACATGGGGAGAACGGACAAACACCCTACAGACAGCACCCATAGCCGGGATCGAACCTGGGTCTCCGGCGCTGCAAGCGCTGTAAGGCAGCAACTCTATTACTGTGCCACCGAGCCACCATGCCGTAACAATAAATACAGCGGCTTCAGATGTAAAAGGAAGATGTGAGTTGCTGTTGAAATTCTGACATTGACAAAGAAATTATTCAAATAAGGCTGCTGAACTGTAGATTTTTGCAGATTCAATTATATCGAGGGCAGGAAAAAATGCTCATGGATAATATCACCTGCCTTATTTCCCACAACTGTTATATTTAAATCTAATCTCACATACACCATTATGGGATCATTCAGCCAAATGGCATAAATTCCCTGAAATTCGTGTAATGTGTGCTGCTGTTGCATGCTACCTATCTCTTCATTGCTTCATTATTGGTCTCCTTGACCTTCTTCTTGATATCCAATAATGTCATTGTTCAGTACACTCCATAGAGACCCCTAACCTGTGATTGATTACTTTGATCTCCACATAATTCAGAATGATCACATGGAGACGCTTCTTTGAGCACAAAAATATTTCAGGATGCAACAATGTATTACTTCTCCTTTCTCAACCAGAAAAATTAGACATTAAATGCTGAAGCTATGATTTTAGGATTACACATGGGAAACAGACTGTTATGTGTAAGAGCAGTTCAAGCAGAAAATGTGTTGGAATGCTCTCGCATCATATACCTCCAGCAGATTTGTTATAATTGGCTGACCAATTGTTATAATAGGTCATTTATTGTCACATGCATATGTACAGTGAGGTACAACTACGATGAACTACAACTACGGGGGTATGGGGAGAAGGCAGGAACGGGGTACTGATTGAGAATGATCAGCCATGATCACATTGAATGGTGGTGCTGGCTCGAAGGGCCGAATGGCCCCCTCCTGCACCTATTGTCTATTGTCTATTGATGAAAACTTGCTTCCAGCAATATCATAATCACATAGACTCAACAAAGCACAAAAGCATACATTTTACATAAATTAAATATGTTATATATAAACTCTCCAAGACAGTCAAAAAAATAACGAGTGGGAAAAAAACAAAATGTTAGTTTTCACCGCAAAAATAACCAATTAGAAAACAAGTCTATGATAATGCAAAAGGTGGTCCCTAGAGTTCCATTGCCAAGGTAGGATTAGTATCGTGTAGGTTGATTCAAGAACCTAGTAGTTGTAGGTATGTCTTTGTAATTATTGCTAAATTCCTTACATCAGTTGCATGGGTAAACAATAAATGAAAGGGACTGGATGATATTCTGTTGTAAAGCCACCAATGGTTGTATAGGAATTCAGGTTTCTGTACCACAGTAGCAACTAGAAGAGGACCTCACCCGGATGGTGGGGATCCTTGATAATGGATGCCGCATTCTTGAAGCAGTGCCTCATGTAAATGCTTTTAACTATAGGGAGGCTGTGCCCCGGTGGGTGAATCTACCACTCACTGCGATCTCTTGCGTTCCATTGTGTTGAAATGATCACACCAGTCCTGCAATTATTCAATAGCTGGAAGTTTAGAGTCATGGAGTCATAGAGTGGTACAGTGTCAAAACAAGCCCTTCGGCCCATCTTGCCCTCACCATCCAACGTGTCCCAGCTACACTAGTCCCACCTGCCGTGTTTGCCCCTTATCCCTCCAAACCTGTTCTATCCATGTACCTGTCTAACTGCTTCTTCAACATTGGCATAGAATAATGCAGTCATGTGAAAGATAAGTGCATTAATCGTATAGATTGGGTTAATTAAATTGGAAATGATAGCCAGGTGAATGAATTCATAGAGTACATTTATGATTATTTCCTAGAGCAATAGGGCATGCACCCAATCTGAGAACAGGTTATTTTTGATCTGGTAGTGTGTAACAAATCAAATTAAATAAATAAAATCTGAGTGAAATGTCTGCAATGGAGTAGTGATTATGTTGCTCATATTTTGCATTCAGTTTGAGAATGGGAAACTTGGGTCTGAAACTGTGCTCTTAAATTTAAAGATGGAGAATTACAAAATAATGAGGATGTAGCTGGATAAGTGGACTGGTTACATATATTAACAGGCAGACGATAGACACGCAGTGTCCCTTATGTAGATAATACATGATTAACAGCAAAAAAAAGTCTGAAAGAATTTTTCAAAGTTTCTAAAGGGAACAATGGTTCTAACATAGATAACTAAAGAAGTTTGGTGGTGAGGGGGGTGGAGGCTTTAAATTGAAATGGAAAATATATAAGGCGGTAGTGATCAGTTATAGGCCTGAAGACTGGGATAAATTTAGAATTGAGAAATGCCAAGAGAGAATTTCAGAGTGAGGACGAAAGAGTTAGTTGTTGAATTAAGGAAATGAGGGGGTGAACACAACCATGTCCTCATCAGTGGAACTGCTGTAGCGATGGTCAACAGCTTCAAAATCCTAGAAAAACAAATGCAAGAGTTACTTGAAATATTTCGCTTGGGCAGTTTACAACTCAGCAGAATGAAAATTGATTTCTCTAATTTCAAGTAACTCATGCATTTCTTGACCCACCCCTGCCCCCCTCCTCCTTCCCCCACACTAGGCATCCTACTAGTTCCACTGTTCACATCTTTGTATTCTTGTCATTAGCACATCTTCTGCAGCCATGATGGACACCACCCTTTCTGAGGTCATCTGTTGCTGTCCCTGTTTTGTTCTGGCCTTCTTTATCTTTCAGTCTGAGGAAGGGCTCTGGCTCGAAACGTCACCTATTCCTTCTTTCAAGAGATGCTGCCTGTCCTGCTGAGTTGCTCCAATATTTTGTGTCTATCTTTGGAATATATTGTCCCTTTTCTCAGCCAGTCACAACTCATGCACATTTACCAATTTTACCTCTGGTACCAAAACAATGACAGGATTATGGATGTCAGAGGTTATGGGAAGAAGGCAGAAGAATAGAGTTAGGAGAGAGAGATAGATCAGCCATGATTGAATGGCGGAGTAAACATAATAGGCCAAATAGCCTACATCTGCCCCTTTGACTTATGATCTTATGATCTGACATTAGCAGGCTGTAGTAAAAACTTCCCCTGATTAATTGAGCCAGATTTCTACAAAGTAAAATAAATTTATGACTTCAAGGAATATTACTTCTCCAATTTGCCTTCCATGCAACACATTTAACCCCCTGCTTTGAATCAGTAGCCAAGTTATAAATAATGCATTGGTATGAATTACTTTCTGGGATAAGGCATTAAAGAGAAAAAAATAGCTTGATCGGTCACCTACATGCCATTGTTAATATTGTTCTCTATTTAACCTTTCTTAACTTTCAACACAAGGAGAAAAGACCGTGGGGCTAGTGAAACGTCTGGTTTCAACCTCTAAAGTTTGGTGATACATGGAACAATGAAATTCGTACTTGCAGCATTACAACAAATCCTCCTATCTAACCTATCACTGCCCCTCATAATTCTGTATGTCTCTATCACATTCTCCCTCACCCTCCACTGCTCCATGTAAAATATACCCAGCCGATCCACTCTCTCCTCATAACTAAAACATTTGATCTTGGGCAACATAGTGGTGAGTCCCGTCTGCACACTCTCTGATACTGAACCTAATATTCCAGTTATAGACACAAGGTGCTGGAGTAACTCATTGGGTCAGGCAGCAATATTCCAGTTGTGGCCTAACCAATGTTTTATAAAATTGCACAGTAACCTCTCTGCTCTTACATTCTGTCATAGTCATGCAGTGTGGAAACAGGCCCTTTGGCCCAACTTGTACACACTGACCAACATGTCCTATCTCTGTCTTGGCTATTGAAGGCAAATATCCTTTATACCTTTTTCACCACCTCATCTACCTATGCTGCCACCTCCAGGGATATCTGGGCTTGTACATCAATGTTCCTCAATATTCCATTGGTGCATGTTTTACCTTTATAAGTCCTTCCAAAGTACATCACCACATACTTATTAGGATTAAATTCCATCTGCCATTGCTTTGCCAATTTTATCAACTGGTCAAAGTCATCCTGGAGTGTGTGACTATCCTTCTTATGGTAAGTGTCAAGTTGAAAGAGAGGCTTTGTGGAGGGACTAAACTGATTCAGTAGGTGAGTGAGCAAATGGTAGAGCACTTGGTTTTCATCCCATTTTCCTTGAGGTATGGTTAAGTGGCCTAATGTTGCAATAAACAGTTGTGATAAGGGTTATGTAGTCTGAGGAAAAAGCTTTTCACCAAGAGAGTTGTGAATCTGTGGAATTCTCTGCTACAGAATCAATGGAGGCCAATTCACTGGATGTGTTCAAAAGAGAGTTAGATAGAGCTCTTAGGGCTAACAGAATCAAGGGGTATGGGGAAAAAGCAGGAATGGGGTGCTGATTTAGGATGATCAGCCATGATCATATTGAATGGTGGTGCTGGCTCGAAGGGCCAAATGGCCAACTCCTGCACCTATTTTCCATGTTTCTATCCCGAGCCATAACCAGATGTGTAACTGAGCTCTGGACTTCAATTAAACTAAAGAAAACAATGATTTTCTACAATTCGTTTTACTTGCTGCTTCATTGTTCAGCATTAGCTACAAACTGAAACTGTAATGAAATGGTAGCATTTAATAAAATGTCCCATTTTTTGCTTATATTAGATTCAATGAGATGAACTACAGCTAAAGTAATCGCATACATTGACTAACTGGTTCAAAGAGTTTCATCATTCCTACATGTTCTGTAGCGTTGAAATTTCATAATGAACCGCGACACAAGTTAACACACTTTGAAATGCAGCCATGTAAGTCTCTGTAATAAGATCTATGGTTGAATACAAGTAGGAATAAAGTACGTGCAAGAAGATCTATATTTAGGTACAGTGATGGAAAATGTTTTGATATTATAAAAATAGTTGGTTTTCCACTAAAGCACTCCTGCCAAGAAATGATATTTCCAAGGAGTACTGCTCAAGAATTCAGAAATCTGGAGATGCCTATTTTCCATCCGCTGGAGTGAACTGATGTGGACATCTTGGTACAAAACCAAAACACTGAAGATGGTGTGTATCTGAATTAAAAAAGGAAAATGTTGGAACTACTTAATGGCCGGGCAGCAGCTGAGAGAGAAAGCTAACTCTTCAGATCAAGGGCGTTTGTTAGAAATAGCAGAAAATAAGCAAGGTGAAATCAGTTTCAAAGGGGGCAGAGGAGCAAGGGCAACAGAGATTAAATAGTGGAAGGTGAAATTGTGTAAGGGGAGAGAAAATGACCATTAGATGAATAATTGAAGAAAAAAATCATTATGGCAGAGGGGCAGAACAATTGCCTGAAATTACTGAGAACAATAGAGTTAATGCTAGAAATCTGAAATCTGAAAGTGCTGGTAATGCCGATCATCTGAAATTGTTAACCAACCTGTTGAGTCTGGAAAGCATTCAAGGGCTCAGTTAGTAATTGTGCAGTTATTTCAGCTTGTTCCGTACACCCACCACCCTCTGCATGAAGGGGTTCTCCCTCATTCCCCACTTACCTTAAACCTATACCCTCTAGTTTTCACACTGTGAAAAAGACTCTGTGCATTCACCTTATCAATTCCCCTCGTGATTTCAAACACATCTATAAGATCACCCCTCAGTCTCCTGTGCTCCAAGGAATAAAGTCCTTGCCTGCCTAACCTTTTTCTTTAGCTCTGGACCTCAGCCCTGGCAACAACCTCATAAATCTTCTCTGCACTCTTTTCACTTTTATGACATCTTTTCTACAGCAGGCTGACCAAAATTGACACAATATTCCAACATTTAATAAAATCTACATCATCTGATCACAAATGAAAGTTATTTGAAGATAATGTTTATGATCTTGAATTGATATGCAACCTGAAAATGTTGCTAAATCATATTTGCTGATATTTCTGTTGTTTACCATTTTTATTGATTTCAACCTATTCATGAGAACAGAGCTAAAGGGATAAATTATGTGTAAGAGACTCAGATAAGATCATGAAGTTCTGCTCCACTGACATTGACACTGCTTTAACAGCAGTCCTTCCAGTATTGCATCTTTAAGATAAAAGCTTTAAAAGGTTCGCCTTGAAAAATATGCTCCTCCAGATTGACTAACCATTTTAAAGCATGAATCAGGATGGAAAGGGATACGAGACAAACCATTAACTTCTGTTCATCATATTTAGGAAACGGGGATAATATCAGCGAAAATCTTTTTTTAAAAAGACGTCTATAATTTTAAAAAACATATCTAAAATCTTCATCTTCCGCTTCTGTCAGGATAATTAAGTCTAATAATATTTATTTCCTTCAATGATTAACGATGAAATCGTGAACATTTATGGCAGAGTTGATTTCACACATACGTATCAGCTGCAGACTCAGCAAATCCATAGATAACCCATCGTGCCAAACTCCTGCCTATATCCCTGTGCCTCTCTTTAAGTAATTATCTATTCCTCCCCTGAAAATTATGTCTCCGCTTCAACTAATCTGTGTGCCAAAACATTCCATGGTCTATAAATACTTCATAAAGAGAAATTATTCCTAACCTCACTGCATACCTTCCTGGTGACAATGTTAAATTAATAAAACCTGCGACTAACAAACAAAAGAACTGATCTTTCTTTGCTCGCCTTATAAAAAACTCTTTAAAATTCTCAACTTTCTCTACTCCATTGTTTTGATAATATCATTTCTCATATCCATGAGTGATACATCCTTTCTGTATAGCCAGTCTATAATTTCTCTGTTATGGGGGTCTGAAATCAAAGAATTGTTTTTTCCTTCTTTGATTGCCCTTGAGTTTTTCTTCTTGCAGAACTGACAAATTCACATTGCACAAATGCTTCTTCTTAACAAACAATTAAAAATGATGGCTATCTAATTACACACTGCACAGGATAAAACTCCTAAAATGTGACCCTCAAGAGAATTCCTCTACATCCCGTGGGAAGTGTCTTTCATTACATAAAATTCCCATTAAAAAGATATATTAGTCCCAAACATATTGACCTGGAAAGGACACCAAGAACCCGCCCGAGCCTTTGTCCTCCGAGGATGCCATTGCTCATGTTTAGATTCCAAATACATCCAGCTGAATCAGAAACTGGATGAAGGGGCTCTGATATAATCTCATGGTAAACATTATTAGTATCCCCTATTTTTAAATTTGTAAATGCAATGGAAATCAAGAACAACCCAGACGCAAACAAAATCAAGTTGATTTACAGGAACAACGTATATGTTTTGAACAAAGTAGAGAAGAGAGTTACTTGGACTATTTCTGACATCGCTCTCCCTTTTCTTGATCTCTCCGTCTCCATCACAAGGGACAAACTATCGATTGATGTCTACTACAAACCCACTGACCTCATGTTATCTGGACTACACCTCCAACCACCCTATCGCTTCTTGCAAAGATGCTATTCCCGATTCTCAATTTCACCATCTCTGCTCCTAAGACAAAACTTTCCATTCTAGGATATCCGATATGTTATCTTTCTTTAGTAATTGTGGTATCCCCCCCCTGCTGTCATAGATGGATCCCTCACCTGCATCTCTTCTGTGTCCCGTAGTTCTGCTCTCACTCCCCTTCCTCCAGATGGAACAAGGATAGAATTCCCCTGGTTCTTATCTTTCAGTCCACAAGCTTCCGCATCCAAATCATCATTTTTTTTAGGTTTTACCACCTTCAACATGATCCCACCACCAGTCACATCTTCCCATCCCACTCCTTTCCATCTTCTGCCTGGTCCCTTCAAATTCCGGAGCTCACACATCCCTCCCTAGCCGAACCACCACCTCAGCCTTAAATCCTTCCCCTCGCATGGTAAATCTCTGCCCTCTAGTTCTTTCCTATACCAGGGTGACCAAAACTGAATGTAAAACTCCAAGTATGGCCAAACTAACATCTTGCACAACTATAACATAATGTGGATTCAAGAAACTGCAGATGCTAGTTTACGAAAAAAAGGTGTAGCCATGAGTACTCCTACGGAAACCCAGCTATGCCTGTAATTTCATTGGTTATGTCAAACAGTCCTTGTTCCAAATGTTGGTACATTCCTCAACTCTTTCTCTTCTGCATCAATGACTGATCAATCATGGCTGATCTCTGCCTCTTAATCCCATTTTCCTGCTTCCTCCCCATAACCCTTGACACCCATTCTAATCATGAATTTGTCTATCTCTGCCTTAAAAATATCTTGGCCTCCAAAGCCCTCTGTGGCAATGAGTTCCACAGATTAACTACACTCTAACTAAAGAAGTTCCTCCTCACCTCCTTTCTAAAAGAGTGCCCTTTAATTCTGAATTCTGATATTATAGACAATAGACAATAGACAAAATAGGTGCTGGAGGAGGCCATTCGGCCCTTTGAGCCAGCACCGCCATTCAAAGTGATCATGGCTGATCATTCTCAATCAATACCCCGTTCCTGCCTTCCCCCCATACCCCCTGACTCCGCTATCCTTAAGAGCTCTATCCAGCTCTCTCTTGAATGCATTCAGAGAATTGGCCTCCACTGCCTTCTGAGGCAGAGAATTCCACAGATTCACAACTCTCTGACTGAAAAGGTTTTTCCTCATCTCAGTTCTAAATGGCCTACCCCTTATTCTTAAACTGTGGCCCCTTGTTCTGGAATTATTTTCCCCCAAGATGAGGGTTTCCATTCTTGGATATCTGGGATGTTCTCATTCTTTAGTAAATGTGTTTTCCCCTGCTGTCATAGATGGATACCTCACCCGCGTCTCCTCGGCGTCGCATAGTTCCTCTTGCTCTTCCTCCCCCAAGGCGGAACAAGGATAGAGTTCACCTGGTCCTCACCTTTCACCCCACCAGCTTCCGCATCCAACGCATCATCCTCCGACATTTCCGTCACCTCTAACGTGATCCCAACACCAGTCGCATCCTCCCATGCCCAACCCTATCCTACGTCCGCAGAGACTGCTACATCCACAAATCCTTTGTTCACTCATCTCTTCCCACCCAAACAACCCCAAACAGGGACCCTTGCAGTCTTTCCAGGTAGGATAGAGGTTCACATACACCTCCTCTAACCTTATCTACTGCATCAGGATGGCAAATGAGGGCTTGAGATCATTCTGGCAGACAAGATTAATGAGAATCTTAGATTCATAGATTTAAGATGAGAGGGGAACGATGTACTGAAATAGGAACCTGAGGGGCAATATTTTCACACAGGGGGTGGGAGATATATGAAATGTGTTATTAGTCTTGCCATGCACCACTGATTTACTCTACCTTTTAATCTGTCAAATAATTTCTAGGCCTAAGCACTTCTTAAATAGTATAAGATATTACAAGTTATTTTGTCACACACACCAACATTGTATCATGTGGTAGAGTTTCTGGGCGTTTATACTAATGTTGGTAAAGGAATATCATATTTGTAAAGGACAACATTGTGAATAAACTCTGTAGAGATTTATCTTTGGACTCTAAATTTGCAACAGCTGCAAAGGTTTCTGCCTCTGGAGACACAAAGACTGCAGATGCTGGAACTCTGAGAAATAAACAAAGCTCTGGAGGAACTCAGCTGGCCCGGCTTGAACCTTGAAGAGGGGATGTGACCTGAAACATCATTACCTGCCCATTTCTCACCACAGATGCTGCCTGGCCCACTAAGCTACTTCAGCAGTTTGTTTTCCCGCTCATCGTCAGCCATCTACTCATCTCTGGGCAGGCTGGTTCCCCGTTGTGAATAAAGATGAATGCCAGATTAGCCTCTAACATGAGTGATCAGAGATAAGATCATTAAATATGTCACCACCCTATCCTGGGAGGACTCCATATTAGACGTGGTTCTGGGAAATGAAATGGAACAAATAGATTATAATACAGAGGCGATCATCCTTACTGATAGCGCCCACAATTGCAGTCAGTATGAAAAGAGACCAGAAAATATTGACAGCATGAACACTCATCTGGGAAAGATTTAATTGCAATAATTAACGAAGAGTATCTAGCGCAGCGAGATTGACAAATGTGATTGCAGGTTAATGCAGTAACTGAGTAAAGTAGGTCAACAGCATAGATTTGAGTAGAAAGTGGGAACGTTCCTTTGAAGGCAAAGGCAAAATGTCCAAAGCTAATGAGTCTTGGATAACAAAGAAGCTTAAGTTAAAAGGAAATGATAACATTATTTATTAAAAAAAATACCAGGAGCATAAGTAGCACAGTCTCATGCAATAGATGAGAAGGAATTTTTTTTTTCTCAGAAGGAGGTTAAACCATGAATTGTCTACTTCTGAGAGCTGTGAATGCAGAGTTATTAGATATATCGAAGAATGGGATTTTGGACTACAGAAGAATTAAAGGTTATATGGATCAGAAGGTTTTAGCTACGTTACTTTAATATTGGTTGCTGTGAAGTAAACATCTTTCTCCACTACTGACAAACTGCTCCTGGGAAGGTGAGAAACTTCAAAGTCCTGCCCATCTGTGAATTGCCCAACTTTTCAATAACCGCAAAAGTTTAAGACTGATAAGTTTTGAATTTTTAATAGAACAGACTGTTTCCTCTGAAGCATGGATTTAATTATGATTTTTGTAAGGCAGGACATCAGTTTCTTTCTAATTGGCACTCAAATTAACAGGGGAACAACAAAAGAGATTATTCTTACTGGAAACTATCCTCTCATTACAAATGTGTCTCAATTAATCACCATCTCATTAACATTACATTACCCAAAGCAAAATCCAAGCTGTTCCATCTCAATGCTACCAAGCTAATAACAAAAAAGGTTAATTACTTCTTTTCAGATTTCATCAGTAAAAATAGGTAAATACAATGACAGGAAATGCTTATTTGATACCAGCTCCAGTTGCATAAATTAAACATAAGTAATACCGAAACAGGCTTTTGATGTGCATTGCATTTAAATTGCAAACTTTGACTGACACTTTGAATTTTGGTCAAGGAAACTTCAGAAAAGTTGTGTGCTTACCAAAAAAAAAGATGTTTCTTCTCCCCTCAGATTTACCGTCTTTAATTTATTTATTTTCCTCCCCAGAAACACGCTGGATGATGCAAGGTAATAGCAATTTTGGGCTTCCAACGGGCATTTCAATCAGAATAATTATGAAGGTGAAGTTGCACAAGTTGTGTGTATCCATTCTCTCAGGGCCAAATATGACTCTTAACACAATCTGTCAGGTAGCAGTTGTGGTCAGCAACAAAACTAGCTTGAGAAAGTACTTCTCTTTGCATTCTTTTCACATCTCCATAGTAAGGAGGAAAATATTATTATTTGTACTAACGAATTTATTTCAATGCTTATTGAATGTGGTCACGGTGGCGCAGCGGTAGAGTTGCTGTGTTACACCACTTGCAGTGCCGGAGACCCAGGTTCGATCCCGACTACGGGTGTTGTCTGTACGGAGTTTATACGTTCTCCCCGTGACAGCGTGGGTTTTCTCCGAGATCTTCGGTTTCCTTCCACGCTCCAAAGACCTACAGGTATGTGGGTTAATTAGCTTGGTGTATGTGTGAAGTGTCCCTAGTGTATGTAGGGTAGTGTTAATATGCGGGAATCGCTGGTCGGTATGGACTCGGTGGGCCGAAGGGCCTGTTTCTGCGCTGTATCTCTAAACTAAACTAAAAGAATAAACTCATTCACAAAAACCTGAGGTTTGCTCAAGTTTGTTCAAGTCTGTCAAGTTCATAAACACTAATGGTGTTTTGCTCGGGGAATACAGTATTTATGGAGTAAGATGTACATTTTTCCAATCATAGCAAACTGAATATTTATTTTCAATCATATCTTTAATATATTGACATTTTCACCATCAAGTACATTGCTGGAGATCCTTCTCTTAAACTAATCCCTGAAATTGGATAGCTTTCTAACTTGCTTGAAGTAAATTAATATGCATGGTGACATGGTCAAATCAGGAAACTAGCAGCCAGGAGCTATTCTAAAGAGTAGGAAGGAATTGCAGATGCTGGTTTAAACCGAAGATAGACACAAAAATGCTGGAGTAACTCAGCGGGACAGGCAGCATCTCTGGAGAGAAGGAATGGGTTACCTTGAGTAGATTTCACAGTGGAGCAGACGAAATGTGTAGGAAGGAACTGCAGATGCTGGTTTGAAGAAGTCTGAAGAAGGGTCTTCACCCATTCCTTCTCTCCAGAGATGCTGCTGAGTTACTCCTGCATTTTGTGTCTATCTTCAGCTATTCTAAAGTAATCTATGTCATATATCTCAGGACATGGATTGGCTAAGGGGATTAGATATTTATTATAGCCTTAACAAAACCATGGCTGAGAGAACGGCAAGATGGGCAATTCAATGTTCCATAGCACAGGCATGACAGGGATGCAGATAAAAGAGGGGGAGGGTTGCCTTTTAGATCACAGAGTACATTACTACAGTGTTCAGAGAGGAAGGATATTCTTGGTGAGGCTTTATGGATAGGACTTAGAAACAGGGAGAGAATGATCACATCGATGGAACTATATTATAGGCCTCTCAAAAGTCAGCATAAATCAAAGAAGCAGATGTGTAGGGAGATTACAGAGAGCTGTAAAAAGATTAGGTAGTATCAATGGGAGATTCCAACTTCCCTAATATTGACTGGACCTCGCAGAGTGTAAAGGGCTTAGATGGAGTGGAATTTGTTAAATGTATCCAAGAAAACTTGCTTAAACAATATATAGAGGGTCCTACTAGAGACAGTGTAATAGTGAACCTTCTCCGATGGACTGAGATAGGACAAGCGACCAATGTGTTAGTGTTGGAGAACTTTGGGACCAATGATGATATTTATATTAGTTCTAAAGTAGTTATGGAGACCAATAGGACTGGCCCATTCGTTGAACTTCTGGTCAGAAAAATAGAGGCATACTTTAGATTTAGGCAGGTACGATCAAACTAAACCCTCCATGAGTATAGGAAGTGCAGGAGAACACATAAAAAGAGGGCTTCTGGAGGACAAAAGGAGGGCACCAAAGTGGCATCTCAGGGGCAACATTTTCACTCAGAACATAATCCGTATCTTGAATGAACTACCAGAGGAAGCAATGGAAGCAGATACAATTTTGTTTGGACAGATATAAGGAAAGGTTTGGAGGGTTATGGGCTAAATGCAGGCAAATGAAGAGGTTGGCTACAAGTCGAGGTTGGCTAGATTTCGATTGGTGCCTCGGGAACGCTGGAGGTTGCAGCGAGTCCAGATAGAAGTATATACAATTATGAGAAGCATAGATATTCAGACCCTATTTTCTAAGATTGAAACATCACATACTAAAGCTTTAAGATGAGTGGGGCAAGGTTTAAAGGAGATGTGCGGGATGTTTTTTTACACAGAGGTGGTGAGTGACTGGAATGCACTATGAGTGTTGGTGTTGAAGGCAGATATGATAATGGAATTTAAGAGACTTTTGGATATGCATTGGGTAAGCGGTATATGAATATGTGCAGGCATGTGAGAGTTCATCTTGACCACATGTTCGGCACAGACATTGTCGGCCGAAAGGTCTTTTCCTGCCTTTTACGGTTCAATGTTCTAAATTCTATGCTATAAAGGTTATCCAAATAGAGTTTTTTTAAATTCTGGGAGATTTTATATGTAACAAGTTAGGTGAAAAACATTTTATTCTGACAATTTGGTCATGGTAACAGACTTATCAACAGAACTGAAGATGTTTAGTTTAGTTCAGAGATGCAACATAGAAACTGGCCCTCGGCCCACCAAGTCCATGCCAACCATCAATCATATGATTACACTAGATCTACGTTAACCCACTTACGTATCTTCTCCATACACACTAGGGGTAATTAACAGCAGCCAATTAACCTACAAACCCACACTTCTTTGCGATGTGGAAGGGAACCGGAGCACCCGGAGGAAACCCACGAGGTCACAGGAAGAACATCCAAAATTCACACAGACAGCACCCGAGGCCAGGATCAAACCTGGATCAAACTCAATGCTAGCATTTATTTCAAGAGGGCTTGTATACAAAAACAGGGATGTAATGCTGAGGCTTTATAAGGCGGATAAGGCCGCATTTGGAATATTGTGAGCAATTTTGGGCACCATATCTGAGGAAGGATGTGCTGGCTCTGGAAAGAGTCCAGAGGAGGTTTACAAGAATGATCCCAGGAATGAGTAGGTTAACCTATGATGAGTAGGTTAACCTATGAGCGTTTATCGGCACTGGGCCTGTACTCTCTGGAGTTTAGAAGAATGAGGGAGGACCTCATTGAAACATACAGATAGTGAAAGGCTTGGATGGAGTGGGTGGTGAGAGGATATTTCCACTAGTGGGAGAGTCCAGGACTAGAGATCATAGCCTCAGAATTAAAGGACGTTCTTTTAGGAAGGAGATGAGGAGAATTTTATTTAGTCAGAAGGTGTTGAATCTGTGGATTTTCTTTTGCCACAGAGGCTGTGGAGGCGAAGTCAGTGGATATTTTTAAGGCAGAGATAGATAGATTCTTGATTAGTGCAGGTGTCAGAGGTCATGGGGAGAAGACAGAAGAATGGGGTTAGGAGGGAGAGATTGATCAGCCATGATTGAATGGTGGAGTAAACTTGATGGGCCAAATAGCCTACTTCTACTCCTATTACTTATGACCTTATGGTCTCTGGCACTATGAGGCAGCAGCTTTAACAGCTACACAACTGTGCCACCCTGATAGGTTTTCCCCTCAGCTTATGATTTAGAAAACGATACTAGAGAGGATACTGGAAGAAGATCTCACGGGAACTTTGAAAGGCATTACAAGAGAACTAATTTGTATGATTGGGTAGGAAACATGGGTATTGAACATAATCTTAAAGAATTGACATAAGTACAGCAGATACGTGCACTCGAGTAGTTCTAAGGAGGCCAGATAGATCATCCCTGAAATAAGGACTGGGAACCTGGATGAACACTACAATGCACTACAAGGTCAGTCATTTCTTGAAATTAACTCTTCACTAGGTTCTTCCTAATGTTTTTTGATACTTATTCACAATTTCTGATATCCTCATTAAGGTGTGGTCACACTCAGCTAGACGATCACCTTCACAACATAATCTGCACTCTCCCAGTCATTTTCCAGAACCACATTCATAAACATTCAGACATTATTAGAAATATATTAAAGCCACATTATTAATTTAGAAACAATTAGAACAGTACAAAGCTCGAGAGCACAGATATAAACAATTCACTACACTTTAATTAAATATTCACTCAGAGGGTGACATTTGGACAAGGTACATGGATAGGGCTGCACAGTGGCACAGCGGTAGAGTTGGTGCCTTTCAGCACCAGAGGCCCTGGTTCGATCCTGACTATGGGTGCTGGTGGTGCAGAGTGCAGAGTTTAAACGTTCTCCCTGTGACCTTGAGCGTTTTCTCTGGTGCACTGGTTTCGTTCCACACTCTAAACTTGTACAGGTTTGTAGGTTAATTGTCTTTGGTAAAAGATTGTACACTGTCCCCAGTGTATAGGATAGTGTTGGTGTTCGGGGTGATCGCTGGTTGGTGTGACTCAGTGGGCCAAAGGTCCTGTTTCCACTCTGTATCTCTGTCTCTGTATCTCTGAATGGTTCAGAGGGATATGGGCCAAACACAGGCAAATGGGACTACCTTAGATGGGGCATCTTGGTCAGGGTATGGTTCCGATAATGACTGCGTCTGCCTTAGCTATGGGAAATGTAGAACTTAATTGTACCATCTTGCAAAATAAGTGTCAAATTGTTTAGCACTGCACTAGAACTTTGGTTTCAGTCCTGAATGGCAAGAGGTGGTTGAGAGTTGTGTGATGGGAGTGTGGTAGAATCTCTGGGGCTGGTGCTAAAGCTTTAGGAACATACAGTAAGCGATTCAACTATTGTTGGCTTATTTTACTGGAACAACCGTTTTGATAGTCAGACCTTATGTTATGAAGCTTATTTTATCAGTAATATGATAGCACAAGGTGTGGGCAAGAGAAGAAAAGCCATGGCTAATCTCTTCCTCCCTCATTCTGTTCTCATAGCATGTGCAACTCTGGCCTTTTAGTTCCCTTGTAGGTTGTAGGATATTGCTGGATTTGTAGGCCCAATTTGTGGTACAACTGTATCTCTGGCCAGTATCTCTCTTCACAGATGCTGCCTGACATGCTCGCTATTTTCAGGATTTCACTATCAGCAGCTTATTGCTTTTTCAAATAGGGCAGGGATATTGAACACAGCCTGCCCCACATTTACACGAGCACTGAGTCTACTTAAACATGCCTATTTGAAAACATGTCTTCTATGGATATCAAAACAGGACTCCAGCCATTTTTCATTCTTTTTCCTGGGGAATATGCACAACAAACGCTCTATATTGTGCACACCATTTGTGTAGGATTAGACTTGTAGCAGATTTGTGGTGATGTATAAAGTTACAATCTGTTCATCATTTAGACATTCTCAAATGATACTGATGTGACTAATGATTAAAGCAATGTGCCATATCATGAAGTAAATATATCAAATATTTCACTGTAATAACTGTCCAATATTCTAGACAAATAAACAAATGCACGTAATCATAAAGGTTAAAGATACAACATCAAAGTTAGTTCTATGGATGTAGTTGGTGAATTACAGATCTGTTTTGCACGGATCAAATTTAAAGCAATCATTATACTCCATCTCAACTATTAAGAATATTAAGAATATCAGGTCAAACCTGAACAAAGGTATAAAAAGGGCCAAAGACACCCACAGGCAACAGGTGGAAGACCACTTCAATACCACGGACACCAGAAGCATGTGGCAGGGTGTCAGGGACATCACTGACTACAAGAGCAGCCCTGCCTGCTCCCACAGCGATATCACACTAACCAACGAGCTTAACACCTTCTTTGTCCGTTTTGAAACTGGCAACACCACCATGAGTGGAAGAACCCCAGCCAAGGCGGAGGGACAGGTCTTAACATTAAGCACTTAGGATGTACAAAGCGCTCTGCGAAGGGTCAACCCACGCAAGGCTGCAGGCCCGGATGGAGTTCAAGGAAGGGTACGTAGGGGCTGTGCTGAACAGCTGGCTGAGGTATTCACCAGGTCTTTAACCTGTCATTATCTCTGGCTATGGTCCCCAAGTGCCTGAAGTCGGCTACCATAGTGCCGTGGCCGATAAAAGTAAAAATCACCAACCTGAACGACTACCGTCCGGTTGCCCTAACTCCTATAGTCATGAAGTGCTTTGAAAGGCTGGGCTCCTCACACATCAAATCCAGCATCCCTGCCTCACTGGACTCGCATCAATTTGCATACAGGGCAAACAGATCCACAGAGGACGCCATCTCTCTGGCTCTTCACACAGTCCTGACTCACCTGGAGAGACAGGGCATGTACGTGAGGATGCTATTCATTGACTATAGCTCTGCCTTCAACATGGTCATCCCCACCAAGCTCATCACCGAACTCCACCAGCTAGGCCTCAGCTCGTCGTTATGCGACTGGATCCTGGACTTCTTGATGGAGCGACCGCAGGCAGTGAGAATGGGCCTGCACCTGTCCTCCACTATCACCCTGAGTACCGGCACACCACAGGGCTGTGTTCTGAGCCCTATGCTCTACTCCCTATTCACACACGACTGTGTTCCTGTATTCGACACCAACACCATTGTCAAGTTTGCAGACGACCCAACGGTGATCGGGCTGATTACCAACAATGATGAAACAATCTACAGAGTGGAGGTGCAGAACCTGGCGGACTGGTGCTCAGATAACAACCTGTCCCTAAACACCTCCAAGACCAAGGAGCTGATCATCAACTTCCGTAGATCACACAACGGGGAATACGCTCTGATCTTTATCAATGGGGACAGTGTGGAGAGAGTGTCCAGCTTCAAGTTTCTGGGCACTCACATTTCGGAGGATCTCACATGGTCCACTAACACCGCTGCGCTGGTCAAGAAGGCGCAGCAACGACTGTTCTACCTGAGAACACTGAAAAAGTATGGTCTGTAGTATGGTCTGCCCCAACAGCTGCTGACGACTTTCTACCGCTGCACCATAGGGAGCATCCTAACGCATGGCATCCCTGTGTGGTACCTCAGCTGCACGGAGGCAGAGAGGAGAGCTCTTCAGCGGGTAGTCCATAGAGCTCAGAAGACTATCGGAACACAGCTACCAGCCTTGGAGGACATCTACAACACACGATGCCTCAGAAAAGCCACCAGCATTCACAAAGACTCCTCACACCCCTGCAATAGTCTGTTCGAAATTCTACCATCTGGCAGACGCTACAAGGCCTTCTACGCCCGCACCTCCAGACTCAGGAACAGCTTCATCCCCGGGGCCATAGCTGTTATGAACCGTTCCTGCTGAGCCGGATGGTCAAAACGCACAGTGATGCGGCACAGACCTACTTGAACTTTATACTGTCTTAAAACTGTTTCTAATTTTGTTTCACTGGGTTGTATAAATTTATACTGATTAGCTAATTAATTTATTGCATCGTATGGAAGGCACATTCCCAATCTCGTTGTACCCCTGTACAATGACAATAAAGATATATTGTATTGTAATGTATTGTATAAACTTATTCAGTTCTTAGCCAATGTTTATTCAAATTTTTAATTCTCATAGTTAAGGAAGTAAATGAAAACAATAACTCTGTTTTGGATGATTGAGATTCACAGGTGCTATTTGCAAGTGCCATGTGTGTAGGAAGGCCTCAGCATGAAGTTTATCAGGGACTCCATGAGTTTCACTGCAATAAGATGCATATTTGCTTTCTTAGATTTGCAAGATTTAGAAATTATGAGGAAAGTAAATAAAGACTGAATAAACATAAAGGGCACATCTTAGCTGCAACTAAATTACATTTTGGCCTGAAAATAGTCAATAGTCAATCGTCAATTTTATTTGTCACATACACATAAATGTGCAGTGAAATGAAAGATTACCCACAGTCCAACAATAAGAGCAATAAAAATAAGCAATAACACACACAATCATAAACCAACAACAAACAAAAAGAAACATCCATCACAGTGAGTCTCCTCCAGTCACCTCCTCACTGTGATGGAAGGCCAGAATGTCCTTTCTCTTCCCTGCCGTCTTCTCCCGCGGTCAGGCTGTTGAAGTTGCCACGTTGGGGCGGTCGGGCTCCCGACATTGAAGCCCCCGCCGGGCGGTGGAAAATCCCGCGGCCTATTTCAGGCCGCGCCGGACGGTGAAAAGGCCACGGTGGGCCGACCCAAGTCCCGCGATTTGGGGCTAGTGAAGACGCTGCCGCTGCCGGAGCTCTTGATGTCGGCCCCCACCCAGGGCAGGGGCTGCGGGCTTCCGATATCGACGCGGCCCGCGGCCGAAGCCTCCGGAGGCGAGTCGCAGCCACTCCCGCAGCGCCACCACAGCCTCCGAAGACAGCTAGCTCCCCAGATGGTAAGGCCGGTCCGCAGGCTCAGCAAACCAGAGCCCCAGGTGGTCCCAGGTGGAGGCCGCCAGCTCCAGGTGTTTGGCCGATGGTAGGCCGCAGCGGGAACGGAGACACCACCCAGAAAACAAAGGTCGGGTCTCCGTTCAAAAAAGTAATGTTAATCTTCAATTAGTTCCTTAAAAGGGTGAATTTAATGTAAGCATAACAATGAAAGAAAACAGACCCACCAAAGACAAAACTATCAAAATCAGGGCCCAGTGATCATAATGGGTATGTTGAATTAGATTATTAAATTGGTTCAAAGACTAATGCAGTTCACAGAATTGATATGTTGTATAATGGAACGTGATATATTTTCCAAATGGAATGCCAACCTAACTCAGGCTATCAAAAGAAACAATGTAATATCAGAATCTCTGGGAATACTGTTTAGACAGCAGAAAAGATCACAGAAAAAGTTGATAATGTTAAATGCATGACCCTTGGTAAATGTGTAGCTTCCAACCGAAGACATTAATAGAAGGAAGTACATGCAGAGATGCTAGATGTTATCTCTGACCGCAGAAAATTCTGTCAAATATAGACCAGTTAGTCTGACATCAGTGGTGGGGAAGATGCTGGAGTCAATTATAAAAGACGAAATTGCTGAGCATTTGGATAGCAGTAACAGGATCATTCCGAGTCAGCATGGATTTACGAAGGGGAAATCATGCTTGACAAATCTACTGGAATTTTTTGAGGATGTAACTAGGAAAATTGACAGGGGAGAGTCAGTGGATGTGGTGTACCTCGACTTTCAGAAAGCCATCGACAAGGTCCCACATAGGAGATTAGTGGGCAAAATTAGAGCACATGGTATTGGGGGTAGGGTACTGACTTGGATAGAAAATTGGTTGACAGACAGAAAGCAAAGAGAGGGGATAAATGGGTCCCTTTCGGAATGGCAGGCTGTGACCAGTGGGGTACCGCAAGGTTCGGTGCTGGGACCCCAGCTATTTACGATATACATTAATGACTTAGATGAAGGGATTAAAAGTACCATTAGCAAATTTGCAGATGGTACTAAGCTGGGGGGTAGTGTGAATTGTGAGGAAGATGCAATAAGGCTGCAGGGTGACTTGGACAGGTTGTGTGAGTGGGTGGATACATGGCAGATGCAGTTTAATGTAGATAAGTGTGAGGTTATTCACTTTGGAAGTAAGAATAGAAAAGCAGATTATTATGTGAATGGTGTCAAGTTAGGAAGAGGGGATGTTCAACGAGATCTGGGTGTCCTAGTGCATCAGTCACTGAAAGGAAGCATGCAGGTACAGCAGGCAGTGAAGAAAGCCAATGGAATGTTGGCCTTCATAACAAGAGGAGTTGAGTATAGGAGCAAAGAGGTCCTTCTACAGTTGTACCGGGCCCTGGTGAGACCGCACCTGGAGTACTGTGTGCAGTTTTGGTCTCCAAATTTGAGGAAGGATATTCTTGCTATTGAGGGCGTGCAGCGTAGGTTCACTAGGTTAATTCCCGGAATGGCGGGACTGTCGTATGTTGAAAGGCTGGAGCAATTAGGCTTGTATACACTGGAATTTAGAAGGATGAGGGGGGATCTTATTGAAACATATAAGATAATTAGGGGATTGGACACATTAGAGGCAGGAAACATGTTTCCAATGTTGGGGGAGTCCAGAACAAGGGGCCACAGTTTAAGAATAAGGGGTAGGACATTTAGAACGAAGTTGAGGAAGAACTTTTTCAGTCAGAGAGTGGTGAAGGTGTGGAATTCTCTGCCTCAGAAGGCAGTGGAGGCCAGTTCATTGGATGCTTTCAAGAGAGAGCTGGATAGAGCTCTTAAGGATAGCGGAGTGAGGGGGTATGGGGAGAAGGCAGGAACGGGGTACTGATTGAGAGTGATCAGCCATGATCGCATTGAATGGTGGTGCTGGCTCAAAGGGCTGAATGGCCTACTCCTGCACCTATTGTCTATTGTCTATTGTCTATTGTCTATACCAGGTCAATATAAAAACTGGCACTAAACTTTAGAAAGCATCATTGGAAAACCAGTTGGCTAAAAAAATGCTTTAATGTGACACAATAACCTGTGAGATCCACAAAGGAATTTCACTGAAAACTCAATTGCTAAACATGATTGCCCAAATACAGAGATCCAGACATTTCCTCGAGTTTCAGCAGATATACATGCACCATATGCACAAACAGCTTGCTACAAGATGAGTGACACTGTTTGTGTGCAATTTGCAATCTAACATCAGTTGGGGAATATTTATTTATACAGCTGAGGCCTCTGAACTTGATGGGCAGCTCACAATGAGCCAGACCTGGGGAGCTGAGGGTAGCTTCAGCATTAGTTAAGAGGCACCACCAATACTTGGTTCACTGCGTGTTAACTGTTAATCTTCCCCATCAACTCCCCACACGCCAGGTTCTGTCACCCATTTGCACGAAGGGCAATTTGTAGGGTCAATTAGCTTATCAACCCATTAAACCATCCGTTATTTGGATGTCGGGGGAAACCCATACAATCACAGGGAGAACTTGCAGACTCCATACAGACGTCTTGAACAATCTCAGGTTATAGAAGCTGAGGCAACAGCTCTACTAGCTGTGGCAATGTGCCGCCATTTACACTTTGTGTCCCCCTCTGCTTCCATTAACAAGCTGATCTTCTCTTTATGCCAATTACTTGCTAGTCTCATTATATAATATCAAAGGAAAGGTTTGACTTGCTGAAGGCAATGCAATAGATTTTAACAAGTATAAATTCATCACCATTGGACAATCTCAGTGCGCTAAAAAATGAATTTAAACGTGTGGTCTAATTCTCTCAGGACAACAGTTGAACTCTGAAGCCTGTAAAGTAATAGAAATTCATTACTATTATTTTATTAATTATTTAAAAAATCATATTTCATCCTCTCTCTTAATCCCATTTCCCAATGTTAACTTCACTTTTAGTGAACAGAATCAATTAAAATTGTATTTCATAGTTTTTAAAAACTTCCGTGCTTTGCTGTGTCAAAATTCTTCAAATTGTTATCAGTTATCAGTCAGCCTTTCAAGAAGCAGATCAAAAGTGGGTGAATAATGTTACTACAGAACCTGATGTGGATGTAGAGAGGATGTTTCCACTAGTGGGAGAGTCTAGGACTAGAGGTCATAGCCTCAGAATTAAAGGATGTTCTTTTAGGAAGGAAATGGTGAGAAATTTCTTTAGTCGAAGGGTGGTGAATCTATGACATTCTTCGCCACAGAATGCTGTGGAGGCCGTCAGTGGATATTTTTAAGGCAGAGATTGAAAGATTCTTGATTAGCACAGGTGTCAGAACCTATGGGGAGAAGGCGGGAGTGGGTTAGGAGGGAGAGATAGATCAGCCATGATTGAATGGGCCGAATGGCCTAATTCTGCTCCTAATATTTATGATCTTATGAATTTCTTCCTCAGTCTACCTGGTAAACTTTTCTTGTGACAGAACTTGGAATAGATTGTTTGTTTAGGGTGTCTGATTTATGATCTATTCCTTATGATCTCATGACATAACCTACAAAATCTTTTCCAGCAGCTCTGTGTTAGACCAGTGATATGGTTTATTCCTTCATTCCTGACAGTAAATCCTATTCTGTCAAAAAGCAGGTAGACTCGTTGTGTCGTCTGCAAACTTGTAAATGGAATTTGGTCACACAGTTGTGAATGAATAAGGAATGTAAACATAGAAACATAGAAAACAGGTGCAGGAGGAGGCCATTTGGCCCTTTGAGCCAGCACCGCCATTCATTGTGATCATGGTTGATCGTCTACAATCAGTAACCTGTGCCTGCCTTCACCCCAAATCCCTTGATTCCACTAGCCCGTGGAGCTCTCTCCAACACCCTTTTAAATTCATCCAGTGAATTGACCTCCACTGCCTTCTATGGCAGAGAATTCCACAAATTCACAACTCTCTGGGTGAAAAAGTTTCTTTACACCTCAGTTTTAAATGGCCTCCCCTTTATTCTTAGACTGTGGCCCCTGGTTCTGGACTCCCTCAACATTGGGAACATTTTTCCTGCATCTAGCTTGTCCAGTCCTTTTATAATTTTATACGTCTCTCACGGCTACATCTGATGGGCCATCACTCATTTGTTACATCTCATGTCTGTATCCAAAGTGCATCAAACACAAAGTACTTGATCCATCTTGAGATTCTACCACCTGCATATATGTTTATACTGAGATTAAATAGGGGTGCATTGCATCCACTGCTCTTGTCTCTGTGTCGCTCTTCATACAGATCAGTCCTGACTTCTGTTTACTAGTAGTCCCTGACTTAATTGCTGTCCTATAGTTCCCTGCATGGTATCCACTAAATAAAGGAGAGGGTCAGAACTTGTATTGTATTTTACATGGTGCTGATATCTCAGAACTCCCTCCATGACATTTAGAAATTGAGTTTCTGTCGTCTTATTAAATGTGTCTGAAACTTAATTAGACAAGGCATAAAAGAATACGTTCCTAATGTGTGGGGAGTGGAGGTGAAAGTGAGACAACATAGAACTAGTTTCTGCAGGTGACAGACACAAAATGCTGGAGTAACTCAATGGGTCAAGCAGCATCCCTGGAGAAAAGGAATAGGTGATGTTTTGGGTCGGAACCCTTCTTCAATCTCTACGGGTGATTAATGGTCAGCATGGACTCTGTGGGCCGAATGGCCTATTTTTACACTGTATCTTTCAATCAATCAATTCAATCAATTAAAAAATAATGCTGATGGCATGGCTTATGGAATTGCTGATCCTTTCCTTGCCTGGTTGTAATTCCCAGCGGAGATGAACATCAGCTGCTGGCTGCTCTTTTGTCGACTGTAGTGAGCTGAAGCAATCAATCAGGTCTGCCTCACCTTCTGCATGGCCTGAACCTTTTCAAAGCATCGGGACTATCCATGTGAGATGGGGGTTGCATGTGAGACCTTTCAGCATGGTTCCTATTTGTACGCTCAGCAAGATTGCTCACCTTCGACTCCTGCCTCTAATTTGGTACAAATGTGCACAGAAACACTACATGCTGGTCACTGGTAATTTCCAGTCTCCAGTCTGCTGGAGGTTTAATTGCCCTTAACGACTAGAGGTGACACCTTTTAATATATTGTCCCATTGGGAGAATGCAGAGAACAAAACGTTCACTCTGAATCACTTCTTCTTGGTGCTGTTGGAAAGAACTAACTGCAGCATAAATAAAAAATAATCCATCAATTAACCTCCAGCTAGTAAAGATTAAAAATAAAATGTATTTCCTCTGAGCATTTCAGTGGTTTAGTTTAGTTTAGTTCAGAGATACAGCGTGGCAACAGGCCCTTCGGCCCACCGAGTCTGCGTCGACCAGCGATCCCCGCACATTAACACTATCCTATACACACTAGGGACATTTTTACACAAACAACAAGCCAATTAACCTACATACCTGTATGTCTTTGGAGTATGGAAGGAAACCAAAGATCTCGAAGGAAACCCATGCGGTCACGGGGAGAACGTACATACTCCATCCAGGCAGCAGCCATAGTCAGGATCGAACCCGGGTCTCTGGCGCTGCAAGCACTGTAAGGCAGTGATTCTACCGCTGCGCCACCATGCCACCCAATTTATTTAGATATTTCTTATTCAGATATATTTATGCAATATACAATAAATGATATAAGTGTATTTTGAGTTGATTTTTAATTTATTAGATGAGGTTTTGTAATTACTGACCATTTCCCCCCCAGTAATCCATGGGAAACTTGTTCCAGTTAATTATTGGACAATGGGAACTAGAGATATGAAAATCAGAAATGGGCAGAGCACGCAACTCCCTTGAAGCAGTCTATGGGCTTCACCAGGCACAGTGAAAAGGTTGAGCAAGGGTCTGAAGAATGGTCTCGACCCGAAACGTCACCCATTCCTTCTCTCTAGATATGCTGCCTGTCCTGCTGAGTTATTCCAGCATTTTGTGTCTATCTTCAACACATAATGCCTTGTGCTGACTGAGCAACATCACTTGAGAACATGATCCAGGCTGATATTTTGGTGCAATAATTAGTGAATTGTGGGGTTCTTCGAATTGATCCTTTCAGCTTCAATCTTGAAGTGACTCAGTGACTGTGCACCACCAGAAAAATCCAAAGATTCACTACCCTCTAGGTGAATAAATGTATTCTCAGATCAGTCCTGAATTATAAGTTCCTTATTTTGCGACCATGATTCTTGGTAACAGGCATAAGCCAGGAGAGACATTTTAGCTCTGCATCAGCTAGCTAACAATTAGTAGGCAAATTACAGGATAATTGATCACCATCTTATAGTACTTGTTTACCACTCTGATGAAAACCACAAGGTCAAGAGAATATAAGTGTGAAATTAAATTAAACAAATATTAAAAGAAAATTAAGGCATAGTGTGCTTTCAGACATAGAAGGCTTTAGACCAAGTGCTGATAAACAGGATTAGTATTGAATGGTTGGTAAGGGTCAAAGGGCATGTTTTTGTGCTGTATGACTCCATGACTGTGACCTATGACATCCATTTATTTACTAAGATCCACACACTGTGGACACAACAGTCAATGGGCATTGCACATTATGCTAAAAGCAACCACGTTTAGCTGTTCAAGGTGTTTAACTGGCATTTGTACCAATCGTCCTCTGACCCTTGAGCAATGAAGAAACCCATCCAAACCCATCTCGTAATCCTTTTATTTGGCACATTTAATGTCCCAACAAATGTGATATTAAACAGGTGTCACAGGGTCATCAATACTCCAAAAGGCAGGTGGAGTGCCAACGTCTCATGCTTACATTTGAATGCTCTTGGCAGATGGAGCTTATTGACTCATCCTAGAAGTACCGGCAACCGAGCAGTGCAACAAAGGCAATGGACAGCTTGCTGGAGAAAGGACTTGGTGAAGGTCTTCACTTTCATTCTCTTTCCACATCTACCTGCACACTGACAGAAGATTTCATTTTTTTAAGGCAGATTCTTGATTAGTGCGAGTGTCAGGGATTATGGGGCGAAGGCAGGAGAATAGGGTTAAGAGAGAGAGATAGATCAGCCATGATTGAATGGTAGAGCAGACTTGATGGGCCGAATGGTCTAATTCTGTTCCTATCAATTATGACCCTATGACCTTAGGATTTTACCTGAAGATGCTCGGATAACTCTCCTTAGCTTCATAAGATCATAAAATCATAAGATCATAAGAGATAGTAGAATTAGGCCATTTGGTCCAGTCAATCATGGCTGATCTATCTCTCCCTCCTAACCCCATTCTCCTGCCTTCTCCCCATAACCTCTGACACCCATCAGCTTGGTGCTGGTTCAAAGTTTTTGATGCTGCTATAAATCAAAGAGGATTTATAGATTTATAAATCAAAGACATGGGTGGACAGAAATATATTTAAACAGGAAATGATAAAGTGACTGTGACAGAAAGACACAGAGAGTACAAATCTAACTGTTTGTCAGTAGATACGTCTAAAAGGTACAAAACTATCAACTAATCAAAACATAAGGCTCTATACCTAAATGCAAATTGCTTTAGAAAAAACCCCAAATTCACACAGAGAAATAAATAATTGTGAACTGAGAGGCATTACAGACACAAGACTATAGGATAATGTGGATGGAGACTTAACTATTGTAGGTTACAGGACATTTTGGAAAGGTGAGGCGCTAACATAAGAATTAATCTGTTAAGTATTGATGGTCTTAATGCGAAAAAGGCCTGAGCTCGAGAAATCAAGTAGTGGAAGTGGTTAATGTGGTGATAAAAAATAATAAAAGTAATGTGCCACTTAGGGGATAATAATGATTGATTGATTGATTGATTGCGACTTTATTATCATAAATAAAGGTATTATAATAAAGGTAATGTGACACTTATGGGAGTGGTAAAACTTAATCTAATACTTTCTAAAAGTAAAACTTAAAAATACCATGTCAGAAGGCCACTACAGTATTTGTGGGAGATTACAAACAGCACATAAACTGGAAAATTCAGATGGGAGTAGATAACAGGGATGAAGACATTCATAGTTTTCTAAAAATATTCTGAATGAAAGAGGTTACAGAAAGTGGTGGATATTGCCCTGTCCATCACAGATACTCCCCTCCTCACTGGAAGGTATCTACAGGGGATGCTGCCTCAGAAAGACAACTCTTTTTACTCTTGACTCTTGAACATAATCATGCAGCAATTAGTTTTGCTGCCTCAAAGATAAATGGGCTGAGGTTTGATTCTGACCTTGGGTGCTGTTTATGTGGAGGCTGCAAATTCTGCCTGAGATCAAGTGGTTTTCTGTCAGGTGCTCCTGTTTTCCTTTACATCCCAAAGCTGTGCTGGTGTGCAGTTGGCTACTGTAAATTACTACTTAATGTCAGTATGTGACTAAAAACCCCAAAAGGATGTGAAATAGCACGTGAAAGAGTATAAGTATTGGGGGTAGGGTACTGACATGGGTAGAAAATTGGTTGGCAGACAGGAAGCAAAGAGTGGGGATAAATGGGACACTTTCAGAATGGCAGGCAGTGACTAGTGGGGTACCGCAAGGCTCGGTGCTGGGACCGCAGCTATTTACAATATACATTAATGGCTTGGATGAAAGTAACATTAGCAAATTTGCAGATGACACAAAGCTGGGTGGTAGTGTGAGCTGTGAGGAAGATGCTATGAGGTTGCAGGGTGACTTGGACAGGTTGTGTGAGTGGGCGGATGCATGGCAGATGCAGTTTTATGTGGATAAGTGTGAGGTTATCCACTTTGGTGGTAAGAATAGGAAGGCAGATTATTATCTGAATGGTGTCAAGTTAGGAAAAGGGGGCATACAATGAGATCTGGGTGTCCTGGCGCATCAGTCACTGAAAGGAAGCATGCAGGTACAGCAGGCAGTGAAGAAAGCCAATGGAATGTTGGCCTTCATAACAAGAGGAGTTGAGTATAAGAGCAAAGAGGTCCTTCTGTAGTTGTACAGGGCCCTAGTGAGACCGCACCTGGAGTACTGTGTGCAGTTTTGGTCTCCAAATTTGAGGAAGGATATTCTTGCTATTGAGTGGGTGCAGCATAGGTTCACTAGGTTAATTCCCGGAATGGCGGGACTGTCGTATGTTGAAAGACTGGAGCGACTAGGCTTGTATTCACAGGAATTTAGAAGAATGAGAGGGGATCTTATTGAAACATATAAGATTATTAAGGGGTTGGACACGTTAGAGGCAGGAAACATGTTTCCAATGTTGGGGGAGTCCAGAACCAGGGGCCACGGTTTAAGAATAAGGGGTAGGCCATTTAGAACGGGGATGAGGAAGAACTTTTTCATTCAGAAAGTTGTGAATCTGTGGAATTCTCTGCCTCAGAAGGCAGTGGAGGCCAATTCTCTGAATGCATTCAAGAGAGAGCTAGATAGAGCTCTTAAGGATAGCGGAGTCAGGGGGTATGGGGAGAAGGCAGGAACGGAATACTGATTGATAATGATCAGCCATGATCACATTGAGTGGTGGTGCTGGCTCGAAGGGCCAAATGGCCTACTCCTGCACCTATTGTCTATTGCCTGTTGTCTATTGTCTATTGTCTATTCTATCTTCTATATTTTCAGTTTTGGAAGAAATCAGGATGTTAATGAGCTATTATTTTATTCCAGATGTGTCAGCTAACTGCCCTCATAATCCACTGGCACAATGTTATAGAATTGTTCTTGCAATTACAGTTACAAAAGCTTGTAATGTGACTATTATCATATTCCTGTTCTAGAGAGCAAGTTCCTTCCTGTATTTTCCATGTTACAGCAGTGATTACGTTTCAATAGTATCTATCTAATTTTTAGCTATAAGGCGGCGTAGTGGCGTTACGATGGAGTTGCTGCCTTACAGTTTGTACGTTCTCCCTTGGGTTTTCCCCAGTGCTCTGGTTTCCGTCCACAATCCAAAGGCATGCAGGTCTGCAGGTTAATTGGTTTTGGTAAAAATTGTAAATTGTCCCTCGTGTGTATAATAGTGCTAATTAAATGTACATATCTTAAATGTATAGTAGTGTACAGAATGATCGTTGTTCGAGGCGGACTCGAAGGGCCTGTTTCCATGCTGTATCTCTGAACTAAACTAAACTAAACTAAACTAAACTAAAGTATTTTATCGTCAGAAAGCAATTTGGGATAATACAAGGTTATGAAAGAAACTGTACATAACTACCAGTGTTGATGACATTCATTAATTTACGAGGGGTGCTTTTTTAGGTTTGTCCAGAATTTCCCAGGGCTCTTCGACACAAGAAACTACACCTGGTCTAGATTACATTCACTAGCAGAAAGTATTTAAATCCCTGAAATTTCAACCAGTATCTGATTACAGAAATGGTTTAGAGCAAGCAGGTTCACAGCTGATGTGCCATATTTTTTGCCTTACGGTTGAATCTCCCAACTCTGCTTCACCACTATGAGGCAAATGACCATAATGTTCCCTACTGACAAAGGTCATGCTCATCTGTCATTGCTCACAACATCACTATTCAAGGCAGCAAATGACTGATGAAATATATAACACTTTTCCCATAAACGGAAGAATTCAAGTTGAACACTCAACAGGCATGTGGAAGGAAATGTACAGGTGTCTGAATAGTTCATTCCTAGAATGGGGGTATCACAAATAAGATTTGGATTAGAGACACAAAATGCTGGAGTAACAGCGGGACAGGAAGCATCTCTGGAGAGAAGGAATGGGTGACGTTTCGGGTCGAGACTCTTTGTCTGAAGAAGGGTCTCGACTCAAAGAGTCACCCATCTTTCTCTCCAGAGATGCTGCCTGTCCCGCTGAGTTACTCCAGCATTTTGTGTCCATCTTCGGTCTAAACCAGCATCTGCAGTTCCTTCCTACTCATTAGATTCAGATTAGTTCATTGTCACGTACACGAGGGTGCAAGGAAATCTTTTATTCGCATGCAGATCATTGAGTAAACCGTGTGCATGGTAATAATCGATACACCAATGAATGCAGCATAGTAGAATGCTGCAACGATTGCATGTAAATAAAAATGAAGTGCAGTAATGGAATAACCGAATGAGGTAGAGTTAAGAATGGTAATTATGACAACTCATTTACTTCTCCATCCAAAAAAGTCACAATTTTGACACATCGGGGCAAAAGGAGTGAGATGCAGATGGTGCCACCGTGGTGGCTGAATATCAGTCACCGGAACGGGAAGCAGCTGAAGCAACTGAGAAAGAAATAAGAGAGCTGTGATTGAAGCTTGCTCAAGGCACTGTAACAGAAATGACTATTCGTCAATGCACTATTTCCTTCATGGAAACACTGGGTCTTCAGCAGCAGAGAGTGTCCTCATTCCTCCCCATATGTAACCTTTGCAAAATGCATTGATTATATGAATATTGGGTATTCACCTGTGTAACGATTATAGCTTCTAACCAAATACTCATGGTGTATCATTGTAACTAAGCTGAGTGCTTGTCTCTAAATCCCAGCAAAGAATGTCTCTCTCTGTTCTTTTATTTAATAAACCACTGAGCTCGATTAATTTCCGAGCTACTTTCCGATCTCTATGATACTTATGTAAGAGGTGGAAACCTCAAAACAGGTGGATAGGAACACAAGAGCAGGAGTAGATTATTTAAAATAATAAAATGTAATAAAAAGGAACTGCAGATGCTGTAGATTATTTAGTTCAGTGACCCATCATTCAATGAGGTTAACGTTTCTTCAGACTGATGTCAGGGGGGCGGGACAAAGGAAGGATATAGGTGGAGTCAGGAAGATAGAGGGAGATCTGGGAAGGAGGAGGGGAAGGGAGGGACAGAGGAACTATCTAAAGTTGGAGAAGTCGACGTTCATACCACCGGGCTGCAAACTGCCCAGGCGAAATATGAGGTGCTGCTCCTCCAACTTCCGGCGGGCCTCACTATGGCACTGCAGGAGGCCCATGACAGAAAGTCAAAGGAGACTCCTCCCACTTCCTCCAAACCAGAGGCGTAGCTATGGGCACTCGCATGGGCCCTAGCTACGCCTGCCTCTTTGTCGGGTACGTCGAACAATCCCTGTTCCAGACGTACACTGGCCCCATCCCCGAACTCTACCTCCGCTACATCGACGACTGCATTGGTGCTACCTCTTGCACCCATGCAGAACTCACTGACTTCATACACTTCACCTCCAATTTCCATCCTGCCCTTAAATATACCTGGACTATCTCTGACATCTCCCTCCCGTTTCTGGACCTCACCATCTCCATCATAGGAGACAGACTAGTGACGGACATTTACTATAAACCCACCGACTCGCACAGCTATCTGGACTACACTTCTTCCCACCCGGTCCCCAGCAGAAAGTCTATCCCCTACTCCCAATTCCTCCGTCTACGCCGCATCTGCACCCGGGATGAGGTGTTTCACACTAGGGCTTCCGAGATGTCCTCGTTCTTCAGAAAACGGGGCTTCCCCTCTGCCATTATAGATGAGGCTCTCACTAGGGTCTCTTCTACATCCCGCAGCTCCGCTCTTGCTCCCCCTCCCCCCACTCGCAACAAGGACAGAATCCCCCTCGTTCTCACCTTCCACCCCACCAGCCAGCGGATCCAACATATCATCCACCAACATTTCCGTCACCTACAACGGGACCCCACCACTGGCCATATCTTCCCATCCCCTCCCCTCTCTGCGTTCCGCAGAGACCGTTCCCTCCGTAACTCCCTGGTCCACTCGTCCCTTCCTACCCAAACCACCCCAACCCCGGGCACTTTCCCCTGCAACCGCACGAGATGCAACACCTGTCCCTTTACCTCCCCCCTCAACTCCATCCAAGGACCCAAACAGTCTTTCCAGGTGAGACAAAGGTTCACCTGCACCTCCTCCAACCTCATCTATTGCATCCGCTGCTCTAGATGTCAACTTATTTACATCGGCGAAACCAAGCGCAGGCTCGGCGATCGCTTCGCTGAACACCTGTGCTCGGTCCGCATTAACAAAACTGATCTCCTGGTGGCCGAGCACTTTAACTCCCCCTCCCATTCCCAGTCTGACCTTTCTGTCATGGGCCTCCTCCAGTGCCATAGTGAGGGCCGCAGGAAGTTGGAGGAGCAGCACCTCATATTTCGCCTGGGCAGTTTGCAGCCCGGTGGTATGAACGTCGACTTCTCCAACTTTAGATAGTTCCTCTGTCCCTCCCTTCCCCTCCTCCTTCCCAGATCTCCCTCTATCTTCCTGTCTCCACCTATATCCTTCCTTTGTCCCGCCCCCCTGACATCAGTCTGAAGAAGGGTCTCGACCCGAAACGTCACCCATTCCTTCTCTCCTGAGATGCTGCCTGACCTGCTGAGTTACTCCAGCATTTTGTGAATAAATCAATTTGTACCAGCATCTGCAGTTATTTTCTTATACTATTCAATGAGGTTAAGTTTGGTCCATCACCTTACTCTGTATACATGTCCCTTCCCCATTTTTCTTAACATCTTTAAATGAACGAAAAAAATATTGATTTCATATTTAAAAATAACTATTAACTGTCGTCAAATCCAACGCAGCAAATATTCCAAGTATCTGAAATGTCTTTATTTTCTGAAATACTTACTTTCAATATTTAGACTATTATCCAAGCCTGGAATATCTAATCAATCTTTCAATCTTTAGACTTTATCATCCAAGTTTGGAATGTCTAACAATGGGAAATCATTTCTTTTAGCATTCGGTATTAAAATCTTGAAAGTTTCAATCAACTCATCTCTAAACGTTTAATATTACACAGGTACAACCTTAGTTGTGTGATTACCATCACTTTATTTCTGCCCACATGATGTTAACCTCTTCATTAATTGGCAAGACTCACAAATCAGATTTGCAAGGATTTCTGAGTACCAGTGACTCTAGTATAGTTTTCCAGTTTTCCAAAGGGAATTCCCAGGAATGCCAAGTTGACACCTAATGACCAGGTGTTTGAACAGTGGCCAAAGACCTTGTGTTCACCCACATGTGACATACTGTTTTCCAGCAATGGACACAATCTTCTCCATTTTCAAAAGACAAACAGTGAATGGCAGGGCTCTGTGATTGATGTAGAGCAGAGAGACCTAGGTACATTGTTTCGTGAAAGTGGCATCACAGGTAGATAGGGTGGTAAAGAAGGCTTTTGGTACACTGCATCAGTCAGAGTATTGAGTATAGAAGTTGGGATGTTATGTTATAGTTGTACAAGACATTGGTGAGGCCACATTTCGAGTATTATATTCAGTTTTGGTTACCCAATTGTAGGAAATATGTTGTTAAGCTGGAAAGGGTGCAGAGAAGATTTACGAGGATGTTGCCAGGACTGGAGGGCCTGTGCTATAGGGAGAGGTTGAGAGGCTTATTCATTGGAGCACAGGAAGGTGTGGGGTGATTGTATAGAGTATAAGATCATGAGGGGAATAGATAGGGTGAATGCAATAGGGTGAGGTTTTTTACCCAGAGTAGGGGAATCAAGAACCATATGTTTAAGGTGAGAGGGGAAAGATTTAATAGGAAACTGAGGGACATCCTTTTCACAGGAAGTGTGTTAGGTATATGGGACGAGCTACCTGAGGAGGTAGTTAATGCAGGTACTATCTCAACATTTAATAGACATTTGGACAGGTACATAGATAGAAACGGTTTAGAATGATATGGGCAAATGCCGACAGGTGGGATAAGTGTAGATGGGGCATCTTGCAAGTTGGGAAATGGGGCATCATAGGCAGGTTGCGGATGTTTCAATGCTATATAACTGTGTGACTGTCTGACAAAGCGCTTTCACTTTTTAAAACTTCTGACAAGTTCCTCCTTATGTGAAATCTGAAATTTTCATGTCTCTTTCAAGCCCCAATGGTGGAAGAATGCTCAAAAATGAACCAAACTGGATCCACAAAACAACATATACTACAAAGTAATAAAATTCCAATTAGCCAGTCTACAATTGCTTCTGAACTGTATGGTGGTATGATATATCACTGTGGTGGATGTTAATGTTTTGTGTGTTCTGTTGCTTTTTATTGTTATGACTGTATGGCAAATGAAATTCCTCATATGCTGCAAAACATCCTTGGCTAAGTATGATTATGAACATCATCTGTGACTTCTTACTTCCTTCGCTACCTAATCAAACCTGCAATCTATGATCCCTACAGAATGCTTTCCAATTGAAATGAGCTTCAGTAGTGTGCAACTTCAATCATTGGGAACTTTGAAGACCTGAAGTGACTACTTTCTATAGGAATAGGCTGAGTAGAAAACCAAGCTTTTGACTGCCCTTCCGTTGCAAAAGCAGAGAGTGCACTCGACCATCCTTGTGTCTGCACTTGATGAAGTCTTATGAGAGCAAGATTCCTGTCTCTCCACAGGTGGACTGGTTTATTCGATGTACTTGACGGGCTGCCGAGATCCAGGTCCGTCCCTTCCAATAACTCCACTCCCCTTCAGAGGTTTAAAGGTTTACTTAGTGGAAAAATACATTTGTATCCAAATTAATGGTCTAAACAAGTCAAATCAAGTTGAGGTTATTGTCATATGTGCAAGTACGGTGACAAATGGAAAACCTTGCTTGCAGCAGCATCCCAGGCATATAAACTCAGTTAACAATTAAAAAATAAAGATACACTTATTTTCACTGGTAGCTCACTCTGTACTCTGTACTCTGGATGTTTTCCCCGAAACCAGACTGCTAAAGCAATCAGGACTTAAAGGAGACCTTATTACATTACATACAAGGAGATGTACTACTGCGAATACTGGTGTGCCAGGAACCCGGTATAAACCTGTTCTGCTGCTGCCATGCCAGGCATCAGATGGTCATCTTCTTCACAAAGGGGGTGGTCGGTATGTGGAATGATCTGCCAGAGGAAGTGGCAGAGGCACATACAATTACAGAATTTAAAAGGTATTTGACCAGGTACATAGATACGAATGGTCTTGAGGAATATGGGCCATAAGTACGCAAATGGAGTTAATTCATTAAGACAAGTTGATCCACGTGGCAGGTTGGCCGAATGGTCTATTTACCTCTTTGACCTGCATAACTCTATGACAATATCAATTTCTACAAAGAAAGCTGCAAATATTTACAATGGTCATTTTACACCTCTACACATTTTCTCTCACAGTCTTAGCACCAAATTCCTCATCCACCAGCCTCTGTGAGTGGTTGGTCGTACACCATCCTGCTTTTATTGAGACACGTGAGCATGCAAATACTGGAATCTGGAGCGACAAGCAATCTGCTGAAGGAAATCAGTGGGTCGAAACAGCATCTGTGGATGAAAGGAACAGTCGATGTTTTGGGTTGTGGACCCTGCATCACAACTACCATTTGAGGGTTGGTGGTCTTCCCCTATAAAAGACATACAGAGAGGTTGCCTGTGAGGACTGGTGTTTGGTGGGTTATATCGAGTGCAACAGCTGTCCAGAGCAAAGATGTGGGGCTCAGGCCTGCTCTCTGGCTGGCATGGTGAATTGGGCATTTCTTGGGCCTGGCAGCATTTATTGACAGACTGCCCGGATCCTACTGTCTTGGCTGTGGGACACGGTGGAGGTTGTTGTCTCCCCCTGACTCCACCACTCTCCACAAACTAGAGATTTCTCCATGGTAACAACCTCAATAGCAAGCAGCTTCCAACAAGAGGTGATAAGGGAGACAGCCGGTCTGTCTCATCACCAGAAATAGCCTGCACTAACAGTGAGCCTGAACCCTGCGTTTCAATACTGAGTGGCTCCACAGCTTGCCACTGAGCCAGGGAGGGCTGCATGTCAGGTTCATAGACCAAGCTTCTTGGCATGGCAGCAGGAGGGGAAGGTTTGTGCCAGTTTTTTTGGTTTCCAGGCTCGCGGTACAGCAGCAAGTAGCAGCAGGGTGGGCAGTGGTTCAGGAATGCCAAATTCCTGGCATGGCAACATGAGGTCAGGTTCATGCCAGGTTCCAGGCACTGCAGCACTGTCAGTAGCACATCTCCATGTGTACAATGTAATGAGGACTCTCTCGTGTCTTGATTTCTTTATCGCTGTTGTTCCTGGGAATGCATCCTGAGTGCTGAGTGAGCTACCTGTAAAAATAAGTGGATCTTCAATTACAAGCACAGGACACTCGTTTTTAAAGCATTGAAGTAAGAAGCTATGGATTTATACTTTGATGAAAACTGCTGGCCTATTTTTTATATGTTTGTCCAGGACATTTGTATTTTACATTACGCTTGAGGGGTGGGATGATATAAAGCCAAGCCCACATGGCAAAAAAGATCAATCCCATGAGACTGTGAATGTTAAACTGAGGGTAGACACAAAATGCTGGATTAACTCAGTGGGACAGGCAGCATCTCCAGAGAGAAGGAATGGGTGATGTTTCGGGTCGAGACCCTTCTTCAGACTGATGTCAGGGGAGTGGGTGGGACAGAGATAGAATGTAGTCAGAGACCGTAAGACAGGTGGGAGAGCTGGGAAGGGGGAGGGGATGGAGAGAGATGGAAAGCAAGGGCTATTTGAAGTTAGAGAAGTCAATGTTCATACCGCTGGGGCGTTAAACTGAGGATTGGTAAGGTTAAGTTTAAAGGTTTGGTAAGGAAAATGAAATGATTTTACATGGTAAGACTCGAACTGTATTGAATTCAATGGCATATGTGTTTCCTTGCACATGAATTACAGACATATAACAAAAATTTAGAAAGCAAGTGGTGCATTGGCCTTTATTGCAAGAGGATTTGACACCAAGAGTAGAGACATTTTGCTCCAAATCTACAGGGCCCTACTGAGACCACATCTGGACTATTGTGTATAGGTCTGGTCTCCCTACCTGCAGGATACCTGCAGCAGAAGGAGTGCAACAAATGTTCACCAGATTGATTCCTGGAATGCTGTTTTTGTAAGAGATTAAGCAAATGGCGTCTTTACTCTCTTGAGCTTCGAAGAAACAGAGGTGATGTCATTGAAATGTATGGAATTTTTACAGGGCTTGACAAGGTACTTGCAGGAAAAGTGTTTACCACAGGTTGAGGGGGTGGGGGGTAATATTTTCCTGTGAGATCACGTTCAAAATAAAGTTCAGCATTTAGAAGGGTGATTAGAAGAAATTACTTCACCAAGAGGCCAATGAATCTTTGGAAGACTAGGCAAATAGACAATAGACAATAGACAATAGGTGCAGGAGTAGGCCATTCGGCCCTTCGAGCCATTCGGCCCTTCAATGTGATCATGGCTGATCATTCTCATTGGTCATGTCAAGGGTAGATTTAGGCTGACATTAACTTTGATTGATGGAAAGATACAGCATGGAAACAAGCCCTTCAGTGCACTGAATCCACACCGATCATCGATTGTTCCTTCACACTAGTTCCATGTTACCCCACTTTTGCATCCACTCCCGACACACAAGGGGCAATTTGCAGAGGCCAATTAATCTATAAACCCGCATGTCTTTAGAATGTGTCAGGAAACTGGAGCACCCAGAGGAAACCCTCATCATACTGGGAAAAACATGCAAACTCCACACAGACAGCTCCAGATGTTAAAATCAAATCAGGTCACTACCTGCTGCACTACTGTGTCACCTTCATTAATGAGTGAAAATGTTCAGGAGCAAAAAGTTAAATGAACTATTCATTCATAAATTCCCCCACAACTTTCAATATGTTCTGAAAGGGCTTAACATTTGACATAAAGTACTGCCTTTTCACCAAATGTCTTCATATATCAAAAAAATAGAAACATAGAAAATAGGTGCAGGAGTAGGCCATTTGGCCCTTCAAGCCAGCACTGCCATTCAAAATGATCATGGCTGATCATCGAAAATCAGTACCCCGTTCCTGCTTTCTCCCCATATTCCTTGATTCCATTAGCCCTAAGAGCTCTGTCTTAAGGGCCTATCCCAGTTAGGCGATTTTAAGGCGACTGCCGGTGACTAGGCTGTCACCAAACGTTCGCCGGGGTGTCGCGGGCATGATCGTGAGGAGTCTTCAATGAATCGCAGCGGATCTCGGCTCATCGTGGAAAAAAATTCCAGATAGAAATTTCTCGGCGACAGCTGGCTTGTCGCCAGGTATCGTAGCTTATTGCGGGCGCTGTCGCATGCTGTCCCCAGCTTTGCTAGGTTGTCGCAGATGCATTTAAAAGCACGTAATATTAAATTAAGTAAAGGAATTTGAAGATACCAGAAGATTGTTCTGTTTAACCAATTTATTAACCGTCAGGACATTTGACGGGTAGATTGGAGGCGACAGTTTGACGGTCAGGTAAGTATGGGAATTTTGCGATGTTTCCGAAGACGGTGTAATCTCTTAGCCAGGTGCTAGTTTCACAAAAAAAGTCACTTGTATCGACCTGACTCGGCATTGTCGTGGTCATTGTCCTAGGGTAAAAGACAATTTCAGCGATCTGCTACGACTTTGACAGTCGCCGGCAGTCGCCTAAAAAATCATATAACTCTCTCATAGTTATTTAAATGTGAATTGTAAAAAAAAGTTTTTGTTTTCTTTTCACCTATTTGTTATTTCTCCTGCCACAAATAGAGGCTTACATGGACAGATGCTCCCTGAGTGGACATGGCCCTCACCCTAATGATTTGGCTAATAACATATTTTGTCTTTACTCATCTTTCTTGATACTTTATTTGCTATCATTATTGTGATTTTAATGGAATCTCTGCCTTAATTGAATCCCAGCTGTTATTAATCATACATGACTTGGATATATTTATCTTTCAGATGTGAAGATCAAATTCATAAAGTGCTTAAAATTTAATGAGGCCTGGTATACACCATCCGCAGGCAATTTTGTAATCCCATCCCTTCCTTCCATCATATTAACAGCCCATCATGATAGATAGCTGAACGGGTCGCCAGGGATTCCTATCGTTCTTCAGTGTCAAAATGGATATGATTTACAAGTAATCATTGGTGGAGGACAAAGTTATTAGTGTTGATGATTGTAAACCCTGAGGTTGTTGACATCTGCAGGCAATATTTTGATTCTTTGATGAGATTAAAAATTCCTACAGAAACATAGTAGCGCCTTAGATCTGATCTGACTGAATCTCCGATCTGCATCATTAAGTTTTCACATATACGCCTCAGAAGAAGTGAAGTTTTTATTTGCCTGAGGAGATGACTACTTGTTTCTTTTCAGCCTTTTTTATGGCATGATGGGCTTAATGCGAAGGTTGCATAATTTCAGTTTTCTTTTCCACATGCAATGAAATCATATTAGCATTGCTAATGCAACAACTCTCAAGTATGCCATCATCACCCCTAGCTGAAGATCGGATAGACGTGTTGTTCCAAATTCACTTTAATCCATAATATGAGCACACCCGTGCAGTTGTCTGACAAAACTTAAAATATGACATTTTCATCAATCATTTTATCTGCTGGTGGGAAATTTAGCCTTTAACTACTTAACAGCAGCACCTTTCAGAATGCGTTTTCACAGAATCACCAAAAGGTTATAGCTAGGAAGGAGATCATTGAGCCAAACAAGACTGACCTAGTCTTATGCAAGAGAAATCTAACAGGTCTCAAAATCTCCTGATTTATTTTCTTTTACATTTAAACACTTATCTAGCTCCGATTTTGAATGCCGTGATTAAATCTCTCTCCACCACCACTCTGGCAATGCAATAGAAATAGATTGGGTAAAAGCACAGAGTCTCTTGCCTAGAGTCGGGGAAACGAGACCCAGAGGACATAGGTTTAAGGTGATGGGGGAAAGATTTAATAGGAACCTGAGGGGTAACCTTTTTATGCAAAGGGTGGTGTTTGGAATGAGCTGCTGGAGAGTGCAGGTGAGGCAGCAACTATCGCATTGTTAAAAATACTTTTAGACAGGTACATGGATATGATAGGTTTAAAGGGATATGGGCCAAATGCAGGTGGGGCCAGTGTAGATGGGGCACATTGGTCGGTGTAGGCAGGTTGGGCTGAAGGGCCTGTTCCAATGTTGTAACGCTATGATTCCCTATGACTCTATGACAACTTGTTTAATCAGAGGGTCATCTGCATCTGAAATGAGCTGCCAGAGGAAGCTGTAGAAGTGGATACAATTTCAACTTAAAAAAAATATTTGAACAGATATACGGATAGGAAGAGTTTAGTGGGATATTGGCCAAATGCAAACAAACAGACTAGCCCAATATGCCAAATTGGTCGCCATGAACAAAGTGAAGGAAGGGCCTGATTCTGTTACATGGTTCAAAGAATAGCTTCTTCCCAATAACCTCATGCTCTTACGTTCTGAACAACACTAACTTCAACTATGAATTTCTATGGACTGTATTTGGTTGCACGAAGAACTGTGGGTTTTGTTTTTGCAATAGTATTGTGGTTATTAATTTATTGATCTTTATTGTTTCTTATATATTATCGATCTATATTGTATTTACAGGTCTGTTATGCTGCTACAAGTAAGAATTTCATTGTTTCATTGTTATATATGACAATTAAACAATCTTGATGCTCTTGACTCTGCATTGTACAGCTCTATGAAGTACACCTTCTTTACTTCCCTGTCCACGTATGTTGCCACTTACAGGGAGCTATGGACTTAGATCCCGCTGGGAAGGATGTATTTGAATTGAAGAGAAAACAATGTATTGTTCTACTCAATAACCAAAGTCTGTAGTCTCTTTTTTGCTCTGGTTTATTTTCACCCACATGTTTAGTCCGTAATGGTGTATCCTTATTGTTTTGATGGGTTTATGCTTTATTCTTAATTGTTAACTGTATGTTTGTGTTGTGATTTGTGAGCGGAGCACCAAGGCACATTCCTTGTATATGCATATTTGGCCAATAAACTTATTCATTCAAGAGAGTGCAGAGGATTTTACTCGGATTGAATGACTTCTGTTAGGGAGAGAGATTTAACTGGCTTGGTTTGGGTTCCTTGAGTAAAACTTGAAATTGGAGAATTCATTGTTCATACCATCGGGATGTAAACTACCCAAGCAGAAAGTGCGGTGCTATACTTCTAGTTTACATGTAGTCTCACTCGGGTGATGGAGGAGGCCAAGACAGAAAGTTTGGCATGGGATAGGAAATGGAATTAAAATGATTATCAATCAGTGCTCCAGCATACCTTCGTGGACAGAAGGCATTTGTCCTTTTGATAGTTTACCTCTGTTATTTGCCCATGTAGAGTCTACAAAATCTATTTACAGGTTACAATTGGATACAATTTCTCCTAAAACAAATGGCCATGTGAAATCTGGGATAGAACAAAAAGTGGAAAATAATATAACAGCAGGGCACCAATATTCGTTTAGACAAGCTCAGTGTAAATTGTTGAAATGATTCTGGAGGTTGCTTGCAAATCAACCCCTGCCTGGTTTTCTGTGAATCCTTTCTAAGAAAGGTTTTCTTAGCCTTTTTTTGACTTCTGAAATTCAGCCTTGATCAGTATTAATCAGTTCATAAGTTCATAAGTGATATGAGCTTAATTATGCCATACAGCCCATCAAGTCCAGTCCCCCATTCAATCATGGTTGACCTATCTTTCCCTCTCGACCCCATTCTCTTGCCTTTTCCCCATAATCCTTGACATCCATGCTAATAAAGAATCTATCAATTTCTTCCTTAAAAATATCCATTGACTGGACCTAAACAGCCTTCTGTGGCTATGAATTTCACAGATTCACCACCCTCTGACTAGTATTAGTGTATCATTTATTTTTAATTAACCAAAATTGTCATAAACTACCATTCATGGATGCAAAATCAAAGCAAATATTGGAAATCTGAAATAAAACAGAAAATGCTCGTAATTGCAGATCAGATGACACATATGGAGAGAGAAATAATTCAGGTCAGTGATCTTCCATAAAATCATAGGTGCAATATTAATAAACTGATTATTCAGATGAATTTCAATTTCCAGGTTTGTGCCTCATAGCTTACAGGACATCAAGTGCTCATCCCTTTAAGTTTAAAAATAAACTTAGGGGCTTCTGCCTGCCCCATCTTGCACTTCAAACCTGCATCAGTAACTCCCCTTTAATACTTTGATTGATTGTCTTAGATCTTGTCCACATGTGCCATAAATAGAATTAAGAAAATGTTCTGCTGTAAGGGGTTGAAAGACTAAGCACAATTAAAATGCTGAACCACAAAGGTACTATTTTCTGGATTACTGAGCAAACTGGTGTAAGTTTGAAAGGATTGGAGAGATGGATATGTGGATTTCAATCCATGATGCATAGTTAACAGTACAGGGCAGCTATTGTTGCCTACTACTCCTGAACTCTACTGGGACCAGAGTTTTAGTTAGTGCAATAACCAAAGGAGATAGTAAAGATTTTAAATTAAATAAATGGCGGGGAAATATCAAAGAGAAAAGATGAAGAAAAAGCACAGGAAAGTGTTGGGATGATAATAACCAAATCACGTCTGGAAGAGGCAAACCATAAAGACAAGAGAGAGCACCGACAAAATAGAGTTCAAGTAACACAAATAGCAATGACAAATATGTCTACGTTACAAAAAGTTGATAATATGTTTAAAAATGTGCAAACAATATATATAAATAATAATGTTGATAAATTAACAGTACAAATAGTTGTAAATGGACACACTTTAATTACATTACAGAGAAATGGCTGCATAGTGACCAAGGGTGAGCAAGGCATGGTTACCCAACAATATTCAATATTTAGGAAGGGGAAGTAAAATGCATATGAGGCGGAGCATTATTGTTAGTAAATGATCAAATCAGAGCGAGAAAGGATGTTGACTTGAAAAATCATAATGGTAAATCAGTCTGGATGAAGTTAAGAAATATCAAGAAGTTGAAAATATTGATGGGAGCTATGTATAGGTTTCCATGTTCAAGTGGTAAGATTTGCATGAAACAGGAAAATTGGAGATGCACAAAACAAGGGCATTTTAGGTGTCTAGACACAATCCCATTTGCCCTTGAAGACCAGGAACTGGAAGGAAAAGAGAGTCGGTGACACCAGCTGATGCTGGACAAAGGGCCGGTAGGAAAACCAGGTCTAACCTTCCACGCCTTCAAGGTTGACTGCAAGAGGCACCCCCCAGGGCACAAATACTGAAGGCCTGGAGAGGTGAGAGGGACAGCTCCTTGGTGATCTGAATGAGCTGATAGCCACAACAGGTCTTTGTGGTCAGCTGCAGCTTGGGCTGTGTAAAATGGCGCCAAAATCTGGCAACAATTACATGTGGACTTGATGGGCTGTTTCTATGCATGAGGTATTTAATAAGGGATTGTCTTTATGTATGGCAATAATCTCACTGATCTATAAGCAAAATATGTATTGCACTGTACCTTGCTACATGTGTCAATAAAAGAACCATTGAACCATTGAATAGGTATCAAGTGGTTTGCGGAGAAAGTGAATATATGATTTTGAGATTGTCCATAATTGTATTATGGATAATTAATACAATATAGCATTGTACTCTAAGGCTCTAAGGGACAAATGTCCTACTCCTGGACCTAATTTTCTTTGATTTCAATTATTGATCTCTCTGTCAGGGAGGGGAGAATTTCATTCCATTCATTCCATTGTATAAGCCATTTATAAAAAAAAGATACATGATCAAAATAATTTAAGTCATTTACAAACGTCATTGAAAGCTTAGTGATTTGTTTATCAGCAAACTATATAAACAATGATTTCCCGATGCTGAGAGCGTAGCAATGGATCTATGCGTGTTTTCTGTAATGAAGGTAACATATGATGTCTGACTAGAATTAGCAAATGTAGGGTTTTTCTCTTTGTCTTCAGACGACCCCACCCATGGTAACCTAAAGAGATTTTAATTTAGTTTAGTTTAGTTTAGCGAGGTACAGTGAAAAGCTTTTTTGTTGTGCACTATACAATTAATGAAAAGACAATACATGATCACAATCAATCCTCCACAGTGTACAGATACAGGATAAAGAGAATATCATCTTCCACCCACCCTCTCTCACACCCCATCTCCATCTATCTGCATCCTCGGTACTTACCAATTGGGTGCTGCAAGTATGTCAATAAGTATCTGTGCATTGTGCATTAGCAATGATGAATTTATAAACCAGTGACAGATTTTTGAAACCAAAAAGACCAGTAGTCTCCTTAAAGAACGATAGGAATGGACCATAGCACAGATATTGTTTCAAACTATCGAGAAATCTGTTAGATTCTTAAACTACAGAAACAGTACAAGAGATTGATCAAATGAAATTTTGAAAATATGAAAAATAAAATAAAATATCTACAGATTGCAAATAATTATTTAGACATTCTCAAGGGAAATTGATGAAAGTAAACTCATATTTACAATCAAAGCTCTCCCAATGTTAAATTATTTTGGGAGATCTTCAGCAGGTTTTACGGTGTTTTTCTGGCTTTCAACATTGAGATTTAGTAGATTTTTTTTCTTTGTAATGTCAGTATTTCATTTTTTTTATTTTAAAAGGTCAAATTTGGCGTGAACTATCACTGATTGTTACGTTAAATGTGAACAAATGCAACAAAATAAATATATATCTGATTTGAATGTCATAATTCTTCATAAATTGAATTTTCTGTAATAAATCATGGTGTGCATTTTCAGTGGCTGCTTGAATACATTTGACCCCCCTTTGCGACATCCAACGGTTTTCATCTCTGAAAATGACATTTCAAGATTCTTAATTGTTCTTGTCGTGGCTACGTGTCAGAAAAAGACTGACAATTCAGGCAGACACCATGGCAAGCATGGTTTGATAAACTTGGAGATCCTTGTTTCTCGCGATGGATTCTGTAGGATAAATAAAAAATCCTTGTATATCCGACAAAAAATATGGAAATTGATGAGATGTAGCTCTGTGGTGAAATGATTTCCTTTGTTCACTTTGTGTAGTGAAATTATGCAGCTGTGTAAACTATATCATAAAAAAATTGTTACAGAAGGAATCATTCCAGTGCAGTTTCAAAGTTTGATAAGAATATACTGTTGTTTCATTAGTGATTAGAGTGACCATAAAAAGTGAAACATCAAACCAATATACATAAGAAGATTTATTGAGACAGGTGCCTGCCACTTTATCATACATAATGCCCGAAAGATTCCTAGAAGATGCTTTTGTACTGTTTCTTGTTAAATGATAAACTTCTCAACAGCTAGAAGGCCAAAATTTAAAAAAAAGTATTTCACACTTTGCCTCACACAGCTGATTCTAGCTTTAACAAGAATATACAATAGCTCACGACATGTAGTCTCAAGTTTCAGTCTTTTTGTGGCTTCCCCAGTGTCCCACTATTCAGAATTCCTTTGATGCAATAACTGTTTATTTTCACAGTCTAACATTTTACATTTCTTACTGCTGGTGAGGAATAAAAAAATGTGGGCTGTTTCAATAATTGGACCCTTCATCTTATTTCACAGTTATAGTTACTGAAGTGTAAATTCGATAGCCCACAGAAATTGGCACAAGGATCATCATGAGCGATTTATTGGTATTTGATGTTTCTGGTACAGCCTCTCAATAACTATGTGCTGCTTGTTGATTCATAAGGTTGTTGCATGCAATCTCAGTGGGAGGTGGTGAGATGTTGGTCAATATCATGAATGAATTATACCAGTTGATGCTTGCTGTTCGCTGTTTCAGCCAACGACTCTTAAGGAGATGTACAATGTGACCAATGCCAGTGCCGGTGGATAAGCTGTAGTTCTTGTGAATTACAAGCTGCTGACGATGTAGGAATATGCCTGTAACTTTCACCCTCCCTCAGCAGAAACCCAATCCTGTTCCATTCATCTTTCAGATGGAGTGCTTTCGTGGGTTGTCTTGCACAAGAAAGATGTTGAGAGTGTGCAGTGACATTGTCTGTGAAGTATCAAGGAGGCCAGTATCATTCTTGCCCAGGGCTTAGGCCAGGGCTTGGTGCTCATTCTGTTCACGTGGAAGTTGTAACCTGCTCCAACTCAGCACTTGCAAATTCAGCGACTGACTGGGTGCCATTATGCTGAACATAATTATTAACCTGCAAGCAGTAAAAACATGGGGCAGATACCCTGTTACATCGGGATGCTGTGGCAGGCGGCTACGAAACCCGTTGGAAACTCTTTGTACACATTCCAAATTGCTCTAACTGTGCTCAATCTAGCAGCAAGTGGTTTTATGGAAAATGTAACAAATGTAAAAGTGCCATTATGCTGATTATAATTATCAACCTGCAAGCAGTAAAAGCATGGGGCTAGAATTGATGGGTGACCCTGAGTGAGTAAATAACACAGTGATTGGGGGCACCATGTTGTACAGCTGCGGAGACCCTCCCTTTATATTTTCATGTTTTCATTAAGACATAGAGGTGAGCTAATTGCACCCATGAAGTCAATGCTGGCTCACAGAACAATCCATCACCCCACTAATTACCCTAGAAACTGTTTTCCACACATTTACGTCAGCTTCCCCCAGATTCTACCATTCACCTCCATGCAACAGACAGTTTACACTGGCCAATTAACCTGCCAAATCTTATGTCTTTGCAATAGGAGAAAAGAACGGGGTACAGGAGCTTCAGGGGAGACAGGGGTGAGGGATAAAGAGGAGGGAGGGGGGGGGTTGCATTGTTGGTTAAGGAGGATGTCACGGCTGTGTTCAGAGGTGACATTACGGACGGTTCGTCGAGTGAGGCTATATGGGTGGAGCTGAGGAACAAGAAAGGGATGATCACCTTGTTGGGGGTGTACTACAGATCCCCGAATAGTCAAGGGAATTAGAAGCACAAATGTGCCGGGAAATTGCAGACAGCTGCAGGTCAATTTCACTTTCCGAATATAGACAATAGACAATAGACAATAGACAATAGGTGCAGGAGTAGGCCATTCAGCCCTTCGAGCCAGCACCGCCATTCAATGCGATCACGGCTGATCACTCTCAATCAGTACCCCATTCCTGCCTTCTCCCTATACCCCCTCACCCCGCTATCCTTAAGAGCTCTATCCAGCTCTCTCTTGAAAGCATCCAACGAACTGGCCTCCACTGCCTTCTGAGGCAGAGAATTCCACACCTTCACCACTCTCTGACTGAAAAAGTTCTTCCTCATCTCCGTTCTAAATGGCCTACCCCTTATTTTTAAACTGTGGCCCCTTGTTCTGGACTCCCCCAACATTGGGAACATGTTTCCTGCCTCTAATGTGTCCAATCCCCTAATTATCTTATATGTTTCAATAAGATCCCCCCTCATCCTTCTAAATTCCAGTGTATACAAGCCCAATCGCTCCAGCCTTTCAACATACGACAGTCCCGCCATTCCGGGAATTAACCTAGTGAACCTACGCTGCACGCCCTCCATAGCAAGCAACCAAAACTGCACACAGTACTCCAGGTGCAGTCTCACCAGGGCCTGGTACAACTGTAGAAGGACCTCTTTGCTCCTATACTCAACTCCTCTTGTTATAGACTTGGAAAATCATAGCATGAAAGGTTCAGTTGGGGTGCAATTCCTCAGACGTGTTCGGGAAAATTTCCTTAAGCAGTATGTGAAGGCCCCCACACATGAGAGGGCAACGCTGGATCTAGTATTGGGAAATTGGGAAGAGCAAGTTAATAAAGTGTGTGTGGAGGAGCCTTTTCGGACCAGTGACCACAATTCGATTAGGTTTAAGACAGTTATGGATAGGGACGCAGAGGGTCCACGTGTTAAAATGCTCAACTGGGGTAAGGCCAACTTCGATGATATGAGAGAAGGTCTCACTCAAGTTGACTGGAGCAGGTTATTAGAGAGGAAAGGAACATCGGCCAAGTGAGATGTTTTTAAATGTGTACGGAAGAAAGCTCAGGATGTGTACGTCCCCTTTAGATTGAAGGGCAGAGCAGGCAAAAGTAAGGAAGCTTGGCTGACGAAGGAAATTGAGACATTAGTCAAAAACAAGAAGGATGCATGGGACAGGTATAGGCAGCTGGGATCAAGTGCATCCTTGGGGGAGTTTCGGGAACTAAGGAGTAAACTGAAAAAGGAAGTCAGAAGAGCAAAAAGGGGCCAGGAGATAGCTCCGGCGGGTAGCATTAAGGACAATCCCAAAAGATTTTATAAATAAGGGGGAAAAGGGTAACTAGATAGAGAGTGAGACAGGAATCAAAGTGGTCAACTCTGTGTGGAGCCACAGGAGATGGGCAAGGTCCTAAATGAGTATTACTCCTCTGTATTTACCGAGGAGAAAGGCAGTAGGACGGAGGAAATCGGAGCAGTCACTGGAAGTGTCTTGAGAGCAGTCAGGGTTACTGTCAAAGAGGTGCTGAAGGCACTGTTGTGTTTGAAGGTATACAAATCTCCAGGGCCTGATCTGAAACTAGAGAGGAAATTGCGGGAGCCCTGGTTGACATTTACGAGTCGTCCTTAAATACAGGAGAGGTGCCGGAAGACTGGAGGGTGGCAAATCATGTACCTCTTTTCAAGAAGGGCTGCAGGGAAAATGCTGGGAACGATAGGCCGGTGAGCTTAACATCTGTAGTCGGTAAGTTACTGGAGAGTATTCTGAGGGATAGGATATACAGGCATTTGGATGGGCAATGGCTGATTAGGGGTAGTCAGCATGGTTTTGTACATGGGAGGTTGAGTCCCACAAATCTGATTGATTTTTTTTGAGACGTGACCAAAACGGTTGATGAGGGCAGAGCTGTAGATGGACTTCAGTAAGGCATTCGGGAAGGTTCCGCATAGTAGGCTGCTCTGGAAGGTTAGATCGCAAATAATTGTAGATGTGGTCGTATTTTTTTTGTGTTTGTGTACTATGTGTGTGTGTGTGGGGGTGGGGGGGGGACTGTAAAATTGTAAATTTGTCCCTTCCGAACGGAGACTCGACCTTTGTTTTCTGGGTCCGATCTCCGTTCCTGCTGCGGCCTACCATCGGCCAAACTCCTGGAGCTGGCGGCCTCCAGGGCTCTGGTTCGCAGAGCCCGCGGACCAGACTTACTATCTGCGGAGCCGGCTGTCTTCGGAGGCTGCGGGAGCGGCTGCGACTCGCCTTCGGCTCGGGCCGCGTGGATGCCGACATCGGGAGCTTCGGCAGTGGCAGCGGCAGCGTTTTTGCCCACCCCGGATCACGGGGCTTGGGTCGGCCCGCCGCAGATATTTCACCATCCAGCGCGGCCTGAAATAGGCCGAGGGATTTTTATCTGCTCGGCGGGGGCTTCAATGTCGGGAGCCACAAACGCCCCGACGTGCAGCAGCAGCGGCAGCGGCAGCGTCTTCGCCTGCACCAGATCGCGGGGCTGGGGTCGGCCCGCTGCAGACCTTTCACCGTCCGGCGCGGCCTAGAACGTGGCAAGTACAACAGCCTGACCGCGGGAGAAGACGGCAGGGGAAGAGAAAAGACATTGTGGCCTTCCATCACAGTGAGGAGGGGACTGGAGGAGACCCACTGTGATGGATGTTTCTTTTTTTTGTGTTTTGTGTTGGTTGGGGTTGTGTCATTTGCTTATTTTATTGCTCTTATTATTGGACTGTGGGTGACGAAATAAAGATATCCTGAATCCTGAATCCTGAATCCTGAATCCTGAATGGTGGAAGGTTGCTTCTCGGACTGGAGGCCTATGACTAGTGGTGTACCTCAGGATTCGGTGCTAGGCCCGTTACTGTTTGTCATCTACATCAATAATTTGGATGAGAACATATAGGGCAAGATTAGGAAGTTCGCTGATGAAAGTTAGTGGTTTTGTAGATAGTGAAGATGGTTGTGAACGATTGCTGCAGGATCTGGATCGATTGGCCAGGTGGGCGGAGGAATGATTGATGGAATTTGTGAGAGAAGTGTGAGGTGTTGCATTTTGGGACATCGAACAAGGGCAGAACCTACACAGTAAATGGTAGGCCTCTGGGTAGTGTTGTAGAGCAGAGGGATCTAGGAGTGCAGGTGCATGGTTCCTTTAAGGTCGCGTTGCAGGTAGATAAAGTGGTCAAAAAGGCTTTTGGCACCTTGGCCTTCATCAGTCAGAGTATTGAGTATGGAAGTTGGGAGGCAGTTGTATAAGACGTTGGTGAGACCATATTTAGAATATTGTGTTCAGTTCTGGGCACCATGTTATAGGAAAGATATTGTCAAGATTGAAATAGGTTCAGAAAAGATTTACGGGGATGTTGCCAGGACTAGAGGGTGTGAGCTCCAGGGAGAGGATGAGTAGGCTGGGTCTCTATTCCATGGAGCGCAGGAGGATAGGGGAGATCTTATAAAGGTATACAAAATCATGAGAGGAATACATCAGGTAGATGCACGATGGCTTTTGCCCAAAGTAGGAAAATTGAGACCAGAGGACATAGGTTCAAGGTGAAGGGGAAAAGATTTAATCGGAATCCGAGGGGTAACCTTTTCACACAAAGGGTGATGGGTGCATGGAACAAGCTGCCAGAGGAGGTAATGAGGCTGGGGCTATCCCATCATTTAAGAAACAGTTAAAAACCATGGATAGGACTAGGTTTTGGAGGGATATGGACCAAGCGCAGGCAGGTGGGACTAGTATAGCTGGGACATTGTTGGCCGGTTTGGGGCGAGTTGGGCCGAGGGGCCTGTTTCCACACTGTATCATTCTATGACTCTATGACACATGAAAGAAACACATATGGTCACAGGGAGAACATGCAAGCTCTGCATAGGCATGACCAGTGATCAGAAATGAGCTTGGGTTAATTGAGCTGTGAGGCAACAGCTTACTTGTTGTGTTGTTATGTCACCCTCTCTGGCAGCTCTTCTCTCTCATTTGGCAGTCTGATGATCACTGATATCTGACCATTATGGAGATTGGGTACAAATGTGGGCAAAAATTGTTCATGATCTTATCCGTGTGCCAAATTGCAATAAGTTACAATGTTACCCCATTTTCGATTCCATGCCAATCATTATTCAGAGCACCTCTGTGACTATTGTAGAGGCTATGCTGAAGATCTTGCACAGTCACTTTTATATATTCTTGCTATCTTTTCAGCAGGGTATAGCTAAAGCGCAATACTTTAGAGCACCGAAAAAAATGCAATTACCTTTCCATGTAATTGATTTTTTAAATTATATTTTTGAGACAAACACTCCTTGAACACCATAAAATGGGTTAAAAGGTCTTCTATTACTCTTGGTAATGGTAGCAAGGTATGGCAAACAGCTTTTTATTGAGTGCCGTCCAGGGAAATCACACCTTACATGAGTACGTAAGGTAGCATAAAAGAGAAATTGAACAGAACATACTGTAGAATATAGTATTACAGCTGCAGGGAAAGGGTAGATTTTAAAAAAAGTGCAAGGTCCATAACGAGGCAGATTGGAAGATCAGGAATTTATCTTTAGCATTTGAGGAATCTGTTCAAGAGACTGATAACACCATGGAAGACATTTGTAGATTCATAGTCATACAGCAAGGAAACAGGCCCTTTAGCCCAACTTGTCCATGCCAAACAAGATGCCCCCTCTATGTTAGTCCCATCTGCCTGCATTTGGCCAACCTTTATTAAACTTATAGGTTAGTTTAGTTAAGAGACACTGCGCGGAAACAGGCCCTTCGGCCCACTGAGTCCGCACTGACCAGCAATCTCCACACATTAGCACTATCCTACACACACTGGGGACAATCTTTTACACTTTACACTGCCAATTTATCTACAGACCTGTATGTCTTTGGAGTGTGGGAGGAAACCGAAGATCTCAGAGAAAACCCACGCGGTCACGGGGAGAACGTGTAAACTCCGTACAGACAGTACTCGTAGTTGGGATCGAACCCAGGTCTCTGGCATTGCAAACGCTGCAAGCCAACAACTCTACCGCTGCGCCACCGCGCTGCCCTATTCATGGACTTGTCCAAATATCTTTAAAATGTTGTTGCAATATCTTCCTCAACTACCTCCTCTGGCAGCTCATTCCATATGTCGATCAATCTCTGTGTGAACATTTTGCCCCTCAGGTTTTTATTAAATCTTTTCCCTCACACCTTAAACCTTTGCCCTCTGGTGCATGATTCCTCTACTCTGGGTAAGAGAGTCTGTACATTCATTCTATCCATTCCCCTCATGATTTTATCACCCCAGGAAGCGAAGCAGTACACACATCCCAGTATACATTGGTGGTGCTGAAGTAGAGATGGTCTAAAAGCTTCAAGTACCAAGGAATATATATCACCAGCAATTTGTCTGAGACCAGCCATATCGAATCTATGGCCAAGAAAGCACATGGATGTCTCTACTTCCTTAGAAGTTTTAGGAAGTTTGGCAAGTCCCCAACAAACCTCTCCAACTTCCACAGATGTGCCGTAAAAAACACATATCAGGATGAATTACAGCTTGGTTAAGGGAACAGCTCCATCCAAGACCACAAGAAATTGCAGAGAGTTCTATACATAGCCCAGACCATCACACAAACCAGTCTCCCTTCCATCTACACTTCACTGCATTGGCAAAGCCGCCAACATAATCAAAGACCAGTCTTACCCTAGTCACTCCCTCTTCTCCGCTCTCCCATCGGGCAGGAGGTGCAGAGGTCTGAAAAAGCATATGTCCAGATTCAGGGCCAATTTCTTCCCAGCTTTTATTAGGCAATTGAATGGTATTCTCATCAGTTAAGAGTCCGGTACTGACCTCCCATCTACATCATTGGAAACCCTTTAATAATCTTCAATCAGACTTTATCGGACTTGCACTAAATGTTGTACCCTTTATCCTTTACCTGTGCACTGCGGACAGCTTGAATCATGTGTAGTCATTTCTTTGCTGGATAGCATGCAAACAATTGCTTATCACTGTAGTTGCAGGTGACCATAATAAACTAAACTAAACTAAACTAAACAGCCCTTTTGTATAGAACTGTTCTTGAATCTGGTAGTACCTTTCTTTCGGCTGCGCCTAACGGCTGCGGCTCTCTGGCAGTCTGTTGTCTTTTTTTCTTTTTTTTTTTGTTTGTGTCGGTGTTGGGATGGTTTTTGTTTCTGTTTTTGGCTGTGTATGTGTGGTGGGGGTGTGGGGTGGGGTGGGGGGAAACCTTTATTTTATTAGGTCTCTTCCCCGGGGCGCGGCTCGGCTGCGGGCCTTAACATTGCCGGCGCAGCTCGGCTGCGGGACGTTTCAGTGCCCGGTGCGGCTCGGCTGCGGGCCTTAACATTGCCGGCGCAGCTCGGCTGCGGGACGTTTCAGTGCCCGGTGCGGCTCGGCTGCGGGCCTTAACATTGCCGGCGCAGCTCGGCTGCGGGACGTTTCAGTGCCCGGTGCGGCTCGGCTGCGGGCCTTAACATTGCCGGCGCAGCTCGGCCGCGGGACGTTTCAGTGCCCGGTGCGGCTCGGCCGCTGGACTTAACATCGCCCGGTGTGGCCGCGGGACGTTTCAGTGCCTGGTGTGGCCGCGGGACGTTTCAGTGCCCGGTGCGGCTCGGCCGCGGGACGTTTCAATGCCCGGTGCGGCTTGGCCGCTGGACTTAACATCGCCCGGTGTGGCCGCGGGACGTTTCAGTGCCCGGTGCGGCTTGGCCGCTGGACTTAACATCGTCAGCGCTGTTCGGCCGCGGGACGTTTCAGTGCCCGGTGCGGCTCGGCCGTTGGACTTAACATCGCCCGGTGTGGCCGCGGGACGTTTCGGTGCCCGGGGCGGCTCGGCCGCGGGGCCTTCCATCCCCTTGCGGGGGCTGTGCGTGTCGTTTGCCTCGGTAGGGGTCGAGCTGCCTGTCCGTGGGTGCGGGGGGAAGAGAGGGGAAGTTTTGTTGCCTCCATCACAGTGAGGGGGTGTTTGGAGTCACTGTGATGGATGTTTGTGTTGGGGTCGGGTGTCCTGTGTTCTTTTCTTTTTTGCTGTATTTTGTGTGACTGCTGAAATTTCGCTCGGTGTTGTGCCGAGTGACAATAAAGTGTTGTTATGTTATGTTATGTTCCATTTTGCAGCTTTTGTAATATTCCTGGTCTAGTTGCATTAAAATTTCATTATAAAAATGAGAAGTTATGGGATGATATTGAAGTTAGCAAATGCTATGAATATCTCATTGAACAGAATATTACCATAATCTTGCTGCTCTAGAAATGCTGTGAATATATTTATCTCTGCTGGTTCTCCAATTGAATCTAAAGCCATTCAATTTCCCGGCTATGATCACCATATGATGCATAAAATTTACCACTGAAATGTGAATGGACACTTTAAGCAGATTGCTAGAAGATAGATCTGTGTCCATCTAGATAAAGTTATTCCAGAATTCTGCATCAATTTGCTACAATGCTGTTTGGAGGTACCAAACATAATTTGTGAGATGCAGGAGATGTAATGACACTTTTCTGAGGCTTGCCACCTTATTATGGTGGAGAAGCTTGTATGCACCCTTGAAAGTGAAACCCCCATCTGGAGCTATGCTTCTGGCTGCGTCATCCATGATAGTATGTTTGAAGGGGGTGATCCTGACAAAGCACTTCTGCAGTTGTACAGGGCCCCAGTGAGATCACACCTGGAGTATTGTGTGTAATTTTGGTCTCCAAATTTGAGGAAGGACATCCTTGCTATTGAGGGAGCAGGTTCACGGGGTAGGTTCACAAGGTTAATTCCCGGGATGGCGGGACTGTCATATGTTGAAAGAACGGAGCTAATTGGGCTTGTATACACTGGAATTTAGGATGAGAGGGGATTATTATTGAAACATATAAGATTATTAAGGGGTTGGACATGCTAGAGGCAGGAAACATGTTCCCGATGTTTGTGGAGTCCAGAACCAGAGGCCACAGTTTAAGAATAAGGGGTAGACCATTTAGAACGGAGATGAGGAAAATCTTTTTCACCCAGAGAGTTGTGAATCTGTGGAATTCTGTGCCTCAGAAGGCAGTGGAGGCCAATTCTCTGGATGCTTTCAAGAGAGGGTTAGATAGAGCTCCTAAAGATAGCGGAGTCAAGGGATATGGAGAGAAGGCAGGAATGGGGTACTGCTTGTGAATGATCTGCCATGATCACAGTGAATGGCGGTGCTGGCTCAAATGGGCGATTGGCCTACTCCTGCACCTATTGTCTATTTATTGTCTATTATCCCAAGAAGAAGACCTCAATGGTGAAACAGGTGGAGGTTTGTGGCTGGTGAAGTTGCGGTAGAGTTGCTAACTGACAGCGCCTAAACCCGGGTTTGATCCTGTCTATGGGTGCTCTCTGTATAGATTTTGTATGTTCTCCCCGTGACCTGCATGGATTTTCTCTGGGTGCTCTGGTTTCTTCCCACACTCCAAAGACGTACAGGTTTGTAGGCAAATTGGCTTGCTAAAATTGTAAATTGTTCCTCGTGTGTGTAGTGTAGGATAATCTTAGTGTATGGTGTGATCGCTGGTCGGCACGGATTCGGTGGGCCAAAAGGCCTGTCTCCACACGGTATCTCCAAATTAAACTAAACTAAACTAACAGGGAGAGACACCCAATTGTTGTGGCATTCATGCCATTTGACCAAGATCTGTCTCTGTCAAAGACCTTACGGTAATTGTTCATGCACCAGTCTCCACTCATTAAAATATGGCATACGCAGACGTCTACCTGGAAGGAATACCATCCGCATAAACGTCGATAAAGTCTGTGGCTCCAGGATGCACTTCTTCAACCATCTTGGGACCCACAGAAAGGACCACCAGCATGTCAAACATACTCGACCTTTTGTGATCACCGATGATGATTATAATGATATATACTGAGGTTTAGTATCAGAGAGGTTGAGGCAGAGCAGAGATATTTACTCTGTCATTGGCAGTATAGTTTGACTGAGAGGAATTGCAGCTGAAGCTGGGTCTTAATCACCTGTCATCATTCACATTAAGTACTCTGCACACAGCTCAAAAATGAGCACTTAAAATAATTTGTAATTTTAATTGTTAATGGGGCAATATATTTGTGTCATCCTGAATATGTCGGTAACCAGAAGAGCAGCCTGTCCTTGTATACATGACCGAGTAGAAGATAATGGACTGCCTCCAAACTATTTAACCATTACTTTCCGTGACATTGACGGTACTGAAATTCTGCCCAGACACGCTTTGCAAAAGTCCATTCGCTTTTTATGTATGTATCATTTTACCCTTTCATACAAAAACATGTAAAAATATTGAATCTTAAAAATATCAGTGCTGTAAACATATTCTCAGTAAGAAGAACTCATTGCCAGGTGTTTTGTCAGAGGTCTTAGTTTTACACCTAAACAGACATCTTTGCAGTAATTCAGTTTCCTGTTTAAGGTGGATGCCTCAGACGTGTTTCCAGTGAAGTGAGTGCCCTTCAGGAAATTCACACTAGCAATTCCACAAGGTTACTGGCAGACAATTGTGTCGAGTCTGTTTGCCTGGTGATTTCCAGAACAAGAATATGTTTTAAAGTGGAATTAAAAATCCCAAGATAATGCCATTAGTCTAATTGGATCCATTTAGACCTAAGTAGAATAAAAAGCTAATCTCTATGTAAGGCAATTTACACAAGAAAGCATTGAACAGGAAAATGTTTGTTTATCAAGTGCGATCTTTCCTCAGGTTGCCCACAATCTGTGTTGTAAAATTTCTATCTAATTTCATTTTGGAAGCTCATGGCAGAGTGGTACGTTGAATGCAAATTAAGTGAATCTGCTGAAAAGATACTGACACTAAATCTATACGCCCGAGCTTTAACCGGTTGCTTTCCGAGGCTTGATATGTTCAATGTCAGAATAGATCAGGAACCCGCATCTTCCACTTTGCATTCAGTCATCTTTGTATTCTGTGTACATTATTCTTAGCAACGTACAAATTTACATTTTTTAGTAGGTTTTTCAGAAAGACGCTATTAATTTCATTTACTGTGTCACTGCAGCTATCAATTTCTGTCTAATTCATGTCTTGCTGGATTTTATATGGCTTTAATTGGTTTCTGACCAAATTATATGAAATATATGATTGATAATTTAGCTTTCATTGTGTATATTGAGTAAATTTACTACATCATGACATGCTAACATTGGAGTAGGAGTTAGTGGACAAAGGACCATCTGGAAACTGGGATGCTTTTAAAAGTGTGATAAAGGCTCGGCCGCGGGGCCTTCCATCGCCCGGTGCGGCTCGGCCGCTGGACTTAACATCGCCCGGTGCGGCTCGGCCGCTGGACTTAACATCGCCCGGCGCGGCTCGGCCGCTGGACTTAACAGTGCCCGGTGCGGCTTGGCCGCGGGGCCTTCCATCGCCCGGTGCGGCTCGGCCGCGGGGCCTTCCATCGCCCGGTGCGGCTCGGCCGCAGGGCCTAACATCGTTGGTGCGGCTCGGCCGCTGGACTTAACAGTGCCCGGTGCGGCTCGGCCGCGGGACTTTACATCACCCGGCGCGGCTCGGCCGCTGGACTTCCCCTTGCGGGGAGTGCGGGTCGGTCGGGGACGAGCTGTCTGTCCGTGGGCGTGGGGAAGAGAGTGGAAGTTTTGTTGCCTCCATCACAGTGAGGGGGTGTTTGGAGTCACTGTGATGGACGTTTGTGTTGGGGTCATGTGTCTTGTGTTCTTTTTTGTGTGTGACTGCTATGTAGTTTCGTTCGGTACCTTGGTACCGAATGACAAATAAAGCTCTGTTGAACAAGAGTTCAGGGCATGCATGGGTGAAAGACAAGGCAGGGTTCTGTTAGGGTGAAGGACAAGACAGCTGGGGTTAAGGAAGCTTGGATGATGAGGGAAAATTGTGGGTCTAGTCAGGAAAGGAGGCTTTTGACAGGTATAGGCAACTGGGATCAAGTGTATCACTGGAGGAGTTTCGGGAACTGAGGAAATGAGGAGTAGATGGAAATCCAGAGGGCAGAAAGGGAACAGCTGATGGCTCTGGCAGATAATATTAAGGAAAATCCAGAAATGTTATATACAATAAGTGGGGATCTTGCCAGGACTTGAGGGCCTGAGCTATAGGAAGAGGTTAGGCAGGCTAGGAATAAATAGGATAAATCCACAGAGTCTTAACTAGAGTAAAAAAAACAAGAATCAGAAGACATAGGTTTATGGTAAGAGGGGAAAGAATTAATAGGAACTTGAGGGGCAACTTTTTTCACACAGAGGATGGTGGGTATGTGGAAAAAAAACTGCCAGAGGACGTAGTTGAGACAGGTAGTTTAACATTTAAGAGACATTTGAACAGGTACATGAATAGGAAATGTTTACAAAAGATATGGACAAATGTGGGCAAGTGGGACTAATGTCGATGGGTTACTACCTTGCTTGGCCTGGACAAGTTGGGCTGAAGGGCTTGTTTCCGTGCTGTATGACCCTATGAGTTTGTGAAAAATGAAAATGTGAATGCAGTTGCATAATTGTAGCACACAAGTAACTGGATAGCATTTTTTAAAGTTTTGTTTAGATTAGTTTAGTTTAGTTTATTATTGTCACGTGTGGCGAGGCACAATGAAAAGTTTTGTGTTGCATGTTATCCAGTCAATGAAAAGACTACGCATGATTCCAATCAAGCCGTCCACAGTGTACAGATGCAGGATAAAGGAAAAAATGTTTAGTGCAAGGTCAAGTCCAGTAAAGTCTGATAAAAAGATAGCCCATGGGCCCCCAATGAGGTAGATGGCAGGTCAGGTCGGCTCTCTAGTTGGTGGTAGGATGGTTCAGTTGTCTGATTAGATCAACTGTCCCTGAATCTGGAGGTATGCATTGACACACTTCTGTACCTCTTGCATGATGGAAAAGGGGAGAGAAAGAAGTGACCGGGTGAGACTTCCCTTGATTATGGTGGTCACCTAGCCAAGGTAACGTGAAGTATAGATGGAGTCAATGGAAGGGAGATTGGTTTGCGTGATGATCTGGACTACCTCCATAATTCTCCACAATTTCTTGCAGTCTTGGATAGAGCTGTTCCCAAACCATGCTGTGATGCATCCTGATAAAATGCTTTCTAGGGCACATCTGTGCTAGCCCAAGAGTTGATTTAAAATTACCTAGATATGGGATAAATCAGATGTTGATTAGAGATTCCAGCTAATGTTGCATTTTCGAGCATTATACAGCAATAACAGCAAACTAATTGTGTTCCAGCATTTGATTTCTCTAATTTTAAATAACCCTTGGATTCCTCTCTCTCCATTTATCCCCCATCCTAGTTGTCTTGCTAGTTTCACTGTTCATATCCCTCCGTTATCATCTCCTTCACAGCCAAAATTGGACCATTGTGGGTTACTTGGCCATTGGTGCAGGCTCTGATCTGTTATATACCTTTTCATTCCTCTGGTTTCTCTCTCCCCTGACTCTCAGTCTGAAGAATAGTCTTGACCCAAAACATCACAGATTCTTTTTCTCCAGAGATGCTGCCTGATCCGCTGAGTTACTCCAGCATTTTGTGTCTATCATCAGTGTAAACCATCATCTAAAGTTCCTTCCTACATATTTTGTCTGCCTTCCTGACTGTCAACTATGTCAAGTCAAGTTTATTGCCATATGGATAGTTATAGTGATGTACATGCATAATGAAAAATGTGCCTACAGCAGCGTTACGGGGTACCTCATTATCACAATACTGAACAGTCCTCACATAATCTAAGGTGTCGACCTGATCCTCAAACCTACCTCATTACAGACCTTGGACCTTTTCTCTGTAACTCTAATGATATAATGCTGTGACAATATATTCTACACTCTGGTACTTTTTCTTTGCACTACTTGTTGTACCTGTGTATGATGTTATTGTATTCATGTGCAGCATGATTTGACTGGAAGCATGCAAGCAGTTTTCAAAGTATATCGGTGCATGTGATGATAAACCAATATCAATACAGCCAAGCACACTAAAACATACATTATACATACATTATGTACACATTATGCAAATGAGAAAAGCACTGTACAGAAAAACAAGACATTAGTGCAAAACACAATTAGATAATAAATACAAGTCTATGGTAGTACAAGGATTTGGGTTGTGTGGGTTGGTTCAAGAATAGGGGGCGGTACAGTGGCACAGTAGTGCAGTTGCTGCCTTACAACACCAGAGACCCTGGCTCAATCCTGACTATGGGTGCTGTCTGTATGGAGTTTGTAAGTTCTCCCCGTGACCTGTGTGGGTTTTCTCCAGGATCTCCTGTTTCCTCCCACACTCCAGACATGCAGGTTTGTATGCTAATTGTCTGGGCAAAATTATAAAATGTCCCTGTTGCAGATAGGATAGCATTCGTGTGCGGGGATCACTGGTTGGCAGGACTCAGTGGGCCGAAGGGACAGTTTCTGCACTGTATCTCTAAACTAAACTAAAGTAAACTTGATGGCTATAGGAAACTTTGTGAACCTGGTCCCACACCACCTGAATCTGGCCGGACCTCATACTTCATATCCAATCATAGCAGGAAGAGGGTTTGGCCAGGATGGTGAGCATCCTTAATGATAGATGCGGGCTTCTTGAGGCCTCAAGTTTGTGCTGTCGATGATGGGCAGGGTATGCCTGTGATAGACTGGGCTATTATGTTCCGGTGTCATTCAGACCTTCTGCAGCCTTTCAGTGCAGCACAACCTGAACGAGAGGCGGGTCATTTCATTTTACCCTTGCCACTGCCTTTGTCACTTGAACGGGCCAAAAAGCTAGACGGGATTTGTACCAGACTCTGAGGCAAAGGGATCCAATTGAATGCCTATCGTACGTTCCTGTGCCTTGGAATTGCAATAACCATGATACAACTAACAACTAATAAGTCTATGTAAGGTTTACTTATTTTTAGTTTCTACTGTGTTCTGGACCCAGAGCTGTGTCATTTAATAATGGGTCAGGTTATGAGGGTCCATTTACAATTCCATGTGCCAATGAAAGCTCACTTTCCAGTCAGACTAAGGGTAAACATGCATTTCTTTCTGAGTTGTACATTTTTCAGTTGTGGCAAAAAGCTATGCCTTGGTTTACTTATGGTTAATTGTTCTTTCATCCAAAATTCCAACTGTACATATAGCATGATGTTTCGCTCATGTTTTGACCTTTTGAGCATTAGACAGAATGGTTCAGGATAAAATATGTTGTTAAAATAGAAAACGGTTTCATTCTTAACTCCATTTAGCAATGGATCATCATGAAACAAACGGATATAAACAAGCCCATCCCTTATGATAGTTTGATGATATTTTTGAGACCCTGGTCAATTAATGGGGTGTTGAAATATCGCTTAAAAGATAGGAGGAATTTTAAATGAGTTGAAATTAGGTCACGCCAAATAACATGTTATAAGGTTAATATGAAGTTCCTTGATTCTCTTGTTTACAAAGGTCTTTCATCTATTTCCAATTGAGGTTGAAATAAAAAATAGTAAATATTAGGCCCTAGTTCTGATGAATTGTCTTGATTTGAAACGTTGACTCTGTTTCTTTTTCCACAGATGTGACCTGACCTGCTGTATGTTTCCAGCAATGTTTTGGCTTTAGTTCAGTCTTCCAGCTTTGTTGTAGTTTCCATGATTTTCTAATTGGAGTTGTCCCTTTTCCAGAAGAGCAGATAAAGAGCATTCCTTTGAAGATTTTGGTCAGAGGCCTAATAAGCGTAATATGATTTTGGGGGGGCAGTTCGAGAAGCAGTGTTCTTTCTGATTTTACAACAACTCTTGTTCCTCACTTCCCTTCTGATTTTCCTTCTACCATGGCACTCGTTCCCTCCGAACTTTCCCCAATGTCATTTAAATGATCTTGCCTTCTCTGATGTTTTCCTGATCTAAAATTGGTGAGCTGAAGGTGACACTTAAAAAAAAGATGCAGCCTGGAAACAGGCCTTTCGGCCCACCCTCTCCAAACAATGCTCGCCCGTTCTCACTAGTTCTATGTTATCCCATCCCCTACATACTAGGGGCAATTTACAGAGGCCAATTAACCTACAATTGCGTACATTTTTGGGATGTAGAAGGAAACCACAGCACATTCTCAACATTCCACTTCTCTCCAAAATCCTTGATCCTATTGTAGTTTTCCAAATGTCTGCCCACTTTGCTCAGCACACCCTGATGAAACCCCCTCTAACATATTTCCACTAATACCACGAGCTGTTCGTACTACTGCCTCACAACTCCAGGGGCACGGTTTCAATCTTGACCTCAGCTGCTGTCTGTATGTAGTTTGCTCTGCCTGCGTGAGTTTCAACGGGATGATTTGCATTCGTGCCACATCCTCAAGATGCGCTGCTTATTAAATGACTGCTGTAAATTACCCCTTGGTGAAGACAAGCGGCAAAAAAATCAAAGGGGAGTTGATGGGCACTGTGACAATGAATGTTGGAGAATGAGGCTGATGGGACTGTTCCACTCAAGAGCTGGCATGGACCCAGTGGATTCCTTCTGTGTCATAAATAAGTAACAAATCTTCAAATAAATTTACTCGTAACTTATTTTGTGAATATGATAACGTTTATTCTTCTCATTACGTTCAACTTGACCTATCTGCAGCCCTTGACAGGGCTGACCACATCAACACTTCTTCTCTGTCGGCCAGATGGATGGAACAACATGCTCCTGGTTCCATGTTTATTCATCAATACATGTCACAAATTATCCAATTAGGGATTTTTCACCATTTACCTTGCAGTGTACCACCTTTGCGGTTCCTCTACCTGGTAACGCTTGCTATGTCATTTAAATTCAAAGCTATTTCCAAATATACATGGATAACATCCAATTCACCTCACGATCACCTGCTTCAGTCTTCCCAATGTTTCTAATTTATCAGACTTTTTGATGTGGCTGACCAAGTAAGCACTGGATAGATCAAAGCCATCTTCTTCAATACCCGAATGCAAAAGCCCTTCCAATGCTACCCACTTTGTAACTCTCCCTGACTATTGTACAAAAACTAAGCCCATTTGCCATCAATTGGTCAGTAGCCTACCATGCCACGGTTGTTCAGCTGTTCATCGAGAAACTTTTTAAATGCTGTCTGAGAAACTACTCCCAACGTCCTCTCTTCAGATTTAAATCCTCCACCCTTGGTGACCAAGCTGCAGCTGCAAAGCCCCAAAGGGCCAGAATTCTCTTCGCAAATCTCTCCAGCTCTCTCCTGCTCTCTGTTCCTGTGAGCTCCTCTTTAGAATTTACACTTTGACAACATTTTTAGATCATAGGTTCATGAGATACGAGCAGAATTAGGCAATTTGGCCCATCAAGTCTACTCCGCCATTCAATCATGGCTGATCTATCTTTCTCTCTCAACCCCGTTCTCCTGCCTTTTCCCCATAACCCCTGACACCTGTACTAATAAAGATTCAATCAATATCTGCCTTAAAAATATCCATTGACTAGGCCTAAACAGCATTCTGTGGCTATAAATTCCACAGATTCACCACCCTCTGACTAGTATTAGTGTATCATTTATTTTTAATTAACCAAAATTGTCATAAACCACCATTCATAGATGCAAAAGAAATGCAAATATTGGAAATCTGAAATAAAACAGAAAATGCTCGTATTTACAGATCAGGTAACACATGTGGAGAGGGAAATAATTCAGGGCAGTGATCTTCCATAAAAACATAGGTGCAATATTAATAAACCCCATTCTCTTGCCTTGTCCCCATAACCCCTGACACCTGTACTAATCAAGAATCTACCTATCTCTACCTTAATATATCCACTGATTTGGACTCCCACAGCCTTCTGTGGCAACGAATTCCACAGATTCACCACCCTCTGACTAAAGAAATTCCTTCACTTCTCCTTCCCAAAGGAACGTCCTTTTTAATCTTTTGAAATTCTAATCTTCTGCCTAGCAACCATAGTTCATAGTTTGATTTGATGGTGCTCAAATGAAGCACCATGAGTTATTTGTTGCATTCATAGTATATTATAAGTAAAATGCTTGTGACAATGGCCCTAGTCTTTTTTCTCTGTGGAAATGACCTCTTCTATTGAATGAAGGCATTGAGTCTCAAATGGAAATGCTCAGGTAGAGCCGAGTGAATTATATTGTGACCTGATTGTAATTATAATTCGTATTTATCTGTGAAATGTGACACCCCTTCTGAGAATTTTCTTGTTTCTATAACAACCAGCCTCTGTTAAGCACAGGTTTTTGACGTAGGTATATTTTAGATTTGTGCAGAACTAGCACTTTCAAAGAAACACTCACCATGTAGACATCTTACAAATAAATTGAACTTGCAGGAGATTCTCAACCGTAACAGACTTTAATTTTCCTGAACAGCCAGCGAAATTGTTTTCTTAAAAATTTTTTAAAGTACACCATTACTATTTTGATTTAGAGTTTTATTTTGTATTGATTCCTGTTGATTCAGAATGAAGGAATCCTAGAAGGATTGTCTCACCGCAGATCATAACCAGGAGTCCGCTATCGAATTCTATAATTAATCTAATGTTGTGTAAGTACCCAGTGTTACATCAACAACCACAATATGAATTGATTTCAATCGCATCTGAGTTGTACATTGAATAGCTGCTGCAAAGATTTTATTGATAAAACTGTCTCCAGTGGAGATATACAGCTCTGTCTGCATCAGGCTAACAGAAACCACATAAGTTTTCTCTCCTTGTAAGTTATTCTCTTGCATCATGCAACCCTGCTGAGGTGGGAAAGCAACATGATATTGAAGTGATCTCTATGGATACAATGTATGTTGTTATATTATCAACTCAGTGAGAGAAAGAGCTTCAATAAGGTGGCTGAGAAGGGTGTTGTTATGTCGCTAAACCAGTAATCCAGAGTCATTCTTGCAGTAAGTGTTCTATAGCTATGCTTTTTCCCCAGACACCCTCACATTATTCTCTCTCAAGTGCCTACCCAACTCCCTTTCGAAGGTGCTTATTGATTCTCCTTCTGGCAGTGCAATGCCGATCATAACTGTGCAGCATTAAGAAAAATCCCTTGTGCCTATTACCCAAAATGTACTGACTCAGTGTGGTCTACTGTCTTACACTATTATACCGAGTATGATTGTGGCTAATGTAGAATAGAATTTGTCACTGAATTATATGCATTAAAAAAAAATCACTATCTATACACGTAACCATTGAAGAAAATTTCACTTCACTTTCCACTTTCAACAAGCATAACCTTTTCTCTTCTCAAAGTATTACTGTTTGGTAGTAAAAAAACAATTGGAGTGGAGAGGCGGCAGAGAAGATGCAACGGAATGATGGCTGAGATGGAATGTTTCATTTTAAAGAAGTGATTGAATAGGCTGGGTTTGGGAAGTGGAGACTGAAAGGGTAACCGATGGAGCTGTTCAAAATTATGAGTCATTGTTAGGCTAGATAATAAGAAACTTTGCCCATGCCAGTGGTGTTTAATACAAGAGGAATAAGACATTTAGTGGGGATCTGAGGAAGCATAGAGAGTGGTTGAAGACAGGAATGCATTGGCTGATAAGATAATGGATGTAGGTGCTTTCACAATATTTAAGTTGCTTCTGGACAAGCAGTAAAATCGCCAAGACATAGCAGATTATTTGCCAACATTGGTGGCAGCATGGAGGTGCAGCGGTAGAGTTGCTGCCTTACAGCGCTAGAGACCCAGGTTCGATCCTGACTATGGGTGCTGTCTGTACAGAGTTTGCACATTCTTCACGTGACCTGCATGGGCTTACTGTGAGATTCAGTTTAGTTTAGTTTCGTGATACAGCATGAAAACAGGCCCTTCGGCCCACTGACCAGCGATCCTCACACATTAACATTATCCTACACACACTAGGGACAATTTAACATTTATACCACGTCAATTAACCTATAAACCTGTATATATTTGGAGTGTGGGAGAAAACCAAAGATCTCGGAGAAAACCCACGCGGACATGGGGATAACATACAAACTCAGACAGACAGCACCCATATTCAGGCTCCAACCCGGGTCTCTGGCGCTATAAGTGCTGTAAGGCAACAACTCTACTGCTGCGCCACAGAGCCACCCTTAACTGAGACTTTCGCTTTCCTCCCGCATTCTAAAGACATACAGGTTTGTAGGTTAATTGGCTTGGTATAAATGTAAATTGGCACTAATGTGTGTAGGATAGTGCTAATGTGCAGGGACTGTTGGTTAGTGCAGACTCGGTGGGACGAAGGGCCTGTTTCCTCGCTGTATCTTTAAACTGAACTGAACTAAAATTGCAGATAAATGGGATTAGTATTATTGACACTTGACTGTGAGAATAGATGTGGTAGACTGAAGAGTTAGTTTCTACGCCATTTGTCTCTATGACCTTATGTTTATATTAAAAATAATTATAGTTATTGGTATATATTTGGGCATTAATTTAACCATATTTTGACCATATGCTTAGATCCATTTTGCGATCTGTACAAAAGTGACATTCAATTAAAAACTATAAACTAAATTCCCTCTCTTACTTCAGATTATGAAATGTCAAGGTTTATTGAGATATTGTGGTTATGTTATAATTTGAAAGGGTTTATTTGATATTTCGACTCAGCAGCTTTTTTTACCAGAAGGGAACTCTAGCTTCTCGAACAACATTCTATTGAATGAAACTGAAGAACAAATAGATTAGGTCCATTCTGTTGTGAGATTAGGTGTTATTCTCCTGTATTATCTTGTACGAATCTCCATGTGCCTCTGCTAAAATCCTTTGCAGAATCTCAGTTTACTATCTGCATAGGCACATGGATATGAATGGTTTAAAGGTCAAATGGGATTAGCATAGATGGGGCATCCTGTTTGGCGTGGATGAGATGGGCTGAAGCACCTGCTTCCAACTCTCACCAACTTCCATAGATGTGCCGTTAAAACTATTTTATCGGGATGCATCACAGCTTGGTTTGGAAACAGCTCCATCCATAAGTTGCAATGAATTGTAGATGCAGCCCAGACCATCACACAAACCAATCTCCCTTCCATTGACTCCATTTATGCCTCATGCTGCCTCGGCAAGGCCAGCAGCATAATCAAGGACGAGTCGCACCCTGGCCACTCCCTCTTTTCCCCTCTCCCATCGGGCAAAAGGTATAGAAGTGTGAAAATGCACACCTCCAGATAATAATTATTATTATAATTATTATTACTACTGCGAGCTTGAAAAATGATTTAAAACTTAGTAATTATCATTACAATAATAATAATAATAATAATAATAATAATAATAATAATAATAATAATAATAATAATAATAATAATAATAATAATAATAATAATAATAATAATAATAATAATAATAATAATAATAATTATAGTAATGATAATAATAATAGCAATAATAATAATAATATGGTTTACGGGATTCATTAATGATGAGTACAATATATTTTCCATTAGTTTAATTGTGGTTAGTGTTAGGGTAATTATAATGAAATGAAATAATTACAGCACATGTTTGCAGAGTGATACAATATGAGTAGGTGTAGAAAATTTATATTTTTGACTTATGTAGAAATGGGTTTACAGTAACAGAACTCTTACAAAACCTTGTCCCTTACCTCTACAGCACTAGGGTTACTTTTACACCTTTCCTTTTTTCAAAACATTACAAACGTCAGAAGTCTTCAAAACCAAGTCATATTTGTTTTCTGTTTTGGGCTGGCAGAATGTGAATGATTGACTTTAGGTTGACATTTACCATTGGTTTCAGCAGAGCTTGTACCTGAGGTAAGTAACTTCCATTACCTGCTGACAATAGCTCCAACAATAGAATTACCTTTCACAGGTTCCCAATAGCCACATATAAGTACTGAACAGAACCCCAGTGGGGTATCCCCAGCTGCAAGCAAGACAATGCATGGCATACTTCTATCATAAGAGCAGGCCAGAACAAGCCCTACCCATCAAATGGTTGAAACATATCTGATGTCTGCCTTAAACCATGCCCCAAGGATTTACCTGTTGTCAAAGCTGCAAGGGGTTGTGTAATTAGGTACTGCATTCAGTATATTCACACACAATAAAATATTAACGATACAATCAAAAGAATCTTAACAGTTATTTCAACTTTAAAGAAGTTAACAAATAATACCCTCATTTAAAAGCATTTCTTCATTCTTCAAACACTTGTAAACAACTCAAGAGCCAAGAGTGTTTTATTGCCATATTTCCTGTAACAGAACAGTGAAATTCTTACTTGCAGTAGCACAATGGTCATAGTATTCTGTAAAACCCACAATAGACAACAACAAAAAAGCCAAGCATATATATAAACAAACAGACAAATAAACAGGCAATAATAGTGCAAAGCCAAAAATAATGCCCCCAAGTCTATATACTTCAGAGCCTTTTTGGAGGTTGTAGTGTTTAATAGTCTGATGGTTTTTGAGAAAGAGCTGCTTCTCAACCTGAACGTTACAGTTTTCAGGCTCCTGTACCTTCTTCCCAATGGCAGGAGTGAAATGAGTGTGGCCAGGGTGGTGTGGGTCCCTGATAAAGCTGGCTGTCTTTTTGAGGCAGCGACTCCTGTAAATCTCTTCGATGGTGGGGAGGTCTGTAGACAGGGCAGTCAGTGTTCACCATTTTTTGCAATCTTCTTTGTTCTTAGAAACATAGAAAATAGGTGCAGGAGTAGGCCATTCGGCCCTTCGAGCCTGCACCGCCATTCAATATGATCATGGCTGATCATCCAGCTCAGTATCCCATACCTGCCTTCTCTCCATACCCCCTGATCCCTTTAGCCACAAGGGCCACATCTAACTCCCTCTTAAATATAGCCAATGAACTGGCCTCCACTACCTTCTGTGGCAGAGAATTCCACAGACTCACCACTCTCTGTGTGAAGAAATGTTTTCTCATCTCGGTCCTAAAAGACTTCCCCCTTATCCTTAAGCTGTGACCCCTGGTTCTGGACTCCCCCAACATCGGGAACAATCTTCCCGCATCTAGCCTCTCCAACCCCTTAAGAATTTTATATGTTTCTATAAGATCCCCCCTCAGTCTTCTAAATTCCAGCGAGTACAAGCCTAGTATATCCAGTCTTTCTTCATATGAAAGTCTTGGGTGTTTGTGTTTCCGAACCAGACCATGATGTAACCAATAAATATGATCTTTACTGTACACCTGCAGGTGTTCAAGAGGGTATTCATTGACATGCCAAATGTCCTCAATCTTCTAAGGAAGTAGAGGTGTTGATGGGCTTTTTTAATGATAGCGTGAATGTAGTGGGTCCAGGACAGATCTTCATAAATATGCTTGGAATGGCAGGAATTTGAAGCTTTCGACTCCATCACTACCGTCCTGTCAATAATGGCAGGTTTGTGGATCCTCGTCCTTCTTATTCCAAAATCTGTATTCAGTTCATTGGACTAACTGACATTGAGACCAAGTTAGTTGTTCTGGCACCATTAGGTTAATCGGTCTGTATTTCTTCCAACAATGGTGGTGTCGTCAGCAAACTTGAAGATGAGGTTCAAACTATGTCTAAATATTCAATTAAATTAACCAACTACCTCTCCATTCAAATGAATAGGATCTGCTACTGATGAATGTCAGCAAATCTATGCTGCACCTCTGGATTCCAATGTTGGAGCCCAACTGGTAGATTGAATGATGCCTATTTGACATACGGCTGCCAGGACTTCTCAGCAATGTATGGCCCATAAATTTGTTAAAGGTAATATGCCTCCATCATGGCCGTTCTGATGAAGGACCTTCAACCTGAAATGATAACTCTGTATCTCTGTCTGAATATAACCTATGAGAATTTCCAGTGTCTTCTATTTTTTTCGTCCTCATCATTTTTCGTTATCCATCTTGCCTTGCTTAACTTTATACAACATGAGATGTATTTAAGCTCATTATGAGTGTTGTACAAATTGCTTCCAGCATGATACATTGGATTGTGCTTGCGTTACACAGATGGACAAGGTGCATTTTAATTTAACATTAATGATTCAGTGCATTACGTGCTGGATTTAACCTCACATCAGATTAGTGTTAATTAATCTTTGTTGCTTGGATAAGTAGATGAACTATTCATTTATTTCCTGCTGCAAAACTGGGTTATTATCAGGGTTAACATTGGTGAAAAATAAATTATACAGTTCTACTTACAAACATTAACAACATCGTGAAATATTTATATTATTTCATTCAAAATGTGAGGCACATTTCCATTAAATAATGTTGTGACTTATTTTTGCCCATTTCCTTTAGTTTGATATTGAATCCATTGTCCATGGGCCATAACAGACATTTTCCAGCCGTGCCAAAGCATGAACATTATGTATATTAGCCAGTGCAGAATGAGCTATTCACAAGAAGTTGGCAATGTGTACGGCTGATTTATGCTTGCCAGTCTGGACAAGGCATGAGGTTTAGAGTAAGAGGATTAGCTGCCTTATGCCTGTAGGGCAGATGTTAACATTGTATCTCAGGCTATTTGTGCTATTTTCTTTGCTATAGTGGCAAGTGTTGATAGGCCATGGTCTGGAAGCCATGGTTGGAAATGCCAATGTTAGAAAGGTGTATTACAAGTTTCATAAGCAATAGCTAAATAGCCATTTTATCATTAACATCGACATCTCCATTTGATGGTGCCAAATCTGATGCAAGGCCAAAGCAAGGAATGCCTCATATGCTCACTAAGAAAAAGTGATGAGACAGATCAGATACTTGCCAAGGTTTGCTGCCAATAGACAAACTACAAGCAGTGTCCATTTGGCATCTTAAAAATCAGCTTTTTACTTTCTAGATTACATTTTTTCCTCGCCTTAGCAAAAACCACTCCAATTTTCTAAGAACCCATTATCATTTTTTAGATTTTTAACTTTATATCCATGCAAAAGTTATGAGCTGATTAATTTAAATAGTATCATTTAAAATTACATTACGACTTGTCATTGGGTATTACTTTTTCTTCATTCTGTTTTTTCTCAGTCAGATGCAGCTGTCTGTTATCGTAAAAAATATATAATTTTAACACTCTTAGCTTTGTTAGGAAGTCATCACTTTTGCTTGGCCTGGCTTCTTATTTTCAGTATATGCATCTCTTCTTTTGAAAAGTCCACTGGATTACTCTGAAGAAGGATTCCGACCCAAAATGTCACCTGTCCCTTCTCTCCAGAGATGCTGCCTGACCTGCTGAGATACTCCAGAATTTTGTGTCTATCTTTGGTGTAAACCAGCATCGCAGTTCCTTCCTACACTGGAGTACTATAGAAGGTCTTTTAGTTTTGTATTGCGGATGAACAAGCATTACAGATTGTTTAACGGAATGTATTCACCCCCTTTTGGTTGGTACATCAAGATAATGTGATAGGTACCACAAGAAAGCCTTCCCGCTTACTACAACGCAGGAGGAGGACATTCAGACTATCCCGTGTCTACCAGTTTTTGCCAAAGCCACCACAAGAGTTCCAATACCCTTCTTCTTATCTCCCTGTTGTTCTGAAAATTATTTATTCTCTCTCATGCTGTCCATGAATTCTCATTGGATTCCTTTGCCACCTCTCTTCACTAGGTGTAAAATTCTACAGTTTCATACCAGAATTTCTTTGCAACGTGAGAGAAAATTGGAGTACTAAAATAAAGGTACTGATTGTTGATTTCAGGAAGGGACTTGCCATCATCGATGGGACGGCGTTGGAAAAAGTCCACAGCTTCAAGTTCCTTGGGGTGCACAACCCTGACGTCAATGGAGCCAGCTCATTGATGCAATCATGAAGAAAGCTTATCAATGTCTCTACTTCATCAGAAGTTTGAGAAGATTCGGCATTTTGTCGAATATTCAATCAAACATTCACAGGTGTATGGTAGGGAGCATCATGACTAGCTGCATCATGACCTAATTCAGTACCTCAAACACTTCAGTTACGACCTAACTCATGACCAAATTCAGTACCTCAAAAGAATGATGGAGGCTACAGAAATTGATGGGCATTGCCTGGTCCATCACAGTTGATGACTCTGCACCATTAAAGACATCTACAGGAAGTACTGTCTCAAAAGCCAATATCATCAAAGACCCGCACCACCCTGCCCTGACCATGCGCCCATCTCATTGTTGGGTAGAAGGTTCAGGATCTTGTGAACTGTGACCTCCAGGTTCAAAAACAGCTTCTTTCCATCAATCATCAGGATTTTGTACCACAACCCCATTCAAATCCTACCTCATCACCAACTTACCAAGGACTTTGTACAGATTGCACTACTTAGTTTGGTTTGCACAATTATGGTCTGGTTACCTAATATTATTAATAATGTATTAATAATTTATTGTATTATTCATTATTATATTGTATGATGGGTTCTATTAATGGACTGTAAAGCTGCAGCAAGTAAGAATTTAATTGTTGTGTTGCTGGTGCATATAACGCTTAAGCACTCTTGAATCTTAACTCTTGAAGGGAAAATGGTTGCCAATCCGGATTTAGATTTAGGGAATGAAAGAAGACAAGTTGAAGGAATAACACTGGGAGGACACTTCTCTAATCATGATCTTGATTCAGTTAGATTTAGCATAATAATGGGAACATAAAGATAAAAAGATAAAATAGGAATAAGGCTTTTAATTTAGTGCATGGGCAATATTGCAAAAGTGGAGAAATAATTTTGCAAAAGTGAACTAGAAGCAGCAAATTAAGTTGAAAATAATGTGAAGTATTTAGGAAATTCACAAAATAATAAATGCCAAATGTAGTGCATCAAACAAAAAGAGGCATGGGAGGTTGTTTTGGGGATGTGCTCATAGAAAGCTCACGAAGAAAAGGCCAGAAGTAAATCATTGGTGGCAATGTGGTGAAAAACTGAAAAGTATTTGTGCTCCACGATATAAGTGATGATCTTGTTGAAATACTTAGGTAGAGCCTAAACTATGGAGACATGAGAGATTGCAGATGTTGGAATCTTGAGCACCAAACAGTGCTGGAGGAACTCAATGGGTCAGGTAGCATTTGTGGGGATGGACTGACAAAGTTTTGGATAATGTGCACCAGCCCTTCATTTACGTGCCCCATAGAACAAATTTGGATTCTTATTTGTTTTGGCAGTTCATTTTTTCTCATTTGGTTGCATCCAGTTGATGAAATAGGGAGGAGAAAGTTGTTTAAGAGAGGTAGGGATGGAGCAAAAACTGATTCAGGTGGAATCAGGTGAGGAGAAGTGTTTGGTAGATGGATGGAGATGGTAGCTTTAGGTCCATTTTTATTATTGTCACATGTACTGAGGTGCAGAGAAAAGTTTTGTTTTGCCTGCTATCCAAACAGATCATATATAATGTACATAACATGCCAAACTCAAGTATAATAGTCAAAGTGAGGAGAAGATACAGAATGCAGAATATAATTCGCAACATTGTAGTGCATAAATTACATAGACAATGTCCAATGTCTGTAATGGCGTATAGATGAATCGGACAGTAGCCTAGCTTATGGAAAAACTGATCAGAAGTCTTGTAACAGAGTGGGGTAAGCTGTTCCTGAGTCTGGTGGTGCCTGGTTTCAAGCTTCTGTATCTTCAGAAAATAGACACAAAATGCTGGAGTAACACAGCAGGTCAGGCAGCATCTCTTGAAAAAAGGAATAGGTGATCTTTTGGGTCGAGATCCACCTTCAGACTGTATCTCCTGCTGAATGGGAGCAGGGAATAGAAAGAATGACCAGGTTGGGACATGTATTTGATTATGTTGGCTGCTTTCCTGAGGTAGCGTGAAGTATAAATAGAGTCAATGGTGGGAAGTCTGGTCTGTGTGATAGATTGGGCTACATCTACAACTCTTTTTGCAGTCTTGGGCAGAGCTGTTCCCGAACCAAGCTGTGAAGCTACCTGGAAATATGCTTTCTATGGTGCATCTGCAGAAGTTTGCAAGTGTAACAAAGACTGGAGGTGAAAAGGAGACAATGGGATGTCAAATTAGATTATCGGGGAAAGGTTTGCTTACCAGGGCTGGGGGTGGGGGTGGGGGTGGGGTTGGGTTTGCATGGGGAGGGGGGGGGGGGGAGAGGTAATAAGAAGGGAGTTTGGGGAGTCTACTAGAAATTAGAGAATTCAATGTTCATGCCATTGGGTTATAGGTTACCTAAGGGAAATATGAGGTGTTGTTCCGCTAGTTTGTCTGTGGCCTCAATCTGACGGTAAGGAGGCCAAGGACAGAGAGTTTCATATGGGAATGGGAAGAGAGGTTAAAATATATAGCAACAAAATGCTCCAGCAGGTCTTGGCAGACTGACCACAAGTGTTCAGCGAATATGGAAATAAGTTATTATACTTAGATTTTGGCTATATTGAAGAAACAATGAACTGCAGATGCTGGTTTACAAAAGAAGACACAGAATGCTAGAGTAGCTCAGCGGATCAGGCAACATCTCGGAAGGACATGGATAGAACATAGATAGATAGAAAATGTTTGGGGTTGGGACCCTTCTTCAGACTTTCCTCAGGGTCTGAAGAAGGGTCCCGACCTGAAACATTGCCTATCCCACTTTCTCCTGAGACACTGCCTGACCCGCTGAGCTACTCCAGCACTTTATCTTCTTCCCATGGCTGGATTAAAGCTTGAAATTGGCAAATCAAAATGTTCTGACTTTATATGATAAATTATAAAGTGCAGAAATTGCAGAAATTAAAGCATTCACTTATTAAGTGGAGTCAAATCCCAATGTTACAACTTAATTGGACAAAGAACTAACAATGTAGTTTATTTCAGGAACTAATTAGAATTAACAGGCAAGCATTTCAGAAAGCTTCATGAACATAACTTTTGATCTGTTTGAAACAAGTAATTGGCCAGGAAAACATTTTAGAGTTCAAACTGTGATATCTAATTAATCTCTTATTAAAAGGCATAGATAGACCCATTCAACAATGTGCCTGTTAAAAGATTTTGAAGAATTAATGGAAAGTAATAACCATTAGATTGGCAGAAACATCAGTTAGTTCTGTGCTTTCCTGAGTTGATGATTTGATATCGGTAAATTTAAGGTAGCAAGAACTATAATAGAAACAAGTGTGCAATTTTGACAATTCCAAGTAAAATAAAAAAAGACAAAAGTAGATCATGAATGCAGTTATAAATGATACCTGGCACAGAGACGCCAGGTGCTGCATCTGTCACAAAAAAAAAGAGAATAACTGGAAGAACATAATGGGTCAGGCAGCATCTCTAGAGGGAAATGGACATTCAACATTTCAGGTTGAGATCCTTCATCTGGACTAAACGAGTAGGGGGGAGTAAAACAGTATTAAGAGGTGGGGCAATAGCAACGAAGCGATAGGTGGTTGTAGGTGAGGAGGGGTTAATTGGCAGATACAGTCAGGTAGGGGTAAGAAGGGTGATAATACATATAGAGGCTGGAAGATGATATGTACAGCAAAAAAAAATGCAGAATAAGGTGAAGAATGGAACTGAATGAGGGGTGATTGCAAATTGGAACAACAGAGAGCTGGCAGGGGTATGTACCAGTGAGAGGTGTGTCTCTGGGTGGGGTGAAGGAAAGAGGTTAATAAGGGGCTGGGGGGGATGTGGGGAGAAAGGAGTGTGAAAGAGAAACAGGTTAGATAGGAAGAGAGAGAAAAGGCAGAGGAGGTGCAATATACCTTGGAATTGGAGAACGAAGCCTTTCTTAAACATAAAAGGAAGGTTATAAAGATTGAATAGTTGATTTCAACAAATGACTTTTATATTTACAAGGGGGAAAGAAGTGAAGCATCTGTACAACTGAGAGATAGGGCTGATGTGATCCCAATTAAACAAATTGCAGGAGACCAAAGTGCAAAATGTGCAAATCTCATTTTTTAAATATAATTGGGTCATTGTGGAACCATTAAATACCTCATCTATAGTAAATCTTATAAAATATCATTACACATATACAATTCAGCAAACTATTGTTAATTCTTTAGCCAATCAAAATTTATTTTAATTTTAGTATTATTGCTAACGGTGTATAGTCCTATTATACACTGTTTGCAATATTACTAAAATTCATTTTCGTATTGATTTCTGGCTGTTCGACTGGTTGATGAGTGGCCAATAAACAGCATTTTTTAGCACTGAGCCAATATTTGCAGCAGATTGGGAAGGGCAAAAAATATGAATACGTTTTTTTTCTGTCCTCACAAAGCACAAGGGATGAATCACATCCAAACACAACTTCTGCATCACTAATATCTTACTGAGAAAACTGCCAGCTGAATGTCCATGCTGTCTCAATTGTTGCTAATCAGATATTTTTTGCTTATTTCCTCTAAATTACTACATGATGTGTCTCTCCTATTTTCCATTCTCTATTTTCTCTTTCATCAGTGAGATTGTGCTGGTTACGTTTCAGTGTCATTATTTTCACATATTTAATTCAGCCATTAGACATTTCTAAGTCAGTAAATATTAATTATTTACATAAATGTGGCATTAACGTGATGTGTAGGCCAGGGTTAATGGGCCTTTAACTGTGTTCAAACATCAACCCTGTAAGAAGGAGGGCTGGGGTCATTGAAAGGACATGGTAAAACTATATTGTCCCATAAATCCTAAATCATTAGAATGATGTATGCTGATTAACCTCACAGTCTTGCACTAGCCTACAGCTGATCAAAATACAAGGTTTTAGGATGTTAAATAAGATGGAAAGTTGCGGTCCAGCTATATTATGTTACCATTTAAAATATGTATGACAAGATTATTCCTGAAACTCCTCATACACCATTGCACCACTGTGAGTGCAGAACCTGCATCTCTGGCTGCTGCATTCTTAGGGTAGAGGTCTCCAGTTTTGTAGGATTAACAAAGGCATTGCACTGAAAAAAACCCAGCTGAGAATCAGACTGATTCCGTGTATCTCCCATGGTAACTCAGGAGCCCTTAGTTGGAAAAATAAAGTGAAAAAATGATCTTGACACCCATTGGAAAAACTCAGTAATAAATAACCCCAAGAGTTTTGGGCATCTCTTAATGAGTTAAAATATATATTTAAAAATTAAAGGAGAAGGGTAGGACTATGTTAGGACTGTAAGAGGTCATGACAGGGTGTGTATTTTATTTTGTGGGAAAACCTAGAATTAAGAATCATTGTTTAAATTACAAAAATAATTGTGGCATTTTTCCTCGTTTGAGTGTTTCAATGTTTCTTCCTTAAAGCGCAGTAGATGCAGGATATTTGCATTTTTCAGAGAAGAGTTAAATAAGCAAGTGGGTACGAGGTTATTGTGGATAAAAGGGAAAACAGATTTGATGTTGCTGTTGAAGCAGCCATCAACTTATTAAATGGACCATGGGGGGCAAGATTCCTGTTCCTAATTTTAATGTTTCCGTGTTCAAATGCTTGTATGCTCTTACTTGCGTTTAGAATATTCACCGTGCCTGATGGTTCAATGTAATTAACCAAGCCACCCCAAACGATGAAAAGAATGGGGAGAAAAAAAGTAATCTGGCAGCATTAATGAGGAGTAATGGAAGAGTTGAATTATGAGGGCATATTTTGGGAAGTGAGGCTCATTTCTCAATGTGTATTTCAGGCGTCCAAATAGTCAAGGTAAAACTGAAGTGATGGTCTATAAATTATTCAAAGAGAAATATAAAGAACAACAGGGCATTAATATTACATGATTTTAACTAACGAGATAGGCTGAAATAAGAGCAAAATGTGAAGTTTATGTGAATTGGATGGCGGTATTATTTCCCCTGTGTTCCTTTGCTGTCCCATGATTACCTGAAGGAAAGACATCAGAAACATCAGAGTAATGAGAAAATTCTTCTTGTCCTGTTTCTCTGGATTTCCATTAACTTTGCAACAAAGTTAGGAAGGCAAACATTCAGCGGCTACTGCTCTGGAACCTCTGATTCACCAAACCCCCTGGGAGTTTTGATGGCTACTATATCTAATCACATCCTACTATGCTGAAAATCATATGGCAGATTAATAATGGAATTGTGACTAATCATAACAACTAATCTGTGTCAAGAAGTTTGTTTCATAAATAGATTAATGAAAACATTGAGTGATAGAGAGCTTTTCAAAACAACAATCCCATCAACCAGTCAAACATTTTCCACTTACTGCAAAGGGTTGATTAGGGAGAGTCAGCATGGTTCAGTGGCTGAGAAATTGTGTCTCAGAAATATGAGTCTTTTTTGAAGAATTATTCAAGAACATTAATGAGGCAGGGCCATAGACATAAACACGTTAGCAAGGCCTTTGATAAGGTTCCAAATGGTATGTTGCTATGGAAGGTTAGATTGCATGGGATCTAGGGAGAGGTGGGTAGATGGATACAGAATTGGCTTCATCTTCGGAAGCAGAGAGTGGTGGTTGCAATTTGTGGGGGGTTTTTTTTTCAGATTGGAGGCTATGACTTATGGTGTGCTGGGCACATTGATAAAACAGGTCGAATTCAGCATGGTTTTGTGAAAGGGAGATCTTGCCTGATGAACCTGCTGCAATTCTTTCAGGAACTAAATAGCACGATAGACAAAGGAAAGTCAGTAGATGTTGCTTACCTGGATTTTCAGAAGGCCTTTGATAAGGTGCCACACGTGAAGCTGTTAAAGAAGAGAGCCCATGGTATCAGAGGGAAGATACTAGCATGGATAATAGGTCGGCTGAATGGCTGAAGGCAAAGAGTGGCCAAATAGCCTAGTTCTGCTCCTATATTATTCATTCGGATGAGAATGCACTAGGCATGATCAGTAAGTTTATCGATGATATTAAACTAGGTACTATCATAGACAGTGAAGATAATTATCAAGAATTACAGCGGGATCTTGAGTTACTGTGCAAGTGGCTGAAGTGCCTAATGGAGTTTAATTCAGATAAGTGTGAGGTGTTGCATTTTGGGAAGTCAAGCCAGGACAGGACCTTCACAGTGAACAATAGGGCTCCTGAGGCATATTGTAGAGCAGAGCGATGTAGGAATGCAAGTTCCCTGAAAGTGGGTAGGTAGGCTGGTAAAGAAGGCTTTTGCATGCTACCTTTATCTGTCAGAGAATTGAGTATAGAGCAAAAGACATTGCTGGAGTAACTTAGCATGTCAGGCAGCATCAGTGAAGGAAATAGGTGACAACTTGGGTTGTTCACAGATTCCCTCCACAGATTCTGTGTGACATTGAGCTACTCCAGCAACTTTGTGTTTTGCTCAAGATTCCAGCATCTGCAATTCCTTGCGTCTTCAATCGAGCATAGATGTTGTGCAAAATATTGGTGAGGCATATTTTGTTCCCTTTTGGTCATCTGCTATAGCAAAGATCTTATTAGGCTGGAAAGAGTGCAGAGAAGTTTAGTACATTATTGTCACATGTACCAAAGTACAGTGAAAAGCTTTATTTTGTGCTCTCTAGTGAGAGAAAAGACTATACATGATTACAATCAAGCCAGACACTGTATGATAAAGGATAAAGGGTACAACATTTAGTGCACCATAAAGTCAGATAAAGTCCGATTAAAGGTAGTTCAAAGGTCAATGGGAGGTCAGGATCACACTCTAGCTGGTGAGTTTTGGTCTCCAAACTTGAGGAAGGACATTCGTGCTATTGACGGAGTGCAGCGTAGGTTCACGAGGTTAATTCCCGGAATGGCGGGACTGTCATACGTTGAAAAACTGGAGCGACTGGGCTTATATACTCTGGCATTTAGAAGGATGAGAGGGGATTTTATTGAATGAAACATATAAGATTATTAAGGGATTGGATATGCTAGAGGCAGGAAACATGTTCCTGATGTTGGGGGAGTCCCGAACCAGGGGCCACAGTTTAAGAATAAGGGGTAGGCCATTTAGAACGGAGATGAGGAAGAACTTTTTCACTCAGAGAGTTGTGAAGTTGTGGAATTCTCTGCCTCAGAAGGCAGTGGAGGCCAATTCTCTGGATGCTTTCAAGAGAGAGTTAGATAGAACTCTTAATGGTAGCGGAGTCAGGGGATATGGGGAGAAGGCAGGAGCAGGGTACTGATTGTGCATGATCAGCCATGATCACGGTGAATGGCGGTGTTGGCTCAAAGGGCCGAATGGCCTACTCCTGCACCTATTGTCTATAGTCTATTGTCTATTGTCTATTGAGAGGACAATCCAGTTACCTGATAACAGCTGGGAAGAAACTGTCCCTGAATCTGGAGGTATGCGTTTATAAACAACTGTGCCTGATGGGATAGAAAAGATCAGACCCAAAATACTGGTGTAACTCAGTAAGTCAGGCAGCATGCCTGGAGAACATGGATAGGTGATGTGTTGGGTCGGGACCCTTCTTCAGAGATGTCTATCAATGTTCAGTCACCCATCTATGTTCGGCCCTGTCTGAAGAAAGGTCCCAACCTGAATCTATCCATGTTCTCAAGGGATGCTGCCTGACCCGCTGAGTTACTCCAGCATTTTATGTCTTTCTTTGGAAAACAAGAATCTGCAGTTCCTTGTTTTTAACTAAGATGTTGCCAGGAGTCCAAGGGCTGAGCTATAGGGAAATGTTGTGCAGCTAGGATTTTATTCCTTGAAGCACAGGGAGGCTGAGGGATGATTTTATAGAGGTGTATAAAATCATGAGAGGAATAGATAGAGCAAATGCACTGTATTTTTCCAAGGGTAGGAAAATCAAGAATTATGGGCATAGGTTTAAGATGAGAAAGGAAATATTTAACAGGAGCCAGAGGGTCAACATTTTCCAAACAACTGGTGCTGGGCATATGGAATGAAATGTCAGAGGAAGTAGTTGAAGCAGGTACTATAGCATTTAAAAAACATTTGAACAGGTACACGAACTGGAAAGGTTAAAAGGGATATGGGTCAAATGTATAAATGGGACCAGCTGAGATGGGGTATCTTGGTCATCATGGTCGAGTTGGGCCAAGGGGTCATTTTCAATGTTGTATGACTTTATGAATCTGACTCTAATTCATGCTTCAGATTATTCTGAAGTTCATTAATACCTTTACAAACTATTGCATATTTTTGACAATTGCTAAACTGCACCAAAATACAAAATGGTCTTCGGTGACATGCAGTCCTTTGTACATTTCCTGATGAAGTCTATTACAGCAGTGGCAAACTTATTTAAGTTGGCTGAACGGTGCTTGATTATGGACCAGAGCACTGACTCGAACCGGAAATGTCGGCTTCCTCAGACCAGCACCGTACGACTTTCTTTACCAGATTCTCACGCTTCAGTTTCTGCTTGTAGGCCGGGAGTAGAAATTTCCACCTCGTTTGAGACAGTTTGTCTGCTGTGGAGTGGGTAGTAATCTTTGGAGTTCCCAGCATTTGAAAACCACTGTATTATTTTAAAAAATGAACCAGTTTTAGATTTAGCGATACAGCGCGGAAACAGGTCCTTCGGCCCACCGAGTCCGCACCGCCCAGCGATCCCCGCACATTAACACTATCCTACACACACTAGGGACAATTTTTTAAAAACATTTTTTATTTTTTATTTTTACCCAGTCAATTAACCAACATACCTGTACGTCTTTGGAGTGTGGGAGGGTGGGTACGTCTTTGGAGTGAGTTCTTTACAATCCCTGAGATTACTCTGGGTACAACATAAAGAGTACACCATAGGTTCTTGGTTTCTACAAAACAATCAATCTGTAGAAAATTCAATTTCACAAATAAGGAATTTGATTCTTCTTTAATTGCTGTTGGAAATATTTAAAAATAGAATGACTATTAAAATAAAGGTAGGCCGTCTCATTCCCATCTGTAAATAACCTTACGACTTCTAATGATGACCATGAAGTACCTTGTAAAACGCTTCTCTCAGGGGAGCTGTAAGCATAAGCTCATTTCAAAGTTCCTATCAATATTTTACTGCGTTGAAAGCATCGTCATTCACAACTCCCGATGTTCAGTCATTTAAAATGGGGATTGAGCAACTAGATCTCTGTAACTTGGTCAAAAAGGCCCACTTCAATATTTAATCACCACTCTACTCACTCCGACCTGCGTGAGATAACCGCTTATGAGGTGTTTGCGCAGTAATCAACCAGAACCAGAACCAGAACAGTAATTTACGTGAAAAGAAGCTAATACATATGATTCTGGCTTGACGTTGCAGCAGGTTGGTAAAGTTTCAATATCTGTTATTGTGCCATTTGTAGAGTGGGAATTTGGATTCAATCAGCAACATTAGTATTATTCTGCTCAAAATAAATGAACTTAAACTCAATTCATATGCTAGTTACTGTTCTGATATCTCTGAGGTGAATTCAATGAATGGCCAATCGTAATCCACTGTACAAGTCAAGATGATGGGGAGACCACCTACTCCCAAGCATCTCCTATTGCTCCTCAGAGCGATCCAATGGTTGAAACGATCAAAGTGGCAAATTCTCTCCAATTTTCTTTGCAAAAGTATTCGTGATTCATGTGTCATCTGAGCATAACAACACATCTGAAATTTGGAACTCAAGAAGGATTGTCACTTCGAGAAACATATCTATGGTATAATGAGCTGATATAATGAACTCTTTCTTTTCCACCACTGTTGTTTATCCACATAAATCTGTCTGCCCTTACCACAGTTATTACTTAGAGTTTAGAGTTTAGAGATACAGCGTGGAGATTGACCATATGGCCAACTGAGTCCAGGCCGACCGTCAATCATCCGTACATTGATTCTATGTTATTCCATTTTTCCATCTTACATACCAGGACCAATTTTACAGAAGTCAATTAATCTACAAACATGCACATAGAAATATAGAAAATAGGTGCAGGAGTAGGCCATTTGAGCCAGCACAACTGTTCAATATGATTATGGCTGATCATCTAAAATCAGTACCCTGTTCCTGCTTTTTCCCCTTATCCCTTGGTTCCTTTAGCCCTAAGAGTTGAATCTAACTCTCTCTTGAAAACATCCAGTGAATTGACATCCACTGCCTTCTGTGGCAGAGAATTCCACAGATTCACAACTCTCTGGGTGAAAAGGTTTTTCCTCATCTCAGTCCTAAATGGCCGACACCTTATTCTTAAACTGTGACCCCTGGGGTATTGGATGACCATCTTTGGGCACTAATAGATTAAACTATAGAATGGAATCTTATTTATGTCTTTTACAGGGGTATAAACATTACATGTATAGCAAACTGGATTGTGATTGTTTTACAATAAACTAATTTGCTCCTTTAGTATTTTCTTAAAAGTGTCTGTTTCTTATATGATTTAAGAGTAATTCATGTGCTGCAGACCGGCCGGTACTGCAGCAGCCATCTCTGGGACTTGGTCAGGGTGAGTTAAAGTCACTGACAGCTACTTCCTCCTGGGTCTGGCTGTACAGCACTGAGCCACTCACAGTTCAGATCTAATTAGAGAGTCTAACTCAGTAGAGCTGGAAGGATGACCATCGTCAAACATGTAAGTGCCAGAGAGGGTAGACACAAAATTCTGGAGTAAAGGGCCTATTCCACTTAGGCAATTTTTTAGGCGACTGTTGGCGACTGCCGTAGTCATAGCTGGTCGACGAAAGACCGGCGACTGGACCCCCCTACGACAATGTCTATGACAAGCTACAACAACTGCCCACCTCGTCGACGTCAAGCTACGGCAAGCTACCAACAACCGGCGACCCAATCGTCGCGAGTAGGACGTCCACCTACGACCGCACCTATGACAATCTACAACGACACCTACGCAAACCTACCACGACAGAGGCGACAACCAAAGTCAACCGAAGTCAACCTATGTTCACCCGCGACAAGCTTCGACAAGCTATGACCCTAAAGACTGAAGGCAACTGAAGACAATTCACGTTTCACCCAGTTTCCCTATAAAAGAGGGTGTATGGTTGGGTTTCCAATCATTCTGCATCATGACTATTTGAAAGTGATGCCATGAGAAACTACTCTGAAATACAATAACTTCATACATCAATTATCCATCGGGGTAGGAGCTGCTTTATGTCCTCGTCGTCCACCCTGGGTAGTTCTACGGAAGTGGCAAAATGTGCAGCAAAGCGTTAACTACATTACTCTGAACCACCAATTGCCACTTTTGATTGTTGTAGTTGATATACGAAAGAAGAATTATCCATCAAAATGTCAAGAATTTCCTTTATTGATATTGAAACAAAAATTTTAAAAAGGTTGATAAGAACATACAACAGTGCATACAAAGATATTGTAATAAACTTCAATAAATTTCAATAAACTTCAAACTTCAAACTTTAAACAGAATACAAGTGCAAAAACATACAAAACCTAACATCATTTATGGACACATTACACTGATGGGTGATCAGATCAAGTCCACACTTGGAATTCACCGAAGTCAGCACCGGCGACAACCTAGGTTACCTGGCGACAACCTATGATAGCATCTATGTCAGGAGACGTCAAACTACGCTCATCGGCATCAAACCCACTGTCGACGAAAAATGTTCAACATTCTGAAAATCCAGTGGGACCAGAGAGACGCTACGACTCTTTGGAGACTACTCACGACCATACAGGCGACACCCCGGCGACTGTGTGGCGACAGCCTAGTCACCTGTAGTCGCCTAAAATATTACCTAAGTGGGTCAGGCCCTTAACTCAATGGGACAGGCAGCATCTCTGGAGAGATGGAATGAGTGATGTTTCGGGCCGAGACCCTTCTTCAGTCTGAAGAAGGGTCTCGACCCGAAACGTCATCTATTCCTGAATGACTCCAGCATTTTGTGTCTACCTTCAATTTAAACCAGCATCTGCAGTTCTTTCTTGCACGTAAGTGCCAGAGAATTTGGGGTCACGTTATTGGGGCAAAGTAGAGGGAACTTTGCACTGCATCTCGCACACCTTGGTGGCACATTTAATCTGGGATTCTCAATGATGCCATATGAGGGGGGAAAAGAGGCAAAACTCTCTATTACCGCTGAGTGTCCCACTGAGTTACTCCAGCATTTTGGGTCCCTCCTTGGTGTCAACCAGCAGCTGCAGTTCCTTCCTACACTATTCATCACATCACAATGGGAACAAAATTCTCCCTAACTTCATTTCAAAATCATTGCAGTAATCATGTATTTTTTTAGGACAAACATTATTTCAGAATCACCAAAAGGAAATAAAGAAAGAAATAAAAAAATTGAAATGGTCTCCAACATCCACAATTCACAGCACAAATACAAACAGACAATCTGTCTGAAGAATTGACTCTAATAATCCAACTCCACAGTAATTCATGCTGATCAGTTGTTTGTTTGAAATGTTTGGAAAAGCAGCATCTAATTATAGAAACCATGCTTGTTCACTACAATTCTTCTCTGATTTAATTTTTAGCTATTATTTCTGTTTCAGCTACTTTTGCATTTATAATTTAACTAAAATAGGGTATCTGGTAATTCAAATATATTAAAAAAATGATTCACAAGTATTTGTTGTCCACAACACCATCTTCATAGATTATATCTTCGTACATTATAGTGATTAATATCTCTTTGTTGAAATTACCCCAAATGTTGGCACTCATGCTGGTACATCCATAATAAAAGAAATTAAAGCAAGATTTTACAACATTTCTGTCATTATTTATGAGATTTATGCAAAGCAGAGGGACAGAATTTGGTTGTTAAATTTCTCAAGCCTATTCTGCCGTTTGATGACATCATAATTAATAGGGGATCATAATCTATAATTCAACCTTCATACTTTTGCTGTACAAAGAGTCTCAAAATCTGTGCGGACCAACTGGCTGAAGTTTTTGCGGACATCTTCACTACCTCATTTAGTGAGGTATGAGTTTCCCATCTGCTTTAAACAGACATCAATAATACCAGTGCCCAAGAGGAGTCAGGTAACGTGCTTCAGTGACTACCGACTGGTGGCACTGACATCACTGGTGATGACATACTTTGAGAGGTTTGTTATGGCACATATCAACAACCTTATCAGGAACCTGGACCCATTACAATTTGCCTACTGCCGCAATAAATCAAGGGAGGAAACAATCTTGCTGGCTCTCCACTCTGCACTGGAACAGTTGGACAATAATAAACATACGCCACATTGTTGTTTAATCTAATCTACAGCTCGGTGTTCAACACCATCAACCCTTCCAAACATTATCAAACTCAAAGAACTGTGTCTCTGTGCATCTTTTTACAACTGGATCCTTGACCTCCTCATCAACCACTATTGGTATGAATTGGCAACAATATTTCCTCCTCGCTCAGTTGGGCGCTCTACTCACTCTGTACCCATGACTGTGTAGCCGGACACAGTTCCAACTCCATCTTTAAGTTTGCCGGTGACAACATCATTATTGTTGAATTACAGGTAATGATGAGTCAGAGTATAGGAGGCAGATTGGTCATCTGATTGAATGGTGCCAGAACAACAACCTTGTTCTCAACATCAGTAAGACCAAAGAGCAGATTGATGACGTTAGAAGAGGAAGGCCCAGGATCCATAATTCTGCCTTCATCAACAGGTCGATGGTGGAATGAGTCAAAATCTTCAACTTTCTGGGCATGCATATCTCTGAGGATCTGTCTTGGACCCAACAATCATAAATAAAGCCCGTCAATGCTTCTACTTCCTTAGAAGATTGAGGACATTTGGTATGTTGATGATTACACACTTGAACTCCTACAGGCATACAATAGAGAGCATATTGGTTGATTGTATCATGGATTGATTCGGCATCACAAATGCCCAGGAATGAAGAAGTTTATAAAAGGTTATGCTCACTACTTGGTTCATCACAGGTACCAACATCCACACAAATGAAGATGATCTAGAGAAAGTGCTGCCTCAAAAAGGCCGCCGGCATCATCAGGGACCCATACCACCCTGACCACACTCTCATTTTACCCCTGCTATCAAGAGGAAGGTATAGGAATCTGGAAAACCTTGACCTCCAGTTTCAAGAATGGCTTCTTCCCAACAACCATCAGGCTATTAAACATTATAAATACCAACTAAATTTGGAATTTCCAAATTCTGGAAATTGGAATTACAAAATGTCTTGGTTGCACTAAGGATTTCAAGCTTTTGTTTTGTTTTGCAGCAATATTACTTTTAAATTATTTATTGAACTTCTTATTTTTGTTTTTTGACACTAAAGTAGGCTGTATCATAGATAGCGAAGATGGTTATCAAATATTACAACAAGTTTTTGATTGGCTGGAAAAGTAGCGTGAGAAATGGCTAATCGATTTTAATGCAGATAACTATACTTTGGAATGCAGAAAGCTGAGGGGCGATCTTATAAAAATGTATAAATTCATAAGGGGAATAACTAGGGTTAATCCACTGAGTTCCTCCAGCACTTTGTGGCTTTCACTGTAAACCAGCATCTGCAGTGTCTTGTGGATACAGATAGCTGGATACAGACTGACATTCATGATAGCATGCAGAGGGTGGTAGTGGAAGCTGTTTTATTTGGACTGGAAACGCGTGACTAGTGGTGTGCATCAGGGATGTGTGCTGGGTCCATTGCTGTTTGTTATCTATATCAATAATTTGGATGAGAATGTATAAAGCAGATTTAGTAAGTTTATAGATGGCACTAAAATAAGTGATATCATTGTGAAGAAGCTTATCGAGAATTACAGCAGGGGATTAAGCAACATGCCATGTGAGCTGAGGAATGGCTAACGGGGTTTAATTTAGTTTAGTTTAGTTTAGTTTAGTTTAGAGATTCAGCGCGAAATCAGGCCCTTTTGGCCCACCGGGTCCGCGCCGACTAGCGAATCCCGCATATTAACACTATCCTATACCCACTATGGGACAAGTTTTACATTTACCAAGACAATTAACCTACAAACCTGTACGTCTTTGGAGTGTGGGAGGAAACCGAAGATCTCGGAGAAAACCCACGTGGGTCACGGGGAGAACGTACAAACTCAGGGCCAATTGTGACCGATGTGAGAGGGGAGGTGAATACAGAAGTTAAAGTGTTGTACTTAAATGCGCGTAGTATAAAAAATAAAGTGGATGAGCTTGAGGCTCAGTTAGTCATGGGCAAGTATGATGTTGTAGGGATCACTGAGACATGGCTACAAGAGGACCAGGGCTGGGAACTGAATATTCAGGGGTACACAACGTATAGAAAAGACAGACAGGTGGGCAGAGGGGGTGGGGTTGCTCTGATAGTAAGGAATGATATTCATTCCCTTGCAAGGGGTGACATAGAATCAGGAGATGTTGAATCAGTATGGATAGAAATGAGAAATTGTAAGGGTAAAAAGACCCTAATGGGAGTTATCTATAGGCCCCCAAACAGTAGCCTCGACATAGGGTGCAAGTTGAATCAGGAAATAAAATTAGCGTGTCAAAAATGTAATGCTACGGTGGTTATGGGAGATTTCAACATGCAGGTAGACTGGGAAAATCAGGTTGGAAATGGACCCCAGGAAAGAGAGTTTGTAGAGTGCCTTCGAGATGGATTCTTAGAACAGCTTGTACTGGAGCCTACCAGGGAGAAGGCAATTCTGGATTTAGTGTTGTGTAATGATCCTGATCTGATAAGGGGACTAGAGGTAAAAGAGCCATTAGGAGGCAGTGATCACAACATGATAAGTTTTACTCTGCAAATGGAAAGGCAGAAGGGAAAATCGGAAGTGTCGGTATTACAGTATAGCAAAGGGGATTACGGAGGCATGAGGCAGGAGCTGGCCAAAATTGACTGGAAGGAGGCCCTAGCAGGGAAGACGGTAGAACAGCAATGGCAGGTATTCCTGGGAATAATGCAGAGGTTGCAGGATCAATTTATTCCAAAGAGGCGGAAAGACTCTAAGGGGAGTAAGAGACACCTGTGGCTGACAAGGGAAGTCAGGGACAGCATAAAAATTAAGGATAACATTAAGTATAACATGGCAAAGAAGAGTGGGAAGACAGAGGATTGGGACTCTTTTAAAGAGCAACAAAAGTTAACTAAAAAGGCAATACGGGGACAAAAGATGAGGTACGAGGGTAAACTAGCCAATAATATAAAGGAGGATAGCAAAAGTTTTTTAGGTACGTGAAGAGGAAAAAAATAGTCAAGGCAAATGTGGGTCCCTTGAAGACAGAAACAGGGGAATTTATTATGGGGAACAAAGAAATGGCAGACGAGTTAAACCGTTACTTTGGATCTGTCTTCACTGAGGAAGATACACACAATCTCCCAAATGTTCTAGGGGTCGGAGAACCTAGGGTGATGGAGGAACTGAAGGAAATCCACATTAGGCAGGAAATGGTTTTGGGTAGACTGATGGGACTGAAGGCTGATAAATCGCCAGGGCCTGATGGTCTGCATCCCAGGGTACTTAAGGAGGTGGCTCTAGAAATAGTGGAAGCATTGGAGATCATTTTTCAATGTTCTATAGATTCAGGATCAGTTCCGGTGGATTGGAGGATAGCAAATGTTACCCCACTTTTTAAGAAAGGAGGGAGAGAGAAAACGGGTAATTATAGAGCAGTTAGTCTGACATCAGTGGTGGGGAAGATGCTGGAGTCAATTATAAAAGACGAAATTGCTGAGCATTTGGATAGCAGTAACGGGATTATTCCAAGTCAGCATGGATTTACGAAGGGGAAATCATGCTTGACAAATCTACTGGAATTTTTTGAGGATGTAACTAGGAAAATTGACAAGGGAGAGTCAGTGGATGTGGTGTACCTCGACTTTCAGAAAGCCTTCGACAAGGTCCCACACAGGAGATTAGTGGGCAAAATTAGGGCACATGGTATTGGGGGTAGGGTACTGACATGGATAGAAAATTGGTTGACAGACAGAAAGCAAAGAGTGGGGATAAATGGGTCCCTTTCGGAATGGGAGGCAGTGACCAGTGGGGTACCGCAAGGTTCGGTGCTGGGACCCCAGCTATTTACGATATACATTAATGACTTAGACGAAGGGATTAAAAGTACCATTAGCAAATTTGCAGATGATACTAAGCTGGGGGGTAGTGTGAATTGTGAGGAAGATGCAATAAGGCTGCAGGGTGACTTGGACAGGTTGTGTGAGTGGGCGGATACATGGCAGATGCAGTTTAATGTAGATAAGTGTGAGGTTATTCACTTTGGAAGTAAGAATAGAAAGGCAGATTATTATCTGAATGGTGTCAAGTTAGGAGGAGGGGGAGTTCAACGAGATCTGGGTGTCCTAGTGCATCAGTCAATGAAAGGAAGCATGCAGGTACAGCAGGCAGTGAAGAAAGCCAATGGAATGTTGGCCTTCGTAACAAGAGGAGTTGAGTATAGGAGCAAAGAGGTCCTTCTACAGTTGTACCGGGCCCTGGTGAGACCGCACCTGGAGTACTGTGTGCAGTTTTGGTCTACAAATTTGAGGAAGGATATTCTTGCTATTGAGGGCGTGCAGCGTAGGTTCACTAGGTTAATTCCCGGAATGGCGGGACTGTCGTATGTTGAAAGGCTGGAGCGATTGGGCTTGTATACACTGGAATTTAGAAGGATGAGGGGGGATCTTATTGAAACATATAAGATAATTAGGGGATTGGACACATTAGAGGCAGGAAACATGTTCCCAATGTTGGGGGAGTCCAGAACAAGGGGCCACAGTTTAAGAATAAGGGGTAGGCCATTTAGAACGGAGATGAGGAAGAACTTTTTCAGTCAGAGAGTGGTGAAGGTGTGGAATTCTCTGCCTCAGAAGGCAGTGGAGGCCAGTTCGTTGGATGCTTTCAAGAGAGAGCTGGATAGAGCTCTTAAGGATAGCGGAGTGAGGGGGTATGGGGAGAAGGCAGGAACGGGGTATTGATTGAGAGTGATCAGCCATGATCGCATTGAATGGCGGTGCTGGCTCGAAGGGCTGAATGGCCTACTCCTGCACCTATTGTCTATTGTCTATTGTCTATTTTCCGTACGGACAAATGCAGGTCTTTCACAATGAACGGTAGTGCCCTGTGGAGCATTATAAAGCAGAGGGATCTAGGAGTAAATCCCTGTAAATGGATTGATTGTAATCATGTATTGTTTTTATGCTGACTGATTAGCTCACAACAAAAAGGTTCTCACTGTACCTCGGTACAAGTGACAATAAACTAAACTGAACTGAACTGAACTGAGTACAGGAACATACTTCCCTGAAACTGGCACCATGCTGGATTGGGTGTGAAAGAAGGTTTGGGAACATTGAGTATAGAAGTTAGGATGTTATGTTCTCATCGAACAAGGCATAGATGAAACGATATCTGGAGTATTATATTGATAGTGAATGATTGAGCCCTCACGAGTGTGTCGAGCAGAGGGTTCTAGGAATACAGGTATGTAGCTCCCTGAAACTGGCATCACAATTAGATAGGGTAGTGAAGAACGCTTTTGGCATTGACCTCCATCAGTCGGGGAACTGAGTGTAGAGGTTGGGACATTATGTTACAGTTGTACAAGATATTGGTGAGGTCGCACTTGGAGTATTGTGTTCAATTTTGGTCACCCTACTAAAGGAAGGACGTTGTTCAGTTGAAACAGGTGCAGAACAGATTTACAAAGATGTTGCCAGAGAGCCTGAACTAAAGGGAGAGATTGGGCAGGCAACGACATTATTCCTTGGAGCATAGGAGGCTGAGTGGTGATCTTATAAAGGTATATACAATCATGAAGGGAATTGATAGGGTGAATAGGGAGAGAAAGGAAAGATTTGGAACAGAACAGCACAGGAACAGGCTCTTCAGCCCTATAACAGGCCCTTTATCGGACCTTAATAGGAAATTGCAGGGCAACCCTTTCATGCAAAGGGTGGTGGGTATATGGAGGTTACCGGAGGATGGAGGTGAGGCAGGTGCAATAACATTTAAAAGACAGGAACATGGATAGGAATGGTTTAAAGATAAATGAGCCAAACACACACAAACAAGACTACCTTAGATGAGGCATCCTGGTTAGCGTGCATGAGTTGGGCTTGAAGGGCCTGTTTCTGTACAGTGTGCGTCTATGACTCATTGACTCATTGAACTGTATGATAATGTAAAGATTCTTTCACCTGTTTCTAGAAAAGAAGGTGAAAATCCTTCAACAAAAAGATAAATTGTCTGTACCTTAAATAATGCTGTCAACTTTACAATTTGAACCCATATCCTTCACCAACGTACGGCCTGGCTCAGCAACTCGAATGCCCAGGAACAAAGGACATTACGGAAATTGGTGGACTGTGCCAGATCCATCATGGGTACTGACCTCTCCACTGTCGAAGGGATCTACAGGATGTGCTGCCTCAAAAAGGAAATCAGCATCATCAAAGACCCACACCACACTCTCATTTTGCGACTACCTTTGGGAAGAAGGCACAGGAGTCTGAAAAATGTGAGCTCCAGGTTCAACAACAGGTCGTTTCCAGCATTCTGGTTAACGTGCATGAGTTGGGCTTGAAGGGCCTGTTTCTGTACAGTGTGCGTCTATGACTCATTGACTCATTGAACTGTATGATAATGTAAAGATTCTTTCACCTATTTCTAGAAAAGAAAGGCTCTTGAACAGAACACAACTCTAATCTCAGCAAATATGATCTTTTATGCATTGTGTTTATGATTACATTACAGACTTTGTTTATCTTGCATTATTATGGTTACCTGGTATTGCAGTTATTAATTTAGTGTATTGTTTTGTGTTAATGTGTTATTGTGTTTTCAACCCTGTTAAACTGCAGCATAGAAAATGCATTGCTTTATTGATGGTACATATGACAATTAAATACCCTTGACTCTTGATGTCATGCTTACTAATATAATCAGCATCATTGTTCATTTAAAGAACAGAAATGTAATTATGTACACATTGAAGTGGTAATTGTGAACATGTAAAGCAGTGTTTAATGGTAAATGTTCCTGAACACTTCACAGGGATAAAATCAATGTTGAGTAAAGAAACAAATAATAATTTCCAGCATTTGATCAAAAAAATATAAGCTTGAGGAATCTTTCAATGCTATGAAAATGTGTGGAGATTTAAAGGAGTTAAAAGGTATAACAGAAATAGCTGAATGTTTGTAATCAACAGTAGATTATGGAAAGCGTGGGATGTGCCAAATAATGGGATCGCTTTCATTAACGACATTTAAATGGTAAACTGCTGGATCAGAATGACCCTTGTTCTGAAATGCACCTCATGCCCATGTGAAAGCAGTAGAATTAAAACCTATAAACCAACCCTTAATGAGCGCTGCTAGGGTCTGGTATCCATGTGGTGAATGTGAAAGTGATCTCCTGCATAATTTTAAGTAAAATAACAGGACGAGGTGGATTAGTAATTCTGCAGGACAGAAACTCCAAAGATTATGATGCATTCATAGCAATGGAATGTTAACAACATGAAAACATTTAGGCACAGCACAGTGGAAACTATTTTACCATCAATTTGCAATTCTTTTCATTCCAGCAGGATATAGTATGGTTTGGTAATTTACGACCTAAAATGGGAAAGGGACAAAACAAGTTATGAAACATAAAACGACCTCAAGTCATTTGTAGAAAAAACATACATAAAAAGCAGGAAATACTCTGCAGATCAGGCAGTATCTTGGGGATGGAAACAGAGTTAATGTTCCAATGTGACAAAATATTAATTTTATAACTGCCTGCAAGTGCTGGCTGACCTATTCATTAGTTATAGCATTTTTGGTTCAGTTTTCATATTTCTATTATCTGAAGTTTTATACTATTTGATTGCTGGCAAAATTAACAGTTGTGACACTATCCAAACACTCAATTTCTATTTGAATTTGACTTGATAGGAATGAAACATAGAAACATAGAAACATAGAAAATAGGTGCCATTCGGCCCTTCGAGCCTGCACCGCCATTCAATATGATCATGGCTGATCATCCAACTCAGTATCCTGTACCTGCCTTCTCTCCATACCCCCTGATCCCTTTAGCCACAAGGGCCACATCTAACTCCCTCTTAAATATAGCCAATGATACTGGCCTCAACTACCTTCTGTGGCAGAGAATTCCACAGATTCACCACTCTGTGTGAAAAAAAACGTTCTCATCTCGGTCCTAAAAGACTTCCTTCCCCCTTATCCTTAAACTGTGACCCCTTGTTCTGGACTTCCCCAACATCGGGAACAATCTTCCTGCATCTAGCCTGTCCAACCCCTTAAGAATTTTGTACGTTTCTATAAGAAATTGCTATTGTACAGTGCAGATTCAAGAAAATGGTGCAAAGGAGAGGAAATAACATAAAAAGGTTTGTTTAGTGATTTTTTTACAAATGGTAATTGTTACCCCGTTACTTTTCTGGTATTTTGTTTCCATTGGCAGCAAACAAATACATTAATATTTGTGGATATAAATACCACTGACTGAAGAGGAGTTGCCTGCTTACTTCTCAAATTAGTGCCGAATAAAAATAAATTGGTGGGATGGAAACTAATAATTCAGATTGCAATACAAGAGATTCAATGTTTTAATGCATTTTTCAGATTTCTGGTAAAGTGCAGCCACAATATTGTTTCCTTTAAATTGCTTCACCATGCAGAGCATTGGTTGTGGTGTTTTCAAGTTTTGTCCAGAAACGCTGCAAAGACAGCAACACAGTTGCACCACTTCACTAAAGCCACATACACTCTTAAAGGAACTTATTTTGTCCATTGAATCAATGCTGGTGTTTTCAATTACCTGCTGCAAACATATCTTTCATCAAATATTTATATATTTTCATTTAGAAGGATACTGTTGATTTTTTTCTCACTATGTATCCCTAATTCTAACTACTTATTTCTCATATCAACCCTGGTAGTTATTCTTGTCACTTTAGCACTTTGGTTATGACCCTTAAGGTATTGGAAACAATTTTGGTTTATTCACGCCGTCTAAATCATTCCTCAATTTAAATACCTCTATAAATTCTCTCTTAGTATTTTCCATAGCTGTAATTCCTCATCCCTGTAACCACTCTCATAAATCTCTTCTGAACCCTTTCCAAGGCCTTCAATTCTTTCCTGATGTGATGCTCAGAAATGGACATTATATTCTAGCAAATGCAGCGCTATAACTTCATAGGAATTTAGGATAATATTCTGAATGCTACGGATTTTTATAAAGCTTGGAATTCCAAAAGCTTTGTTAATTACTGTTGAACTATCCTCTAAACTTAAAAGGTTTGCTCACAAATTTGCTCAGCTCTAAACTTTTTTTTGCATCCTGTTTACAATTATAACTTTTATACTATATTGGCTTTCATCTGTCTTCTTATCAAAATCAACACACATTTCCTTATTGAATTGCATCAATCATACTTCTGTTTATTCCACACACCTGCCTTTAACCTCCTGAAACCGATCAGTATTACCGAGTTTTGTGCTGCCATCAAATTTCAAATATGTCCCACTGTTCCCTTAAGCCAAATAAATTTGTGTTTATCAAAAGTCGCTGATGTCCCTTGTTCTGAACCATGGGACTTCATCTTCCTTCATCTGAAAGGAGTGATTTCCTCAAGCTACTGGGAATCCTGGGTTCTGCCTACATTTGAAAGTGTAAGTGTCGCCCCATAGTTGCTCAGCAAAGATGAGGGGCATGAAGTGGCTGGTGAGAGATGGGGCATAATCTGATCCCCGAGGAGGGTGAATAATGGAAAGTATTTTTAAGCAGTATTTAGAAAAGGATTGTGCAGTATTCTTATAGAATCCATTCCTTTTGGATTCATAGAAACTCCAACCACAAAAAAAATGTTGATCTTTTTTTCAGACTTTGATCTGGTACCAAGATACCTAGTTTATGATGAACCCTGGTCAGTTTTTTTTATCATATCCTTTCACGGCTTTCAGGAATGAGTGGGTTAACATATGATGAGCGTTTGATGGCACTGGGCCTGTACTCACTGGAGTTTCGAAGAATGAGGGGGAACCTCAGTGAAGTGTATCGGATAGTGAAAGCCTTGGATAGAGTGGATGTGGAGAGGATGTTTCCACAAGTGATAGAGTCTAGGACCAGAGGCCATAGCCGAAGAATTAAAGGACATTCCTTTTGGAAGGAGATGAGGAGAAATTTCTTGTCAGATGGTGGTGAATCTGTGGAATTCTTTGCCACTGAAGGCTGTGGAGGCCAAGTCAATGGATATTTTTACAGCAGAGATAGATAGATTCTTGATTAGTATGGGTGTCAGGGGTTTTGGGGAGAAGGCAGGTGAATAGGGTTAGGAGGGAGAGAGTGATCAGCCATGATTGAATGGCAGAGTAGACTTGATAAGCCAAATGGCCTAATTCTGCTCCTATCACTTATGATCTTATGACCTTATGACTGTCCTCTCAACCTTGAATCATTAGAACAGAACATAGAACATGTAACATAGAACTGTACAGTGAAACAATGAGCCCTTTGGCTCACAATGTCTGTGCTGAACATAATGATAAGACCATCTCTTATCTGCCTGCACAAAATCAACATCGCTCCATTCCCTGCATATCCATATGCATATCCAGAGGTCCCTTAAATGCCACTATCCTATCTGCATCAACAACCACCCCTGATGGCGCATTCCAGGCAATCACCACACCGTTTAAAAGACTTGCCCTGCACATCTCCTTTAAACTTTGTCCTTCTCACCTTAAACTTTGTCCCTCTCACCATATACAAGATGGCCGCGCCGTTGTGTTTGGCTGCCTGTCGTCGCTCACCTGGAGATCGTAGTGTTCTTCGAGCCACTTTGGTTTACGACCGCCGAACCCTCCTGTTGATCCGACCCTCCGTCGTCGACTTCTTCAGTCCAGGTCCCGGACAAAGTTTCTTCCAGCGATCGCTCCTCGATCAACTCCCGGTAGATGTGCGGGCCCAGCCTTACATCCACCGCCGCACGCACCGCGCTAGGAGGCGGGGTAAACGCGCGGGAACATTCGAAAATTTAAAAAACCTCGCCCGCGCTCATCCAACAGCGGCCTACCTCGCCCAACGCTGCGACCTGGTCGACCTTACTGCTCCATCCACCGGCGCTCCCTCGAGCTCAGGTATGCCGCTCTTCGACCGATCATCCCGGTCCCTGGACTGCCGGCCCGTGGGCTCCCAGCAAGGCCACCTGTGAAGCGCAGCGGCGTGGTCTCCCTGAACCTCCGCCCGCTGGCGTGGGAGCCGCTACCAGACCGAAGCTCACCTGCTGTCCCTGCTGTCCCTGCTAAAGTGGCTCTGATCAACGCAAGATCCCTACAGAACAAGACCTTCATCCTCAACGACTTCTTCACCACCCGTGGATTGGACTTCTTACTGCTCACAGAATCCTGGCTTAACCCTGGTGAGCTTGCTCCACTCGTGGAACTCTGTCCTGATGACTGTAACGTTTTCACATCGCCTAGGCTCTCCGGACACGGTGGGGGCTTAGCCACTGTGTTTAAGAAACATTTCAACTGCCGCCTCCTGAACGCTGATAATTTCTCCAGTTTCGAGGTGCAACTAATTAAAGTAGGCCTAGCCTATCCCCTCTTAATTGTTCTTGTGTATCGCCCACCAAAAATGCATAAGGACTTCATCACCCAATTTGCTGATCTGATTTCTAGCATTTTGCCCAAATTTAACCGGATCATGATTCTTGGTGACTTTAATATTCATGTTTGCTGTCCCACTAAGCCTCTTGTGAGTGAATTTATGCACCTGGTTGAGTCCTTCAATCTGACTCTTCACACCACGGGACCCATTCACAAGTTAGGCCATACTCTCGACCTAGTGTTATCGTCCGGATTCCCAATCAACAACATTGAAACTACTGAGGCCTGTCTTATCGGACCACAGCGCTATCATTTTTGACGCATCTCTGCCTTTATCTCCCGCAAAATCTCATCTCCCTGTTCGCTACTCCCGCGACATAAATTCATTGACTGCCAGTAAATTCTCCGAGGCTCTCACAGCTGCCCCCAATATCTGCACTATTGAGGCCTCTCCCCCACATCTCAGCACTGAAGATCTCGCCTCTTTATTTAATATCACTTGCTCTTCCATCCTGGATTCTATCGCTCCCCTTAAAATGAAAAAGCCTAAGCCCAAAGGTCGGCCTTGGCTCAATGACACCACCAAAGCCCTAAAAAGGGAGTGCAGAAAATCAGAAAGGAGGTGGAAATGTGACAAGCTTCAAGTTTCCTTCGAAATTCTGAGAAACAATCTTCTCAAATACCAGGAAGCAGTAAAGTCTGCTAGAGCACAATACTTCTCCGACCTTATTTCCAAAAATTCTCATAACTCCAAGGTCCTAATTAGAACAATTACCTCTGTCATATGTCCCGCCCACAGTACCAGCTTAGTTGGGTCCCCTGCTAAGTGCGAAGAATTCGCTAAATTTTTCACCAACAAAGTTGAGAACATTAGAATGAACATTTCCCCTCCCACCCGTGACCTAGCTGTCTCACTAGTCTGTTCATCTAAATTGGACTGCTTCCAACCCGTCACTCTATCCTCCCTTGCAAAGCTTGTCTCCGCTATGAAACCTGCAACCTGCCCCCTTGATCCTGCCCCCACTGCCCTTCTGAAGTATGTCATTGCAATAGCCGGTCCCAGCATCCTTTCTATTATCAACAGTTCTCTGGCCACTGGCACTGTTCCAACCAGTTTCAAGCACGCGGTGGTCCAGCCCCTACTGAAAAAACCTAACCTAGACCCCACCTTGCCTAGCAACTACAGACCCATTTCCAAACTGCCATTCCTGTCAAAAGTCCTTGAAAAGGCAATTCTAAACCAATTAGTGCCCTACCTGCACCAATACACCATCCTGGAAAGTTTCCAGTCAGGTTTCAGAGCCCACCACAGCACAGAGTCTGCCTTGTTGAAGGTACACAACGACCTGCTTCTCGCCATCGACACCGGCGACTGTGCAATCCTGCTCCTTCTCGACCTCAGCGCAGCGTTCGATAGAGTGGACCACACCATCCTTATTGACCGTCTCCGGTACGCGGTTTGCATTGATGGCACTGCCCTGAGCTGGTTCGCTTCGTACCTCAAAGATAGGAGTTTCGCCATCAACATAGGCAATTATTCCTCTGCTCCAGCTAGCCTCTCCTGCGGAGTTCCACAAGGCTCCATTCTAGGCCCCATTCTCTTCTCTCTATACATGCTCCCCCTTGGCCAAATCATTCAAAGGCACGGCATTTCTTTCCACTGCTATGCCGATGACACTCAGCTTTACCTCCCCCTGAAACCCAACAACCAGTCAAATTTAAATAGCCTCTTACACTGCCTTGAGGACATAAAATGTTGGATGGCACAGAACTTCCTCCAATGAGAGCAAGTCTGAGGTCATCCTATTCGCCCCCCCCCCGACTCCATCAAATCGATAACAGGCAGTCTTGGAAGTCTATCCTGCCTAGTCAAGCGGCATGTCAAAAACCTCGGCATGATATTTGACTCTGCATTAAAATTTGATAAGCAAGTCAACGCTGTGGTAAAAGCCAGCTTCTTCCAACTTCGAACCATAGCTAAAATCAAACCTTTCCTCCAATTCGACGACACAGAAAAAATCATTCACGCTTTCATTTCCTCCCGCCTAGACTACTGCAACTTCCTATACACTGGGATCAGCCAATCTTCCCTGTCCCGCCTGCAACTGGTACAAAACGCCGCAGCGAGACTCCTGACGGGTACCCATAAAAGGGACCACATCACCCCGATTCTGGCCTCTCTCCACTGGCTCCCTGTACGGTACAGAATCAACTTCAAGCTCCTCCTATTCACGTATAAAGCCCTAAATGGACATTCCCCCCCCACATCAAAAATCTTCTAACCCCCCTCTCTAACTCCAGGTCCCTCAGGTCGGCCGACTTGGGGCTACTCACTATCCCGCGGTCTAGGCTTAAGCTCAGGGGTGACTGCGCTTTTGCGGTTGCAGCTCCTAGACTGTGGAACAGCATCCCTCTCCCCATCAGAACTGCCCCCTCCATCGACTCCTTTAAGTCCAGGCTCAAAACCTATTTCTACTCCCTAGCGTTTGAGGCTCATTGAGGAGGCGCTGTGAACTGTTTGCGTGCTACTGTATGTTTCATTTTTTTTCCTTAGTACCTAATCAGATGTACAGCACTTTGGTCAACGTGGGTTATTTTTAAATGTGCTATACAAATAAAATTGACTTGACTTGACTTGACTTAAAGCTATGCCTTATAGTATTTAATGTTCCTATCCTGGTAAAATTAGTTCTATTTAAGTTCTGGGAAAACTATCGGCCTTTTATAATTTTATTCAATTCTATCAGGTCTTGGCTCAACCTCCAGCATTCCAGAGAAAACAGTCCAAGTCCGTTCAACTTATCTTTCTAGCTAATACTCCCCAATCCAGGCATCATTCTCGGAATCCTCTTCTGCACCCTTTCCAAAGCCTCCACATCCTACTTATAATGGCCCGACTAGAACTCCATGCAATACTATAAAGGTCCATCATGACTTCCTGACTCTTACACTCAATGCCTCAGCCTGTGAACATCATATGCCTTCTTCATCATTCTATCTTCTTATGTTGCTGCTTTCAGGTAGATATGAATTTGGACTCCAAGATCCCCCTGTACAGCAATGCTGTTATTATTTCCTATTAAGGGACTACAGCGGTGGTTCACCAGGTTAATTCCCGGGATGGCTGGACTGACATATGATGAAAGAATGGGAAAGAATGGGGCTTGTATTCACTGGAATTTAGAAGGATGAGACGGGGTCTTATAGAAACAAATCAAATTCTTAAAGGATTGGACAGACTAGATGCAGGAAAAATGTTCCCCGTGTTGGGGGAGTCCAGTACCAGAGGTCACAGTTTAAGAATAAGGGGTAGGCCATTTATTACTGAGATGAGGTAACACTTAAATGTCTCTCCTTTCACTTAGGAAAAAGCTCCTTGGAATCCCAAAGGCTCTTTCTCTCAACCGTCCCAACAATTTTTCAAAAATATTTTCTTTGGCCTCAAAATAGCTGCTGACCAACTCTCTCTTCAACTTCTGAGGATAAAACGAAAAATTGCTTTATGATTCTCCTGTTCCACCATCAAACCAAACAATAAATTCAATAATCACCAGTCATCGCATAATATTCACGAATTGTCATACTGTTAATTAATTCCATTTGTTAATCCATAACTAAAATCTGATGCTGCTTAGTCAACTCAATAGCATATTCTTCCAGAAAACTGTTTTGCATACATTGGATTTTTTTCCTTTTGCCTTTGGTACTTGAACTGTGCTTCTTTCAGCATTTGCCACAAGCAAAATGAAATCTCTCAATGTTATCACACTTTTGATAGACGGATCAACCTCACCTCTGCAGTACTTCCAGGAGATATGTAGAAAATCCTTTCAACTGTTCTAAAATTTTTATCTTCCTTCTTCCTGCTGATACTTCTTTGCCCTTATTTATGTTCTTTTTTCAAATGCTGGGATTGTGCCTTAGTGACAGCAAGAATTTCATCATATGCCTGCCTGAAATGGGTGGTAGGTACTCAGTTCTGCAGGGCCAACATCTTTCACCTCAATGAGCACATACAGACAAACAAAAAATAATTTGAAAAATTGTTCGGAATCATGAATGATTCATGTTAAATAAAACCTGAGGTAGCTTTCAACTATTATTCTGAATTTTCTTCCCGCAAGGCACATCCATAAATTTCAGTGCAAATACTTGACTTATCCACATGCAGAAACTGTCTATTTTACAGAAGACAGGGAGAGATGCAGAATAAATCAATAAATATGTCGAACAATGAATTCACCCTTCTTTGCAAGGGACAAAAGGCCATTTTATAGCATTAGTGTGAGAGGGTGGACATGCTCAAACCAACTAAAATTACTTACTTGTTTTACCTTATGCCTTATACCTTGAATAATAACTCGCAGATTGAGATTATTGGTGCTCTAAATGACCACCACAGATGTTAGTTTGGGTTGTTGGAGGCCATAGGATTCAATTTGACCTCTGAAATAATATCAATAAGTTATTTACTTTTTAATCATCTTGCTCCATACAGTGTCTTTGTAGAGAAGTAAAGAATATGTTAAAACACTGATATTTCATTAATACCTATTCCAACATAGACAATAGACAATAGACAATAGGTGCAGGAATAGGCCATTCGGCCCTTCGAGCCAGCACTGCCATTCAGTGTGATCATAGCTGATCATTCTCAATCGATTGATTTGATTTACAGCCAATGAAGTACTCTAAAACAGTGTTTTAATGAAGTAAATAGTAAATAGGAAGCACAGTAGCCAAAATGCGCACAGCAAAATCCCTCAAATTTGGGATCAAAGACCAGATAAATAACTGCTTTAAAAGAGGATAATTCCCCTTTTCTTTGGGGTAGTTAGAAAGTCATAGAGTTATAAAGAATAGAAATAAGCTCTTCAGCGTAACTTGTCCATAACAACCAACCTAAGTGAGCAAGTCACATTTGCCTGTGTTTGAGTCATATCCCACTGGACTTTTTCTTTCCATTTAGCTGTCCAAATGCGATTTAAAAATTGTGATTGTATGACCCTCTACAGCTTCCTCTGGCAGCTTTTTCCACATACCCACCATTTCCTGTGTGAAAAAAGGTTGCCTCTCAGGTCCTCTTAAATCTGCCAACTCTCACCTTAAATCTATGCTCCCCCATTTTAGACTCCACAAACCTGGAAAAAAAGATTGTAGCTATCCACCCTCCTACTGATTTTATATATCTCCATAAAGCTCCTGTGCAACCAATCCAATGTAGGAAAAATGATTTCTCAAATTACAGGCAAATTGCTCCACGCCTTCTCACCTACCCAGACCGCACGGCAGAAGGGACAGTCGGGTCGTGGCCATACCACAGAGGTAGGCCTGCTCGCCCACAGTAGAACTGGGAAACCTATGTGGGGAGAGAAGCCGCCAAGCTCGACCTGAGGACCGGAGAACCAGAGAGGAGGGTGGATGGAGTTGGAGACGGCGGACCCAAGAATGAAGGTGTGGTAAGAAGAACTGGGGGTCTTCCCGTCCGCACCATCAAGGTCAGCTGCAGGAGGCACAGGGGCACAGAGGCTGAATGGTGGCCGGGTGAGGAGAGGAACAATGGATTGCCAGACAATCCGGATGGAGGCGATTCCTCCCTGCCATCAACATCCAGTTGCTTTCTCCTCCCCCACCTCCTTTATCTGCTCATCAACCACCCCTCTCTACTTAGGATTCTCCTTATATCTTTCGACACCATCCCTCCCTTTGGTTCTATGTTTCACTCCCCACTTTTTTAGATCAGATCCAACCATTCATCCATCGCCTTTTTATCTTCCCACTTACCATTTCCATCCTTGGTTGTTATCTTCACCCTTCTCTGTCCCACTTGACTCATCTGCTAATCAACCCATCCTTGCATGGATCATCCGATCACTTGTTAGAATAATTCTCAACACGCTGCCCCACAGGGCTGCGTTCTCATTTCCTACTATACTCACGACTGTGTGGCCAAGTTCAGCACAAACTCCATCACCAAGTTTGTAGATGTTTCCAATGTGGTGGGCAAGATCATGAACAATGACGAGATAGTGTACAGGAAGGAGAAAGAGAACTTGGTAATGTGGCGTCAGGACAACAGCCTCTCCCTTAGTCAATAAAATGAAGGGACCAGTTGTTGACTGCAGGATGTACGTACAGGAGCACAAGCACCAATCATCATCGATGGTGCTGAAGTGGAAATAGTTGAACGCTACAAGTTGCTTGCTGTAAATATGACCAATGATCTATTGTGGACCAACCACATAGAAGTGATAGATGAGAAGGCACCCCTATTTCCTCAGGTGACAGAGTACATTTGGCACGTCTCCAATGAATACATAAATAGAGAGGTTATCCTATCCACTGGGATCATCACAGCTTGGTTTAGGAACAGCTCTGCCCAATACCGCAAGAAAGTGCGGAGTTGCCGATGTAGCCCATTCCAGCACACAGATCAAACTTCGACCAATGATTACATCTACACTTCATGCTGCCTCAGGAAAGCAGTCAACATAATAAAAGTTCTTGCCCACTCTAGTCATTCATTCTTCTCCGCGCCTCCCAGTGGATAGGATAACCTCTCTATTTATGTATTCAGTTCATCTCACAAACAAACAATAACATTTTGTTATCTTTTTTATTTACTTGCTAACTGCACATGCTAACTTTTTTTAAACCACTATTTTTCTAGATCTTGATCTTACAATCTCACATCACTTTGATAAAATGCTTTTAAAAAAATTTCTGCCAAAATGGACATGGTTTATTATTGTCACGTGCATCAAAAGACAATGAAAAGCTTTTATTTGTATCTTTCAAGTCAGATAATATTATGCAGAGCATCAGAAAAACATATCATCAGACAATGCTAGCCAAATACCAGAGAGACAGGTAGAACAATAGACAATAGACAATAGGTGCAGGAGTAGGCCATTCGGCCCTTTGAGCCAGCACCACCATTCAATGTGATCATGGCTGATCATTCTCAATCAGTACCCCGTTCCTGCCTTCTCCCCATATCCCCTGACTCCACTATCCTTAAGAGCTCTATCTAGCTCTCTCTTGAATGCATTCAGAGAATTAGCCTCCACTGCCTTCTGAGGCAGAGAATTCCACAGATTTACAACTCTCTGACTGGAAAAGTTCTTCCTCATCCCCGTTCTAAATGGCCTACCCCTTATTCTTAAACTGTGGCCCCTGGTTCTGGACTCCCCCAACATTGGGAACATGTTTCCTGCCTCTAACGTGTCCAACCCCTTAATAATCTTATATGTTTCGATAAGATACCCTCTCATCCTTTTAAATTCCAGTGTATACAAGCCTAGTCGCTCCAGTCTTTCAACATACTACAGTCCCGCCATTACGGGAATTAACCTAGTAAACCTACGCTGCACGCCCTCAATAGCAAGAATATCCTTCCTCAAATTTAGAGACCAAAACTGCACACAGTACTCCAGGTGCGGTCTCACTAAGGCCCTGTACAACTGCAGAAGGACCTCTTTGCTCCTATACTCAACTCCTCTTGTTATGAAGGCCAACATTCCATTGGCTTTCTTCACTGCCTGCTGTACCTGCATGCTTCCTTTCAGTGACTGATGCACTAGGACACCCAGATCTCGTTGCATGTCCCCTTTTCCTAACTTGAGAAGAGAAAAATACCAGAGCGCAGGATATAGTTTCTCCATATTGTAGCGAAAAGTTCAAGAGTCAAGAGTTAAGAGTGTTTTATTGTCATATGTCCAGAAACAGAATGAGAAAAAGTCCAATGTCTGCAATGAGGTGGAGATGAATTGGACGTTACCCTAGCCTAGCATATGGAAGGACCATTCTGAAGTCTGGTTCCAGAGGGGAAAAAACTCTTCCTGAGTCTAGTGGAGCATGTTTTCAAGCTTCTGTACCTTCTGCCTGTTGGGAGCTGGGAGAAGGAGGAATGGCCGGGGTTGATGTAAGGCAGTGTGAAGTGCAGATGAAGTCTGATGTAAGGCAGTGTGAAGTGCAGATGAATTCAAAGATGGGCAGTCTGGTCTGTATAATGGACTGGGGTGCATCCACAAATCTCTGCAGTTTCTTGCTGTCTTGGACAGAGCTGTTCCAAAACCAAGTTGTGATGCAACACAAACGTATGCTTTCTATGGTGCTTAGCAAAAATTGGAGATGACTCCTGAGGAAAATAGAGGCATTAGAGTGCCTTTTAGGCTTTTGCTTCAATGTGGTTGTTGTGGCATTGAGAAGGAGGTGATGGGATCCTTTGTGTTACTGTGTGATGGATTGGATCGTTGGTGAAGCTGCATCATGTGCCATAAACAGTGATAACTGTATTAGCATAGAAATGGCAATTGGGCAAACATCTCGCAGGCTCTAACCAAAAAGTAATTTTAATCCCATTATTATTTAGAGAATGTTAAAAGTAAATTATGCATTTCACTTTGAGCTGAGCACCGTATCTTTATCCAAAGATATCATGTTCCATACACTGATGCTTCTCAGCAATAAGCCAAGCTTCATGAATAAGCAGGAAGTTAAATTACAGCTCTTCCATCATTATCAACTGTGTGGTTCCGTAACTGTGACTTCTAACTCCATTTCCTCAGGATTTGTAAAAAAATAATAAAATAAAGCAATACTCGGCAGAAATATGTAAAAAAGGGACAGGAAATATAAACAAAAGTATATGAATGCCACAAAATAGAACATACTTCTCTACCTTAAAATTTTATTTATTTTTCATTTACTTCAGAACTGATTATTGCATCGACAGTATCTATATTTGCTTTATTATAAGATGAATACAAATATGGTAACTCATAATGTTCACTATCTTAACCATTCAATTTAACCTGTGACTACAACACATGCTGTGTAGGAAGTAACTGCAGATGCTGGTTTAAATCGAAGATAGACACAAAATGCTGGAGTAACTACAACACATGTTTACTATTTGAATGCATTTCAGGATTTTTTTCAGATTCCCTCAAGTTCATGTCTACTGGAATCAGATAGATTTGCAATAACATCAGTGAATCAGGAAAATATGGTGTTATGCAATAAATGTACTTGATTACTTTGCATAAATGGGTTATCAAAAGCAATTGATTTTGTTCTATAATGGTGTTAGGAAACAATATTCAATACCAATATTTGGCAGGTATGTTGTCAATTGCAGAGCAGGTGAATTCAACACTAGAATATTAAAATTGGAAAATAGATTATTAAAGTCAATATTTTAATGCCACAGATTCAAGGACCACAAAAGTCGGCTGTAGATCATCCACTGCGAAGGAACTATAAATGTTGATTTGCTTTGAATTTGCCCCCTATTTTTCCAGTCTAGCCCTTCCCTGCTGATTTTAGTTTTGAACCCCCAATCTTGCTCCAGAGCATACTCTGACATACTCTTGATATTCTGATACATATCCTGACCCCACAGTTATTCAATGATACTTTATCATTAAATACCCAGTTGGGTTAATCTAAAATGAAGACACTGAATTTCTTATTCCATAACCTGTTTCCTCAGGCTTGGCATGCCGAATCTTCTCACACACCTAATAAAATAAATACATTGATGACCTTTCTATTTCACCTCATCATTGTGGAAGGATAGGTTAGGATGCTGGTGATGTGGATGCCTCAAAACTTAAAGCTGTTGACCACCTCTACAGTAGGTCAGTTGTTGAGGACAGGTTTGTGCTCAACAACACTGGATCATTTTGCTGATGTTTAGGTTTGGCTTGTTGCCTGACAGCATGCCATGTGATTCCCAATCTTTTTGCCGTACTTCGTCTCATTGGCGCTGCAGATCCAGCTGACAACAGTGAACAAAGATCGAGTTGGTGTACTTGTCCACACAATTATGGGTATACAGGGAGTAGAGCAGGGGATTGAGCACACAACCCTGTGGAGCACCAGTATTGAAGGTCAGGGTGGATGAAATGTTATGACCAAAGTATCAGTTACTGAGGTCCAAGACCAAGGTCCATAAATTTAGGAACAAGCTTATTTGGTATTATGGCATTGAAACCAATGTCCAGTCAATGACTAGAATTTTCACCTAGGTGCTCTGATTATCAAGGTCATCCAGACCTGAATGCAGTGCAAGAGAGACGGTCTCCTCCAGAGACATTTTATACCTGCAATTTGCAAGGAGTCTAGATTATCTGCAAAACTAGCACAATTTTGTGAGTACCAGTCTGACAATTCATTATGGTCGATATTAGAACCACTGGGCCGTAATGATTTGAAACGTATCGCTTTATTTTTCTTGAGGGCTGGTTGATTAAGGTGTCCTTGAAGCAGATAGACTCAGTAGTTTGTTGAAGTGAGAGGTTGAAGATGTCAGCAAATAATGTTGGTAGTTGATTGGCAACATTAGGTTCAAATTAGGAACTGACTTTGTGATGGATCTATCTAGCTGACTTGACCAGCACTGGACCTTTACTATGACCACTGCAGTTATTGATTTCTACAATCAAGCATGGGATGATCTGTTTACCCTTTTTTTATTAATTTGAGTTTTCCACCAAAAGTTAATTATTGAGCAAGAGAAAACAGAACCAGTGTGTCATTCCGAAGATAGACAAGCAGAAGGGGTCTCGAGTCATCTCTGCTTTCTACCAAGCTCTGGTGGGAAGCAGCGGGAATCAACGCTCTACATAAAAACAAACTGGGAAGCAGAGTTAAAGATTCAAATAACAGAAGAAGAATGGGGTCAAATGTGTGAGACACAATGTACATCCACAAACTCACTAGTATGGAGAGAATTTTGCTGGAAGAGTTTTAACTCGCTTTTTTATAACACCCAAAATAAAAAGCAGGCAACTTGCTGCACAACAACACTGTTGGAGGCTGTGCGGGAATATGGAGGCTGACCACTCACATATTTTCTGGAACTGTGCAAAGATAAGGCCATACTGGGAAAATGTTAACGCAGTTGTTAAAAATATCTTGGGTTATATAATCCCAAATACCTGCCCCGAGATGTATCTGGGGTGCATTAAAGATATTGTGAAGATAGATACCTACTTGATTAAAGTTTTACTTGCAGCAAGTAAGAAGGCCATTACCAGGCAGTGGCTTAATGAAAAATGTCCAAAACAGGAATAATGGCTAGAAATTGTGCAAGACATCTTTACTATGGAGAAACTGACATATCTCTTGAGAGTCAAGGAGAATTCATTTGAGAAGATCTGGGGAAAATGGATCGTTTATTTGAGCCATGACACCAACTAGATAAATGCCTAGCTAGATATTGGAAGATTGGGTTATATAGAACTAGATGGTATGTTTGTGCGAATATTAAAATATCTCCAGATAACCAATCATTGTTACTTTTTTTTATTTTATTTGGTAAGTGTACCACACTGTCTTATTCAAATTTATTTATTTATTTATTTTTAATTCTTTTTTAAATTTTATTTATTTTTTGTTGTTGTTTTTCTTATTTTATTTTATTTATGTTGATGGTGTTGTACTGTTTTGTATATATCTCTGTGAAAAATCAATAACATTTTAAGTGAAAAAAAAAGAAGTGAGAGGTTGAAGATGTCAGCAAATAATGTGGGTAGTTGATTGGCAATATTAGGTTCAAATTAGGAACTGACTTTGTGATGGATCTATCTAGCTGACTCGACCAGCACTGGACCTTTACTATGACCACTGCATTTATTGATTTCTACAATCAAGCATGTGGAGAAACTAACATATCTCTTGAGAGACAAAGAGAATTCATTTGAGAAGATCTGGGGAAAATGGATCGCAGCGCAGCGGTAGAGTTGCTGCTTTACAGCGAATGCAGCGCCGGAGACTCAGGTTCGATCCTGACTACGGGTGCTGCACTGTAAGGAGTTTGTACGTTCTCCCCGTGACCTGCGTGGGTTTACTCCGAGATCTTCGGTTTCCTCCCACACTCCAAAGACGTACAGGTATGTAGGTTAATTGGCTGGGTAAATGTAAAAATTGTCCCTAGTGGGTGTAGGATAGTGTTAATGTACGGGGATCACTGGGCGGCACGGACTTGGAGGGCCGAAAAGGCCTGTTTCCGGCTGTATGTATATGATATGATGATCTGTTTACTCTTTGTTTAATTTGGGTTTTCCACCAAATGTTAATTATAGACAATAGACAATAGACAATAGGTGCAGGAGGAGGCCATTCGGCCCTTCGAGCCAGCACCGCCATTCAATGTGATCATGGCTGATCATTCTCAATCAGTACCCCGTTCCTGCCTTCTCCCCATACCCCTTGACTCCGCTATCCTTAAGAGCTCTATCTAGCTCTCTCTTGAATGCATTCAGAGAATTGGCCTCCACTGCCTTCTGAGGCAGAGAATTCCACAGATTCACAACTCTCTGACTGAAAAAGTTTTCCTCATCTCCGTTCTAAATGGCCTACCCCTTATTCTTAAACTGTAGCCCCTGGTTCTGGACTCCCCCAACTTTGGGAACATGTTTCCTGCCTTTAACGTGTCCAACCCCTTAATAATCTTATATGTTTGAGCAAGAGAAAATAGAACCAGTGTGTCATTCCGAAGATAGACACGAAATGCTGGTGTAACTCAGCGGGACAGGTAGCATCTCTGGAGAGAAAGAATGGGTGGCATTTCAGGTCATGTTTCTTATACTTGCAGCAATAGTATATTGCATCACACATCAATATATCCAACTATAAATGAATACTTGCAATACATTGTAATATTGAGTGTAATATTCTGACAGTGCACCATTTTGTCAAGAGAATTATTGACCTGACATCAGACACCCTAAACAAACAATCTATTCTAAGTTTTGTCACAAGAAAAGGGTACCAGGTAGACTGAGGAAGAGATTCATAAGATCATAAATGATAGGAGCAGAATTAGCGCATTCAGTCTACTCCGCGATTCAACCATGGCTGATCTAACTCTCCTAACCCCATTCTCCTGCCTTCTCCCCATAAACCCTGACACTTGTACTAATTAAGAATCTATCTCTCTCTGCCTTAAATATATCTACTGACTTGGCCTCCACAGCCTTCTGTGGCAAAATATTCCACAGATTCACCACCCAGATTGCAGGACATTCTCAAAGCCTCCTCAAAAAATGTAACATTCTAACCTATTTTGCACCATGATCACTCATTGTGCAGAAAGAGCATTTTGGAAGGAATTGAGAACCTTGACTCCATACACTGACAAGAAGCAGAATCGTATGTAAGTAAAAAAGACCTCATAGATTACCTCTCTTGCCAAATCAGTGGATGAGCTTGTAGTTATGACAATCATCTGAGAATTCACAAAACACAGAGTGGAATCAAGTAATTTTCTATCGCTGTGGACAGCCTAAGAAGATATTATTCATGTTCATAAGTGATAGGAGCAGAATTAGGCCATTCAGCCCATCAAGTCTACTCCGCGATTCAATCCTGGCTGATCTATCTCTCCCTCCTAACCCCATTCTCCTGCCTTCTTCCCATAAACCCTGGCAGCCATACGAATCAAGAATCTATCTATCTCTGCCTTAAAAATACCCATTGACGGCCTCCACAGCCTTCTGTGGCAATGAAACTCCATAGATTCACCATCCTTTGACTAAATATTGGCATCCTATGCATTGGATTTACGTCCTTTGTTTCATTCTTTATTACTCCTTGGAAAATGATACAGGTTTAAATGCATGAGACCACAAGGGTAGGCAGATGCTGGAATCTGGAGCAACAAGCAATCTGATGGAGAATCTCAGCAGGTTGAGCAGCTTCTGTGGAGTGGTGGTGGGGAAAGGAAGTGTCAAAATTTCAGTTTGAAAGACTCCCTCAGGACTGAGAGGAGAGGAAAGATAACCAGTGCAAAGAAGAGAAAGGGATTGTGTAGACAGGGGCCAGGTGATAGATGAATTGAGGAGGGATAAAGCAAGAAGAAAATTCATGAAACCTGAGGGCTATCAATGGAGACTGCCACAGATTAAAGTGTGGGCAAAAAATCCAAACAATTAAGAACCAACGATCACACATACACTAGCTGTATCCTACACACTCGGGGCAAGTTACAGAAGCCAAAATAACTACAAATCTGCACGTCTTTGGGGTGTGGCAGGAAACCGGACTACCCGGAGAAAACCCACATAGTCACAGGGAGAACGTACAAACTCCATACAGACAGCACCCATGGCAGGATGGAACCCGGATCTCTGGTGCTGTAAGGCACCAACTCGCCCGCTGCGCCACTATGCCGACCTGTTTAGAAGTGGTGTTTGGAAGTATATGGTGCCACATTTTCACAAAGGTATTAGATATTACCAAGACCATGAAAGATAACACATTTGTCAAAAGGACACAAGCAATGACAACAATTTCAAGAAAATGTATTTTCTACTCTTATTCTTGACTAAACCTCACCTTATAACAGATATGGAGAAGGAATCGACAAGACATTTCAAGTTTAATTCTGATTCCTTTCATTTAATAAACCTTCTTAAGATGCAGTATATCATTAGCAAAATATAAAAATTATTCTTGTCATTTTTTTCTGGAAGGTAGCTTCAGTGAAAATTATTGGAGACAGCTTAAAACTGCCTCTTGGAATTATTCTGTCTAAACAGCACAGGGAGGTCATATTGATTGGGTTTAAATATATGCATTGTGCAGTTGAAAACAAGTCTTATATTGAGTTTCTTCTCCCTGCTCCTGTCCGGCAGAAGGTACAGAAGCTTGAAAGCACATACCACCAGGCACAAGAACAGCTTCTTCCCCTCTGTTATCAGGCTTCTGAATGGTCCTTCCATATACCAGGTACATACCATATACCAATTCACCTCTACCCCATTGAGGACATCAAACTAAGGAACTGATGTATTAAAATTCACTACATTGCTGAGAACTGTACTCTGTACTCTGTATTTTCCCCTTTGCTCTATTTATTGCATTTAAGTTTGTACTGATTGGATCTGTTTGATTTATCTGATCTGTTTTAATAGCAGGCCAAAAAAAAGATTTCCACTGTACCTCACTACAGGTGACAAACAAAAACCACCCAAAATTTATACCTAAACCAAAGCCCCATCATAGGATTGATGTGGAGCTTGGAGAGGGTACAGAAGAGGTTTATCAGAATGCTGCCTTGATTAGAGTGCATTGGCTATAATAAGCAGTTGGACAAACAGATTGTTTTCTCTGGAATGTCAGAGTTTGTGGGGAGACCTGATAGAAGTACATAAAATTATGAGCAGCATAGATAGTGTAGATAGTCAGAACTGCTTTCGCAGTGTGGAATTGTCAAGGACCAGAGGGCAGAGCTTTAAGGAGGGAGGGGCAAAGCTTAAAGGAGACATGCAAGGCAAGTTTTTTTTTTACAGAATGGTTGGTGCCTGCAATTTGCTATTAGGGATGGCAATGGAGGCAGATATGATAGTGAGATGTTGGAAGAACCTTTTGGATAGGCAAATGGTTATGCAGGGAATGGAGGGATATAGATCACATGCAGGAGGGTGAGATTAGCTTAACTTGGTATCATGTTTGGCACTGACATTATGGCTGAATAGCCTGTTACTGTGCTGTACTCTACTTTGCTCTTTGTTCTAAAAGTATGGTTGGGCAGATGAGTAAGTTTGCAGATGACAAAAAATGATGGCGTGTAGACAACGTAAAAGTCTGTTAATGAATGTCGCAAGATGCCAATCAGCTCCTTAATAGCTTGGGAACAATGACCCTTTTGCATCTGAAGATCAGGTCACCTTGAAAGCCAGGTTAATCTCAGGTTGAAATGGGATTGGAGAATGTGTTCCACCTCATGTCATGTCTTTCCATCCTGGCTCTATCAGTTGCTTCAAGCGCTACATTGCATTATTATCTATGGCAGTCTCTTTGGTTTCCTCCATCAATAGCTGAAAGATTGGAATACATTCTGCTCTGCTGACTATTTCAAGTTGCTCAATATCTATGACATTTCTATTGCCCTTGAGGAAGACTTGCCAAAGCAAAACATATTGAAGGCATGCACATTTTTGTACCTAATCTTTACATTGTATGGCTGCATTCTTATTAGTGTTCTCTGTGATCAATCTATCATACTTGTTGAGTACTCAATTTGTAAGATATCTTTAAAAACTTTGAGTGTGACATGAGGTTGGATTTGTGATGTTCTGTTTTATTGGATTACACCATTACATAGCCTCATTCTTCAAAAGAAATGTGCTGTTGAAAGTTATACTGCTGTCATTTTCCTATGTAACCAGTAACATTAAAAACAATTCTATGGACACCATACTGATGTTGAGTTTGAGATATTGTGTGATATAAGCAGTATTGTGTGGCATGTACAGTAACAATAGACAATAGACAATAGACAATAGACAATAGACAATAGGTGCAGGAGTAGGCCATTCGGCCCTTCGAGCCAGCACCGCCATTCAATGTGATCATGGCTGATTATTCTCAATCAGTACCCCGTTCCTGCCTTCTCCCCATACCCCCTGACTCCTCTATCCTTAAGAGGACAACGATCATGTTTGAAGAAAATATAAAAGTGATTTCTCTAAACAGAGCAATTGTGATGGCAGAAAATAAATGTGACCGATACATCGGTCGGCTGGAAAGATACAAGCAATTTCAGTTATTAACGGTATAATGTGAAAATGGAATTAATATCAAAAAATGAGACAGAGTTACACAACCATAAGTGAACAAAGTAAAGCGGTGTGATTACCAGTAGTGAGGCTAGAAACATACCAGATATAAAGAATTAATTGAGTAATTGTTCACCTCCTGTGCCCCTCGAAAAGTTCCTTAACAATTTGTGGTGAAGCAGTACATGACGATCTTAGTGCACAAAATCGGAGGGGCAGCTGTGGGAGGCAACAGCCGATGGTTGGTGACGTACCCATGCCACTACAGGTGGAACCCGATGACAGTTGTTTTGGATCATGATGCCTTCAGCTGAAAAGGAGAGCAAAGTCTGAAAGTTTGGCTGAAGCTCACATATGTTGTAAACTACGGAAACCAATGAAACATTTGTGGGGTATAAACCTCAGGCTATGGTGAAGTTTCATGACAATGAGGAAGAAAGTGATACCACTGGGTCTACAATTATTGTTCTTAATAGTAACAGTAATTACATCTTCATCAGAGTCATACAGAGAGACCTCTCAAGAATATATATATATATATATATATATATACATTCTACCTATCTCTAGATCTGATTTTTTCCTTCAAATATCTACCAGCCTCATCCATGTTAAGGCTCCCTTCAGCTCTGAGCCTAACACTTCTAAGTCCTAAAGCATTGCAAACCCTAAATGATGTCCAGGGGTGACCTTGTAGACCCATACTCAGTTATAGCAGACAATTTACAGTAATGGACACTATTCCCCCCCCCCCATGGTCCATTATAACAAGGGAATATTGTATTTAAAATATATTTGGACAGGGACATGGATAGGAGAGGTTTAGAGGGAAATGGACCACATGTGTACAGACGAAATTGCCATTCTGGTCAGCACGGGCAAGTTGTTTGCTTTTGTGCTGTATGACTATGATTCTATGAGATGTGTGGGGCATGTTTTTTCCAAAGATAGTGATGGGTGCCTAGATTGTACTTCAAGGGAGTTGTGGAGGCAGATGCAGTAATGGCATATCAGAGGTTTTTGGATTGGCACACGGATATGCAGGGTTTGGGGGGGATTTGGAACATGTATAGGAAGGGGAGATTAGTTTAACTTGGCATTGAGTTGGGCGTGGACATTGCGGGCCTAAGTGCCTCTTCCTGTGCTGGACTGTTCTATGTTTTATGTTTTCTCTGGCATAACAGAGGTTGGGGTAACCTCGTAGAAGTTTATAAAATTAAGAGAGGCATAGACAGGATAGATAGTCTTTTTCACATGGAGGAAATGTCTAGTACTGGAGGATGCAGCTTTTCTATGAGAGTGATAAGTTAAAAGTAGAGTTGCAAGGTAGGCTTTTTTATATACAGAGCAGTAAATGCCTGGAAAGCGGTGGTCGCAGATATGATAGCAATCCCCCACAGATGCTGACTGATCCATCGAGTTACTCCAGCACTTTGCTCTTTTCTCAAGATACTAGCATCTGGAGTTCCTTGTGTTTCTAACAATGTATCAGGCTTAGTTTTCAAAACTCCATTTGTTACAAGATTCAATGTTTCCTTGGAAAGAGAAATCCGGGTTTCTTGTATCTGTAGTTTCTTATAGCTGTTTTTTCGAAAAAGGTGAACAGCCAATAAGGACCTTTGGAACAGCATAAGAGTAGAAATGCTCAAAAACAATAACAGATCCAATGCAATTTTTATTTCCTTGTTAGATTTGAAGACTAAGATGCCCTAAGGCCTTGATGCTATTTCAACCAAAGAAAAATTCTGTCACTGCTTCATCAACTCGTCTGAATCCTCTTGTGATATTCGAGGCGATTTTCTCCCAAGCTATATGATTAAATTCATCTAGATTAACATAAATGTGACGCTCACTCATTTCAATTCATTCTGCTGTATGGAAGTGTATTTTGGAGCAGTGAATCCAAAAACAAATTCTTCAATGGCCCACAAAATGTACAATGTTTCACATCAAAACAGAGCCCAAAAAAGATTCCTACTGTCTACCAGCACTTGGTCAAGTGAAATATATTATAAATTAATGCTTGGTTGATCCTTCTCAGTTAAAGTCATGCTGTTGAAATCTCAGTAATATTGCTGGTATGGTTTGAGTGGCAGGGAATTAAATGAACTCAACAAACAACAATCCACCAGAATGTCCTAAATTAAGGAGAGACGGAGAGGAAATAATAATTTCTAAAGTTCAAGCAGAAACATTGTCAAGAAAATTATTTTGGAAATAAATATTTCCTCTTGATCCACTTCAGTTTGGAAAACTGCCCTGGAGCTTATAAAAGAGTAGATCTACTTATTTATTTGCAAAATGACAGCAAGGACACTAATGATAAAGCTTCCATCTCAGATCAGCCAGCAGCAGTGTCAGGCTCTTGCCCTCTTGTTCCCTTTCTGTCCAAAGTGTTAACAATGATCATTCTGAATACATGTCATTGTCCTTGGCACACAACTGACTATTCTTTTATTAGTTGGAGATTTTTAGAATATGTGAATTTACATGTTATTACAACAACAGAGATATGAATATTTTTTTTAGTTTAGTTTAGAGATACAGTGCAGAAATAGGCCCTTTGGCCCACCGAGTCTGCACTGACCAGCGATCCTTGCACATTAACACTTCCCGACATACACACAAGGGACAATTTTACACTTACACCAAGCCAATTAACCTACAAAACTGTATGTCCTTGGAGTGTGGGAAGAGACCGAAGATCTCGGAGAAAACCCATGCACGTCACAGGGTGAACGAACAAACTCTGAATAGACAAGCACCCATAGTCAGGATCAGACCAGGGTCTCTGGCGCTGTAAGACTGTAGCTCTACCGTTACGCCACCGTGCCACCCATTTGCATTAATCTCAGGAAAAATATATATCATGATAGGCAACATATGATGTGCTTCTTTATTAATGTTATGATACTATTATCTTTCTAATATAATTGCTGTTTGGATAAAATTTCTAATATAATTGCTGTTTGGCGGCACGGTAGCGCAGCGGTAGAGTTGCTGCTTTACAGCGAATGCAGCGCCGGAGACTCAGGTTCGATCCTGACTACGGGTGCTGTACTGTAAGGAGTTTGTACGTTCTCCCCGTGACCTGCGTGGGTTTTCTCCGAGATCTTCGGTTTCCTCCCACACTCCAAAGACGTACAGGTATGTAGGTTAATTGACTGGGTAAAAATGTAAAAATTGTCCCTAGTGTGTGTAGGATAGTGTTAATGTGCGGGGATCGCTGGGCGGTGCGGACTTGGTGGGCCGAAAAGGCCTGTTTCCGCACTGTATCTGAAATATGAAATAATAATAAAAATATGAAATATGAAAACTTTATGCAGCAAAGAGTTGCTCCTTGATATTAATAATAATAATAATAATAATAATAATAATAAGCATTTATTTTATATAGCGCCTTACCAGAAGCTCAAAGTGCTTTACAAAAACAATCATAACATAAAAACAAACAGACAAACTATCCTAACGGATATTGATAGAATTATAGGACAGATCCGAAATACTGCAGGATTATTTTCATTAATGTGGTAAAAATAAATGATAAATTTGAAATATTATTGGTAGGCAAACTGATGGGAGGACAGATTATTTTATATTTCCTTCACACAGTAATTTCAGGAGATTTTAACCAGTTGATAGCTATTATTGTAATATCAGGTTCACTTTAGTGATAATTGAGAAACTAAACTGCCATGACTAATGATAGACTTGAATCAGATTCGTTTTTTTGGATTTAATTATGCTGGATCTAACACCGGAAAGAGCTGATAGGTAAATCCACCATTTGTGCAGGATAATTTCTGTTTGTTGACTATTCAATTTTGCTGTGGAGGAGCAAAGATTGCAAACATCTCTTTAAATGGAAACTATCTGAGTAAAACACATGGATTCAATGCCAGCAGCCGCTAGGTAATCCTTCAGTTAACCCCCGAAGTCTATTCAAAAGCCTGGTGCATTCTAATCTCACCAATACATCCCTTTCATGTGAGAGATTATTGACGCATTCAGTTCCCACGTCTGCTCTTAGTCTGCAAACAGATGTAGGTGAAGAGAATGGTACAAAAAGCCCCCACATATGAGAATGCAATTATTTCCCAGACATGTTGTTTTTGTCTTAAATTGAAAGCAATATAAAATCTGTTGAAGAAGGAAAGCTGGACATGGAGAGAAATCTGCAAAATAATCATCACCTGCTTTATCTGAAGGCGAAATAGAAAGTTCACAGCGTGTTAGTTAAATAATAGACACAAAAAGCTGGTGTAACTCAGTGGGACATAACTAATAATCAAGTTTAGCTGCATCTATGCAAGTGAAAGTCTTCAAAAATATATAATGGTAGATTAAGAATTTGCGATGGGAAATTAATTCAACCAATCTACAATTACCCACCTTTTATTTTAAATTTTATTTATATTTGGCTAAGAGAATGGAAAGCTGATTCACAGTTTATGCCACATTGTGTTGATGAAACAGCAGTGAACTTAATATTGTAATCACTATTTTATGGTAGAGTCAAAAACGATTTCTAATGGCCACTGCTCATTGTTCGATCACAGATCAGTGATCAAACTATGAAGGCATTAAATATATTCAACTAAGTGAAACAGTTTCACATATATCTTATTTTATCATTTAAACCAAGGTGAAATGAAAAATTTAGCTCTACATTTGTGCTAATACATCATTGCCATTTTTGAATTTAACAAGGATTTCTGCTAAATGTTTATTTTTAGGCGGAAATTAATGTTGAGTGGATCGCAAAACGAAAGGTAGTATAAATCTTACATCCCACCATTAAACACAATAGTAACCTACATATGAGTCTAAATAGATGACTCCAAACCACTTTCAAGGACATGCTTACTGAGTGAGAATAATGGCTATTATTTTTACCTTATCAAAAGAAAATAAGAACATTTAGTGGAAGAAAATTAAGCTCAACAAGAAAATGCTCTCTGATATATTGAAATTAAAAGGGATGAAATTGGTCTTTGTTGGCAAGACAGATGGAACAATAACAAATTGTCAGCCTGTTTTAAATTCAGTCTGAACAGATGGTGTCTAACACAAACTGCCTTTTCATTATTGGCTATTTTGTGCCACTGCTGAAGACCAATTTCACCTCTTATCTGCAATGCACAGAAAGACATTGGTCCTGAATATCCTTTGGGTCGAGGACACATGCTGTCAACATAGCTCAGGCAGGAGTGCAGTAAAAAAAGCACCAGCAAGCCAACAACCAATGTGGGCTGCCATTTCCAAGCAGTTTAGTTTATTGTCACGTGTACCGCGGTACAGTGAAAAGGTTTTGTGACATGTTTTTGTGACATTAAACATAAAATTAAAAATAAATGGTCAATAATTGTAGATTGTTTGGATTAATTTCCCATTGCAAATTCTTAATGTACCATTATATATTTTCCTGAAGATCATTTCAGAAATATATTCAACTTCTTTCATTTACACATCCTGCGGAATTCCATATTCTTAGTTACAAATCTCTTCATCTAATTCTACCAAAGTTTTTGTCATTTTGTCAACTCTTTCATTCTTTCTCCCCCCCTACCCCCCACCCCACCAACCCCACCCCCCACCTATACTTTCAGTCTGAACGAGAGTTCCGAGCCAAAATGCCACCTTTTTCTTGAGATGCTGCCTGTCCCACTGAGTTACTCCAGCATTTCATGTCTATCTTCAGTATAAACCAGCATCTGCAGTTCTTCTTACACATTTAAACTTTTCCCAGTTTGAAGATTTGACAGCTTGGCAAAGTCTTAACTGTTTTCTCTTAATAGATGTTGCTTCCCCTGCTGAGCATTTCTAGCAATATCTGTTTTATTTTATACACCGATCAGCCAAAACATTATGACCACCTGCCTAATATGCTGTTGGTCCTCCGTGTGCCACCAAAACAGCGCCGACCCGCCGAGGCATGGACTCTACAAGACCCCTGAAGGTGTCCTGTGGTATCTGGCAACAAAACATTAGCAGCAGATCCTTCAAGTCCTGTAAGTTGCGAGGTGGAGCCGCCGTGGATCGGACTTGTCGATCCAGCACATCCCACAGATGCTCAATCGGATTGAGATCTGGAGAATTTGGAGGCCAGGGCAACACCGTGAACACTTCATCATGTTCCTCCTCAAACCATTCCCGAACAATGTGTGCAGTGTGGCAGGGCGCATTATCCTGCTGAAAGAGGCCACTGACATCAGGGAATACCATTGCCATGAAGGGGTGTACCTGGTCTGCAACGATGTTCAGGTAGGTGACACGTGTCAAATTGACATCCACATGAATAGCTGGATTCCAGGGTTTCCAGCAGAACATTGCCCAGAGCATAACACACCCTCCACCAGCTTGTCGTCTCCCACAGTGCGTCCTGGTGCCATCACTTCCCCAAATAAACGGCGCACACGTACAGGGCCATCCACGTGATCTAAAAGAAAACGGGACTCATCGGATCTGGCAACCTTCTTTCACTGCTCCAAGGTCCAGTTCCGACGCTCGCGTGCCCAATGTAGGCACTTTCGACAGTGGGTCTCTAAACTAAACCCCAAGACCCTCAAGCACCTGTCACTCCATATCATACAGAATGCATTCTTTTCTGTACGGTTTAGGTCCAAATTCCCTTTCTTTACATGTTGATCTGCGCTTGTTTTGAGAACACGACCAGGTACACCATCAGGGCCGGATGTTTTTTGAGGTTTCATCCTCATGTAAGATCTTCAAATGACAGCCTCAGTGACTGAGATTACAATGCTATTGAGAGCTATGGGGACCTGAGAAGGCATATCAGTCTTCTCCCTTTCCAAGCAAGCATAGAGCTCGCCCAAGAATGGAATCTTGCTGTCACTTGAGCTGCCACTTGGTTTCACCATGTGGAAATTAATGGCGTGCAAACCTTGCCACAGCTGGCGAAAATCCATCTCACCCTTCAATTTAGAGTGAAACTACCTCTTTGTCTTTCTGATGGCCTTATCAATGTCACACCTGTACTTCCTATATGAACCTTGGGAGAAAGGTATAGGAGCCTGAGAATTGTAACCTCCAGGTTTAAGAGCAGCTTCTTTCCAGCAACAATCAAGCTATTGAACTATCGAACCCCACCTCACCTCACCTCAGCAACTATGATCACCATGTACTTTGGTTTTACACTAGTATGGTCTGATTACTATATATATTACTGATTATTAATTTATTTTATATTTATTTGTGTGTTATTACACTATGCACCTGTAAGGCTGCAGCAAGTAGAATGTTATTGCTCCATTGCTGGTACATATGACAATAAAGCATTCTTGAATTTTCACTCTCCATAGACTTGATGTTGTCAGGATTAGAAGAACGAAACTAGAAGGAAAGAATGGATAAGCTTTGGTGAGAGAGATTTTGCTAGGAGATACAAAATTCTAATGTGGCTTGATTGGGATAGTAGGAAATAATAGTGAAGACAAAACATATGTTTAAAGTTATTAGACATGAGAGAAAGTTGTTTTCATTTTGAGGGTGGTGTGAGTCTTGGACTCAGATCTGAACGCTGTGGTGGACATAGAAACCCTAAAAAGTCCTTGAAAGAGCACTTGATATGCCATGACCTGTAGAGCTAAGACCTAATGCAGGAAGATGACCATAGGTGAGAGTTATTTTGTGTCTGGTGCAGATCTTCTGCTGCACGTTCTTGTGAATATCCAATTCTATGATTATCACTCTGCTACTCCATCAGCTGCATAACTAGGATAATAAATCCACTTCAGTAATACATTTCTGTTCACTGACTTCTCTGAAGAGCATTATTAATTGCCTTCAAAAAAAAAGTCAATGAATTGAAATTAAAGTGGATTTGGATTTCTGATCTCAGGTTCCTTCAGTCAATAACATGTTTGTTGAGGTAGCTTCAGCCTTTTAGTCAAGAGACAGTGGAGTTACACCATAAGTGACAGACAACATGGTCCATCTGTAATTATGCTTTATTTGTATAATTAAATGACACAGCACAGAAACAAATATCTTGGTCCTTAGAGTCCATGGTGTCATCTATATATACGGATCCCTATTTTCTTCTTTCTGTAAATGGACACATTCACTGATTTATCAGGTCTTGGTTTGGGTGGTGGCTCATTGCTAGGATGATTGCTAGATCAGGAATTCCACACTCATCTCAGGGTTGAAAGTTGATTCATGACAAGTGCAAAACTCCGTCCCAGGACAAGGCTTCAAACACACAATAAGGGGAACCTACGCATTCCTTGAGCAATCTCCTCAATTTCTGATCCAGATGTTGCAGATCCACAAGAAAAGGCACCAACTCGTAGCCTTTGCTGTTCAACAGTGACCTGAAGCACCCGTGTGCTGAGGAAGTAGGAGGTTTTCTCAATTTCCTTCCGTTGGTGTTTAAATTCATCTTTCCTAATTTTGTGGTGAGTTTGAGACTCTTTTTGGGATGACACAGTGGTGCCATACAGCACCAGAGACCCGGGTTCAATCCTGACTGCGGGTGCCGTCTGCACAGAGTTTGTACGTTCTGTGGCTGCGTGGGTTTTCTTTGGTTTCTCCCACACGCCAAAGCTGTATAGGTTTGTAGGTTAATTAGCTTCTGTAAATTGTAAATTGTCAATTATCCCCAGTGTGTATGAAAGTGGTAGCATATGGGGTGATCACAGGTCGGCGCGGACTCGGTGGGCCGGTGGGCCGATGGGCCGGTGAGCCTGTATCCATGCTGTATATCTGAAGTCTAAAGTAAAAGACACAAGCTTCAGGTGACAACTAGTAATAAACGTTTTGATATACAAAATCATTTCTACTTCCAAAAAATTAATAAAGATAATTCATAGAGAGAGTTTCTGACCCTTGCTGCATCCTGGGATGTATCACATAATGGTATTTTTTGTGGAACTCCATAACTTTCGAAAGCACTGTGGTCCTAACATGCAGCTTCTTTGAAAGGTTTACTATTTTTAACTTCTGTGTGGTTAATCCATTAAATCTACACTCTTTAGTAACTCCATCCAACATGTTTATATTTCACAGTTTGTTTAGTTAAAGTGTACCCTTTTGAAACTTGTATTTGGCAAGAAAGTATTTCACAGTTCATCAGATTGAAACTTTAAAATAAAACTCCAGAAATAACTTTTCATGGCTAAACCTTTCTCCCTCAATTACTTCAAAAGATTAAAAACTTATCTACATCAGCGAGACCAAACGCAGGCTCGGCGATCATTTCGCTTAACACCTTCGCTCAGTCCGCCTTAACCAACCTGATCTCCCGGTGGCTGAGCACTTCAACTCCCCCTCCCACTCCCAGTCTGACCTTTCTGTCATGGGCCTCCTCCAGTCCCATAGTGAGGCCCAACGAAAATTGGAGGAACAGCACCTCATATTTCTCTTGGCAGCTTGCAGCCCAACGGTATGAACATTGACTTCTCCAATTTAAATAGTTCCTCTGTCTCTCTCTTCCCCCCCCCTCCCCCCTCCCCCTCCCCCTTCCCAGTTCTCCCACTGTCTTCCTGTCTCCACCTATATCCTTTCTTTGTCCCGCCCCCCTGACATCAGTCTGAAGAAGGGTCTCGACCCGAAACGTCACCAATTTCCTCTCTCCTAGATGCTGCCTGACCTGCTGAGTTACTCCAGCATTTTGTGATACCTTCAATTTGTACCAGCATCTGCAGTTATTTTCCTACATTCAAAAGTTAAATGTCATTTAATTGTGGCCTCGTTTTCAATTAGTAACACACTTAAACATTTAGTAAACATGTTTATCAGGACATTGTTTTCACTTAATAGTAATCATATTAGATCAAAATACTTTGCATTCACCTACTTTAGTTTTAAAATGCAACCAAGATTATTGTAAAGGCAAACAATGTTGTTCTGATATTAGAGCCAACAGGTTCCTTGCAATGACTATCTTTAACATGAGAAACCATTCCATTCTCTCCTCCTCCAATCAATATTATATTCACCTAATTTTCCTACATCCCTCTCCCATCAATGATTTGGGAATAAGTGTTATTCCGCATTCCTAAATTATTCCGCATTCAAAATGAAAAAAAACCCCACCAGAGTATATTTTATGACTAACTGGATTTTGGGCTCTGATATCACTTTCTCTGCATTCCTTACCATTTTTTCTTGAATGCTATTTGTTTTTTAGCAGGTCTGCTATTGATCTATGTCTGTGGGCGTGATGTTCGAATGTCAGTTTTAGTTCTTTTCAATGTCTTGTGTACAACTTCTCAATAACTTTCTCATCCCTGATTGGACATTTTATTCTGAATCATTGAGTTATAAACTCTAAGTGCAGATTCATTGCCTACATTTGTAAACTTTCATGTTAATTTTGCTAAAAGTTCAATAGAGTTCTTAAGTTGTTGAAACGATAAAATTTATCAATTCTTTAACAAATTTTGTGAAGGATTGGTAGTAGTCTAGACAACAATTTCCAACATTTCAGGTCAGTGTCCAAATTAGCTCCAATCAAGAATGAAGTAAAGATAGATCTTTGGATTGCAGGGGGAGTAAGGGGATGGTATTGGGCAGGAACTACCTTAAACACCATCGAAGAAAGTGATTTTATTGAAATATAAGAGCAGCCTCGAAGGACTTAAACAGCAGTGTTTAGCAGGGAAATTTTAATGGGTACCCAAAGGGAATGAAGGATTTAAAACAGGAAGTTTGGGTAAGGAAGAAAAATATAATTGGTGCTCAGGTGCCTGACACAGGTTCTAAAATATAGCCCAGTAACATTGGTTTGGATATGTCCAAAAATAGTTTCCTTTGTTGACTATATTTTGTGAGGGAGGCCATGGATGGAAGATGTTACCTTCTTGAGCTTGGCATGCACATGCAATCAACCACTGAGATTGTGCTGCCCACATTCAGGGAGACTACTATAATATTAAATGTTCAAACAAATGGATTTTTTAAACCACTGCAGTTTGATGCACCATCAGGCTATTGCTGCACAAAACAAGCTAATGTCCTAGTGTGAACACATTCAAAGTATTTTGAGGGCGTGCAGCATAGGTCCTTGAGACCTTGCTATTGAGGGCGTGCAGCGTAGGTTTACTAGGTTAATTCCCGGAATGGCGGGACTGTCATATGTTGAAAGACTGGAGCGACTAGGTTTGTATACACTGGAATTTAGAAGGATGAGAGGGGATTATTAAGGGGTTGGACACGTTAGAGGCAGGAAACATGTTCCCAATGTTGGGGGAGTCCAGAACCAGGGGCCACAGTTTAAGAATAAGGGGTAGGCCATTTAGAACAGAGATGAGGAAAAACTTTTTTAGTCAGTTAGTTGTGAATCTGTGGAATTCTCTGCCTCAGAGGGCAGTGGAGGCCAATTCTCTGAATACATTCAAGAGAGAGCTAGATAGAGCTCTTAAGGATAGCGGAGCCAAGGGGTATGGGGAGGGGTACTGATTGAGAATGATCAGCCATGATCACATTGAATGGCGGTGCTGGCTCGAAGGGCCGAATGGCCTTCTCCTGCACCTATTTTCTATTGTCTATTGTCTATTGTCTATTTTCCCTTGCAATCGATGCTATGCAAGAACCAGACTGAGTCACAGCATTGCTCTCCAGGCTTAGTTCACAACCTCATAACATGAGGTGAATTGCAGGAGTGAAATAATGCAGGATTAAAAGATAAATAAATTTGAAAGTGGCCATAGTTTCTAGGTTATTTTGATGTAATTCCAAAATACATGCCTTTAACACTGACCTTTAAGGACAACCATTAAACTCCGTTCTGTAAAGCAACTGGTCACTACTGTTTGCCGTCATGCCACAAAACCAAAGTTCCATCAATGGTTTTACCGTTCATTCTAATCCACAGTTTCTACTTTGCTAATATATAAGCTATGTTTTGCCTTAATTGTTGATGCATCACATTAATACAGCACTTTCATTAACCCTCTCTGTTACCTCTTAAAATGTACTAAATTTAGATAAACAGGGTGTCCTAATGCCAGCTCTGTTAATTTTTGCAGGATAAAATCTTGAGAAGTAGACCAGGCAGAATGCTGGTGATCAACAGTGAGGGTTGATCACATTGCTTCAATTACTGTCGCTAAATGTTGATAACAAAGTCTTTCCACTGAGATCTTAGCTTGAAAACTCCAATCAGATCATTAACCTACTTGCAGCACTGAATCGATGACCTTCCGTCAATGCTCTTGGCATTAACCAAACTGTCACATCCCTCTTGCAACCTTCCCTTCCAATCATGAGTCCTGTAAGATCCTCATGCCCTGGGGAATAAGTTCATAAATTCATGTGATAGGAGCACAATTAGGCCACTCGGCCTAAGTCTTCTGTGCCATTCAATCCTGGCTGATCTATCTCTCCATCCTAACCCCATTCTCCTGCCTTCTCCCCATAACCCCTGACACCCGCACTAATCAAGAATCTATCTATCTCTGTCTTAAAAATATCCATTGAATAAAGGTTGTTTTGAAAAGTAAGGAAGTTGAGAAAGAATGTTTTATATTGTAGTCTAATTCCTGAAAAATTTATTTTAAAAAAAAATATATTCATAATTAATGTAATCATCTAGCATGTTTTTAAGTGGAAGACACAAAAGGAATGTGACAACTGATATTCGGCCAACTCGATGCTGATCTGAGGACTCACATCGTGGATGAATTTGAAAGAGAGTTAGAGAGAGCTCCAGGGGCTAGCGGAATCAAGGGATATGGGAAGGCATGCACAGGTTACTGATTGTGGATGATCAGCCATGATCACAATGAATGGCAGTGCTGGCTTGAAGGGCCAAATGGCCTCTTGCACCTATTTTCTATGTTTCTATGTTTCTATGTAACATTTGCTTTTTGTCAGTTGTCATGTAAACATTTCTTCATGATTCTCTTAGTAGTGTTTAAAATAAGATATGCAGAATATATCTTTTATATGGTCAGTAATTTACACTTTATGGTAAAAGAATAAAATAGTGAGTCAATAATTTCAGGAGAGATGTAGAGGGAAGAAAATTGGCAGTACAAATTCACTGAAAAAACATTAAAATTATCTATTCAACAAAACCATTGTCACAAAGAGGTGATGAATTGAATCATATGTATGGATATACAAGCTAATACGTTTTTTAATATAACAATTACAATCTGTATCAAAAGAAAAAAATGTAGTTATTTATATCATTAAATAAATCTTCTTTAATTCCATGGCAGTATTTCATCTCATATTCAAGCTGTGAAAATACCAGGAGCACTTTATCACAAATTAATTTAGCAAATGTAACATGCCTGCTCATAAAATTAAAGCAAATCCTTGATCTTCAATTATTCTTTATTGTTGAACCCAATGGAAAAATATAAAAAGACCAAGAAAGATTGGACGGTCCCTTCATCACCCTTGGAAAGGAATTCTTTAAGCCGAAAATGACTCAAAGGATTTAGTAATAGGAGAAGATTGCATTCCTGGATTGCTCAGGCCCCTAGGGCTGTCCCAGGATTGCCTGCAGTGAGAACGAATTATCACAGCAGGCAAGGGTTAGCCTAAGTAGCAAAAGTCTTGATAGAGCTGGCAGGAGTTGTTACATATTCCTGTGTCACCGTGAGTGACAACAACAGGATGCAATAACAAAATTGCCTTTTGAACCCTTCCTGTGCCTCAGGAGCTTTATTTGAACACCAGCACAGAGCATGAAACACATTCCGATGGAGGTGAAGGCAAAGAAAGAAACCAACATGTTATCACTTCATTCATCTGAAATCTGACCAGGAATGAAAAGCATTTTACCAACAGAAGATTAATTTTAGATCTGACAAAAACACTTCCTGCACTGCAGGATTTAAAATCCTTCAGTGGAAATTCTGAGACAAGATATTTGTAGTAAGGTGAAGAGCAGACATTTTAAATATTTCCAGGCATAATTTGCTCGATGCTGTGGGTCAGGCAAATTTGAATCTATACTGCTTACTGAACATTGACAAAATATTTTACAGCAGATGTCATTAGACTGCAATGAGCAACAAAAAAACCCAGTTTCCTATTGATCACTCAGGACAGTGCATTTTTTTTAGTTGGGCTTACAAAGTAGATTATTCTACAGATTTTTGAGTACTCAGCAGCATTGTTTAAGATAGCCATCGTAGAAACACAGCCTAATTTCTAACATTCTTTCATCCACTCTTTCATTGCGCTTTCATGGGATCACCTCAAAATGTACTGTTCCTCAAAGAGACAAGTTGTTTCCATCAGAATTGCATAACTGAGCAAATTAATGTAACATAGTTGATAACAGTCTTGATACTGCAAAGGACTTCTAATTTACATTAGCTCCTGCGCTGCAATACCCTCACAAAAGATACTTGTATATCAATAGCTATCTATTTCCAAAATAGAACTTTTAAATTGCTCAGATGACAAGGATTCAAAACAGTGAAGAGATAAGGTTCAGTTGACGTGAAATTTAGAAAATTTAAGAAAAAGAACACAATGAAAGTGAAAGGTAGCAAAATGGGTTTTGACAACCAGTCTGTGAGGAAATGACGATGCTTACAAATGTAAAAGCATAAGTTCGATTTGAGGCAGAGCAGGGAAAAACCGTGCCGAGATATATTTGAATGCTATTCATTTGAATGTATGTAATATTCATAACCAGGTAGCTGCATTAATGGCACAAAGAGTAATAAATAGCCACAGTCTAATAGCTATTATAGTCATTGTTGCAAACTGACAAAGTTCGGAATTCAATCTTCAGGTCGTTGGCTTTAAGGAGAGATTGGGAAAATAAAAAATGAGATGAGATAGCCCTGATTTTAAGGAGTGGGGTAAAGGAAATAGAGAAAATGCTCAGAAAAGCAAGAAGTTGAAAATATTGGTTGTAGTTGCATATAAGCCCCCAAACTGTAATGTTGGTCATAGCATGAATCAGGAACGTAATAGTGCATATAACAAGGTAATACAAGAATCATGTGGATTTTAATCTACATATAGACTGGATGAAGCAAATTAACAGTCATGGTGGGTAGAATAAATTTGTAGTGTATAAAAGATTGTTTTCTCAATCAGTATGTTGAGGAACCAACAAGGGAACAGACTATTTCAAATCCCGTGTTGTCTAATGATATAGGGTTAATTGATGAACTGGTAGTTAATGGGCCTTCAGGGAATAGTGATGGGATTTTGCAGGAAGATTGTAAGTGATTTAATTCAATCTGAAGCCAGCATTTTAAAGATAAATAAAGCAAACTATGAAGGCATAAGGGCTGAGTTAGCTACAGTGGACTTGGAAACTAATTGAATATATGACAGTAAGTAAGCATAAGCTAACATTGGATTCATGGATTACAAATACTATTTACTCATTTAAGACAAACCAACAACAGACAACACAGAAGGAGGCAATTCAGCCAACATCCAGATCTATCAACTCCCCTTGAGACTTTTTTTTGTCATTTACCTGCACTAGAGATAATGCCTCTGGAGCCAATTAAACAATCAGCGCATCTTTGAGATTTGAGAGGAAACCACAGCACCTGGGGTATTTCTACCAAGTGCAAGCAAGCAAGAATAGTTGAATATACAGATTAAATGCCTTTGCAGTATTATTTGTGGACTGGTTCCCAATGCCCATCACGTTAACTAGTAATCATCTCCCAACAACTACCCACTCCCTTGACCATTATCTCTCCCGGTCACATTGCCTAGTCATCATCAGTACCTGTTTTCTCTCAACACCACCCTGCTCATCCATGGGAATTGTACCTCCATCTCACCTCCATCCACCATCTCATTACCTCTACAAAAGCCCACATTTCAAAATTACCCATAAAACTCAGACAGCTCCAACTGTAAAACTATTATTAAGACTGGGCATTGCAGGATGTCTCCTCATAACACATTCTAATCTCCTTTCACAACATCCCTCGTTCCTCTTATTCAACTAGAAGCTCCTGAAACCTTGTGAGAAAGAGCGTCCAACCTGATAATTTTTCTGTCTGTCAATCACGATTCTCATTGATGGGAGCCCTGGTTAAAGGATGCTTCCAGGTCTAGTTTTCCTGCACTTATAGGATACCCATTAATCAAGGTTTCCAGATCTCATGCTAAAATCCCCTCAAACCTCAATTCCACAAAATAAATCATATCTGCCATCAATTTTAGTGAAGAGAACAAGGTGGACAATGAAGACAGCGACCCTAAAATAGCACGACTGCTTTCACAGCTAATAGGGATTCCCTTCTTCCTGGTGGATTCTGTTATCTCAGGGCCAATATAGCATTCGTATCTAATGATCCCCTTTCTCCGACTAATCAATTGAATGTCCTGCACTTACCTAGCAACCTATTACCCTTTACCCCTCTGAATCTGGCCAGTTATGTCCTCCCCTTCATCAAGACGTACAGGTATGTAGGTTAATTGGCTGGGTAAATGTAAAAATTGTCCCTAGTGGGTGTAGGATAGTGTTAATGTACGGGGATCGCTGGGCGGCACGGACTTGGAGGGCCGAAAAGGCCTATTTCCGGCTGTATATATATGATATGATATGATAAGAACTAACTGAAATTAGCAGGATGGGAGGTGGTGATGCAGTAAGGGCAATTGTGCTAAACACTTAACATTTAAAACCAGACATTTGCATTTACAGCCAACACTAGTGCACAGTGGGCAGCGAGGTGGCACAGTTAGTATAGCTGCTGCTACACAATATCATAATCCCAGATTCAATCCTGGCCTCTGGTGCTGCCAATATGGAGCTTGCCTGTTCTCCCTGTGACAGGTGCTCTGGTTTTTTCCGCCAACCCAATGACATGTAGATTTGTAAGTAAATTAGCCACTGCAAATTGTAAACGGTACTTGATGGTTGGACAGGACGCACTGAATGTCCTATATCCTTGTTGTTTGACTCTGTAACTCTATACATAGGTTGTAAGCCACCAAAGTGGAATATCAGATACTGTTCCTCCAGTTTGCATGTGGCATTACACTGGCATTGGAGGAGGCCCAGAACAGAAAGGTCAATATAGGAAAGGGAAGGGGAGTTAAAATGGTCAGCAACTAGGAGATCCAGCAGGCTTTGGTGGTCTGAGTCCGAGACTGGTTAGAAAAACAGTCATCTAGTCTACTCTTGGTCTTGCCAATGTAAATCAGACCACAAATGCAGAAAATGAGGTTAGAAGATGTACACATGCAGCTCTATCTTACCTGGATGGACTGCTGGGGTCCCTGGATAGATGGTGAGGGAGGAGGTACAGGGACAGGTGTTATATCTCTTGCAATTGCAGGTAAAAGTACCTGGCAGAGGGCGGTGTGGGTGGGAAGAGATGAGTGAACAAGGAGTTGCAGAGAGAACGGTCTCTGTGGACTGCAGGAAGGGGTAGGGATGGGAAGATGTGACTGGTGGTGGGATCGCATTGAAGGTGGCCTCTCTTCTCTGTGCCCCATCTTGATTTGTGCCCATTTCTCTCCTTCCCCCTCTCCCCATCCCCTCCCACCTATAATTCTTCCTCTGGCATAACAATTCGCACCTCTTCTATCCTTATTTAACGCTTCTATCTTTTCATCTCTGGCCTTTGTCAAACCATCTGCCTATCAAAACCCCTCCTCAGCTATCTCCACCTTTCACTTGCCAGGTTATGTCCAGCCCCTACCAGGTTTCTCTGCTACACCACAATTAGTCCGAAGAAGGGTTCTGACTGAAACATCACCTATCCATGTTCTCCAGAGATGCTGCCTCGCACGCTAAGTTACTCCACCACTTTGTGTCCAAATCATTTCCCCATCCTTTTCTTACCACTCTTATGTCATCGAGTTCTGTGGTTGAACAAAAGTAGAGGTAGGCTGTCCATGAGAGTTCTAACAAAGATTGCTCCCACTATAGATGTTTGGGGGTACACTTAGCCATCAGGAACTTCACTCGGCAAAGCAGATGATACTAAGCTGGGGGGTAGTGTGAATTGTGAGGAAGATGCAATAAGGCTGCAGGGTGACTTGGACAGGTTGTGTGAGTGGGCGGATACATGGCAGATGCAGTTTAATGTAGATAAGTGTGAGGTTATTCACTTTGGAAGTAAGAATAGAAAGGCAGATTATTATCTGAATGGTGTCAAGTTAGGAAGAGGGGATGTTCAATGAGATCTGGGTGTCCTAGTGCATCAGTCACTGAAAGGAAGCATGCAGGTACAGCAGGCAGTGAAGAAAGCCAATGGAATGTTGGCCTTCATAACAAGAGGAGTTGAGTATAGGAGCAAAGAGGTCCTTCTACAGTTGTACCGGGCCCTGATGAGACCGCACCTGGAGTACTGTGTGCAGTTTTGGTCTCCAAATTTGAGGAAGGATATTCTTGCTATTGAGGGCGTGCAGCGTAGGTTCACTAGGTTAATTCCTGGAATGGCAGGACTGTCGTATGTTGAAAGGCTGGAGCAATTAGGCTTGTATACACTGGAATTTAGAAGGGAGGGGGGATCTTATTGAAACATATAAGATAATTAGGGGATTGGACACATTAGAGGCAGGAAACATGTTCCCAATGTTGGGGGAGTCCAGAACAAGGGGCCACAGTTTAAGAATAAGGGCTAGGCCATTTAGAATGGAGATGAGGAAGAACTTTTTCAGTCAGAGAGTGGTGAAGGTGTGGAATTCTCTGCCTCAGAAGGCAGTGGAGGCCAGTTCGTTGGATGCTTTCAAGAGAGAGCTGTATAGAGCTCTTAAGGATAACGGAGTGAGGGGGTATGGGGAGAAGGCAGGAACAGGGTACTGATTGAGAGTGATCAGCCATGATCACATTGAATGGCGGTGCTGGCTCGAAGGGCTGAATGGCCTACTCCTGCACCTATTGTCTATTGTCTATTGTCTATTGTCTATAAACCAAAGGCAATAGGTGAGGTGGAAGCTGCTACTACAATGAAATGTTGCTCAGTTATTGTCAGTCGTTAAAAAGTTGGAACAAACTTTGGACAGGTACATAGATTGGAAAGTTTCAGAGGGTTATGGACCAAGCACTAACTTAGATGGCGCATCTTGGTTGGCATGGACAAGCTGGGCTGAAGGATCTGTTTCCTTCCTGTATGACTCTGTGACTCTAAACCGTTCATTGTTCTATTAATTTGTATTTTATCGCGAGCAAAACAATAGAAGATGCCATTGACAATGCTATCATAGGTTCTCTAAAGGCATCTGTTCACCTGGAGAAAACTTAGCTTTTGGGGAGGCTATCAGGGCATGGCATCAAATTGCAAAAGGATAAGAATAAGTGGCAGTGATGGAAAAACAGAGCTATAAGGAATTGTAATGAAAAAAGATTGAAAGGTATTAATGGAGGGATAGCATGTGAGGAGTTATATGACAAAATAAACCTGATAGTGCAAGTTTGGAGTGGGATAAATTGATAAAAGCAATAGGTTGAACAATGAGAAAACTAACAGAAAGTGAAACTTCATAGCTTCAGAGTGAACAACTCTGCACATTTGCGAAATGTCTTCACCTGAAAGTATTGAGAAGTGCAGTGATCTCTTTCTCATTCCTACCAATATGTTTATGACTAGATTTCAATATCTCACTAATTATTGAAAACACTCATTGTGGTATTTAGAAATGTCTGCAGAAATGCAGAAAGAGTTTTGCTTTGACGTTACATAGAAAATTACAGCACAGGAATACAGCACACAATGCCTGTGCCGGACATAATGCCAAGATAAAATTAATAGGCTGTTCAAAGTAAAACAAAATGTAATGTTTTTTTACAGCTGATCGGCAAAGCTAAATTTGACGCAATGTCACAGATGACTAGAAGCTTAGTCAAAGTGATTTGTTTTAAAGGAGAGTCATTAATGTAAAGAGAGAGGGATGGAAACTGAATGAGGTGGGAGGATCTTCCATTGCATGAGAGCTGATGATGAAAACATTTTAAAAAGACTCACAGAGACCAGAATTAGAGACACGCGAAGATCTCGAAGCCTTAAAAGGATGGAAGTTACAGATTTTGGGGAGGGGAGAAGTCAAAGAGGGTTGATGAACAATGATAAGAACTTTGAACTCAAGGTATTAGTGGAGTGCAGAATATCTTTAAGCATATGATTCTTTGTATATTTTGTCTTTTAGTTTCTAATTGTATAAAAAGGTCATACAGTATCCTGCTTTGCAACAACATAACAATACCACAGATATTCAGGCAGCACAAATAGGTATAAAAATCAACACTTAAATAGTTTTAAGTGTCCTGTCTTCCTTCTCCTAAAGTACAATGCCTTTCTGAAGATATTGCAAATTGGTGACAAAAGAATGCCGAAGGTTAGTGCTGAATCTTGCTTTTCAAGATTAAGGCAAGTTTGTAGCAGCATAACTGATATCTTGTGCATTGGAATATCACACGATCATTGTTCGGTTGGTTGTTGGCATGGACCTGTTTGCTGAAAGTCGTCATTCAGTGTTCAGTGTGGTTGCATGCACAGCACAGGTCAGTGGTGTTGCATGCACAGCACAGTTCAGTTATGTTGCATGCACAGCACAGAAATCTGCAGTAATAAGGGAAAATAATATTCACTTATCTCTGGACTATCGCATGCACATGTTTAGCCATGTAGTTGTTGGAAAGCAATAGCATGGCTGCCTAAATTCAAAATCCTGTTATGTGTTTTGAACTCGAGAGCCAACCAGTATATATATGGATGGACGTGCTCTCTAAATTGAACAGTAAAATGGCTGTCGAAAGAGAAACTGGTAATCTGAGAGCACAAAATGATGTGATATGTGACAATAAAAGACTAACCCTCCTGATGAAGTCGGACCAATACCACAGTCACATGTTTACAGTTTCTTGTTCCCCAATAGTTGAATGAAGTTCTGTTTAGCAACATTGTGCATAAACCAAAGTTGCCAGAAAATAGCCAAAGACTGTAAGTTTGGGACAAGGAACCATAAGATCATAAAATCATAAGTGAAATGAGCAGAATTAGGCCATTCGATCCATCAAGTCTACTTTGTCGTTCAATCATGTCAGTCCCACCATTCCATGAATTAACCTGGTGAACCTACGCTGCACTCCCTCAATAGCAATAATGTCCTTCCTCAAATTAGGAGACCAAAATTGCACACAATACTCCAGGTGCGGTCTCACCAGAGCTCTGTACAACTGCAGTAGGACGGCACGGTAGCGCAGCGGTAGAGTTGCTGCTTTACAGCGAATGCAGCGCCGGAGACTCAGGTTCGATCCTGACTACGGGTGCTGCACTGTAAGGAGTTTGTACGTTCTCCCCGTGACCTGCGTGTGTTTTCTCCGAGATCTTCGGTTTCCTCCCACACTCCAAAGACGTACAGGTATGTAGGTTAATTGGCTGGGTAAATGTAAAAATTGTCCCTAGTGGGTGTAGGATAGTGTTAATGTACGGGGATCGCTGGGCGGCACGGACTTGGAGGGCCGAAAAGGCCTGTTTCCGGCTATATATATATGATATGATATGATATGACCTCCTTGCTCCTAAATTCAAATCCTCTCGCAATGAAGACCAACATGTCATTAGCTTCCTTCACTGCCTGGTGTACTTTCAGTGACTGATGTACAAGCACACCCAGGTCTTTAAAAATTTGGCTTAAATATTTTGTCAAAAAAGCCTCATAGAGGTTGTTGTGCTATCTTAAAAATATCATATGAATTGTGCTTCACATCCGTTCACAATTATTCCCTTGTGCCCATCCAAAGAACAGAAACATAAATATCAAAGATTTAAATCTTTGCTCACATTATCACTTAGCCTCATTGCTAAACGATCAGTTTTATTTATATATATATATGTCCATGTATCCTATTTCAAACTTCTGTTTTTCAAACCCTGTAAGAATTATATAAAAATTCAAACTGCAATGGAACTTGAATTATTCACCATGCAACTGAAAAATAATTATTTTCCAGTTGGAGATAAACAGCTGTCAAAGGAGTACCATGTGCTAACAATTCAGTCCATTCAATGCAACAGACTTGGCCTGAGATGGTCACTTTGCTGCTTTTCCACCTGCGGTTGGCAACAAATAAAATAAGCAACAGTCCACCCAGTGGTCAATGAACTTATGACATGGGACTTGTTGGTTAATAAAACCAGATAAACTTAGATTTCAATGAGGTTTATGGAAAACAAATGGGTGGTGGGAATATGGAACAAACTGCCAGAGGAGGTAGTTGAGGCAGGGACTATCCCAACATTTAAGAAACACTTAGACAGGTACATGGATAGGATAGGTGTGGAGGGATATGGACTGGCTGGGACATGTTGGCCGGTGTGGGCAAGTTGGGCCAAAGGGCCTGTTTCCACGCTGTATGACTATGACTCTATAAGAATTTTTTTTATATCAAGTCCCATTACTATCAGAAGTAATGTAGATGACTTAAACTGATCTCTTAAACAAAAGAATGCTGGAAGTTCAAGGTAAAAATAATATTCCAAATTAATGCTGGATCTTTTTTGTTTAACTCATCTAATTAACCAAGTGTTAATTATTTTTGAGCAGTTAATTAAGATTGTAAATTGAATGTCTTCATTTGTGCTTTTAATTTCTTCTGTTATTGGTGCAAATATTTTCCTTCATTATTTTCATTGAATCTGTTTAATTTTGTTTAGTGTAATATTTGGGATATTGGGGGGGGGGAAGCTACTTAAAAAATTAATTCAGTCACTTGATAGACAATCTTTATATATATGTGTGTGTGTGTGTATATGTATATATATATATATATATGTGTGTGTGCCCACCACTGGCCATATCTTCCCATCCCCTCCCCTCTCTGCGTTCCGCAGAGACCGTTCCCTCCATAACTCCCTGGTCCACTCGTCCCTTCCTACCCAAACCACCCTAACCCCGGGCACTTTCCCTTGCAACCGCACGAGATGCAACACCTGCCCCTTCACCTCCCCCCTCAACTCCATCAAAGGACCCAAACAGTCTTTCCAGGTGAGACAGAGGTTCACCTGCACCTCCTCCAACCTCATCTATTGCATCCGCTGCTCTAGATGTCAACTTATTTATATCGGCGAAACCAAGCGCAGGCTCGGCGATCGCTTCGCTGAACACCTGCGCTCGGTCCGCATTAACGCAACTGATCTCCCGGTGGCCCAGCACTTTAACTCCCCCTCCCATTCCCAGTCTGACCTCTCTGTCATGGGCCTCCTCCAGTGCCATAGTGAGGCCCGCCGGAAATTGGAGGAGCAGCACCTCATATTTCGCCTGGGCAGTTTGCGGCCCGGTGGTATGAACGTCGACTTCTCCAACTTCAGATAGCTCCTCTGTCCCTCCCTTCCCCTCCTCCTTCCCAGATCTCCATCTATCTTCCTGTCTCCACCTATATCCTTCCTTTGTCCCACCCCCGACATCAGTCTGAAGAAGGGTCTCGACCCGAAACGTCACCCGGAAAATTCCTTCTCTCCCGAGATGCTGCCTGACCTGCTGAGTTACTCCAGCATTTTGTGAATAAATCAATTTGTACCAGCATCTGCAGTTATTTTCTTATATATATATATATACGTATATATTGCCTGAAGCCAAAAGAGCCCACCGTAATGAGTGGTTCATCTGCTGATGATGAAGCTGAAAAGAGCATTGATGCCTGCATTTTTTAAAGAAGCAAATTCATAGATGTGTCAAGTACAATAACACAGCAATAATTACAAACTGCATTTAATGTTACCAAATAACTCAGTGTGCCTGCCCTTCAAATTTTCCATAATTAAATCTCAGTCCTTGGAGAGAAAAAAAATTGCAGGATGTTTCATTTTCAATCAACAATTTGACATTGAAAAATCCCCCTATAGTTATGATGTGTTTTCCAGGCTAGACTACATACTTCTAAATGTAGGAACTTCTAGTGCAATAGCGTATCTTTGGCAGTGATCACTTTTTCTTTTTCTGAGCATCATAGGCAGATAATGAAGAAATTGATTTTGCACAAATGATTAGCGCTCCAGCTTAAAAATTATCTGGGAAGAGAAATGGCAATATTGTGTTAACTTGCCTTGAAGCAATTAGTATGGAAAAGATTATTAATAAATCCTATTGAATCCAGGAAACAAGTTTGTTTGGTTGGCTGTGGAATAACTGCATAGGTGATGCATTGATCAACTGAGTGAAGGAATTAGTGTAAATTAAGTTTGGAGCCACAAAAGAACAGGATAAAGGTATTGATTGATCAATCCTGAGACAAATTTTGGAAAAACTAAGTGGATAACTATTTGTTTTGTGCTGAATTAAATTGTCAGTATGGATTGAATATTGGAAAGGAATCAATATTCTGATAATCAATCAGATGATTCTGAAGTGGTTCTACTTCCAAAATAACATAGACTTGAAATGTATTAAGACAATCCTTAAAAAATGGTCTTGTCCCACTGACAATCAGCTCAACCTGGAACAGAGCTATTTTGTAGACATTTCTGGGACTCTAGGAATATTGTAATCTTGTTTTTCAGTGAGATTTTTTGTTTTTTGTAGAGATACAGCACAGAAATGGGTCCTTCGGCCCACTGAGTCCGTGCCATCGATCACCCCTTTCACTCGCACTATCCTACATACTGCTTTACAATTTTTCTGAAGCCAATTAAGCTCCAAACCTGTACATCTTTCGAGTGTGGGAGGAAAGTGGAGCATCCCGGAAAAAAACCCACGTGGTCAGGACAACGAACAGGTCCGTGCAGACAGCACCTGTAGTCAGGATTGAGCCCGGGTATCTGCCACTGTAAGACAGCAACACTACCACTGTGCCACTGTGTCTTAGTTGTGTTACGTAGGTTTATCTTGCATAAATCTGCCCAAAATAATATCAAAAGTGGTGCAACATGAAAAATTCATCCGCTTTGATTTCCTGTCAAACAAAAAAAAATCTTCCTTGCTTAAGGATCAACTAGGATTACTAACCCTATATCCCCAGCAACTATATTATGTAAAGAGCCAACCCTGTGGATTTCAGAATGTTGCTCACTGCTGCCACATGGAATGAACACAGGAGACTTTGGCTGCATTTCTTTCAGCCCAGAGGAGCAGGGAGAATCACGCTCTGCAGGCTTTCCTTAAGCACAGCCTTCATAAATTACACTTCTGTCTTTGCAATAACATGGCCAGTCAGTTACTGTGGCTGCTGAAGTCCTCCATGACGACTTCTACACATTAAAAAAAAACCATGTTTCCTGCTGAGACTGTCCGAAGATCTCGGAGAAAACCCGAGGTCATGGGGAGAACGTGCAAACTCCATACAGACAGCACCCGTAGTCAGGATCAAACTCGGGTCTTAAGGCAGCAACTCTACCGCTGCACCATCCGAGGTTTCTGAGGTTTCAAATTTATACAACAGTCCCCAAGTATAGAGTACCTTGAAACATTGATTGGCTGGGAGTATCTTTGTCATGTGTGAGTACAGTGCTGATCTCATTCCAAAATGGTGTGCTAAGTTTTAGTTTATCTCCGCTTGAAAGTAACAGTCATGGATCAACTAAATAGTCACAATGGTGGGTTTGGATTAAAATATCATATCATATCATATCATATATATACAGCCGGAAACAGGCCTTTTCGGCCCACCAAGTCCGTGCCGCCCAGCGATCCCCATTCATTAACACTATCCTACACCCACTAGGGACAATTTTTACATTTACCCAGCCAATTAACCTACATACCTGTACGTCTTTGGAGTGTGGGAGGAAACCGAAGATCTCGGAGAAAACCCACGCAGGTCACGGGGAGAACGTACAAACTCCTTACAGTGCAGCACCCGTAGTCAGGATCGAACTTGAGTCTCCGGCGCTGCATTCGCTGTAAAGCAGCAACTCTACCGCTGCGCTACCGTGCAATATATTGACTAGGGTAAGAAAAGTGGTTGGCAAACAGGAAACAAAGAGTAGGGATTAATGGGTCCCTTTCAGAATGGCAGGCAGTGATTAGTGGGGGTACTACCGCAAGGCTCAGTGCTGAGACCGCAGCTATTTACAATAAAGTAACATTAGCAAATATGCGGATGACACAAAGCTGGGTGGCAGTGTGAACTGTGAGGAGGATGCTATGAGGATGCAGGGTGACTTGGACAGTTTGTGTGAGTGGGCAGATGCATGGCAGATACAGTTTAATGTGGATAAATGTGAGGTTATCCACTTTGGTGGAAAGAACAGGAAGGCAGATTATTATCTGAATTGTGTCAAGTTAGGAAATGGGGAAGTACAAAGAAATCTGGGTGTCCTTGTTCAGTCACTTAAAGTTAGCATGCAGGTACAACAGGCAGTGAAGAAAGCTAATGGCATGTTGGCCTTTATGCCAAGAAGAGTTGAGTATAGGAGCAAAGAAGTCCTTCTGCAGTTGTACAGGGCCCTAGTGACACCACACCTGGAGTACTGTGTGCAGTTTTGGTCTCCAAATTTGCGGAAGGATGTTTTTGCTTTTGAGGGCGTGCAGCGTAGGTTTACTAGGTTAATTCCCGGAATGGCGGGACTGTCATATGTTGAAAGACTGGAGCGACTAGGCTTGTATACACTGGAATTTAGAAGGATGAGAGGGGATCGTATTGAAACATATAAGATTATTAAGGGATTGGACACATTAGAGGCAGGAAACATGTTTCCAATGTTGGGGGAGTCCAGAACCAGGGGCCACAGTTTAAGAATAAGGGGTAGGCCATTTAGAACAGAGATGAGGAAAAACCTTTTCACTCAGAGAGTTGTAAATCTGTAGAATTCTCTGCCTCAGAAGGCAGTGGAGGCCAATTCTCTGGATGCTTTCAAGAGAGAGCTAGATAGAACTCTTAATGATAGCGAAGTCAGGGGGTATGGGGAGAAGGCAGGAACGGGGTACTGATTGTGAATGATCAGCCATGATCACATTGAATGGCGGTGCTGGCTCGAAGAGCCGAATGGCCTACTCCTGCACCTATTGTCTATAGTCTATTGTCTATTGACTGATCTCTTTCCCTGAAGGATTCTTGTGAACTGATAACCTCAGGTAATCTGATTTTTCTGTCTATATCAGTCATCCATCTGCAGTGTTGGGATCAGTTTTTTTTCTTTCTCTCGGAGGGGAGGATATGCCCAGCCGAATAAGTTCATAAGTGATAGGAGCAGATTAGGTCATTCGGCCCATCAAATCTACTCCACCATTCAATCATGGCTGATCTATAGTATATTTCCCTCTCATCCCCCTTCTCCTGCCTTCTCCCCATAACCCCTGACACCCGTACTAATCAAGAATCTATCTATCTCTGCTGTAAAAATATCCATTGATGACCTCCACAGCCTCTGTGACAATAAATTCAACAGATTCACCACCCTCTAACGAAAGAAATCCCTCCTCATCTCCTTCCTGAAGGAACGTCCTTTAATTTTGAGGCTATGACCTCTGGTCCTAGGCTCTTCCACGAGTGGAAATATCCTCTGCACATCCACTTTATCCAGGCCTGATAGTGATAATCTGTTAGTGGGTGGGGAAGACAAATTGGAAATACAAGGATGGAGTTAAAGGGAAAGAGAGTATAGGAAAAGTTAAGAAAGGCACCCGAATTAACGGGACAGAAAGCTCACGAAGGGATCGGGGAGTATGGCCAAGTGTAATAGGAATCGATGTGAAAGGTGAGGCGAGTAATGGATTTAAAGTATTATATACGAATGCGCGAAGTATAAGAAGTAAAGTGAATGAGCTTGAGGCTTAGTTGGAGATCGGTAGATATGATATTGTGGGGATTACAGAGACGTGGCTGCAGGAGGATCGGGACTGGGAAATGAATATTCCAGGTTATATGTCCTACAGAATGGACAGGCAGGTGGGCAGAGGCGGTGGGGTAGCTCTGTTGGTGAGGGATGGAATTCAGTCCCTTGCGAGGGGTGACATAGGGACTGATGATGTAGAGTTGCTGCTAATAGAATTGAGGAATTGTAAGGGTAAGAGGACACTAATGGGAGTTATCTATAGGCCCCCAAACAATAGCCTGGATATAGGGTGCAAGTTGCAGCAGGAATTAAAATTGGCATGTAACAAAGGCAATGCCACTGTGGATATGGGAGATTTCAATTTGAAGGAAGACTGGGAAAATCAGGTTGGTTCTGGACCCCAAGAAAGGGAGTTTGTAGAGTGCCTCTGAGATGGATTCTTAGAGCTGCTTGTACTGGAGCCTACCAGAGAGAAGGCAATTCTGGATTTAGTGTTGTCTAATGAACCAGATTTACTAAGGGAATTCAAGGTAAAAGAACCACCAGGAGGTCATGACCATAATATGATAAGTTTTAATCTACAATTTGAGAGGGAGGAGGTTAAATCAGAAGTGTCAGTGTTGCAGTTGAACAAAGGGGACTATGAAGGCAGTTGTACAGGGCCCTGGTGAGATCACATCTGTGTGCAGTTTTGGTCTCCTAATTTGAGGAAGGACATCCTTGCTGTTGAGCCAGTGCAGCGTAGGTTCACAAGGTTAATCCCGGGATGGCGGGACTGTCATACGAGGAAAGATTGGAAAGTGGGCTTGTATTCACTGTAATTTAGAAGGATGAGAGGGGATCTTATGGAAACATATGAAATTATAAAAGGACAGGACAAGCTAGATGCAGGAAAAATGGTCCCAATGGTGGAGGAGTCCAGAACCAGGGGCCACAGTCCAAGAATAAAGGGGAGGCCATTTAAAACTGAGATGAGAAAAAACTTCTTCAGCCAGAGAGTTGTGAATTTGTGGAATTCTTTGCCACAGAAGGCAGCAGAGGCCAATTCAGTGGATGAATTTAAAAGAGAGTTAGATAGAGCTCTAGGGGCTAGCGGAATCAAGGGATATGGGGAGAAGGCAAGCACGGGTTACTGATTGTGGATGGTCAGCCATGATCACAATGAATGGCAGTGCTGGCTCGAAGGGCCAAATGGCCTCCTCCTGCACCTATTTTCTATGTGTCTATGTTTTTATGTTAGGCATGTCTTCCCTCTCCATATTTTTCAAGTCCCCATTTCTTAGTATATGTTCTTTTGTTCATGTTCTCACCCTCTACCTGCCCCCATGCACTCATTGACCAGATAACCTTGTTTGCAGTTTAACTCCATGACTATTCTGGTTTTGCCCCATCAGAGATATCCCCTTCTGACCTCCCTGCAGATTAACAATGTCTTTTGTCGCCTTTTCCAATCTGATGTGGGATCTCCGACCTAAGACTTTCACTCTGTTTCTCTTCCCACAGGTGCTACCTGACCTGCTGAGTATTTCCAGCATGTCCTGTTTTTCTTTCAGTAGCAAAATAAGACTTCTCACAACAGACAGGACAGCTTAAAGCACAATTGGACTTACTTTGTATCCATAGTCATGTACACTACAGATTTTAAGCCTTTGAAACAAAGGGACAATTAAAGTTATTGATGACACCAAGCATGTCCGTTCAAACCTCCCACACCTTGCACAACTCCAACATCCGCCAAACTTCTTCACGTTTTACTCCTTTATCTCTGTCTTAATGTTATAAAAACTATTTACTGTAAAAACCTCTGTAAGGTGTCCCTTTTGCGTGCATACTTCATTCCAGATAGTTGTGTTGTAATCATAGAGTTTCTTCAATTTACTTGTGGGATCCTGGTTAACCTTCCCCTTTAAGGGCTTAGCTATCTGGCCCTTCCTTTAAGGGTTTTTATTCTATTCCAGTCCGCCTTTAGTTTCAGGAAAACTGACCACAATCTGCTACAAACATTTTTGGATGTTCCTCCTTCCTCCCAATAATGAATGAACGAATGAATGAATGAATTGAATTTATTTGTCATTCAAAACAAGTTTGAACGAAATTTAGTTACCATGCAGTCACAACACTAAAAAAGCAACAAAAGCACACAACTACATAATTCAACACAAACATCCATCACCGTGACTCTCCTCCAGGCACCTCCTCACTGTGATGGAAGGTAAAAATGAAAGTCTGATCTCCTTCTTGCTTCTTCACCCGCGGTCGGGCAGTCAAAACTGTTGCGTCGAGGCGATCCTGACTCTGAAGCTCCCGCCGGGCGATGGAAGGTCTCGCGGCCGATTTTAAGCCACGCCAGACGATGATTAGCCCTGCGAACGGTGCGTCGAGGCGATTGAGGCTCCTGACCTCTGAAGCTCCCGCCGGGCGATGGAAGATCCCGCGGCTGATTCCAAGCCGCGTTGGACGACGAAAAATCCTGCGAGCGGGCCGACCCAAGGCCCACGATTCTGGGCAGACGAAGATGCTGCCGCTGGAGCTCCCAAAACCCGGTCGCTAACCAGGGACTCGGGAGCTCCCAATGCTGTCATGATCTTAAACAGATCACCTTGTCTTACCTGCTGTCTTTTCAGAAATGTCTCTTTGGAATGTGGGAGGACACCGGAGCACCCGGACAAAATCCAGGCGGTCACAGGGAGAATGTACAAATTCCGTACGGACATTCTTTAGTCAGACGGTGGTCTATCATTGCCACAGACATCTGTGGAGGCCGTCAATGATGATTGACAGATTCTTGATTAGGAAGAGCATCAGGGGTTATGGGGAGGAGACAGGAAAATGGGGTTGAGAGGGAAGCTAGATCAGCCATGATTGATTGGCAGAGTAGACCTGATGGGCCGAATGGCCTAACTCTGTTCCTAGAACTTATGAACTTATGAAGCGCAGAATAAAAGGAAATGATAGATGGAGGTGGTCTCGATTTTCAACACATGCAAGGGACCTAAGACGGTAATGATTGGCTATTTTTCCCACCCGTCGTGGCCAGGGTCATCTTTGAAGGGCTGACAATTACCCATCAATGTATCTAAACAGTATAAAACTCAATGTGTTGGTGTTATTGGAGAGGTGTTTCCAGCTGCTTTTTTTTGCTTGTTTTGGTCGTTTGTTTTGCTTGTTTGCGTGTACTGAATAAACCATATTACTCTTAGTTTTACCATCTGACTGGCTTTTCAATCACAATAGCCTGAGTTTGGAAATTCAAGACTTGATGGCATTTCCCAGTAACTTTCATGAGTGTTTGTTCTCTCATTTCAGCTATCAGAACTTTGTGGATCAATAATCCACAACTCTGGATACTTTCATTCAATCTTTCAGGATTTAATATCACTTGGAGAAGTTGAAAGAAGTAGCAAAAGGCCTTTTGAAAAGGTCACCCAATAAATGAGGCCAGATAGTTAACGAGATGAGATGAGTTGAGCTTCAGTTGGAGAAGCTGAAAGCAGTTAGCCCCCTGAAGTGACTCCTTTTAGAATATGTGTAAAAGGAAGGTAGACACTAGTGGTGTGGCTGTGTTGTGGTGAAGTGCCTTGTGGATGGGATGTATATGGCTTTGGCTTGAGAGGCCTCAGCATAGAAACTGAATCATCCCACTACAGACAAAGAGCAGTGGTGAACTACTATCTAACTCTGATGTCCCTCAGGACTATCCTTGACCGGATTTTGCTGGCTTTGCCTTGCACTAAAAGTTATTCCCTTATCACGTATCTACACACTGTAAATGGATTGATTGTAACCATGTATTGTCTTTCTGCTGACTGGTTAGCACGCAACAAAAAGCTTTTCACTGTATCTCGGTACACGTGAAAATAAACTAAACTGAACTGAACTGGTGAAATAAGGTACATTCTGTTTTTGATTTTGTAAATCATTGGTTGAGTTCAGTAGAGAGAGAAGCTTAGGCAGTTGTCTACTCCTCCTGCAGGATGTGGGAAGTCAGGGAGACTTCCAGTGTCCCTGAACACAGCATCTGTGGGAGGGGAGTCCAGCTGCAGCTCCTTACAGATCACGCTAGGGAATCAGAGCAGCAGCTGGAGGACCAAGAAGGCTGACGAGCGCAGGCTGTAGATGTTGTCAATATGGAATTCAACAAAGCTTTGATAAGGTTCTGCATGGAAGGTTTGAATGCAAGGCAATCAGGGAGAGCTTTTGGATACAGAATTTGCTTCATGGAAGGAAGCTGAGGGTAGTAGTAGAAGGTTGTTTTTCTGACTGGGGGCCTATGACTAGGGATTAGGGATATGCCGCAGGGATTGGGGCTGAGCGCATTGCTGTTTGTGGGTGAGACCTAGTGCAGGCTAGGCGATCGTTTTGCTGAAAACCTCCGCTCAATTTCTCTGAACACCTCAGCCTAAACCTACCTGATCTCCTGGTTGCTCAGCACTTTAATTCCCCCTCCCATTCCCAATCTTACCTTTCTGTCCTTGGCCTTCTCCATTGTCAGAGTGAGGCCCAGTGCAAATTGGAGTAACAGCACCTCATATTTTGCTTGGGTAGCTTACACTCCAGCGGCATGAACATTGACTTCTCTAACTTCAAGTAGCCCTTACTTTCACTCTCTCTCCATCCCCTCCATCCTCTTTCCAGTTCTCCCACCAGTCTTACTGTCTCTGACCACATTTTATCTCTGTACCGCACACTCCCCTGACATCAGTCTGAAGAATGGTCTCGACCCGAAACATCACCTATTCATTCTCTCCAGAGATGCGGCTTGTCCCGCTGAGTTACTCCAGCACTTTGTGTCTACCTTCGATTTAAACCAGCATCTGCAGTTCTTTTCTACACATTTAGATGAGAATGTACAGGTTATAATTAGTAAGTTTGCAAATGACACTAAAGTAGGTGGGACCATTGACTGTGAAGATGGTTAACAAAAATTACAGCAGGATGTTGATCAGCTGGGGAAATGAGCTAAGGATTGGCTAATGGAGTTTAATGCAGATAAGTGGACGCTGTTGCATTTTGGGATGTCAAACCAGGGCAAGGCCTTCACAGTGAATGGTAGGGCCCTGGGGAATTTTGTAGAGCAGAGGGATCTAGAAGTGCAGGTCCCTAGAAGTTGCATTATAGGTAGATAGAGTGGTAAAAATTGCTTTTGGTACATTGGCCTTCATCGGTATTCCTCCAATTTGCACCAGGCCTCACTCTGACAATGGAGAAGGCCAAGGACAGAAAGGTCAGATTGGGAATGGGAGGGGGAATTAAAGTGGTGAGCAACCGGGAGATCAGGTTGCTGAACAACCGGGAGATCAGGCGGAGGTGTTCAGCGAAACTGAGCGGAGGTGTTCAGCAAAACGATCGCCGAGCCTGCGCTTCGTCTCACCCACAAACAGCAATGAGCCCAGCCCCAATCCCAGCCCCAAGTGTAGAAGTAGGGACGTTATTTTACAGTTTTACAAGATGTTGGTGAGGATGCATTTGGGGTAACATGTTCAGCTTTGGTCACCCTGTTACAGAAAGAATGTAATTAAACTAGAAAAAGTGCAGAGAAGATTTACAATGATGTTGCCAGGACCCAAAGGCCTGAGCTTTAGGGAGAGATTGGCCAAACTAGTACTTTATTCCTTGGAGTGCAGGAGGCTGAGGGGTGATCTTATAGATGTGTATAAAATAACGAGAGGAATTGATAGGGTGAATGCACAGGGTCTTTATGCCACAGTAGGGGAATCAAGAACCAGAGGATGTAGAATTAAGCTGAGAGGGGAAAATATTAATAGGAACCTCTGCGGCCACTTTTTCACGATGGGTATATGGAATGAGCTGCCAGAAAAGGTAGTTGAGGCAGGTACAATAACAATATTTAAAAAACAGTTAGACATTTACATGGACAGGAAATATTTAGAGGGACATGAACCAAATTCAGTGAAATGGGACAAGCTTAGATGCAACATCTTGGCCGGCATGGACAAGTTGGACTGAAGGGCCTGTTTCCGTGCTGTTTGATACTATGACTCCAGTCTCATGATGCATAAGTCAAGTCAAGTCAAGTCAAGTCAATTTATTTGTATAGCACATTTAAAAACAACCCACGTTGACCAAAGTGCTGCACATCTGACTAGGGAAAAAAAAAAAGAAACATACAGTGGCAGGCAGCCAAACACAACGGCGCGGCCATCTTGAACAAAATGTTAATTCAATCACCCACAGTCCAACAATAAAAGCACTAAACAGGCACCCAAATTACCCAACCCCAAAACCCCCCCAAAACACAGTCCAACAATAAATGCATTAAATAGGCACTCAAACCACCCAACCCCAAAAACACACAAAAAAAGAAACATCCATCAAAGAAACATCCATCACAGTGAGTCTCCTCCAGTCCTCTCTCTCCTCACTGTGATGGAAGGCCACAATGTCTTTCCCTTCTCCCGCTGTGCCTCGCCCTCAGTCAGGTTGTTGTGGTTGCAGGCCGCACCGGACGGTCCACATCGGGCCAAGCCCAAGGCGCGTCGCGTCGCAGCCGCTCCCGCAGCCTCCGAAAACGGCCGGCTCCGCCGATGATAAGTCCGATCCGGGGCGGGCGAACACGCTGCTGCCGCTGTTGCTGCACGTCGGGGCGGTCGTGGCTCCCGACATTGAAGCCCCCGCCCAGCAGAGAAATATCCCGCGGCCATCCTAAGCCGCGCCGGACGGTGAAATGTCCGCGACCCATGCCCCGCGATCCGGGGCGGGCGAACACGCTGCCGCTGCCGGAGCTCCCGATGTCGGCATCCACGCGGCCCGAGCCTAAGGCGAGTCGCAGCCGCTCCCGCAGCCTCCGAAGACGGCCGGCTCCGGTGGTGGTAAGTCCGATCCGCGGGCTCCGCGAACCAGAGCTCCGGAGGCCGACAGCTCCAGGAGTTGGGCCGATGGTAGGCCGCAGCAGGAATGGAGACACGGCCCAGAAAACAAAGGTCGGGTCTCCGTTCTGAAGGGACATCTATTTACAGTATTAGTTTCCCCCTCCCCCCCACATACACACATAGTACACAAACACAAAAACACCACATCACAACTACAATTAAGACCCAAAAAAAACAACAAAAACACAAAGACAGATGGACCGCAGGTGAGCGGCAGCTGCTAGGGCAGTGCCGCCATTTTGTATTCAGGGTTCAGTCCTAAGAATGGATTATGCTGGAGTCCCAGGCAGTCCAATAGGGAATTATTATAGTTCTCAGTACACATCCATAATTCACATCTTGGATTTGACAAATTTAGCACATCTACCACACACATGGACACTGTTATTATAAGTCCTGGGGATAAAAGGGAATAATTTATGGGATAAAGTATATTTAAATCCATATATATATATAATAATATTTGCCTCAGACTGTAATACAAGAACATTCCAAAGTATTACTTCACTTTAAATTGCTGACTATAATGAAAACAGTAAGCCTTCCAAATAGGCTATGATTTTAAAAAGGTTGACAATTCTGTCATAATACTCATGATTAATGACTGGAGTACCATTGAAGACTTTGAGAACTTTTTTTGTTATGACACAATTTGGATGCGTTGTGTGGTATTTTCACTTTGGAGATGGACATCTAATTGGAGTTACCTCTGCTTCAAAAGTACAACTCAATTTTAATTACAGCCGTGGGCTAAGGATGAAAAAACTTGTGTGGTGAAATAATGAGGTCTTCCAATGAACAGACTGGCTGCTCGGCCCCTAATGATCACAACTCTGACAAGTTGAAATTGACATCATTTTGCTGTTATATTGAGTCACATATTGGTGAATGGATCTTTGAATAGAGTAGTGAGTAGGGAATGTTTTGCTCCTTCGTTTAAATTTCACAGACTGGTGGATTAGTTACAGCCTGCAACTCTGGGAAACGAGCAATTCTTTGACACCTCAGTTATGACATCATGACAACATGATCCATGTTCAAACCACCTGTTTGTCCTATGAAAAGAGTTTTTATTTCCCAGGTCATTTGATCTGCTTTGTGTTAACCCCCATGGAACAGTTGTAGATGGTATCTCTAACTTACAAGGCATCTGTTTCAACAATAAGCCGAACACACGATGCATCAACTCTGGGCCCTCTGCTCTGGTCTCTGTAACCTTCGGGACAACAACTACAAATTTCAGAGTATGGTTAGGGAATGCAGAGAAACAGTATTTTGAAATATAGAAACAATGAACGGTCGATGATGGTTAACACACAAAAGGACACAAAATGCAGGAGTAACTCAGCAGGTCAGGCAGCATCTCTGGTGAACATGGATAGGTGACATTTTGGGTCGAGAGCCTTCTTCAGACACTTCTTCATTATCTTAAAATATCTTATGTTTGAGATTATGTTTAAGCAAGTGCTAAATATAAAATATTTTGACGTCCTTTTTACTTTTTGAATGAATGTTAATGTTTACCGGATACTGGATTGCATAGTGACACAGCTGGCATAATTGCTGCCACACAGCACCAGAGACTTGGCTTTGATCCTGACCTTGGGTGGTATCTGTGTGGAGTCGGTACATTTTCCCTGTGATCGCACGGATTTCCACCTGGTGCTCCGATTTCCTCCTACATCCCAAAGACGTGCGGGTTTGAAGGTTAATAGGCGTCTGTAAATTATCCCTAGTGTGTGGGGAGAGGATGAAAAAGTGGGATAACATAGAGCTAGTGTGAACTGGTGATCAATGGTCAGTGAAGACTTGCCGGGCTGAAGAGCCTGTTCCCATGCTAAATCTCTAAAACTATAACTAAAGAAATTGTGAGATTTCAATACAGAAGAGGGCTATTTGTCCTGACAGATTTCTGCCTGCGAAAAAAGACAGTCCAGTGTAATCGTTCCTACCAGCTCGGTTGCTATCCTTGTAAATCATGACATAAGTACTGCTAACATGATGAAGATTTTCTGCCAGACAGTGAATTCCAAACTAAATCTTCTGGATGAAAAGAAATCAATTCAACATGCACTTAATCCTTCAGTTAAAGATGTTAAATGTAAACACATGAGCAAAATACTCTGAATGCTGGAAGTCTGAAATTAAAACAGAGAATTCTGGAAATAATCAGTAAGCCAGTCAGCATCTGTTAAGAGCAAAACAGATTGAAATTGATGACTTTGTACCATAGTTCGGAAAGGTTCGTGATTAAATAAGATTTCAGATGCGGTGAAAGATGAGGGAAGAGTGGGGGGTCTGCAACAGGTTAGAATGCAGGAGAGAGTAATTGGCAAATGATACACTTGATATTAGTTTGACTAATAGAGAGGCAACACGACAAGTAAACTAAACAAAATACTGATCTAGAGGAGTTGTGAATGGCAGTGGCAGAGTCATTTTGATATTTTGGAACTCAATGTTGATTCCAGAAAATGCTTGAATACCTCGTCAAAGGACTCCATAAATCGAAGTCCTCAGATAAAACTTTCCTTAACCTTTTTTGAACAGAATACAAACACAGCCTGTCCGATCTTTCCTTGGACCTAAAGTTCTTCACTCCTGGCAGATCATGAAACCTCCTCTCTTCCTGACCTAAAGTGACAGACTCTCTTCATTTAATATGATGACCATAACAGTATTAGTACCTTAGTCATGGCTTAATTATATTTTATGTGCAGTTCCAGCAAAATATTCCTTGCGCCAACAAAGGACATAATTTTGTCTGATATTAAAAAAATCAATTTATCTCTTACCTTTCAGCATTTATGGATTTGATCTGAGTACAGTACTGCATGGGAACGTGGCCTTCAACCCACATTGTCTCTGGTGAACATGATGCCAAGTGAAATTAATCTCTTAAATGATGTAATCATATTTGCTTCCATAACCAATGCTGAGAGCACATGCACGACTCTGTGTAAAAACTGGCCCCACATATCTCATTGAAGCTTTCCCCCTCTAATCTTATCAGGGCTTTGACATTTCCACACTGGCAGAATGGTCCTGAACTGCACACAATACTCCAACTGAAGTTATAGAAAGCGCAGCATGACTCCCTGACTCTTATACACATTGCTCAGACCAAAGAAGGTAAGCATACCATATACCGGCAGCAGATAAAACTTTCATGTGGGCATACGGTGGCGCAGTGGTAGAGTTGCTGCCTTACAGGTCCAGAGACCAGGGTTCAATCCTGACCATGGGTGCTGTATGTACGGAGTTTATACGTTTTCTTTGTGACCTGGGTAGGTTGTCTCTGGGTACTCCGGTTCCTCCCACACTCCAAAGATATACAGGTTTGTAGGTTAATTGACTTTGGTGATATTGTAAATTGTCCCTAATGTGTGTAGGATAGTGTTTGTCAAGTCAAGTCAAGTCAATTTTATTTGTATAGCACATTTAAAAACAACCCACGTTGACCAAAGTGCTGTACATCTGATTAGGTACTAAGGAAAAAAAAAAGAAACATACAGTAGCACGCAAACATAACAGCACATACAAAACAGTTCACAGCGCCTCCTCAATGGGCCTCAAACGCTAGGGAGTAGAAATAGGTTTTGAGCCTGGACTTAAAGGAGTCGATGGAGGGGGCAGTTCTGATGGGGAGAGGGATGCTGTTCCACAGTCTAGGAGCTGCAACCGCAAAAGCGCGGTCACCCCTGAGCTTAAGTCTAGACCGCGGGATAGTGAGTAGCCCCAAGTCGGCCGACCTGAGGGACCTGGAGTTAGAGAGGTGGGTTAGAAGATTTTTTGATGTAGGGGGGGAAATGTTTGTGTGCAGGGATAACTGGTCGGTGTGGGCTCAGAGTGCCTGTTTCCGTGCTGTATAACTAAACTAAAACTAAACCTTCTTTACCACTCTATCTAGGTGCGTACCACTTTCAGGGAGCTATGGACCAAGATCCCTCTGTACATTAATGCTGGTAAGGGTCTTGCCATTAACTGCATTATTACTCTTTAAATTTGACTTCCCAAACTGCAACACTTCACACTCCATTTACCATTTCTCTGCCAATATCTGTAACTGATCGATATCCCACTGTATCCTTTGACAGCTTTCTACACTGTCGGCTTTAGAGTCAGTCATTAATTAATTATGGGGTTCATATATGTATTGTAATTGTACATGTATTGTAATTTTAGTTGCAACAAAATATAAAATGCTTCTGTCCTATTTCCTAATGGTGATCGATAATAGAGAATCTAGAGGTGCACCAATAGGATCAGGCCTGAAATTACAATAGACAATAGACAATAGACAATAGGTGCAGGAGTAGGCCATTCAGCCCTTCGAGCCAGCACCGCCATTCAATGCGATCATGGCTGATCACTCTCAATCAGTACCCCGTTCCTGCCTTCTCCCTATACCCCCTCACTCCGCTATCCTTAAGAGCTCTATCCAGCTCTCTCTTGAAAGCATCCAATGAACTGGCCTCCACTGCCTTCTGAGGCAGAGAATTCCACACCTTCACCACTCTCTGACTGAAAAAGTTCTTCCTCATCTCCGTTCTAAATGGCCCTTATTCTTAAACGGTGGCCCCTTGTTCTGGACTCCCCCAACATTGGGAACATGTTTCCTGCCTCTAATGTGTCCAATCCCCTAATTATCTTATATGTTTCAATAAGATCCCCCCTCATCCTTCTAAATTCCAGTGTATACAAGCCTAATTGCTCCAGCCTTTCAACATACGACAGTCCCGCCATTCCGGGAATTAACCTAGTGAACCTACGCTGCACGCCCTCAATAGCAAGAATATCCTTCCTCAGATTTGGAGACCAAAACTGCAAACAGTACTCCAGGTGCGGTCTCACCAGGGCCCGGTACAACTGTAGAAGGACCTCTTTGCTCCTATACTCAACTCCTCTTGTTATGAAGGCCAACATTCCATTGGCTTTCTTCACTGCCTGCTGTACCTGCATGCTTCCTTTCAGTGACTGATGCACAAGGACACCCAGATCTCGTTGAACATCCCCTCTTCCTAACTTGACACCATTCAGATAATAATCTCCCTTTCTATTCTTACTTCCAAAGTGAATAACCTCACACTTATCTACATTAAACTGCATCTGCCATGTATCCGACCACTCACACAACCTGTCCAAGTCACCCTGCAGCCTTATTGAATCTTCCTCACAATTCACACTACCCCCCAGCTTAGTATCATCTGCAAATTTACTAATGGTACTTTTAATCCCTTCATCTAAGTCATTAATGTATATCGTAAATAGCTGGGGTCCCAGCACCAAACCTTGCGGTACCCCACTGGTCACTGCCTGCCATTCCGAAAGGGACCCATTTATCCCCACTCTTTGCTTTCTGTCTGTCAACCAATTTTCTATCCATGTCAGTACCCTACCCTCAATACCATGTGCTCTAATTTTGCCCACTAATCTCCTATGTGGGACCTTGTCGAAGGCTTTCTGAAAGTCGAGGTACACCACATCGACTGACTCTCCCCTGTCAATTTTCCTAGTTACATCCTCAAAAAATTCCAGTAGATTTGTCAAGCATGATTTCCCCTTCATAAATCCATGCTGACTCGGAATGATCCTGTTACTGCTATCCAAATGTTCAGCAATTTCGTCTTTTATAATTGACTCCAGTATCTTCCCCACCACTGATGTCAGACTAACTGGTCTGTAATTACCCGTTTTCTCTCTCCCTCCTTTCTTAAAAAGTGGGATAACATTTGCTATCCTCCAATCCACAGGAACTGATCCTGAATCTATAGAACATTGAAAAATGATCTCCAATGCTTCCACTATTTCTAGAGCCACCTCCTTAAGTACCCTGGGATGCAGACCATCAGGCCCTGGGGATTTATCAGCCTTCAGTCCCATCAGTCTACCCAAAACCATTTCCTGCCTAATGTGGATTTCCTTCAGTTCTTCCATCACCCTAGGTTCTCCGGCCCCTAGAACATTTGGGAGATTGTGTGTATCTTCCTCAGTGAAGACAGATCCAAAGTAATGGTTTAACTCGTCTGCCATTTCTTTGTTCCCCATAATAAATTCCCCTGCTTCTGTCTTCAAGGGACCCACATTTGCCTTGACTATTTTTTTCCTCTTCACGTACCTAAAAAAACTTTTGCTATCCTCCTTTATATTATTGGCTAGTTTACCCTCGTACCTCATCTTTTCTCCCTGTATTGCCTTTTTAGTTAACTTTAGTTAACGACATATGGTTCCATTTGTATATTGCTAACGATCCTTATCTTAACCATTTTCACCAGTCACAGCAAAATGTGAACAATGTGCTCAACAAATATTGAACAAACAGAACGTTTTGAGAAGAGAGCATCATAATTAAGACTTTTATGAAGTTAGTACTGCTTCTTCTCTCATGGTCAGATTGGTGAAATGGCGGATCGGATGGTTTGTCCTTCGCTGCCAATATCTGATGCCATTTTTATTCATGGAACAGTCCTCGAAGGAGTGGGCAGTCCCTCACCATACTTTTAGCGACATAATACATGTTTCAATTACAACTACCAGTCCGGTCCAACATCAACCATGTCAAGGCTAAAACTAGCAAGAGACAGCACAATTCCTGGTTAAATATTCTGTCTGAACATTATTATTCCTTTGGTTTACACTGAAATAGCCATAATTTCAGAGTGATCTCTGCAGATGCCCCCTTTCTATTTCTCACAGACCACTGTGAGCTAATTATGGCCTCTACAATGCTGGTGGACAAGAGGAAAGCTCAGAGTAATTGCATTCATTATTTCCGTACTGTAACAACAAAAATGACTGATGCTTAGATACATCATCAACAATTACTATCCAGAAGCAACTTTTTCATCCTTTTTGATACTTTGTAGGCTTTGCTATCACCTTTGACAAAGTTATTTTTGATCTATGCAATGCTATAAATTTTGAATAAAATATCTGGTCATTTATTTATTGGTGCTGGGACACCTTGCTTTGCATAAAATTCAATGGTTCAATGGTTCTTTATTGTCACGTGTGTAAGATTTGAGAAGTTTTCCCTCATTGAAAAGCAACGCAATACCAAAGAGCTGCAGTTTGGACATTTTAAACGGGAGACTGGGGCTGATAGCGGAGAAAGGCTGCGGTCAGATTAACAAAGGATGTCACAATCTGTGGGTCCTAAAATGGCCGCAGGACCTCGTGACCAGCCACAAAAAGGTAAAAACCTTACATCCCAGTCTCGAGGTTTTCTGCAAAGCCATGGCCAGAACAAAGGATGGGTATTGGCCATGCAGAAACCTACGAAACCAGGTCGGAGTCCAGACACTGGGGCGCTGACATCAGCATACTCACAATGCCCCAAACCGACCTAAATAGTTCATCTCAGTGAGAGGGCACATAGCCCATAGAAAACTACCTGGTAGGTGATGGGAAACCAGTTAACACCCATCACCTCACAATGAAATCCCAATTTACACCGTCTGGCCATCCCCGGTATCCCGGAACATAAGGCAGATCAGAAGATAAAACCTCATACATATCTTTTGAACAAAAGGATTCCAAGATCTGGCGGGAGATAGGACGGGTCAGGAACAGTATAACTGCCCACTACTTTGAGTGAAAAAGTTAAGACGGACAGGAGGCAAGAAGCGCAGAGAAAACCGGGTTCGAAGTCTGAAGTCAAGAAGAAAGTCGGAAAGAAGAACGGATGCGAGAGAGAGGAACAGGCACGCAACTCGAAAAGAAATACTGCAAAACCGAACAGCCAGTAACCCCAGTAATAACCCCATGGTGAGCATGCACTTCAAATCCTACATATCCTGGACATAGTTTAGTGTAGAGAGGAGGGTGGTTGTGAATAAACGTTGGGTGTGTATTAAAAATAGGGTTTGGTCAAGGTTGCGATGCGTCGTGCGTTCCCCATCTGACAGTCGTGTATGTGTCTTGCAGAACTGTGTTTAAGAATTCATAAGTAAAAGGGTATTCGTGGATACGTTTTGTGTAACTGTGTGTGTTTCAAGGATTCAGCGAAGAAGGTATTCGGATATATGTCTCGTGGAACTGTGTGCTTTTAAGTTTTCAGCGAAAAGGGTATTCGGGTATATGTCTTGTGAACTGTGCGTTTTGTGATTAATAAATAAAAGATATTCATGTATTCGGTATGTGTATTATAGATATGTCTTATCGAACTGTATAATAAGTATTTATGGACAATAGTCCCAAGTGCTGAATAAAAGCCTTTTTCATTTAAACCCTGGTTTTAAAATCTGGTCTGGTTGAATTTTTTCTGCACTATAAGAGCTCCTGCATCTAAGCCCAGTGTCTAGAACCGTAAGGGGTGAGTGGGTCGAACCACTCACGGGGAACCAGTGTGCACGGCCTGGTCAAGGGATCAGAGCAAGGCACGGGGACCTTAGGTCGGGCGAAAGCTCGGCGCAGAAACCCCTTACAGATAATGGCGACCACGAAGGGACACTGGCAGCAGGATGATAGTGTACCAGAAAAGGATTTTAAACCTAGGGACATAATGGATGAGCGCATTGCGGACTATGTTTTTAGTAAGGTGAATATCACCAAACAATGGATGTGTGCGTTACTAGATAACAAGCGCCCACTGGATGCAGCAATCCGGTGGACGGCCAGTACAGCCCATAAGAAATCTGTAGAGAAGGCGGTCTGGCTGACCTGCTATAAAAAGCAGGTCCAGCTTTTGGACCGTGTGGTTGTGGCACAGGCAGCCCAGATCAGGGACCTTCAGGAGGAGGTAGAGGAGAAGGCTGCGGGTGGGAACCAGCTGATTGAGGCTCTGGACTCTTTAAACAAAGAGCGCCGGGTCGTGACCAACCGCCACGAAGCTAGGGTAGAACTCATGGAATGTCAGGCTACTGAGGCTATGCTCAGTGAGGGCAGGCTCCGGGAGCAGTGCGCTTCCCTGAGCCACCAGCTGGAGACCCAGGAAGAAAACCTCAAGGGGGTTAGGGCAGCCTACAAAATGATTTTAGAGGACAGGTCGGAAGGGGCTGACCACGGGGCATGCCTGCAGGAGATAGAGGGTCTGCGGAGTGCTTTAAATAAAGCAAGCGGGCTGGTTTGTTTAATGAACCCCTCAGCGGGCCAGTCACTAGCGGGTGTGAAGGTCCCGGTTCCGATCCTTAGAAAGACCATGGTGGTTTCAGCCCCCAAACTCCGCGATCCCCCTAGCTACGAGGCATACTGGGAAAGGGGTAGTGTAGGGGAGAGAGAGAGAGAGGAGCTCCCGGTAGAATACTCGGCACCGGCACCCATGTGCCCGGTCCTGGAAACCAGACGGGGACCCCCCCTGGACAATGGGGACACAGGACCCATTCAGAGCGAGATCGTGGTGCCCCACAACTCCCAGCATTTAAGAGCCATGATCGGGCATGTTACAAAATTGTCCGGATCAGGGGACCCCTCAATACATTTCAGGGAGATCGAGCAAACCGCCGCAATCAACGGTTGCGACGAGGGAGAACGGGCAAAATTGTTGCTGTTCTCCCTAGACAGCTCGATCCTCCAATGCCTCTCAGATGAGAGTAAAAGAGGGACCAGGACCTACGATCTCCTGCGGGACGAGGTCCTGGAAGTCTTGGGGGTGGGGGATGAGGGTCCTTTTGCCCGATTAGGGAAGACCCTCCAGATGGAGGGAGAACCCCCAAGAGTTTTTGCGGCGCGTCTATGGACGGTATATCAGAGTAGTTGCCCGCACGTCCCCGCGCGGGATGACCTGGCCGGGAATGGGAGAGCCCAGTGGCTCCGATGTTTGGTATCAAACAGCCTGGCGGCCGTCAGGGAACAGGCGAAAGCCTGGTTTGATCCCACAAATAGCACGGAGGAGGCGGTTTTGGACCGTCTCACGGTTGGGTATAGGAATACCCGGAGTACGACCACCCGGTTAGTAAAAGGGAAGGTGCACGTAGCGGAGGCTACTGCACCGGCCCAAAAGGGGTGGCGACAGGAGGGTAACCCTACCGCACAGTCCAAGTGTTTTAAGTGCGGTAAGGTGGGGCACTGGCGAAAGGATTGCAGGGTCCACATTAAGGGGGATAGGGTTGGCACCACCCAGCGAGCCGATGTCCCAGTTAAGCCCGAGATCATCGAGACAATGATCGAGGTGATGCGGTCCCTCATGACAGCACAGGGGAAGGTGGCAGTCGCTACCGGCTCCCAGGGTACGGGAGGGACACTGGAGATTCCCCAATGACATCAGCCCGCACAGCCCGCCTATCTGTGTCCTCTCCGCTACGATGCGTGGAAGAGGCCGCTTGTGGAGATGGTAGTGGAGAAGCAAAGGGGCAATTATCTGTTGGACACGGGGGCTTCATGCACCGTGGTCCACACAGAGGAACCCTTTGACTCTCCCCTGTCCACAGGGGTCCCTTTCGCACTGGCGGGGTTCACAGGGAAGGAACAGGCTGGCGCGCGTTCCATCCCGCTGTCCGTTCATTTGGGGACACTCCGCACCACATGGGAGTGTATCCTAATGAAGTGGACAGAAGGGGGTGGAAAGGGAATCATTGGTTCCGATTTTCTAGTAAGCCATGGGATCCTTATGGACTTACGGAACCACTGCCTTTGGGTGGACAAGGGCGGTAAAGGGGAGATAATAGTGATTAGGGGAAAGGAGGGGAAAGGGACTCTGTGCACCATGAAGCCGCCCGAGGGTTACGATCTCGAGCGCATGGTGGCAGAGGTCCCGGCCGAATTACAAGAGTGTGTGGGGAGCAACCTGAATGCGTTTGCGACCCACAAACACGATTGTGGTAGGGTAGTGGGGTTCGAGGTCAGCATAGACGGGGACCCCATGATCAGACCCCAGAAGCAGTACAATTTCCCCAAGGAGGCAGAACCCGATCTGGAGATAGCCATATCTTCACTGGTGCAGCAGGGCGTACTGAGGCCTATAGCCACACACGTAAACTCTCCATTGTGGCCGGTTAGGAAACCGGATAACTCATGGAGGGCTACGGTGGACTACCGGGTCCTCAACAGTAACATCCCCGCCTGCGCACCCACGGTGGCAGCAGTTGCCGACCTCATCGGAAGTATCCCAGCATCCGCGACCACGTTCACGGTGCTGGATATTTCCAATGGGTTTTGGTCCATTCCGCTGCGGCGGGAGGACCAGTACAAGTTTGCCTTTACTTTTAAAGGGCAACAGTATACCTGGAACTGCTTGCCACAGGGTTTCCACAACAGCCCCAGCATTTTTCATCAGTGTATGGCGGATAGCCTGAGAGAGTTTAGCCAGCGCCACCAGGTCGTGCAGTATGTGGATGACCTCCTTTTGTTCACAGACACAAAGGAGGAGCACGGTCCACTGCTGACCGAGTTGTTGGAGCTGATGGCTAGGAAGGGTTTTAAAATAAATCCGAAAAAGGCACGGATCGGTCTGCCAGAAGTAAAATTCTTGGGTCTGACCATCCGTGCCGGGGAAAGAGCCATAGATCAGGCTAGGAGGGAGTCAGTGCAGGAGTTGCCGATTCCCTATACAGTAACGGGTGTGAGGTCTTTCCTGGGACTAACCGGGTATTGCAGAGACTTCATCGAGGACTACGCGGCCACCGCAGCCCCGCTACTCCGACTCCTACACAAGGGAGTGGAGTGGGCTTGGGATGAGGGTTGCCAGGCCGCGTTCGAGAAGTTAAAAGGAGATCTGCAAACCGCACCAGCCTTAGGAGCCGTAGATGGGGAGAAAGGGTTTTCTCTGGAAGTGGCAGCCAGTGGGGACAGCCTGAGTGCCGTGCTGCTGCAGGAACGGCACGGTAGGCTGCGACCAGTGATGTACTCCTCCAGGGTGCTCACCGATGTGGAGAGGAGTTTCTCCAATTGCGAGAGGCACCTTTTAGCCACGCATTGGGCTGTGAAGAGGGCTTTAATCTTCACAGGTACCTCTCCAATCACTCTCCTCACCCATCACACACCCACCCAGATGCTTCTGGATGGAAGGATCAAGGATGGGACTGTCAGCAGCGCCCGCATCGCGCGCTGGACCCTCCTCCTGTCACAGATGAATCTGAGAATTGAAGGTCTGTGCGAGCCCAAGCTCGCGGCAAATTTAATATATCCCGGAACGGCCCATCGGTGTTCCGTGGAGGGGGTCTGGGACGTCGACATAGGTTTACGGGCTGGGATCCATCCCACAGGCCGGGAGATCTATGTGGACGGCTCCAGCACGGTGTCAGCTGGCGAACGACTCACGGGATGTGGAGTTTATGACCCCAAGGCAGGCATTGCCTTGGCAATTAAGCTCCCCAGTCTCATGAGCGCGCAGCAGGCTGAGCTGTCCGCGGTGGCGTACGTAATTACCCACCCAGAGAGGTTCCCAACCCCGTACACGATCTGCTCGGACAGTATGTTCACATGCAATTCGTGTACAGAGTACCTGGCCATCTGGTCCCGTCGCGGATACACTTCCTCAGACGGGAGGCCTTTAACTGTCAAACCCCTGCTAGAGCAGATTTTAGCAGCAGTAGGGGAGAAAAGGGAGGTTTACATCCATAAGGTGAAGGCTCATTCCGCTACAGAGCCCCGGTGGGAGGGCAACAAGCAGGCGGACGTCCTGGCCAAGGAGGGCGCCCGCAGTGGCATTTTTTGGGACCCCTATGGGCACAGGCAGATAGCAGTGATCCAGGGTAAGGAGGGTAACGTCGGGACCCCAAAGGTCACATTACCTCTGGACCTGAGGACCGTCCAAACTCAGGATCCTGTTTTAAAAGCCGTCCTCAGAGCAGTTAGCGAGGGCAAGCAGGTAGAGGGTCTCTACGGTAAGGAGACCCTCTCTGTAAAAGAAGGCATGCTCTTCCATGCCGAACAGTGGGTTGTGCCACAGCAGCACAGGAGGGAGTTCCTCCAGCTGGCACATGAGGGTCCAGGGGCAGGGCACCCCGGACCGGAGGTTACTTGGCAGCGGGTAGAGCAGGCGGGATGGTGGCCGGGGCTTAGGGACGAGGTCCGTGAGTTCTGTGCCAGCTGCCTCGTCTGTGCTGCCAATAACCCAGACCCCCAGAAAAGGAAAGTGCCCATGGGACACGTCAGGAGGGTGGAGGGACCATGGCAGTCGATCCAGATCGACTACATCGGGCCCTTGCCCACCACCCAAGGAGGTTATAAGTACTGCCTCGTCCTCGTTGACGTGTTCACTAAGTGGGTGGAGGCTTTCCCCTGCAAGGCAGCTACGGCATTGGGTACTGCCAAGATCCTGGTCCGGGAGGTGTTCTCACGGTGGGGGCTCCCTCGTTTTGTGGAGTCCGACCAAGGGAGTCATTTCACAGGGCAGGTAATGCAGAACACCCTCATGCTCCTGGGCATTGAGGGGAAGTGGCACGTAGCCCACAATCCCCAGTCATCAGGGATTGTGGAGCGTATGAACAGGACCCTGAAGGAAAGGCTGAGGAAGGAGGCTACGGGCTCGCCCCAAAAATGGGCGGAGGTCCTGCCCCTAGTCCTCATGGGGATCAGGGCCAGCCAGTCTAAGAGCACGGGGTATTCCCCGTACGAGCTGATGACTGGCAGGGTTATGCGCACTCCCACTCATGTTCTGGCCCCAGTGCTCACGGAGGGTCAGCTCGAAGAGGTTAAGAGGGACAGGTTTGTCCAGAACCTCTTCGAGCATCTAAAACAGGTCCACGGGCAGGCGGCTGGGAACATGGGTAGGCAGCACCTGGGTAACAAGCTGTTGCTGGAGCCGCGCAAGCTGCAGGAGTGGGAGGTAGGAGAACTAGTGATGGTTCGGAACTACGCTAGGGTAGGTAGTTTCGAACCACTCTACACGGGGCCCTACAGCATTGTAGATAAAGCCAGCCCCATGGTTTACGCCGTGAAGATGCCCCGGCGGAGTAAGTGGTTCCATGTCAACCAATGTAAATTGTACAGACCAGGGGCACAGGGGTCAACCACAGGGGCCAGCCCTGTGAGTGGGGACTCAGAGCCAAGAATGAGGCAGGCCACGCAGACAGGTAAGGCTGCCTGCGTGAGGGGGGAGGACATTCTCCAGGAATGGAGGGTCTCCCGTTTTGGGTGGGATTCAGGTGAGGAAGAGCCTGATCAGCTCGACCAGGGGCTGGATCCCATTACAGAGGAAGAGGAGTCGGAGGGGGACGACAGTAACGTCCCCGACTCATGCACCAGGAAGGCGGGGGTAGCGAGCGAAGGCTCACCACCTGTAGGTACAGGTAGAGTGAGACCGGATGCCGCGGGTATACCCAGCACCAAGGGGGCAGAGCTGGATGAGGAAGGGCCAGGGTCGGCAGCTGCGGGGGGTACCCGAGCTGCGGCACGGCAGGAACCGGTCCTCAGCCAGGCTGTCCAGGGGGCAGTGCCTAAGGTGATCCTCCGTAGATCCAGCAGGAAACCCCAACTTAGAAAGTTTTGGCCAGAGGTCGATCACGCCCCGAGGGAAGGGAGCCAAGTAGGGAGGAGGGAGCTTACGTTTCAGCGGAGGTTTAGCCCCCGACAGGCAGCGACAGGCTGCGGTGGATCAAAGGTGGGAGACAGCGTGGTGCAGCCGCAGGAGAAGAACCGCTGCAGCCCTGACAGGGATTAGCGGAGCCGCCCTGGGAAGGCGGCACTGTATTATATTTTAGATAATATAAGAATAGGTATTTTAGATAAGGATAAGCTATTTTAGATAAGTTTTGTGGGGATAGTTAGCGTTTAAATAAAGATGATGCGTCCAGGATGTGTGGGTGTGGGGTGCAGGCTGGGGGTCAAGAGACCCGCCCGCAGAGGCGTTTAACAAAGCCAAGCGCTCCCCAAGAGGCTGGCTATACCATTCTCCTTTATCTGTTTTCTGGAGTGGAAGGAGGCACTCGTGTGGTGGATCTTTGCCACGGCGATCGGATGTGGGTGGACCTATCGGGGCCACACCAAGGACATCATCGTCTACGGCTGCTCCGGGGACACGGCTCCCATCACGACCGATGGGACTGGAAGGAGAGAAGCGGAGGAGACCGCAGTTTACTTCCATGAAGGCCGGTGGCCGGGGTGGCTGGGATCGAACTCTTCAGAGTATTCCAGCGCCCCAGGTTTTGCTTATCGGGACGCTTCATTATTGTGCCCGAGGATCAAGATCATCGCCCAAAAGATCAGCGCCACCGTTGGCAAAAGGATCTGCCTGGTATGCACGGGGAAGGTCCCCGCGAGCAGGCGGTGGTGGCTGAGGAAAACGAGCAGGACAATGGCCAACTCCACTGTTGAGTGGGAGAGACTCAACAACAACACTCACAGAACTATTTCTGGGACTACAGAACAATACCGTGGAGCTGCAGACCCAGATTAACAGGTTAAAGGCGCAGTTAAAAGACATCCTCACAGATGAGAACAAGGTCGTGGGGTCCGAGCTACATGAGGACCAGGCAATGACACTACACCTGCGCGAGATAATTGCCGAGCTGGAAAGGCATGCCGGCACGGTGAACGCACTGATCAGGGAAGATCGGAACGCGTCCGATCAGGCAGCGCAAAATGAGGTGTGTATACTGTACGGGGCATGGTTGCTGGGCGAGGGCCGCAGCAACCTCGAGGACCTAAAGGGAGGATTGGTCCCGTCCTGGATCAGTAACAAGCACCTACAGGCGCTGCTACCCTTTCAGAACGCGCTCACCCCGTGCCAGCTCAGGTTAGCATCGGAGGCATACCCTGTTCCCGTAGATTGTGGCCAGTCAAACCACACAGTCATGGGAATAGTGGTGCGGATGCCAGTGTTGGGCAAGACGACAAGGCCCGCACCAGTGTACAGGGTGGAGAACATTGGAGTCATTCAGGGGGGAGCCCATATTCGCTATGCAGCGGTCCCATCGCACGTCATCCGCTGGGAGCAGTCGATAACGGGCACTGACCTCTCGGGGTGTCGGAGCCGGGGAGCACATATCATATTGTGTCCTCAGCACTTGAATGCTTTTTCAGAACAGCAATGCGGGTTCAGGACTGCTGGCGCGAAGCCTATGAATTGTACCATGGAGGCAATGGCAGAGAGCCATGTGCCCCCACAGGTGGCATACATAGGGGGTGGTACCTATTGTGTTACCACGGCAGCGCAGTACTATCGACACGGACAGCACGGTTCGTGTCCGGTAAGAGACAGCAGCTTCTGTTTTAAACCCAGGGCAGAGGTTCAAGTGGCACAGCAGCGAATTGTCCCCATTCCTGAACCCTCCACGGTTCACCTCACTGTACAGGAAAACTTCACTGACCTGCAGCGATTTGTAGCGCATTTCGGGTACGCCATTCCCCCTCTTCCCGAACATCTCACAACCCTGTTAAAGGCAGTCGCCGTGTCGCAAAGACATTTTTACACCCTGGAGCAAAAGACCGTAGAGATAGGGTCCGAAATATTGGACATCGTGATCCCACCATGGTGGGACCTGTTCACCAATATCGAGGTCCCGTCTTGGGTTAGGATAGCGTCACACGCATTAGTTGTGATACAAGCGGGTATAGTCTTATATTTGATATGCGTAAAATGTAAAAGAGGGCAGCACCTCAATAACCGAGTACATCAAGGGGAATGGAAAGACCGTTACGTGCGGGTGGGCGAGCAGGACCCAGCCGCAAGCTGCTAGGAGGACGTGCCCCCCCCTCCGCACCGAGTAGACTGTGATTTATATTGTCCCCTTTTAAAAATTTGTATAAACTAGGTTTTTGTATTCGAATTTGTGAAGGAATGTAAAAAAAAATGTATCGTTTTACTGTTGTATTGTTTTCATGTCCTACATTGCAGCTGACACCAGTAGGAGGATGGCGGAGGCATCGGCCTGGGACAAGGTGTAGGTGTATATGTCCGATATGAAAATGTACATGTAATATAGTTTTGCCCGGGACACGGGCAGTAAAGATCAGCCTAAGAGATGGGGACTGTACGTTCGCAATGAAACACTAGTTTAGTTAAAACCTCAGGGGTCTGGATATGGAGAATCGGGAAAACATTGCTCAACCACTTTATTTAATTGATTCAATAAGCTGGGGTTATGCAAATCAACAGGAGGGACTGTAAGATTTGAGAAGTTTTCCCTCATTGAAAAGCAACGCAATACCAAAGAGCTGCAGTTTGGACATTTTAAACGGGAGACTGGGGCTGATAGCGGAGAAAGGCTGCGGTCAGATTAACAAAGGATGTCACAATCTGTGGGTCCTAAAATGGCCGCAGGACCTCGTGACCAGCCACAAAAAGGTAAAAACCTTACATCCCAGTCTCGAGGTTTTCTGCAAAGCCATGGCCAGAACAAAGGATGGGTATTGGCCATGCAGAAACCTACGAAACCAGGTCGGAGTCCAGACACTGGGGCGCTGACATCAGCATACTCACAATGCCCCAAACCGACCTAAATAGTTCATCTCAGTGAGAGGGCACATAGCCCATAGAAAACTACCTGGTAGGTGATGGGAAACCAGTTAACACCCATCACCTCACAATGAAATCCCAATTTACACCGTCTGGCCATCCCCGGTATCCCGGAACATAAGGCAGATCAGAAGATAAAACCTCATACATATCTTTTGAACAAAAGGATTCCAAGATCTGGCGGGAGATAGGACGGGTCAGGAACAGTATAACTGCCCACTACTTTGAGTGAAAAAGTTAAGACGGACAGGAGGCAAGAAGCGCAGAGAAAACCGGGTTCGAAGTCTGAAGTCAAGAAGAAAGTCGGAAAGAAGAACGGATGCGAGAGAGAGGAACAGGCACGCAACTCGAAAAGAAATACTGCAAAACCGAACAGCCAGTAACCCCAGTAATAACCCCATGGTGAGCATGCACTTCAAATCCTACATATCCTGGACATAGTTTAGTGTAGAGAGGAGGGTGGTTGTGAATAAACGTTGGGTGTGTATTAAAAATAGGGTTTGGTCAAGGTTGCGATGCGTCGTGCGTTCCCCATCTGACAGTCGTGTATGTGTCTTGCAGAACTGTGTTTAAGAATTCATAAGTAAAAGGGTATTCGTGGATACGTTTTGTGTAACTGTGTGTGTTTCAAGGATTCAGCGAAGAAGGTATTCGGATATATGTCTCGTGGAACTGTGTGCTTTTAAGTTTTCAGCGAAAAGGGTATTCGGGTATATGTCTTGTGAACTGTGCGTTTTGTGATTAATAAATAAAAGATATTCATGTATTCGGTATGTGTATTATAGATATGTCTTATCGAACTGTATAATAAGTATTTATGGACAATAGTCCCAAGTGCTGAATAAAAGCCTTTTTCATTTAAACCCTGGTTTTAAAATCTGGTCTGGTTGAATTTTTTCTGCACTATAAGAGCTCCTGCATCTAAGCCCAGTGTCTAGAACCGTAAGGGGTGAGTGGGTCGAACCACTCACGGGGAACCAGTGTGCACGGCCTGGTCAAGGGATCAGAGCAAGGCACGGGGACCTTAGGTCGGGCGAAAGCTCGGCGCAGAAACCCCTTACACGTGTACCGAGGTACAATGAAATTTGATTTACCATACAGTCATACCAAAAAAGCAACAAGATACAAAACTACATAAAGATTAAACATAAACAACCACCATAGCAGCGTGTGAGAATCCCTCGGGCATTCAGCATAATCGGAGCCCCACAGCCATCAGTTCAATGTCCGGGCCACACACATGCTCCTTCACTGTGATGTGACCAGAATGGTATCGATGCCTGTCACTCTCTCTGCTGTGCCTGTCCGCCCGAACAGTCAGAAAGCTGTCCACACTCGCACCAGACTCTAGGATGTTCTCATGGCGCGATGTCCCTGCAAACACTGAGATTATAGATTCATATAGGGATACATTTCTGAACTTTGTCACTAACTGTAAAGTGCGTACATATGAACATATAACATGTGAACATTCTAAGGTAAGAGGGGAAATATTTAATAGGAACCTGAGAGGCAACTTTTTCACTCAGAGTGTGGTGGGACACGGAACGAGCTGCCAGAGGAAGAAGTTGTGGCAGATCCAATAACAACATTTAAAAGATATTTGGGCAGGTACATGGATAGGAAAGGTTTAGAGGGATATGGGCCAAATGCAGGTAAATGGGACTAGCTTAGATGGGGCAACTTAGTTGGCATGGACGAGTTAGGTGAAAAGTCTGTTTCCGTGTTATATGATGCTGTGACTCTACATACATAAGGTGCTCAGCTCTTGAAACTGCTCCATAATTCCAGGAGTCAAGACAGTTAAGTCTGTTTAATTGGCAAATGTACCAGCAATGGAACAATGACATTCTTACTTGCAGCAGCTTGACAGGCCCATTAATGCATTAACACACAAATAAATAGATAACAATCAATAAGCAATAACAATAATTGTGCGAAACCAAAATCCATAGTGCAAATAAAAAACACAATCCGTAGAAGATCGTAATTGTCGAGGTAGTGGTTAGTACTGTGTAGTGTTCAAAAGTCTGATGGTTTCTGGAAAGAAGCTGTTCTTGAACCCAGCTCCTGTTTTCAGTTTCCTGTGTTTTCTTCCTAATGACAGTAGCAAAATGAGAGCATAGCCAGGATGGTGGGGATCTTTGATGATATCGGCTGCCTTTTTGAGGCAGCACCCCATGGGTCTTTTTGATGGTGGGGAGGTCTGTACCCATGATCACCAGGCAATGTCTACCACTCTCTCCGTTCCTGGGCATTTGACTTACTGAATAAGGCCGTGATAAAACCAATATTTGGCAATATACCAAATCTCCATAATCTTCGAAGGAAGTTAGGCATTTATGAGTTTTCTTTGGGATTGCATCAATATGCTGGGCTCAGGTCAGATCTTAGGAGATGTGCACATTCAGGAAATCGAATGCCCAGGAACAATGAGAATGGTAGACATTGCCCGATGATCACAGGTAGTGATCTCCCCACCATCAAAAGGACTATTGATGAAGACAGATTCATGGATCCCTGGCTTTCCCTTCCTCAAGTCAAAAATCTGCTTCTTGGTCTTACTAACATTGAGAGCAAGATTGAATAGTCAACAACAATCAGATTATCAATCTCCCTCCTATACTCTAACACATTGTTACCTGTTATTTTTCCAACAACGATGATATTATCGGTAAATTCAAAAATGAGATTGGAGTTGTGCCTGACTACGCAGGCACGGATATAAAGAGAGCAGAGCAGGGGAAACACAGCCTCGAGGTGTCCCTGTGCTGATGGTTATTGAGGATGGCTTTTTGTTGCCAAGTCATACTGATTGTGGTCTGCCGATAAAAAAATTGATGATCATCAACAGAGATCCATATCTCTGAGTTTGAGGATAGGTTTGGAGGGGATTATGGTGTTAAACGCAGAGCTGTAGGTGAAGAACAGCAGCCTGACATATATATTCTTATTAGATGAGTGATCTAGTGATGAGGAAAAACATTTTCAGTCAGAGAGTTGTGAATCTGTGGAATTCTCTGCCTCAGAAGGCAGTGGAGGCCAATTCTCTGAATGCAATCATGAGAGAGCTAGATAGAGCTCTTAAGGATAGCGGAGTCAGGGGGTATGGGGAGAAGGCAGGAACGGGGTACTGATTGAGAATGATCAGCCATGATCACATTGAATGGCGATGCTGGCTCAAAGAGCCGAATGGCCTCCTCCTGCACCTATTGTCTATTGTCTATTGTCTATTGTCTATTGTCTATTGTCTATTGTCTAGTGCAGAATGGAGAGCCAGCAAGATTGCATCCCCTGTTGTTCTGTCGTGGAGGTCAGTGCATTGCATTGGGTTCAGTTCCTTGCTGAGGAAGGAGTTGATATAGACAATAAACAATAGACAATAGGTGCAGGAGTAGGCCATTCAGCCCTTCGAGCCAGCACCGCCATTCAATGCGATCATGGCTGATCACTCTCAATCAGTACCCCGTTCCTGCCTTCTCCCCATACCCCCTCACTCCGCTATCCTTATGAGATCTATCCAGTTCTCTCTTGAAAGCATCCAACGAACTGGCCTCCACTGCCTTCTGAGGCAGAGAATTCCACACCTTCACCACTCTCTGACTGAAAAAGTTCTTCCTCATCTCCGTTCTAAATGGCCTACCCCTTATTCTTAAATTGTGGCCCCTTGTTCTGGTCTCCCCCAACATTGGGAACATGTTTCCTGCCTCTAATGTGTCCAATCCCCTAATTATCTTATATGTTTCAATAAGATCCCCCCTCATCCTTCTAAATTCCAGTGTATACAAGCCTAATTGCTCCAGCCTTTCAACATACGACAGTCCCGCCATTCCGTGAATTAACCTAGCATCATAACTAACCTCTGAAAGGATCAAATAAAAATTTAAAAAGTCAAGAATTCAATAAAATTCAATTTCTTGATTAGTACGGGAGTCAGAGGTTATGGGGAGAAGGCGGGAGAATGGAGTTAGGAGGGAGAGATAGATCAGCCATGATTGAATGGGGGAATAGACTTGATGGGCCGAATGGCCTAATTCTACTCCTATCACTTATGACCTTATGATCTTATGAAAATCAAAGGTGATCTGATTTGCTAAATTTTACAGAGGTTCATCTCTATCCCAGCAAAAATTCACCCCTTGTTTATCTACCTCTGCCTTAAAAATATTCATAGGTTTTTCTTTCACCATCCTTTTAGGAAGAAAGTTACAAAGTCATACGATCTCCTGAGGGATGACAATCTCACCTCATCTTTGTTTTAAATGGGTGAGCCCCTATTTTCACACAATATTTTGGGATGTAATAATATTGCAAAATATATTATACAAATACAAAATTTTCTATCTTCCTTTTACCTTCATTTTCCCATCCAACCATTTTTTACTTGATTGTTCTGTTTGATTGAAATCCCTTTACCAAATTAAACAAAAGCCAATCCACTATATTGACACAAAATGCTGGGGTAACTCAGTCAGGCAGCATCTCTGGAGAGAAGGAATGGGTGACGTTTCGGGTCGAGACCCTTCTTCAGGCTGATGTCAGGTGAGTGGGCGGAACAGAGATAGAATGTGACTATATAAGCCACTATATAATTGGCTTTGTACTGAAGTAGACAAGATCATCATTGCTCACGAAAAGGACTTTGCCTAAAATCTGGATCCAAAAAATCTTTCATGATATAATTTACAAAGATCACGGTGCTTAAGTGAAACTTTGAACAGGTGTCAGCTGGGAGAATTGATTAATTTTTTTCTCACTCAAATTGACGGTCACTTCAACTAAATTTGTGGGACAGCAAAATCTCACCTATATCAGTGATCAGATATTTGGTAAAACATCCTGGAGTCTCAGTAATGATCTTTAATGAACTTCTGTTCTTTCCATAGTTGTTTCCAGATGCATTGTGTTCAATGATTTTCAATAAAGAGTTTCCGACCAGTGCAAATCAACCTATTAATCAAAATAAAATACTCTAGATGTTCCTTTCACTTGATTTGATTGAGTTGTGAAACTCCACAGCCCTGTTACCGGTGATGAATGAAGAATGCATAATGTGTCTGGAGCTATATTTGCTTCATGAATGATGTAATGGAAATAAAATAACAACAGCTTGCAACTATTTAGCACCATGCATAGTATTAACTCCCACAGTGCTTGACTGGAGAACAATCAAATACAAATTGATACTGAACCAACGAAGGAGGCCATAAGACTGGTGAACAAAGAAATAGGTACAGAATTCCAGAGCCAAAAACTAACCCATGAAGTGATGGATGCCAGTGGTAAGCAACATCAGAAAAGGATATACCACACCAGAGTTTGATTTATAGATGCAGCGTGGAAATCTACCTTCGGCCCACCAAATCCATGCTAACCATTGATCACCCGTTCACACTGGTTGTATGTTATCCCATCTTCTCATCCACTCCTTACACACTGGAGGCAATTTACAGAGGCCAATGAAACTATAAACCTGCATGTCTTTGGGATGTGGGTGGAAACCGGAGCACATGGAAGAAACCCACATGGTCACAGGGAGAGTGTGCAAATTCCACACAACCACCACTCGAGGTCAGGATCGAACCTGCTGTGTCACTGGTGCTGTGAGGCAGCAGCTCTATCCAGCTGCACCACTGTGCACCCAGAGAGTTCCAGGCACAAAGTCAGACATCTCACAATATTGCAGGGGTAGGAAGGGTACATAGCTGTGGTGGGTTAAGAACGAAAAATCTAAAATTGAGGCACTATTATACCAATAGTCATTATAGTTTAACAACTAAATGGGTGAAGCATGAACAGATAGATATATTAATTATCTTTATATAAAATATGAATACAGGAACTGGAGGAGATCATTTTGCTCCTTTAGCAGTCAAGGCTGCTCCTTGACCTAACTCCACATATCTATTTACCCCCACATCCTTTGTACCTCTGACTATTAAATATCTATAAGGATATTAAAATAGAGGTGACAATAAATGAAACTAAACTAAACATCATGTACCCGTTTGACAGCACTGGGCCTGTACTCGCTGGAGTTTAGAAGAATGAGGGGGGACCTCATGGAAACGTACAGAATAGTGAAAGCCTTGGGCAGAAAGCAAAGAGTAGGGATTAACGGGTCCCTTTCAGAATGGCAGGCAGTGACTAGTGGGGTACCGCAAGGCTCGTTGCTGGGACCGCAGCTATTTACAATATACATTAATGACTTAGATGAAGGAATTAAAAGTAACATTAGCAAATTTGCAGATGACACAAAGCTGGGTCACAGTGTGAACTGTGAGGAGGATGCTATGAGGATGCAGGGTGACTTGGACAGGTTATGTGAGTGGGCGGATGCATGGCAGATGCAGTTTAATGTGGATAAATGTGAGGTTATCCACTTTGGTGTTAAGAACAGAAAGGCAGATTATTATCTGAATGGTGTCAAGTTAGGAAATGGGGAAATACAAAGCGATCTGGGTGTCCTTGTTCATCAGTCACTTAACGTTAACGTGCAGATACAACAGGCAGTGAAGCAAGCTAATGGCATGTTGGCCATTATAACAAGAGGAGTTGAGTATAGGAGCAAAGAGGTCCTTCTGCAATTGTACAGGGCCCTAGTGAGACCGCACCTGGAGTACTGTGTGCAGTTTTGGTCTCCAAATTTGAGGAAGGACATTCTTGCTATTGAGGGCGTGCAGCGTAGGTTTACTAGGTTAATTCCCGGAATGGCGGGACTGTCGTATGTTGAAAGACTGGAGCGACTAGGCTTGTAAACACTGCAATTTAGAAGGATGAGAGGGGATCGTATTGAAACATATAATATTATTAAGGGATTGGACACGTTAGAGAAGGAAACATGTTCCCAATGTTGGGGGAGTCCAGAACCAGGGGCCACAGTTTAAGAATAAGGGATAGGCCATTTAGAACGGAGATGAGGGAAAGCTTTTTCACTCAGAGAGTTGTAAATCTGTGGAATTCTCTGCCTCAGAAGGCAGTGGAGGCCAATTCTCTGGGAGCTTTCAAGAGAGAGCTAGATAGAGCTCTTAATGATAGCAGAGTCAGGGAGTATGGGGAGAAGGCAAGAACGGGGTACTGATTGTGAGTGATCAGTCATAATCACATTGAATGACGGTGCTGGCTCGAGGGGGCGAATGTCCTACTCCTGCACCTATTGTCTATTGTCTATTGTCTATTGATGTTTCCACTTGTGGGAGAGTCTAGGACTAGAGGTCATAGCCTCAGAATTAACGGACGTTCTTTTAGGAAGGAGATGAGGAGGAATTTCTTTAGTCAGAGGGTGGTGAATCTGTGGAATTCAGTGGATCCAAGTCAGTTAATATCTTTAAGGCAGAGATAGATAGATTCTTGATTAGTACGGGTATCAGAGGTTATGGGGAGAATGGAGTTAGGAGGGAGAGATAGATTAGCCTTGATTGAATGGGGGAGTAGACTTTTTTGGTGAATGGCCTAATTCTGCTCCGATCACTTGTGACATGATCTTACCCAAGCTTGTTTCACCAATTAGTATGGATTATGGAAATTCTGAATTACATTTATGGTCATATTTAAAGATAGAATATCTATTTTATATATTATACATTTGGTTGTAAGATTGATAGTAATATGCTGGGGGTAGTTAATAGAATTCCTCATTGATTTTTCTGTTCAGTGTGCAGAAGCATTTCTTGTTATGGAGCTCCACCTGGTGGCTTGATGCTTTTAATACGCATGCCTCCCGCTGGTGTGTTTTTGGCCTTGCTGTGTTGCATTAGACATAATGTTGCCTCTCCCTCTGTCAGGATGGATTTCTGAAGGGTCACATGAAACTGAAAATGTCTTCGTCAGTATTGGGCCCAATCCATCTGTATTTTGTTTTCAGTATATTCGATCTTCTATGGAGTGTGTTTTTGGTTGCAGTACAGACTTCAGCTATGCACAATTATGATTACCTAGTATTACTGATTACTAATTTATTTTATTAGCGATTACTATATATTTATTTGCTATTACTTTATTGGACCTGTTAAGATGTTCAAGTAAGAATTCCATTGTCAGTTGCTGATACATACGACAATTAAACGCTCTTGACTCTTGAAATACAGCTTCTCGTATATAGATCCTAATATATCAAGATCCACGAGTCCTAATTAGCCAGAGGAACGGCATAAAGTGCCAATGTGTTAGCTGCCAATGCAGGGCACTTTGGAGTGGCCATCGCATACAGGCTGCCTCCCCATGCACGTGAACTGAATCTGCACACTCCTCAATTAACGCCACCTACCAATGGATATTAAACCCTGACATGAATCTATTGCCATAGTAATCTTAAACTACACATTTTCCTGACACCGTTGCCCATTTATTTGAGTAATACATGGCAATATTAGCTTATCAACTTACCATTTGGACAATTTTAACTTACCAGTAAGAATTTTGGACTATGGACAGTGAAGCGCTATAGCGTGCCATTTTATTTGTATGAAACCTGCCGGAACAATGTTAGCTGCGTGGGACCAATATTTCTGGAAAGGTCAGTAACGCCAGCACTCTTATTTTAACCATCAGAAGCTCGGGTGGAAGGGGGACAATATATAGTAGTCCGATACACAAGAATGCCATAGTCCTAGAGTCCCTCATGATTTTCTAAACCTCAAAAAGTTCACTACTCAACCTCTTATGGTCCAGAGAAAAAAGACCCTGCCTATTCTGCCACTCATCAGAACTTCCAGATGTGGTAACATCCTTGTAAATCTTTTGTTGTGGGTGTTATTATGCTGCTGTGCAAATGAGGGAAACAAGTCATTCATAAGCTACTTGGTAATACAAAAGATGCCAGTGTGCACCATCAATCTATATATTATATAACTAAAACTCTCATCTTGTGTGTATGTTTATATATAAATTTATGTACCTATGTATGTTCCTGAAATACAGCCAAAACGGTACATGATAGCACAACAATTTTATGGCCACCTTACTCACCATTCGCCTGCGGTGTGCATTATCAAGTTTTGTGCAAATTGTTGCGCTCTTGTGCATCGTTTTTGTGATATTTTGGACACATCCCCCATAAAACAAACATTGGCATTTTAATCGAATACTTCCGTGTTTATCTTGCATCACAACGGAAACCCAATGTGTATCCGCGCATACACAGTTCGGGGAGGGTTGATGGGCTCGGCGGCGGCGCGTCTGCACAGCAGCGCCGGGCGGACCGGCACCCATCCCGGTATGCCCCGCGCCTGACCTTCCTTCCGTGGTGCAGTGAAGTGGCAGAGAGAAGGTCAAAGAAGATGGCTGCCGGCAGGACGAACATGGGGAGGTGTAGCTGGGCCCGATGGCCGCACTCCTGCTGCTGGTCACACGATGTCCGCCCGGGGCCAGAGTAAGTAGCTCCCTCTCCCCTTTCCTCTCCCTCCTTGCCCAACCTCAGCCCCACAACGGGGACCCAATGGGTTCACGGGTCATCTAGTATATTACTAAAACTCTCATCTTTAATGTATGTATGTATGTATGTATGTATGTATGTATGTATGTATGTATGTATGTATGTATGTATGTATGTATGTATGTATGTATGTATGTATGTATGTATGTTCCCGAAATACATCCAAAAACAGTACACGATAGCGCACCAATTTTATGGCCACCTTACTCTCCATTCGCCTGCAGTGTGCAGTATCAAGTTTTGTTCAACTTTTTGCGCTCTCGCGTACCGGTTTGGCTGTATTTTGGACACATCCCCCATAAAATAAACATCGGCATTTTCATCCAATGCTTCCATATTCATCTTGCGTCACAAGGGGAACCCAACAGATATCCGCGCGTGTGCAGTTGGGGGAGGTTGGCCGGGCTCGGCGGCAGCACATCTGCGCAGCAGCGCTGGGAGGACCGGCGCCCGTCCCGGCGTGCCCTGCCCCTGACCTTCTACCCCTGGTGCAGTGCGGCGGCAGATAGAAGGTCAAAGAAGATGGGCGCCAGCAGGACGAACGTGGGGCAACGCCTTGCAGCCGCTCTCCTGCTGCTGGCCGCCGCGATGGCCGCCCGGGGCCAGGGTGACTGGCTCCCTCTCTCCTTTCCTGTCCCCTCACCTGCCCCCGGCCCCGAGGGGGGAGTCCCCGGCTGCCACAGCCTCGGATATACCCTGGTATCTTGATGTGCACCTTTAGAGTGGGAGAGGGGAGGGTGCTAGACCAATGCAGGAGAGGTTTGGAGCCGATTGGGGTTGTGGTTCAAATGCAAAGGCTATTTGAGTATAATCTGAGTGGGATTTTTGCTGCGCACTGCAGGGGAGGTGGATGTGGGGGGTCTGACTGATTCTAGGGGACGGGGAGGGTGCAAGACACATGCAGGAGGGGTTTGAAGCCAATTGGGGTTGTAACAATGGGAACCCAATGGTCCATGGGTCGTCTAGTCATCCTATAATAGAATGATGGACATCCAGTAGGGAAACAGGCCCTTCAGCCCAACTTATCCATACCGACCAAATTGCATCACTTACTTGAGTCTTAACTGCCCGCATTGCCCCCTAACCCTCTAAACCTTTCATATCCTTAAAATGAAAAAGAAAAAAAATTACAGCTGCTGGAAGTTGGAATGATAAACAGAAAATGCTGGAAATACTCAGCAGAGAAGGCAGCATCTATAAAAAGAGAAACAAAATTAACTTTTCAGGTTTGCGATCCTTTATTGGATAAAGAGCACCTTATGATACTGAGGACACTGGAAAGGCAAGTCATGCAAATACAAGTAATTTTGGAATTGATCGCAATAAATCTCATTCATAAAAAAAGCTTCCAGCTGCAGGAGCAAAATGGAAAGGCCAAGTGACTTGATGTTTGAAGTAACGAGCTGGACTCCTGATGCACACCACTTTAAATAAATTGCCCGTTACTTCCAACTCCACATGGCCTTTCTATTTTGCCCCTACATGGCCAACTGCAAAATTCAGACCAAAGTTATTGTACTCCAAAGACGTACAGGTATGTAGGTTAATTGGCTGGGTAAATGTAAAAATTGTCCCTAGTGGGTTTAGGATAGTGTTAATGTACGGGGATCGCTGGGCGGCACGGACTTGGTGGGCTTAAAAGGCCTGTTTCCGGCTGTATATATATGATGATGATGATGATGATTGTCCTTCATGCCTTGCACTGTTAATGCCAAAGCAATCATCTCAGACATTGAAAACATTTTTTGGTTCAAACTGTGTCTCATTAAAGCTGTGTTAGCCTTGAGTCTGTGCCAGCTCACAAACATTTCCAAATATTGGTCCAAGCAGCCTGATGAACACAGTTTGGTTACTTGAACATGGCTTAAGATGCATGCAATTTTGTGACTAATACTTAATTAAATTCGTAATCAAGGATTGAACCAATTGTTTTTTTTCTCTATCAAGCCATGACTTCTAGTCTTTGACATTTCCACCCTTGGAAAAAGGATCTGTCAACCTTTTCAATGCCTCGTACACTTTTAAATACTTCTATCGGGTCTTCCCTCAGCCTCCGATGTTCTTGAGAAAACAATCCAAGTTTGTCCAACCTCTCTTTATAGTGAATATCTGCGAATCCAGGTGTTGTTTTGGGAAACCTCTTCTGCACTATCTGAAAGCTTTCACATCCTTCTATAATGTGTTGAGCAGAACTACACAAAATACTCCAAATGCAGCCCAACCAACGTTCTAATTGAGATTAATAGAATAGCTAATAGTTTATACTTAGTGACTTTGAGTTCCATTTATTCATGTATAAGCAATCCCATCAGTGCTGGTTCTATGTACTCAGAATGTTTTGAGAGGTTACCATCTGTGGTCTATCGATATCAGACTTTATCAGCATACCAAATCATATTTTCCTCAAGCATCTTATTTCCTAAGATTTCTTTGTACGTGGCAATAGAAATCCCAATCACTCCAGTTAATTACTCTAAATCAGTTTAAAACTAAATACTGAAATAGCAGTCATTTCAGCAAAACAAGTTATCAGTCGATAATATTACCATTGATATTCATAATCACTTAGATGGCACCAAATTCTTTCGAATTTTCAATCTAGAATCCAGCAGCCTTTTAATTTTTTGTGAAAATAGAACATTCTGAGAATATTAGGTTAGAAGGGGTTGCACTGAATGGCCCCTGAAGAGATGCAAAGCACAATTAACCTGACACCATTGATCGCAACACAGCAGCATGCCAATCGGTCAGACCAAGCACAGGCTCGGCGATCGTTTCGCTGAACACCTCCGCTCAGTCCGCCTAAACCTACCTGATCTCCCGATTGCTAAACACATTAACTCCCCCTCCCTCTCCCATTTCCAAACTGAACTTTCTGTCCTGGGCCTCCTCCATTGTCAGAGTGAGACCAATCGCAAATTGGAGGAACAGCATCTCATATTTAGCTTGGGCAGCTTACACCCCAGCGGTATGAACATTGACTTCTCTAACTTCAAGTAACCCTTGCTTTCCCTCTTTCTCCATCCCTACCCCTTCCCAGTTCTCCGACCAGTCTGACTGTCTCCGACTACATTTTATCTCTGTTTTCTTTGTTGTTACCTTCTCCCAGCTAACAGTGATCTATTCTATATTTTCCTTAATCTCATCCCCTTTGTCCTGTTTCACACCTTTCAGTTCCTTATTTATGTATCTCCCTCTCCTCTGACATCAGTCTGAAGAAGGGTCTCGACCCGAAACGTCACCCATTCCTTCTCTCCAGAGATGCTGCCTGTCCCGCTGAGTTACTCCAGCATTTTGTGTCTATGCCAATGTGGTGCTGCCTATTCATTACATTGATTGCAGCATACATCCAGCACCACTGCACTGTTGATTAGCAGCAAGTAACAGCAGGTGGCCCAATATTGGGATTTTATTGTCATTGTTAAAACAAGTCTAATTTTTTAACTTATCCTGCCTATCCTAAAGAGGAGGTGCACTGTGCATGAAGGTTGCAGAGAGATGTGCTTTTGACCTTAGAGGTGTTGAAGAATGGAGATTGCATTAAAATTTGAGAAAAGATTAGAATCATTTTGTATTCATTGGGGTTTAAATGTCATTGAGTATTGAACACAAAAGCATACAAATATAGAAGTACTGTAATTAAGAAGACAAATGGCATATTGACCTTCATTACAAGTATGTTAAAAGTGAGGTCACACCTGGAGTACTATGTATAGTTTTCATCCCATTAGTTAAGAAAGATTGTACCCACATTAGAGATAGTTCAGAAGGGATTCACTAGGTTAATTCCTAGGATGAGATGATTGAACTATCGTGAACATTTAAAATAAGTAGGAGTTATGGTTTAGAGGGATAAGGAGTGACTGTTCTGATACATATAATATCCTAAGAAGGCATGACAACTAACATGTTGATATGCTTCTACTTTTTGAAGAGACTTAAATAAGGAGTCAAAGTTACAGGACAGGGTTATTTAAGACTGAGGTGTGTGGGAATTTCTTCTCACAGATGATAGTGTATCTCTGGAATTATCTACCATGGAGAGTTGTGGAGATAAGGTAATTGGATCTGTTTAATGGGAGGTGAATACATTTTTGAAAGACTGTGGAGTGGAAGGCTGTGGGGGATTGGCACATAATTGGAAGTTTGAGTCAGATAAGACGTGACTATATTAAATGCAAGGCAGGCTAGGTGGCCAATTCTTGCTCCTTCTATTGTGAAGCCAAGAAGCTCCCTAGGTATACCCAGTAGGAGCATTTCAATGACCTTATCAATGAGGTAAATACATCTCTGACTGCCATATCGTAACAACTGTACAAACAGCATCAGATATTTATCAGTTCATTAATTACCATCATCGCAACACTTATCTACCAACAACCTCTATCAGTTTGGAATTGCAATTATGATTAATCCCTTGCATGCATTACTAGCTCTTCTACTATATCAGCAATATCACTCAAATGGGTTGTTAATAGACAATAGACAATAGGTGCAGGAGGACGCCATTCGGCCCTTCGAGCCAGCACCGCCATTCAATGTGATCATGGCTGATCATTCTCAATCAGTACCCCGTTCCTGCCTTCTCCCCATACCCCCTGACTCTGCTATCCTTAAGAGCTCTATCTAGCTCTCTCTTGAATGCATTCAGAGAATTGGCCTCCACTGCCTTCTGAGGCAGAGAATTCCACAGATTCACAACTCTCTGACTGAAAAAGTTCTTCCTCATCTCAGTTATAAATGGCCTACCCCTTATTCTTAAACTGTAGCCCCTTGTTCTGGACACCCCCAACATTGGGAACATGTTTCCTGCCTCTTACGTGTCCAACCCCTTAATAATCTTATACGTTTCGATAAGATCTTCTCTCATCCTTCTAAATTCCAGTGTATATAAGCCTAGTCGCTCCAGTCTTTCAACATATGATACTCCCGCCATTCCGGGAATTAACCTAGTAAACCTACGCTGCACGCCCTGAATAGCAAGAATATCCTTCCTCAAATTTTGAAGTTAAGCACATTCCTATGCAGTAGGGGACATAACCAGAAGAAATAAAGACTACTTGAAGCTGATAGTGTTCTCATACCTAATTTTCATTATTACATAATTTTCCCTCAATTTTATTTTCCTGATTTATAAGATGCAGGTGTTCAATGTAATTTTTTTCACCAACATCACTAAAGACATTTTTTCTTTTTAGTTGTGGGCCAAATGGCTACTGCATTTTCTTATATTACGGCATTGGCAAACTGCAAAAAAATGTCCTAAGATTGTAAAACTCTGTAAACACAAGAATTTATTTTGTTTTACCTTTAACATTTGATTATTTGCTAGCAAATTTGAGAGGTATTTGGAGAATTAGTGCTAATGATTCTTCTTAAAACCTTACAGCGAATAAAAAATAAATGAATATGATTTTCTGAGCCTCAGTGAACTGTATATGGCATATTTAAGCCGTGATTTAACATTGTATTAGGGCCCAGGGAAATTGATGTTTGAAATGACTGCAGTTATATTGCCAATTCACCCAAATATGCACTTGAAAGCACTTAGCATTGATGTGAAACTGGTTATCAAAGCATGACTTAAGATCAGCAGCAACATAGATATCAGTTCTATTGTTTTTTCTAAGTGTTTCCTTTGTTTGGGAAAATGCGTTTATTGCAAGTGCATATTAGTGAATGATGAAGAACAGAGAATAAAGAATAAAAGTTTAAGATCATCAACAAAATAACAAAATGAAGCTCACAGAGTTGTAGGCTGTTGGGATTAAACAATAGAGGAAGTAGAATTCATAACACTTTTAGTTAAGAAGTGGGTGGGTAAAGGTTTTAAAAAGAGAAAAAAACCCAAAGGATGTGAGGAAAGAAAACAGAAAGCAGAGTGTGAATGCTCCTTTCAAAGAGCAAGATGGATTGTTTGATTTCCTCTTGGAATATAGTTACTGTCTTGAATGAGGAATAAAGAACTCGCCTTTGTTTATCACTTTTCATAATGTATATAGGACTTTTATTAATTTCCCATATACAGTCATTGCTGGTAAGCCCAGTATATCCAAGCATATGAGTCTTAAGAGGTAGAAAGGAGGCAAAAGCTAGTAAACACAAAGAACTGCAGATGCTGGAATCTCGAGCAAAAAACACAGAGTACTGCAGTAATTCAGTGGGTCAGGCAGCATCCACGCAGCATATGAATAAGTGATGTTTCGAGTCGGGACCCTTCTTCAAACTCTGGTGACTTCTTCAGAAACCAATTTATTCACAAAGTGCTGGAGTAACTCAGCAGGTCAGGCAGCATCTCGGGAGAGAAGGAATGGGTGACGTTTCGGGTCGAGACCCTTCTTCAGACTGAACAATTCAAACAGACTTCTTCAGAAACCAATGTTGACTCGAAACAGTTTATGCTGACAATTACCTCCCACTCAAGACTCCTCTGTTCTTCTTCCTACATACTAAAAAATGTTTAATAAATCCTCAGGATTTGATCCAGTACTGATGACTATGCAGCTTTACAAACTTTTATGCAGTTATGTCTGATTACTCATGAATTAGAGGCAAATTAGTAATTTTTTTATCATGAGTTCATTTTCAAATGCTTTAAGAAAATTGTTACTGCTCTGAAATATATCAAAATGTATTTTCATAAAAGAAAAGAAAATAAGTAATTACATTCTATTTTACTGTTGAAAACATGGTGCTGAAGGAACTCTGTGTCAGGCAGCATCTGAGGAGGGAATGAACAGGCAACCTTTTGGGGTTGCTATCAGTCAATGATTGTTTGCAATCTATCCTTCAAAGAATAGGAACCAGATGCAGGAAACTATGGTGCATCTTTCTGCCTTGAGAGCTTTCACAGCAAATCGTTCTCCATATAGCTTTTGATTATTTGAGATAACAACTTTATTAACCATACATCAGGCATGCTACAATCCAGCATGTGGGACAATATGCTACTTTCTATATGTCATATTTGTTCTGTTAATCAATATTTAAGGTGTTTGTATGTTCACCTTGCATGGGATTGATCTGTTGTTGCAAAAATAACAGATGCTGTGCTGAACCATAATGCCATTTGAAATAGATTTTATGTTGATTTTGTCCAACACAATTGTGTCTTGTAGTTGGCACGAGAGAAATGTGTAGGAAGGAACTGCAGATGCTGGTTTAAACCAAAAAGTCCCCTAAAGCTGGAGTAACTCAGCGGGTAAAAGTTTCTTTAGATATATAAAAAGGAAAAGATTAGTGAAGACAAATGTAGGTCCCTTACAGTCAGAGACAGGTGAATTTATAATGGAAACGAGAAAATGGCAGAACAGCTAAACGAGTACTTTGGTTCTGTCTTCACAAAGGAAGACACAGACCATCTCCTGGATATACTAGGCAACTGCGGATCTTGTGGGAGGGAGGAACTGAAAGGAATTCACATTAGTCAGGAAATGGTGTTAAGTTATCTGTTGGGATTGAAGGCAGATAAATCCCTCGGGCCTGATGGTCTGCATGCCAAAGTACTCAAGAAGGTGGCCCTAAAAATTGGTGATCATTTTCCAATGTTCTCTCGACTCTGGATCAGTTCCTGTGGACTGGAGGGTAGCCAATGTGACACTACTTTTTAAGAACGGAGTGAGCGAGAAAACTGGGAATTACAGACCAGTTGGCCTGACATCGGTAGTGGGGGGGATGCTTGAGTCGATTCTTAAAGATGTAATAGCAGCACATTTGGAAAGCAGTGACAGGATCGGTCAAAGTCAGCATGGATTTATGAAGGGGAAATCATGCTTGACAAATCTTCTGGAATTTTTTGAGGATGTAACAAATAGAATGGATAAGAGAGTGCCAGTGGATATGGTGGATTTGGACTTTCAAAAAGCCTTTGACAAGGTCCCACACAATAAATTAGTGTGCAAAATTAGAGCACATGGTATTGGGGGTAGAATAATGACATGGATAGAGAACTGGTTGGCAGACAGGAAGCAAAGAGTACGAATTAATGGGTCCTTTCCTTTTCAGATTGGCAGGCAGTGACTAGGGGGTGCTACAAGGCTTGGTGCTGGGACCTCAATTGTTTATAATATATATTAACGATTTAAACAAGGGAATTAAATGTAACACCTCTAAGTTTGAGGATGACACAAAGCTGGGTGGCAGTGTGAGTAGCGAGGAGGATGCTATGAGGCTGCAGGGTGACTTGGATAGCTTGGACGAGTGGGCAGAAGCATGGCAGATGCAGTATAATGTGGATAAATGTGAGGTTATCCACTTTGGTGGCAAGAACAGGAAGGCAGATTATTATCTGAATTGTGTCAGATTAGGAAAAAGGGGAGGTGTAACGAGACCTGGGTGTGCTTGTACATCAGTCACTGAAAGTAAGCATGCAGGCAGTGAAGAAAGCTAATGGCATGTTGGCCATTTTTGAGAGGATTTGAGTTTAGGAGCAAGGAGGTCCTACTTCAGTTGTACCTGGCCCTGGTGAGACCGCACCTGGAGTATTGTGTGCAATTTTGTTCTCCTGACTTGACAAAGGACATTTTTGCTATTGAGGGAGTGCACCGTAGGTTCACCAGGTTAATTCCTTGGATGGCAGGACTGACATATGAAGAAAGAATGGATCGACTGGGCTTGGATTCACTGGAATTTAGGATGAGAGGAGATCTCATAGAAACATGTAAAATTCTTAAAGGATTGGACAGGCTAGATGCAGAAAAAAATGTTCCTGATGTTGGGGAGTCCAGAACCAGGGGTCACAGTTTAAAAATAAGGGATAGGCCATTTATAACAGAGATGAGGTAAAACTTTTTCACACAGAGAGTTGTGAATCAGTGGAATTCTCTGCCACAAAAGGCAGTGGAGGCCAATTCACTGGATGGTTTCAAGAGGGAGTTAGATTTAGCTCTTAGGGCTAAAGGAATAAAGGGATATGGGGATAAAGCAGGAACGGGGTATTGATTTTAGATGATCAGCCATAATCATATTGAATGGCGGTGCTGGCTCGAAGGGCCGACTGGCCTACTCCTGCACTGATTTTTCTATGTTTCTATGTCAGACAGCATCTCTGGAGAAAAGGAATAGGTGACGTTTCGGGTCGAGACCCTTCTTCAGTCTGAAGAATGGTTTTGACCCGAAAGTTCACCTATTCCTTTTTAACAGAGATGCTGTCTGACCCGCTGAGTTACTCCAGCTTTTTGTGTCTATCTTTGGCATGAGAGAAACGTGGTCATTCATTGGATTTTCCTGACATCTGCCAACCTTTGACCCAGTAAACATATTTTAAAATAAATTTTACCCAAGACAGGAGTGCAGTGAACTGTTTGGAATGAGCATTCAGAAGCAACTGCAAGCAGGTTTGGTGTATACTGAGGTTCAAAGACTCACACAGACAAAGCAAAAAAAAAGAATGGTTAGGAGTTGTATAACAGGTGGATCGCAGATGTGTGTTTGTCTGATTGGTTTATTGTACCCAGCTGCGGGTGAATATAGGGACAGGCATGAATTGTTCCAAAGTAACTAGCAGTGGTGAATGTGAAGGGAGGAAGTATTTCAGAAGAGATGCTTGCAAGAGAAAATGAATGTAATAGAATATGCTGTAAAAGGCGAAGTGAGAAGTTCTGTGCTAAAAGGTTTGAATAAATATCAAATGCATGAATATTTATAGTTGCATCTTAAATATATAATGAAACTTTACAATTTAAACTTGGCACCATCTGAATAATGTGTAATTTGGAGCAGAAGCAGCAGGTGGTGGTGTTCATGTAGCTGCTGGCATTGTCCTACTTAGTTGTAGGGACTACAGGTTTGGGAATCTATCGAAGTAACCTCACCGAGTAACTGCAGCTCAGATTGCAGATGGTAACTGGAGGATGGATCGAATGATTGAGCAGTGGATAAGATACCAATAAAACTATACTTGGATAGCATCAAGCTTTGCGAGTCTTAAAGCCAGGATACATTCAGAGAAGCACTCTGAGAAGGATCCACATTCTCAAATACACAGTAAGGCATTGCAAATCTGAATGATTTGATCCAAATCCTTGACAGAATAATTTTATCAGTTTTAACTTGTCGTAAATGAATTGTAACTCTCTGGTTCCTGAATCAGCAGATATGGGTCTAAGCCCAACGTCGGGTTTTGAGCCTTGAATCTAGCTTGGTATTTTAGTGCATCATTTAAACACTTCTCTCTTGTCAAAACTGCTGCTCGCTGAATGAACTATCAAAGTTAGTCCTTTTCCATTTGTTCAGATGGATGTAGAAAACATAATGTAGAAAAATCACAATAGAAAAGGAGCATCTCGGTCAGCATTTGGATGTCACGCAAAAATCTGGTATTGTAACATTGTTCTTCGAAAACCTGAATTGCCAAAAGGTTGAATTGTAATTGAAGTTTACAACATATATTTATGCAGAGCTATGTTTCAGCACAAGGGGTATAATATGAGGAAGAATATTATCCAGCAACTGTGCAGAGCCAAGAAGTAATGGAGATGAACTGTTTATGGTGATCAGGTCTGGATGCAGAAACTACGATGGTAGGTGATGTAGGTTGAAGGGAAGGGGTGAGGGGAGTTTAATTTAATTTTGGTAAGACTAAGTTATTATTGTACTGTATTCATAGGAAAAGGAGAAAAGAGAAACTTAACTGAACTAATTTATTATCACAGCCCTATGAGGAATTAATTCATTTTATCTGAATTAATCAAACTTGGCAAGGAATAATTTACAGATTAAAATGGTGTGGTTAGGGAAATTAATTAATTAAGATAAAATGAGATAAAATCTATGAGAGATTAATTTATTTAGGTAATTCTACTTGAACATCATATCAACTTCATTTATTAATGCGCTTAAATCAAACATTGTGTGGAGTTAACTCATCATGCATTTGGCTTAGGAACCATGATTTTGCCCTAATAATGAGGAAATAATGTAAATTTATGCCCAAATTAATATGATTTGTGCTTTAATATGGTAGTGATTTGGGTAGCACAGTGGTGCAAGTTAGTGGATCATAGACTCACAGAGTACAGCACAGAAACGGGCCTTTGGTCCAACTTGCCAATGACGACCAAGATGCCTTGGTCGACACGAGTCCCTCCTGCCATGTTTGGCCCATATCCCTTTAATCCTTTCCTATCCATGTACCTATCCAAATGTCGTTTAAATGTTGTTACAGTACCTGCCTCAACTATCTCCTCTGGCAGCTCATCCCATATGCCCAACCCCATTTGTGTGAAAAAGTCGCCCCTCAGATTCATATTAAATCTTTCCCATCTCACCTTAAACCTATGCCTTCTGGTTCTTGATTCACATACTCTGGGAAAAGACTATGTGCATTAACCCCTATCTATTCTCCTTATAATCTTACACTGGTTCACTAAGAAAAGAACAGAAAATGAAGGAACCAGATTTAACTTTTCACATTGAAGTCCCTTCATCTCTGTGTTCTGAAGAAAGGACTTCAATCTGAAAAGTCAAATCTGGTTCCTTCATTTTCTGTTCTTTTCTTAGTGATCCTGTATAAAACTATAAGTAGAATAGATAGGGTGAATGCACAGAGTCTTTTCCCAGAGTATGGGAACTCTATTTTCTCCTTTCACAGATGCAACCTGATTTCCACCATTTTCTGTTTTTTTATAGATTTCTAGAATTTGTGTTTTTTTTTGTTTGATTTACTATTTGTGCATCTGCTGCTTGAGAGATCCAGCTACTTGTGTTCATTCCTGACCTCCATTTCTATCTGTGTGGAATTTATATGTTCTCTCCGTGACCCTGTGTGCTTCCTCCCTGTGCCCCATTTCCCTCCCACATCGCAGACATTCTGATTGCAAGTTAATCGGCCACTGTGAACTGCCCCGAGTGATGGAATCTGGGAGGACAATAGACAATAGACAATAGGTGCAGGAGTAGGCCATTCAGCCCTTCGAGGTGAAGTAAAGGTGAAGTAAATGTTGGAGAAATAGTAAGGAAATAGTGTAGATCCATACAAAATTTGTAGGAAGGAACTGCAGATGCTGGTTTTCATCTAAAATAGACACAAAATGTTGGAGTAACTCAGCGGGTCAAGTTTCTTGGTCAGTGTGAACTTAATGGGTGCAGTACTGTTTCTAAACTGTCTTTGGCTCTGCTTCCATGAGTCCACTGTCCTTGAACTTTGAGCTGTAGAGGCCACAGGTTTTGGATCTGTCCTTAATGATGCCTTGATTAGCTGCTGTTGAAGATAGCAGACCATTCAGCCATGATGTGACCATAATGGTAGAAGTGTATATTTTGGATGATGAATGGTGTATCAACTAAGCTTGCTGTTTTGTCTCGAATGGTGTTGACCTTATTAAAGTGCCTTTTTAAATTTCACTCTTTCAAAATGTTTCTTCTTCCTTTGCTTGATATCAATTCCTAGGTTATTCTGCTCCTGTGAAACATCTTCAGATATGTTTCTGGGTGAAGATGCTACAAAAAGATTGCACAGTTGCTGATTTACCTGAAGAAGAGGGTCTGGTTAGCAAGACCTCAACCTATCCAGTTCTGTGAATTCATGAGCTTTTGAGCAATTTATTCATCCTGAGGGGAGTTTATCTTCATTTATTAAAACATGAATGGCTTGGTTCTCATGAAGAATCTTCAACCTCAGACGTTAGCTCCAGATATGAAGCTTGAACTTCCAAGTTCTTTCAGTTTTTCTCTTTTGACTTTGGATTTTAAGAAACTCAGTTATAAGAACATGGTTAAACACAGATCGGTAAAAGAAACATTCAGTAGCCAAACTTCCCAATCCTACAGATCATACACAATTTCCTCTTCTTCACACTCCCAAATGGAATGCTCCATATAAGTACAATTCGGCTGTTAAAAGCGAGAGAAGAAACTACAAAATATCTCTCCCTATTTGTATTTCTTAGACAGTATCTGATCAGCCACACTCCAAAGCTGGCACTAGGAAAGTAGATTCAATAAAATGATTTGATTTGTTGGAAGCATAAATTGCAGACTTCTGAGCGATCACGGGGGCACTCTCAAGCATTCTGGATCGCATGCATCAAATGTGTAACAAAGTAGAAAATGAGTCCAAGGTGCAGTCCTTCTGTATCGTGGCTTCAGTGTATAACCAAGGATATTTCTATTCAAATATGAGGGGAACAGACATTCGACCGCCACCCTTCCCTCCTCCTCCAACCCCCACACGCAGCCCCACACAGCGAGTGTTTAACAAGCTGGAGCCATAAGGATTATAAGCCTGTCTAGCTGGTTGCCTGAGAGGTAAATTGGTCAGTTATTTTGATTGAGAACACATCTCTGAAGCGAACAGAAATGTTTCTGAGGAAAGATGAAAGTCCGTATAATGCCCCCAAGCTGTACTATTTGCAGAGGAATGTTAAGAGGTGTCAAATTGACCAAGAAAATTTGGTTCTCATCAAATGTTTTGAAATTTGATCATCATGGATCTGACTTGTGCTGTCTAATGGCCGATGTCTTGAATGGACTCAGGAGAGAGTTAATCCTGATGAATTATACATTAAGATATGATGCAAAAAGGTTTGTTGAGGTGGATTTGAGAAGTGAAAAGAGAGAGAGAGAAAGATCAAATCAGAATCAAAACATGCTGTAAGAGGGGTGGTTGCTGTAAAACAACTCGGGTTATAAACACAAGCTAATTGATCAACAATATTTTCATCAGACTATGTGACTAGGCTGTGTTGAAAAATATTGAATAGTTACTCATAAGGAATCCGTCACCAATTTTCATTAGCATAACTAATATTTAACTTGCATTTCTTCAAAATAAAAGTAAAATGCAACCCATTTCTTATTCTTCCGTATTTTATATTGTCAAAGAAGGAGGCCATTCAGTCCAAAAAGTCTATGCTGATATTCAAAGCATTCCCAGCAATCCAATTCCCCAGTTATTTCTCTGTAATATGCTCCCCCTCACATGCCTATTAACTCCACCACTCCTCCCACAGACACCAAGGATAATGTACAGTAGCCAATTAGCCTAATAGCAGCTCATCTTTCAGATATAGGCAGGTGGCACGGTGGCGCAGCAGTAGAATTGCTGCCTTACAGCGCTTACAGCATTGGAGACCCAGGTTCGATTCCGACTACGGAGTTTGTACGGTCTCCCCGTGACCTGCATGGGTTTGCTCCGAGACCTTCAGTTTCCTACCATACTCCAAAGACGTACAGGTTTGTAGGTTAAGTGGCTTGGTAAGTGTAAAAATTATCCCTAGTGTGTGTAGGATAGTGTTAATATGTGGGGATTGCTGGTCAGCACCGACTCTGTGGACCAAAGGTCCTGTTTCCGCGCTGTATCTCTAAACTAAACTAAACTAAACTAAATTGGAGCTGCCTGGGTAAACCCATGCAGATTTTCCTCACTTATTTTTGTTAGTCTGACTTGCCTTCATCATATAAATCCTAACTTATTATAAATTAGTTTAGTTTATTGTTACCGAGGTACAGTGTAAAGCTGTTTGTTGTGTGCTAACCAGTCAGTGGAAAGACTATGCACGATTACAATCGATCCATCAACGGTGTACAGATACATGATAATGTTTAGTACAAGATAATGTCCAGTAAAGTCCAATTAAAGACAGTCCGAGGGTCTTCAATGAGGTAGGTAGTAGCTCAGGACTGCTCTCTAGTAGTTTTGTTTGAGCATTGTAAGATGTTTAATATTTATCTCTGTTGTAATGAACTCAGGAGAAATGAAGACTTGACTGCCTTTTGCCAAGCAAAACTTTATGATTCAGCTTTTAAAGTTTGGAACAGATTTTACAAGAAATCAATTGACTTCTTCCACAACCAAATAAGTTCCTTACGGTAATCAACAGTGTTGACTGAAGTTCACCAAAACATTGGAATACAGGTCATCTTCAAATGTTTAAGGCAGACAGGTAACATTTTATTTTATGTTTTTACATTCAAAATAAATTGTTCAGGAAAAATAGTTAAAAAATTTGCCATTTTAGGCCCCCATAATTCCTGATGGCATTGTAATCTCTGTCATCGGGGCTAATTTCAGAGGAACATTCATGAGGGTGAAATCGCGGTAAGTTCAATGGGTCTGTTATCACGTATGCATTGCACAGTGAAATTCTTTTTGCATAACTTACACATGTATGTCGTCATATTCCAGCACCATTTACACAAAGAAAAAGTCCAAAGTATGCTGGAAGTACTGGAGTGTCTCCGATCCAGGTAAGCCCCAGGCTGCTGCAGGGCCTCCTCCATCACCCGTGACAAGCTCGGCCTGCTAATGGATGACTGGCGCTGATGGCGTACCAGGCCACATTCTCAAAACTTGCATAAGATCAACTGGATGGAGGTTTTGTAGATATCTTCAACTTCTCATTGCTGAGGTCTGTTTGAGCATTGTAAGATGTTTAAAAGGCCTGCTTTAAAAGGGCATCAATAATGCCAATGCCAGGAAGAGCAAGGAGACATGTCTCATTGACTACTCACTGGTGGCACTAATGTCTGTGGTGAAGAAGTGCTTTGAGAAGTTGGTTATGGCACATATCAACTCCTGCCTTACTAAGGATCAGGAACCACTATAATTTGCCTATTGTCTATTGTCTATTGTCTATTGTTTATTTGCCTATTGTCACAGAGGTTGTGATATTGTTGCCTCTCCACTCTGCACCAAATCACTTGGACAATAAGAACAAATATATCAGGCTGTTGGTTATCAACACAGCGTGGCATTCAGCACCGTCATCCCTTCCAAACTTGTTATCACACTCAGGGAATAGGGTCTCTGCTCATCCCTATGTAACTAAATCCTCGACTTGCTCATGGGCAGACCCCAATCACCACAAATTGACAACAACACTTCCTCATCAATAGACATCAGAACAGGAGCAGCTCAAGGCTGTATGCTCAGTCCCTTGTTCTAGTCCCTCTAAACGCATAAGTGTGTAGCCAGATACAGTTCTAACGCCATCTTTAAATTTGCCGACAACATCACCGTTGCTGGACGAATAATGGATAATGGTGAGCTGGAGCATAGGAGGGAAATTGGTCATCTGATTGAATGGAGCCAAAACAACAACTTGCTCAAACTCAGCAAGACCAAGGAGCTGTTTGTTGACGGTGGAACGGTAAAGCCGAGGATCCACAGACCTGTCTTCATCGATCAGCCTTCCTGAGAGGGAATCTGCGGAAAGCAACTGGCTGGATGGTGTTCCCAATTGCATCCTCAGGATCTGTGCAGCTCAGCTGGCAAAGTATTCATAGACAACGTTAACTTCTCACTACTCCATTCTGAGGTCTGCATCTGCTTCAAGAAGACCACTATCATTCCAGTGATGAAGAGAAGCAAGGTAATGTGCCTTAATGAATACCATCCAGAGACAATTTACGCATACAACAAGCCAATTAACCTACATACCTGTACATCTTTGGAGTGTGGGAGGAAACCGAAGATCTCTGAGAAAATCCACACGGTCACGGGAAGAACGTACAAACTCCATACAGACAGCACCCGTAGTCGGTATTGAACGGGACTACCATCCAATGGTTTTGACATCCACCATCATAAAGATCTTCAAAAACTGGGCAGCCACGGTGGCGCAGTGGTAGAGTTGTTGCCTTACAGCGTTTGCAGCATCGGAGCCCCGGGTTCGATCCCGACTACGGGTGCTATCTGTGAGTTTGTACGTTCTTCCTGTGGCCGTATGGATTTTCTCCAAGATCTTCGGTTTCCTCCCACACTCCAAAGACGTACAGGTATGCAGGTTAATTGGCTTGTTGTATGTGTAAATTGTCTCTAGTGTGTATAGGATAGTGTTAATGTGCGGGGATTGCTGGTTGGCGTGGACCCAGTGGGCCGAAGGGCCTGTTTCCACGCTGTATCTTTAAAACTAAACTGAAACTGAAGCTGGCGAAGGTGCACTTTAACACCAGCCTCCCAGCAAACCTTGATCCACTGCAGTTTGCTTACTGTCAGAACAGGTCCACAGCAAACACCATCTCCCTGATACTAAACTCATCTCTGGAATTAGGATTGCTATGTTAGATTCCTATCCATCAGCCATAGCTCTGCTTCAAACACACAATACATCCAGACTCATCTCCGAACTCCTGAAGCTAGAAATCAGCTCACCTCGCTGCCACTTGATCCTCAACTTTCTGATCCACAGACCACGATCAGTGAAGATAGATGACAACACCTTTCTGACCTCCTCCATAATAATTTCCAAATCTCTACCCCAAAAGAATGCTTTTCTCAGTCCCCTACTATAATGCCTATACACTCACGATTGTGTGGGAAATTCATCTCTAACTACAAGTTTACAGATGCTACGACCGCGGTGGGCCAAATCATGAATAATGATGGAGTACAGGAGGGAGATAAAGAACTTGGTATCGTAGTAACAACTTTTTCCTCAACGTCAGTAAGGTAAAGTGGCCAGCTATCAACTTTAGGATCGTGGTGGAGTACATGCCCCAAACAGCATCAATGGTGTAGAAGTGGAACTTGTTGATCGCATTAAGGCCTTTGTATTACCAACAAGCTGTCTTGGATCATCCATATTGATGCAACAGCTAAGATGGCATACCAATGCCTCTACTCTACTTCCTGAGGAGATTGAGTAAAGTTGACATGTCTCCAGTGACACTTACAAAGTTGTGCAGTTGCGTCATAGAATGATTGTAGCTCTGCCCACGACAGCAAGAAATTGTAGAGAGTTGTATATGTAGCCCAGTCCATTAAACAGACCATACTCTCCATTATGAACTCCATCTACACTTTACACTGCCTCACAAAAGCAGCCAAGATCATCAACGACCTGTTCCACCCTGGTCATTCCTCCTTCTCCCTGGTCTTGCCGGGCAGAAGGTACAGAAGCTTCAAAGCGCACACCACCAGACTCAGGAGAAGTTTCTTCCCTTCTATTATCAGGCTTCTGAACAGTCCTTTCATGGGCACCTCTACCCCATTGTGGACACTAGACTCGTTGGAACTGCTGCACTACAATGCTGATAACTATATCTTGCACTCTGTATCTTCCACTTTGCTCTATCTAACTTAATTGCATTTACCTATAATATATCTGATCTGTTTGGATAGCATGCAAAACACACTTTCACTGTACCCATAATAATAGATAAAATAAAATAAAATTAAAGCTAACCCTAAACATTTAGCATGCATCCAAGGAGATGAGTAACAGTGGTACAGAATGGAATAGATTGGCAGAAATCATCAGCTGGATTGATTCTAGTGTTTTTTTGTAAAAAAGAATGCTTAGAATGACCAATTATATCATATAAATTGAATACAAAAGCCGACCCACTTTGTGTACACTATTCTACATCTGTTATGAAGTAATATTTCAGGATAGCCCTAAATTGTTAAAAAAAAAGTAAAAGATCCTTTAATTTAGTTTGGTACAGGCCAGCGCTCTCGAATGACATTGAAAAAAGCAGAAATAATTAGCAGACAAAATGCATTCCAGATTGAAAGCTCCCCTGAGACATTGTTATTAAATGATCATAAAATCATATGTAATTAATGCAACAAGAGGCTCGATGTTAGGCCTGTTGCTCTTCTTTAGTCCCATGGTTTATAGTACTCTTCTGCCTCAGCCCACAAGTACAAATGAAGGTGTGCGTCCATCCTGGATTTGGCAGGAAGCATTTTCCTTTTCTTGGGTTTCCCAAGGCTCAGAAAATCTGACCAGCTCCTTGGCCAGCAACATTTATGTATAAAATGGAAATGTAATAAAATGTAGCTTCATCAAAATATTCAATGGGGGTGAGCTGATCATCAATTCTCCCCAAATGCCACCTTCATTAATACAATGAATGGTCAGTTTCTGGTGATTTGTAGTAAAGACAGAAAAATTTCAAAACACACAGCAGGTCAGGCATCATCTGTGGAGAGAGGATCAATTATGATCATTATATCAGATGAAAAGTCATTGATCTGAAATATGAGCTGTTTCTCTCACCAAGGATGCTACATGATGTTCTGAGTGTTTCCAAACATTTTCTTATTTTATCAGCAGCTGCAGTTTTTAACTCAATGAAATGGATTCACATTTAAGAGTTTGACTCGAGAAAGAATACCATTACTTTTTTCTTTCAAGTGCAGGTGCTTCATCCATTGTAACAATGAAAAGATTATGCAATAACAATGAACTTGATTCCACATGCTTTTGAGTGAACATTTCCAAATTCTTATCAGCCTTAGTTCAATGCTAATGGTCATGTCTATGAGTGAGGGTGTTGTGTATTCAAAATCCAATGCAGAGACTTTCTGCATATTGGTATTTCAGTATTGTAATGGTGGGGAGGAGACATCACTGTTGCAGGACCTAACAAAAGGCATTTTCTGATCCCCTAGAACACAAAACACAACTTGAAGACATGTTGTTAAGAAAAGATAAGAAATTCTTCTTGATGTCATGAGCAATATTTATTTAATCAACAGGAATGAACTATAAAGTTGTTCATTTTTGTTAACATTTTACAATGCAAGAATTGGTTTCTTTCATGACATTAGTGGATTTTTGTAATAATTTGCAGCTTCATGGTCACCATCACCGTTTGCCATTTGCCAATAAAATTCACGTCCATTACATTCCTGCTCAAAAGTGGGAGATGAAACATTTTCAGAAAGTATTGGTGAGCAACCGATAATATTGTACTGCTATCTAACCTGTCGGTGGAGATGAAGGGTGGCAGAATGACAGCAGGAAGTGTGAGATTTCTCATGAGATTTGAATAAATGGTCATGCCAAATATGAAATATTATATTGCAGTGAAATGTGACATTTCTTGAAAAGTACAACCCAGATTTGCGCTGATGATGGCAGTTTGTACACACTGAGCAATTGGCTTATAGCAGTATGATATTTGCCTTTGGTGGTTTCATTTACAATAAGTATAGATCAAAGCATGTCCAAAAGTATTAGATGTCAGATTAATTAATTGGAGGTCCCAGAATTGCAATTGTAATTCTGTTGTAATTGAATGAGGCAGCTGCCAAAATTGCTCCTGCCCAGATTAATTTTGGCTTTTTACTTCAGTTCTTGTTAGCAAGCAATGAGGAAAAAAAGACATGGAATTTATTTATTGCGTGAAAAGAGCAGCACAGGTTTGATAAAAGAGGATTATGCAGTTGCACAGTTGAAATGATTTGAAAACTCATCACATGAAATTCTCCTGAGGTACATGTTTTTGGTACTTTTTCCTATTCAAATCTGGGAAAATGTGGCATTTATAGCACATCAGGGTCTAATTTTTTTTTTAAAGTGACGATATATTTAGTGGTATTATCTCAGCCACACTTTGCATCAGGGATCATAGAAATCCAAAATTATTTGAGCACAAGAGTGGGCAACTCCTGTTAGACATCGAAAATCGAACATCGAAAATGTGTCTAGATTTTAACTTTCGTGACCCATCTCTGGTATCTACTTGAAATTTGGCACAGATTTAGATTAAAAAAATCATTGAGAAGGAATTCATAACTCGTCAGTCCAAAAAGCTGCACACTAATTAATTAAGCTAATTAGAAAAAGTCACAGCACCCTCTTGTGCTCAATAATAGGTTGCCTTATATTACTCTCTGGGGAGCTCAATTCCTGTAGATAAATGATGAGATTTAGATGAAGGAAATGAAATGTAATGTATGTTAACTAGTGTTAGTGCATGACGAGAGTTTCTATACTCCCAGAATGCACCCCCCCCCCCCCCCCCCAACAAAGAACTCCTCATATTTTCTTTTACTTTTCTTGATGAGTTCTTAAAGGTAGTAGCCCTCATTTGCAAATAATCCCAATGTCCATAAAATTTAATCTGTAAATTACCTTCGTTTGCCCCCCCTCCCCCATTCCTCACGTTGGTCCCCCCATGCCGGGTTCTCCATTGTTCTTACCCCTGGCAGCAGCGTCCTCACTTCCACGTGGTCCATCCTCGTCCGTCCCTCATCGACCGCCGCACCGGCCTCTCTACTATCGCCACCAGGTCCCGTCCTGACGCCTCCATGGAGCCGACCCAGGCTCCAGCCACGGGCTCTGTTGACCTAGGCTCCAACCACGGGCTGCATCGACCCAGGCTCCGTCAGCCGTGGGCTCTGTCGATCCATGAGACCCCGCTCTGGCCTGCTCTGGTCCTGGCTTCGCCGGGGATTTCCGGGAGATCAGAGAGAGAATTCTGAACACGCACGGCAGGGTTTTGCCAGGATTTACTGCAGAGATATTTGGTTTGTGTTGATATGAAAACTAAATTGGACAGAGAACTTCTTAATCTGTGAATTCGCGTTCCTAAATTGGTATCGGTGAATGCACTCTTTATTTAAAACATTCATTCAAGGGATGTGAGCATCACAGGCAGTGCCAGCATTGAATGACTCATCTCGAGATGCTCTTGAGAAGGTGCCTTCTTGAATCGCTGCCTTCTTGAATCGCTGCAATCCTTGTGTTGTTCGTGAATGAGTGAGTTCCAGGACATAGACCCATCAACAGTGAAGGAACAGGGACACATTTCCAAGTGGGGATGGTGTCTGGCTAGCAGGGCAACCTCCAGGTGGTGGTGTCCCCATGCTTTGGCTGCCCTAGTCCTTCTTATGGATTTGGAAGGTGCCTTCTCAAGAGTTTCAATGACTTGCTCCAGAGCATCCTGTAGATGGTGCAAACTGCTGCCACTCTTGTGTCAGGGGTGGGGCGAGTGGATGAATGTGAATGGGTGTCAATTAAGAGAACCATTGTGTCCTGTTTAGTATCAAGGCTCTTGAATATTGTTGAAGATGTGCTCATCTGGACAAATGGAGAGTATTCCATCACGCTCCTGACTTGAGCTTTGTCGATGGGGGACAGGTTTTGGGGAGTTAGGAGGGGAGTTGCTTGCTTTAGTTTATTCTAGATTAGAGATACAGTGTGGAAACAGGCTCTTCGGCCCACCAAGTCCGCACCGACCAGGGATCCCTGCTCCTCAACATCATCCTACACACACGAGGGACAATTTACATTTACATTTATACCAAACCATTAACACTATCCTACACACACTAAGGACAAGTTACACTTATACCAAGCCAATTAACCTACAAACCTGTATGTCTTTGGAGTGTGGGAAGGAACCAAAGATCTCGGAGAAAAGCTACGCAGGTCACGGGGAGAACGTACAAACCCCGTACAGACAGTACCCGTAGTCGGGATTGAACCTGGATCTCTGGCAGTGCAAGTGCTGTAAGGCAGCAACTCTACTGCTGCACCACCATGCCACCCTGCTGCTGCAAGATTACTAGCCCCAAACCTGCTCTTTTAGCCACTTTGTGTAAATAGCTAATCTAGTTCAGTTTCTGGTTAATGATAATCCCCAGATATCTATATTGCGGATTCGGTTGATTAAATCCCAGTGAATGTCAGGAGATGATAGTTGGATTTTCTCGTTTGTTATTGTCACAGCCTGGCACTTGTGCAGGTGAATCTTACTTGCCGCCTATCAGCCTATTGTTAGACATGTTTCAGGTCTTTCGGCATTTGGACGCAGAATGGCTTCAGTATCTGTGGAGTCATAAATGGTGCTGAACATTGTGCAATCATCAGCGCACATCCCTCCTTCTGACCTTACGACTGAAGAAAGGTAATTGGTGAAGCAGCTGAATGTGGCTGAGCCCTGGACACGAAGCTGAGGAACTCCTGTAGAGATGTTCTGTGGCTGAGATGTCCTCCAGTCACCACAACCATCTTCCTTTGTGCTGGTGTGCAGGGAGGAACTGCAGATGCTGGTTTAAACCGAAGATAGACAAAATATTCTCCGCCATGATCCCAGTGGGCTCCCTGCCTAGCTAACCTGAAACAAAGCGCGTGATTGGTCAATTGGCATCCGACTCAATGACAAACGTGCTTTGATTGGACAATTACTACTTAGAATATTGACAAGAATTTGGAGGTTTTTTCCATATTATAAAAACATGTGCAGGTTTTGTTCTTGATGAGTTTCAGATATAATTTCTATAATATTTTTACACAATATGCTATAAATACAGGTAGATATGGGATGTGGGTCACAAGATGAAATGAAAAGGAACCTCAGCCCACGCTCTATGTGTCATGAAGCAAAACACAATATAGAAACATAGAAACATAGAAAATAGGTGCAGGAGTAGGCCATTCGGCCCTTCGAGCCAGTACCGCCATTCAATATGATCATGGCTGATCATCCAAAATCAGTACAGGTGCTCCTCAGCTTCCGATGGAGTTCCGTTCCGAGAAACCCATTGGAAACCGAAAGTGTTGTAAGTCGAAATGTATTGTAATACACGCGATCACGTGGCCGGAAGCGAGTGGCAGCTCACTGCGGGTCACTGCCGTTCACACCATCGCAAAGTCGAACTATTGCAAGTTGAAACATTGTAAGCCGGGGAGCACCTGTACCCTGTTCCGGCTTTTTCCCCATATCCCTTGGTTCCCTTAGCCCTAAGAGCTAAATCTAACTCTCTCTTGTCACCTGCAGTGAATTGGCCTCCACTGCCTTTGTGGCAGAGAATTCCACAGATTCACAACTCTCTGGGTGAAAAGGTTTTTCCTCATCTCAGTCTACAATGGTCTGTCCCTTATTCTTAAACTGTGACCCCTGGTTTTGGACTCCCCCAACATCGGGAACATTTTTCCTGCATCTACCCTGTCCAATCCTCTAAGAATTTTATATGTTTCTATAAGATCCCCTCTCATCCTTCTAAATTCCAGCGAATACAAGCATAGTCGACCCAATCTTTCATCATACGTCTGTCCCGCCATCCCAGGAATTAACCTGGTGAACCTATGCTGCACTCCCTCAGCAGCAATAATGTCCTTCTTCAAATTAGGAGACCACAATTGCACACACAACTCCAGGTGGGGTCTCACCAGGGCCCTGTACAACTGCAGTAGGATCTCCTTGCTCCTAAACTAAAATCGTTTTGCAATGAAGGTCAACATTGCATTGGCTTTCTTCACTGCCTGCTGTACCTGCATGCTTATTTTCAGTGACTGATGTACAAGCACACCCAGGTCTTGTTGCACCTCCCCTTCTCCTAATCAGACACCGTTCAGGTAATAATCTGCCTTCCTGTTCTTGCCACCAAAGTGGATAACCTCCCATTTATCCACATTATACTGCATCTGCCATGCATCTGCCCACTCGCCCAACCTATCATCTCTGCACTTTTCCCAGCTTAACAAAATCTTTCCTACACGAGGGCGACCAAAGCTGAACAAAATACTCCAAATGTGGCCTCACCAATGTCTTGTACAACTGTAATATTAAATCCAAATGATATACTGAATACCCTGACTGATGAAGGCCAGTGCACCAAAAGCCTACTTGACCACCCTGTCACCCTGTAAAGCAACTTTCAAGGAACTATGTAACTATACTACTAGATCCCTCTGTCCTACAACACTCCCCAGAGCCCTGCTATTTACTACGAAAGTCCTGCCCTGGTTTGACATCCCAAAAAGCAACACCTCATGTTTATTGTTGTTGGTGTACTATTATCACATGTACCAAGATACAGTGAAAAACCTTGTTTTATGTGCTACCCAATCAAATCATATTGTACATGAGTACAATCAAGCCATACACAGGTACAACAGGTGTAAGGGGTTTCTGCGCCGAGCTTTCGCCCGACCTAAGGTCCCCGTGCCTTGCTCTGATCCCTTGACCAGGCCGTGCACACAGGTTCCCCGTGAGTGGTTCGACCCACTCACCCCTTACGGTTCTAGACACTGGGCTTAGATGCAGGAGCTCTTATAGTGCAGAAAAAATTCAACCAGACCAGATTTTAAAACCAGGGTTTAAATGAAAAAGGCTTTTATTCAGCACTTGGGACTATTGTCCATGAATACTTATTATACAGTTCTATAAGACATATCTATAATACACATACCGAATACATGAATATCTTTTATTTATTAATCACAAAACGCACAGTTCACAAGACATATACCCGAATACCCTTTTCGCTGAAAACTTAAAAGCACACGGTTCCACGAGACATATATCCGAATACCTTCTTCGCTGAATTCTTGAAACACACACAGTTCCACAAAACATATACACGAATACCCTTTTACTTATGAATTCTTAAACACAGTTCTGCAAGACACATACACGACTGTCAGATGGGGAACGCACGACGCATCGCAACCTTGACCAACCCATATTTTAATACACACCCAACGTTTATTCACAACCACCCTCCTCTCTACACTAAACTATGTCCAGGATATGTAGGATTTGAAGTGCATGCTCACCATGGGGTTATTACTGGGGTTACTGGCTGTTCGGTTTTTGCAGTATTTCTTTTCGAGTTGCGTGCCTGTCCCTCTCTCTTGCATCCGTTCTTCTTTCCGACTTTCTTCTTGACTTCAGTTGACTTCGAACCCGGTTTTCTCTGCGCTTCTTGCCTCCTGTCCGTCTTAACTTTTTCACCCAAAGTAGTGGCCAGTTATACTGTTTCTGACCCATCCTATCACCCGCCAGATCTTGGAATCTCTTTGTTCAAAAGATATGTATGAGGTTTTTCTTCTGATCTGCCTTATGTTCGGGGATACCGGGGATGGCCAGACGGTGTAAATTGGGATTTCATTGTGAGGTGATGGGTGTTAACTGGTTTCCCATCACCTACCAGGTAGTTTTCTATGGGCTATTGTGCCCCCTCACTGAGATGAACTGTTTAGGTCGGCTTGGGGCATTGTGAGTATGCTGATGTCAGCGCCCCAGTGTCTGGACTCCGACCTGGTTTCGTGGGTTTCTGCATGGCCAATACCCATCCTTTGTTCTGGCCATGGCTTTGCAGAAAACCTAGAGACTGGGATGTAAGGTTTTTACCTTTTGTGGCTGGTCACGAGGTCCTGCAGCCATTTTAGGACCCACAGATTGTGACATCCTTTGTTAATCTGACCGCAGCCTTTCTCCGCTATCAGCCCCAGTCTCTTGTTTAAACTGTCCAAACTGCAGCTCTTTGGTATTGCGTTGCTTTTCAAATGAGGGAAAACTTCTCAAATCTTACACAGGTAGTGCGAAGATACATTTTATAGAGTGTAAAATATAATTCTACAGCATTGCAATGTTAGAGCTAAAGAGAAAGTGCTAATCAAAAAAAAAGAAAAAATGCAAGGGCCACAATGAAATACATTGGAATATCGTGTCATTACCCTTACCTTATGAAAGATTCATTAAGTAGTCTGAAGAAAGTGGGGAAGAAACTGTTTCTGAATCTGGTGGTGCCTGCTTTCAAACTTTTGTATCATTTGCCTGATGGGAGAGGGGAGTAGAGAGAATGAAAAGGGTGTAAGTGGTCTTTGATGATGTTGGCTGTTTTCCTGACGCAGTGTGAAGTGTAGATGGAGTCGGTTGGAGAGGAAGGCTGATTTGTGTGATGGACTGAGCTGCGTCCACTATTCTCTGCAATTTCTAGCGTTCTTGGGCAGGGCAGTTGCCAAACCAAGTTGTGATGCATACTGATAGGATGATTTTTACTGTGCATCGTTTGAATCTATCTAGTCTTCTGAAGAAGTAGAGATATTGAATTGCTTTTTTTGGCTGTAGTGTCAATGTGGTTAGATCGGGACAAATTGTTCATTGGGTTTCCCTTTTGAAAATCTATTTTTTAAAAATAATTCCATGTCGTACATTCCCACTACTGCTTAGTGGTCTGTGTACAACTATCTGTTGCCCCCTGCTGTTTCGTAGTTTCACCTGTTTCTTGATTCCCCGGGATAACTTTTTTCCTCTCTCCTAGATTTAGATTTAGATTTAGAGATACAGCGCAGAAACATGCCCTTCGGCCCACCGGGTCCGCGCCGCCCAGCGATCCCCGCACATTAACACTATCCTACACCACTAGGGACAATTTTTTTACATTTGCCCATCCAATTAACCTACAAACCTGTACGTCTTTGGAGTGTGGGAGGAAACCGAAGATCTTGGAGAAAACCCACGGGAGAACATACAAACTCCGTACAGTACAGCACCCGTAGTCAGGATCGAACCTGAGTCTCCGGCGCTGCATTCGCTGTAAGGCAGCAACTCTACCGCTGCGCCAATGTTTATCTCATTCTTAAATCAGGGTTACCCCACCTCCTTTTTAATTTCATCAGTTCCTTTCAAGTACTTTGAAGTACTTTGACAATAGACAATAGACAACCTTATCTACTTTGTAACTTTTTATCGGTTATAAAGAGATGGAGTCATAGAGCCATGCAGCGCAGAAACAGGCCCTTCGGACCAACTCATTAATATTGACCAAGAAACCCCATATATGCTGGTCTTATTTATATGTGATTGGTCCCTATTGCTCTAAACTGTTCCAAGGCAATTAGATCACAACTTATGTTTAAATGTGCCATTATTTCACTTACCCAGTTATGAAGGCTGTAGATATGGTCAAATACAGTTGTAATTTATCTATATATCCTCAAATTTGTTTTGTTCTGCATCAATTTATAGACAATAGACAATAGGTGCAGGAGGAGGCCATTCGGCCCTTCGAGCCAGCACCACCATTCAATGTAATCATGGCTGATCATTCTCAATCAGTACCCCGTTCCTGCCTTCTCCCCATACCCCCTGACTCCGCTATCCTTAAGAGCTCTATCTAGTTCATCTATCTATCTATCTAGCTCTATCTAATTTCTGGGAATATGTTTGGCATATTATTGAGATAAACTTTTACTTCAGCCAATTAACCTACCAACCTGTAGGTCTTTTTAAAGTAGTGAAAAACGGAGCACCCGGAGAAAACCTGCGTGGTCATGGGGAGAAGGTACTTAACCCATATAGATATCACCCATAATCAGGATCGAACCCGGGTTTCTGGTGCTGTAAGGCAGCAACTCTACTGCTGCACCACTGTGCTTGCCCCAAATGAAATGTAGCACCAATGAAAGGCAAAGACAATTTGCTGTTGCTTGGGTGCTTTAAAGTCTGCAAGATAGATTCTAGACCAACCACTCTCGCCTGGATATTAATTATTCCTCATTGCAACATTGGAATCCCTCTGAAGAAGCAGGACATGAGGTCAATAATGAAGAATCAACAGGTGCTGACCTCCCAATGAGCCCAATACCTTCAAATGATAATACCAAAGAAATACACAGATCTCCATACTGCACATTCTCATCTAAACATCTCTGTGCCAGATCATCTCAGTGAACAAGTTGAACAAATCATGAAAGCCAAAATTAAGCCAAACAGCATGGTACAATTTATTTTACATCTCATCAAGGAAACTGTACCAAACATCCTGTGCATTCTCTAATTTGTTATATATTTTTGCTGCTCATGCCTTACAAAATCAGTGTGGTGAGCAACAACGGACTGAAGCCACATTGGTAGATGGTTGCCTTCTAACAGCAGAGGTGGTTGTGTATACCTGTGACGATGCTAACATTTATATCAAGAGGATTGGATTACAAAATCAGAGATGTAAGGTGCTGGTAAAGCTGCATTTGGAGTACTTTGAGCAACTTTGGGCCCCATATCTGAGGAAGGATGTGCTGGCTCTCGAGAGGGTCCAGAGGAGGATTACAAGGATGATCCCAGGAATGAGTAGGTTAACCTAAGATGAGCGTTGGACAACACTGGGGTTATACTCGCTGGAGTTTAGAAGGTTGAGGGGGGACCTCATTGAAACTTACAGAATGATAAAAGGCATAGACAGAGTTGATGTGGAAAGGATGTTTCCACTGGTGGGAGAGTCTGGGACCAGAGGTCATAGCCTCAGAATTAAAGGGCACTCTTTTAGAAAGAAGGTGAGGAGGAACTTTTTTAGTTAGAGGATAGTTAATCTGTGGAACCCATTGCCACAGAAGGCTGTGGAGGCCAAGGTAGTGGATATTTTTAAGGCAGAGATAGACAAATTCTTGATTAGAACGGGTGTCAAGGTTAATGGGGAGTTGGCAGGAAAATGGGATTAGGAGGCAGAGATCAACCACGATTGAATGGAGGAGAGGACTCGATGGACCAAATGGCCTAATTCTACTCCTATAACTTGTGAACTTGTGAGGATGACTGTCAGTGGTTCTGGATTACTGTAGTCCTATTCCATGTGCTCACATTTACATTCACTCTCCATGCCAAGGCATCAACTAAGCTTGCAATCAAGATGGCAATGGTCAAGTTCAAGGTGGCACAAGCCAGATGCAGCACTCCTTAGTAGAATTTTAGAGCATATACAGGACAAACAGAGGTAAACTGGGCTCATTCTGTCGATGCAACAAAAAAAAACACCAGAATAATGTAGCCCTGCAAGTCACAGCTCTTCAAGTACTATTTGAATGTAATGAGTGCTTCTATATTTACCATTCAGACAGACAATCACTACCAGTCCAACTAGCACTTTGTGTGTGAATGTTTTTTTCCTTCTTTTTAATTATTCTACCAATTACATTAATTATATTTAGCTGCTGGATTTTCACCCCCCCCCCCCCCCATGGTGTTACTCTTTCCTGTGAGGCCCTTTCTTTGTCTGAACCAGCATAAGGTTGCATTTGTGTAGACCTTAGTTCCAAGTAGGAAAGGTCATGCTCACCACAAGGCAATGCGGCACAGTGGCGCAGCGGTAGAGTTGCTACCCCACAGCGCCAGAGACCCAGGTTTGATTCTGACTATGGTTGTTGTCTGTACGGAGATTGTACATTCTCCCTGTGACCACGTGGGTTTACTCCGGGTGCTCCGGTTTCCTCCTACACTCCAAAGACGTACAGGTTTGTAGGTTGATTGTCTTTTGCAAATTGTAAATTGTCCCTGGTGCGTAGGATAGTGTAGTGTATGGGGCGATCGCTGTTCAGCATGGACTTGGTAGGCCGAAGGGCCTGTTTCCACTCTGCTTCTCTAAAGTCTAAAGCTGGGCAGTGCTCCTGTATATTTTGAGGTATTTGGTGAATCCCTATCATTTTTGTATACATGTTCATCAGGGAATAGAACAGGCTGGAAAGAAGTATTTGGATCATCTGGTTCCCATAAAAAAGATGCTATTCTGGGATGTGGAGGTTTAGATATAAACCTCCGATCATCTTGTGTGACCTCTATCTCCTGATTGTTACTCTCTGGGATAACTGACCCCACAGTGTGAACTGACTGAACACATGATCTCTTTCCAGTCAACCGGCTGTCTTCAGTAGTGAGCATCCCTACCCTGCAAGAATAATGTCAGTTAATATATTTTTATCTTTGTGAATGATAGAGGGTAGCACGGTGGCATAGCGGTAGAGTTGCTGCCTTACAAGGCCAGAGACCCGAGTCCAATCCTGGTTACGCGGCTTGTCTGTACGGAGTTTGTACGTTCTCCCCGTAACCTGTGTAGGTTTTCTCAGAGAACTTCGGTTTTCTCCCACACTCCAAAGGCGTACAGATTTGTAGGTTAATTGGCTTAATTAGTATGAATGTAAAAGTTATCCCGAGTGTAGGATAGTGTTAATGTGCGGGGTTCGCTGGTCAGTGCAGACTCGGTGGGCCAAAGGGCCTGTTTCCTTGCTGTATCTCTAAACTAAACAAAGCTAAAGCTGTTATGGAAGTGCAAGCATGTAAAGGGTAGATGTGTAGATATGTATGTGCACACATTTGAGTGATGGAGAGATGTTTGAAACAGTAGATGTGTAAGAGGGGCAGTGCACATGTTGGCATGCAGGTGCCAACTTCACCTGACACTCAACCTGTTCTCACCTGGATCTAACTATCACTTGCCAGCTCTTGCCACCTCCTTTCCCCTCTATTCTTTGTACTGGCGATCTCCCCAGTACTCTTTCAGTCCAGATGAAAGATCCTGACCCAAAATATCAGCTGACCATTTCTCTCCACAGTGAGTTCCTCCAGCAATTTGTCTTTTTTGCTGCCATTGACTTTAACCAGAAAGTTGAGGTCATTAGACTTCCTCTGCATTAATGTCTCTAATTCCATTTGTTTCACTTCTAATAGTGAACATTCCAATTTCCATTGCATGCAGGATGTCCATTTCTTCCACTGAAATACTTTATCTTTACATCTGATGTGTGCAATACAGGAGGACATTCCTGTAATTTGCCCATTCCTGTACCAGTGCTGTCATGGTTGCTTTGCAAGCACATTGACTTCCAACAAGAATATAATTAAGCAGTTGCTCCCACAGTTCTCCTTTACTCTTTGAAGGGACACAGATAGAATATAGAACTCAGAACATAGAAAAATACAAGACAGGAACTGGGCCTCTGCCCAAAATATTCAGCCAAAACAAATCTCCTCAGCCTGCACGTGATCTAGATCTCTCCCTTCCCTGCACACGTGCCTATCTAAAACTTCTTAAATGCCACTATCGTATCTGCCTCCACTACCACCCCCAGCAGTGCGTGCCAGCACTTACCATCTGTGTAAAAAAACCTGCCCTGCATAACTCCTTTAAACTTTGTCTCTCTCCCCTTAAACCTGTGTCTTCTAATGTTTAACATTTCCATCCTGGGAAAAAGGTTCTGACTGCCTACCCTATCTGTGCCAATTAACCCTGATGTCAATTGATGTCAATTAACCCTGATCAATTTCAACAGATACGTGGGACTCCAAAATTGTTTGCACTCACTATATGCAGATCGGAAAACATTGCAATTAGTGCCTCCAAAGCACTCAAGTCCTTGTTTGAAGTTTGTGATCAAAGATTGTACACCAAGAACGCTAGGGTAAATTAGCAGTGATCCCACAAAGTGTCATTTTAGCAGGTATATTCACCGGCCAAAAATCTTTTTAAAGTTATTGCTCACCAATAATCTTCAGATATGTTATGAACTTTTTTTTAAAGCTGAGTAATGTACATGTACTGAATTGGGAGGATAACAATGAATCTGTACAAACAGCAAAGGTTACCAAGCTTTGGGCACGGAATCATTATTTCTTCCGAGGAACTATTGATTTCTTGGTTATGAGATCATGGAAGATTGTTTCCAGTAAAATGATTATCATCAGGCATACACATCCATTTCTTTCAAGATCCTATTTAATTCAAGGCTATTCAAGAAAATATAAATATGTATTTTAAAGTAAGAAGTTCAAAAATTGCATTTGTAAACAACAAACAATAAAGCAATATGATAGTCTAATTAAAATAAGGATATCATAGGAGCAGCACAGTGGCACCAGTGGTAGAGCTGCTTCCTCACAGAGACAGTGACCCAGGTATGATCCTGACCTTGCATGCTGTCTGGGTGAAGTTTGCACATTCTCACCGTTTTCTCTGGGTGCTCTAGTTTCCTCCCATAGCACAAATGCATGCAGATTTGCAGGTTAATTGGCCTCTGCAAATTGCCACTAGTTTAAATCGGGAGTGGATGAGAAAGTCGGAAAACATAGAACTATTGTGAACTGGCGATCGTTGGTCAGCGTGGACTTGAGGGGCCGAAGGGCCTATTTCTGCGCTGTATCTCTAAACTACACTAAAGTGTTGTTGTGAATCAACGGAGTCACGGTGGTGCAGTGGTAGAGTTGCAGCCTTACAGGGCCAGAGACCTGGGTTCAATCCTGGCCACGGGTGCTGTCTGCATGGAGTTTGTACGTTCTCCCCGTGACCTGCGTGGGTTTTCTCCGGGAGCCCCAGTTTTCGTCCTCACTCCAAAGATGTACAGGTTTGTAGACTAATTGGCTTTGTTAATTGTTCTTAATATATGTAGGATAGTGTTAATGTACGGGGATCACTGGTCAGCACGGACTCAGTGGGCTGAAAGGCATGTATCCGCGCTGTATCTCGGAACTGAACTAAACATGTATGTCCTCTGTAATTCCACTAGATGGAGCACTGTATTTACTTTGAAAAGGTTTTGCTTGAAATGTTCTCCAAAGACTCATTATTAGGCAGAGCGACATTGATAGGGACTGGAGATGTAGAGTCTGGTGACGTTTAATTGTCTGGGAAGGTTTTCAATATCAATACTTGAGAAATAAAATGTAATTTACCTTTGCATCATGTGTTATTGATGAGCACTTCAGGCTGATTGCTGGTTCAAGACATTTGACAATCTCCACACTAAACCTTTATCTGGTCTCAGAGGCACAGTCCTTCCCAAGTCACAAAAATGTACATTGTTAATCATTTCCACTTTCTGTACTATTATATTGAACATGCTTTTTTTTTCCTTACTGCATTTGATCTGTAGTTGCAACTGAGTGGAGGGAAATGAAAATGATTTAAAAGTGTCAGCCCTTAGGAGTAGGTTAGATGTGGGATAATGTGGCCAGTTAGATGTCAAATTGCTATTTTCATTACAATCAATTAATTAACAGCGCAGATAATGAAAGGTTTCTGAAGGAAGTGCTTTGGTTGTAACATGCATTGTATATAAAATATGATTAATATACTTTTTCAAAGTCCAGCGGTGGTGCAGTTATTTAATTGGCAATCATTTTAATTTGGGCCTTGGAGTCGTTGATTATGACTCACCAGCATACAAATGATAGTTGTTTATGTTTGATAGTGTCTCATGTCACATTGCAAAAATGTAGATTATGGTTGAGCATGAATAAAAATAAATAATCGGACGCTTTTATTTCAGCTGGCTTTTGAAGGTGGGGTTACAAAGCAGAAATGTTAGCAGGAGGATTCAAAAATGTACGTTAAATATGTCTGCAAAATCCAGCACAGATGGTAAACTGCAGGGTGAGGGAACACACAGCTGCCACAACTGGAGAAGCAGAACAGCGCAGGGTTGTGGAGCGAGAGACCATGTAGCCTGGAGGGATTTGTTGATGAGTGCTGAGGTTTTGAAGTCTACATGCTGAGGAGTGGGGTGTTAATGTTGGTTGGCAGGGGCAACAGTGATGGATGGACATGTGCATCAAATATTAATTATGTAC